>NC_140524.1:46979699-47579699 GCF_964339955.1 Pipistrellus hanaki
AGGCACAGAAATCCTTAACAACATAATAGCTTTTCAAAATTACAATTCAGTAATCTATAAACAAATTTATATACTATGACCAAGTGGATTTATTCTGAGAATGCAAGGCTGGTTCGATATTTGAAAATCAATCAGAGTAATACACACATTGAAAGACATGAATTATCACTGAAGAAGATATAGGGATGGCAAATAAATACATAGAAAGATGTTGACCATCATTAGCCATTAAAGAAATGAAAATAACATCACAATAAGCTATCATTATGCACCTACTAGAACAGCTAAAATAAAAAACAATGACAATGATGGTGAGGATGCAGAGAAACTGGATCTCTCATACTATGGGAATATAAACCAGTATACCTATTCTGGAAAAACAGTCTGACAGTTTCTATAAAATTTAAAGATACACTTACCATATGACCTACCAATAAGTTTTCTGGGCATTTATATCAGCGAAATGAAAATTTATATCTATACAAAATACCTATACTCAAATATTCATAACAGTGGTATTTGTAATAATCCAAAACTGGAAATAACTAAAATCGTAGTACATCCATAGAATGCAATACTTCTCAGTAATAATAAAAAAAAAAGAACAACATACTATTGATAAACAACTTGGATGGATGTCAATATAATTATGCTAAGTGAAAAATATTGGAGAAAGTAGTATACTTTATGATTCAATGTATATAAAATTACAAAATTATAGAGAGCAAATCAGTGTTTGTCATTATAGATGGTGGGGTGAGTGGTGGGTGTGACTATAAAAGGGTAGCTTTCTAGTGATGAAATATGTCTGTATCTTGACTGCAGTGATGGTTACACAAATCTATATATCTGATAACATAACATAGAAGTGCACACACATAATTCCAATGTCAATTTCCTGGTTCCCATATCATATCATAATTATGTGAAATGTAATGTTTGGGATAAACCAGATTAAGAGTATTTGGAGCCTTTCAGTACTACTTTTGCAATTTCTTGTAAATATTTTATTATTCTAAATAAAAAGTTTAAAAAGAGCCCTGGCCGGATGACTCAGTTGGTTGGAGCACCATCCTGAACACCAAAAGGTGACAGGTTGAATTCCTGGTAAGGGCACATACCCAGGTTTCAGGTTTCATCCCTGGTTGGAGCATGTGTGGGAGGCATTTGATCAATGTTTCTCATTCACATTGATGTTTCTCTCTCTCTCTCTCTCTCTCTCTTTCTCTCTCTCTCTCTCTCTCTCTCTCTCTCTCTCTCTCTCTCTCTCTCCCTCTCTCTCTCCCTCTCTCTCTTTCTCTCTCTCTCCCCCTCTCTCTAAAATCAATGGAAACATATTCTCAGGTGAGGATTATTGTTTTTGAAAAATAAAACACTTATAAAGCAAATAGTTCAGAAACAAGAATGTGGAAGCTAAAACCCAAGAAGTAAATAAAATGTTTTATTATAATCGCCTATAAAAATATGGCAGTTTTATGAAAGGATAGCTTTCAAATGGGAAAGGTTTGTATAAGCCAGTGACATACAATATCAAGTACATTAATTTGTAGCATCAAATATTAAAATATTAGAGCCACTGATTAAAACAACTCATCTTAAACGAGGCAACTGGCAATTGTGGAATACTTGCAAAAAGCCTTATAAACAAATTACATCTGTGCACAATAAAATGTCAATTGTGAAGGGTCTTTGGGCCAGTTGTTCAAACTTTAGTAAGTGGTGGGAATGGAGAAGTTTCATCCTGGATAATCCAGAATCTATTCCTATAACGGTCATACAGGTCATTGATTTCCATATGCCCTGTGTGGGGTATCCTCACATTTGTTTCACTGGAGAATATATTCATTTCTAGTTGTGCTATGGGGGAAAATATTTGCACTGGATAAAATATTTAGTAATAATTAGAAAGGAGCTAATGGGGAGAAACTGTCTCTCTCTGCACTGTCCAAAATAATAACCACTAACCACATTAAGCTATTTAAATTTAAAATAATTAAAATTAAATACAAGTAGAATTTTAGTTCCTAGACACATTTCAAGTGCACAGTGTGACTAGTGGCTACCATGCTAAAACAGCTTAGATACAGAACTTTTCCATCATCACACAGAGTTCTATTGGACAGCATTGTTTTAGAATATGAAAAAACATGTCATTTCCCCACAATCACAGGCAGAATTACAGCCCAAAGAGCTCTCACAGGAACTAGTATTATATTATTTGAGGTTTACATTTATGCATAATTTCATCTTTGGCAAAATTGAGCAGTACGTTGTAGTAGTTAAATGCTAGGGCTTTGGGGCAGAATAGTCCTGCATTTCCAGTTTAGCTCTAACTTTTTCTAAATTGTATGAACTTAGTCATGTTCCTTCACTTCTCTGTACCTGTATTCTCATTTTTTAAAAGTTGGACCTGCAATAAATAGTACCTACCTCACAGGATTGTTGTAAAGGATTAAATGAGATAAGCCAAATATCTGAATATATGATCTATAAATTTTAACTATCCTTAGCACATTAAGCGCCCAACCTGCTTTGTCTTGCAGATGGAAAATATGGTGTCAATCACCAGTGGCTGACATGGGGCTTAACGAGTTAAGATATTCAGGAAGTCACAAAAATGAACTATCACCTCGAATGTAGGTGAGCGGTAGAAAAGGCAACAGGGAAAATTCAATTGTATTGACTCTGGAAAGATAAATAAAATATGGGATTGCTATTCCTCCAAGACTCGGGGCTAGAGACAAAAAGAAGTGACCTCCCTTAGAGATCCTTTTGTCTTGCAGCTTTCAAAAAGTTGAGGGGTACCTCACCCTTGAACTTAAGAAACTCAGAATTGAGAGTTAACCACCGTGTCATATCAAGTAAAATAAAAGCACAACACCCTGTCTATAAAACAAGATTACCCAAACAAGTCTCTCAGTGGGTGAGACACTAAAAGTTGTTTTTCCAGCTATTTCTAACAATCAAATCCAATTCCTTGAAGTGCTATTATGGTAATATATTACTATATCCAATCTTTTGTGAATACCACACAATAGGCCTGCTGTTCCTCTGTAATCAACTGGATAAATATTTATTGAACACCTACTATATACAAGACAGTTTTGTTCTATACCAATCATCAGCAAATTATATCTGGCAGGTCAAATTAAGTCCATTTTGTGTTTTTTGTATGGTAAGTGAGATAGGAATGACTTTTACATTTTTAAACTGTTACAAGAGCCCTCAACCACTATTATCAAACACTGAATGCCTCTGATAAGTAGCTTTTGCTGCAGACTTTATGTTTCTTAATTCATTCAACCTAGAATTACAAGGCAAAACAACACTTACATGTGAAATTACTGTAGGAGTCATTTCGACAACTAACATTGAATCACAAATGATTACAACATGCTTTCTAAAATTCCTATAGTTGTCAAAAGTCAAAGCAACAAAGTCACAATGAGATATCACTTCATACCAACTAGAAAGGCTATAATAAAAAAAGATAGACATTAGTAAGTATTGGTAGAGATGTGGAGAAATTCAAACCCTCATACATTGCTGGTGGAAGGGGTAAATGGTACAGTCACTTTGGTAAGGAATCTGTCAATCCTTCACAAAGCAAAACACAGACTTACCATGTAGCCCAGCAATTCTACTCCTAGATATGTACCAAGAGAAATGAAAACATGTGTCTGCACAGAAACTTGTATATGAATGTTTATATCAGAATTATTCATAATAAATAAAAGGTAAAAACCACCCAAATGCCCATCAACTGATGAATGAGTAAATAAAATATAATATAGTTATACAATGGAATAGTATTCAGCCATAAAAAGGAACAAAGTACTGATACATAGTAAAATTTGCATAAAATTGCCCTGGCCTATGTAGCTAACCTGAAGCATCACCCCATACACCAAAATGTGGGAGGTTCGATTCCCATTCAGGGCACATACCCAGGTTGTGGGTTCAATCCCTGGTCAGGGTGTATGTGGGAGGCAATTGATCGATATTTCTTTCTCTCTCTAAAAATCAATAAAAGGAAATAAAAATGAATAAATAAATAAATAAATAAATAAATAAATAAATAAAATTGGATAAAGTGAAAGAAGCCAAAAACAAAAGATCACATATTGTATCATTCTATTTATATTGAAGTCAAGAAAATGAAAATCCATAGAGACAAAACAGATGAGTGGTTGCCTAGGGCTGGGAGTGGAAATGAGAAGTGACTGAAAATGTGCATAAGGTTTCCTTCTGGGGTGATAGAAATGTTTTAAATAAGATTGTGGTGGTGATAACACAGCTCTGAAATATACTAATAGTTATTAAATTTTACACTGGTAAAAAGTGTACAACAAGAAGCATGGCCCATAAAAGAAAAAAATGATAAATTGAACCCCATCAAAATTCAAACCTTTTCCACTTCAAAAGACATTAAGAAAATGAAAAGACAGCCGAAACCGGTTTGGCTCAGTGGATAGAGCGTCAGCCTGTGGATTGAAAGGTCCCAGGTCCGATTCCGGTCAAGGGCATGTGCCTTGGTTGTGGGCACATCCCCAGTGGGGTGTGTGCAAGAGGCAGCTGATTGATGATTCTCCCTCATCAATGTTTCTAGCTCTCTATCCCTCTCTCTTCCTCTCTGTGAAGAATCAATAAAATATATTATAAGAAAAAAGAAAAGAAAATGAAAAGACAAGCAACAGACTGGGAGAAAATATCTACATTTCATATATCTGACAGGGACTTATCTCCAGAATACATAAATACATCTTATAACTCAATAATAAAAAGAAACGGAAGACAACTCAATTTAAAAATGGAAATATATATAAATATAAACTACACTGAAGAGGATATACGGATGACTAATAAGCACACAAAAAAGATGCTCATTATTCTTAGTCATTAAAGAAGTGCAAGTTAAAACCACAACGAGATATCATTTCACACACATTTAGCATGGCTATAATAAAAAGACAGATGATAAGAAATGTTGGTAAGGATGTGTAGAAATACTATTGGAAATACAAAATAGTGATGTTGCTTTGGAAAACAGTTTTGCAGTTTCTTGAAAAGTTAAGCATAAATTTGCCATATGATCCAGTAATTCCAGCTTTAGGCATATATCAAAGAGACATGAAAACATATGTCTACATGAAGACTTGCACACAAATGCACTTAGCAGCATTATTCACAATAGCCAAAAATTGGAAACAACTTGCATATCTATCAACTAGTGAGCAGATAGATGAAATGTATTATATCTATAAAATGGAATACTGTTTGGCAGTAAAAAGCAATAAATACAAATACATGCTATAATATGGATGAACCTCAAAAATATTATGCTAAGTGAAGGAAGCCAGGCAAAAAAGACCCCATATTGTATAATTTCATTTAGATGAAATGTCCAGAATATGCAAATTTACAGAGCCAGAAAGATTACTGGTTACCTGGGGCATGGAGTGGGAATAAGGATTAACTGAGGGATATCCTGGGGGAGTGAAAATGTTCTAAAACTGATTATGATGATGGCTGAGCCATTCAGTAAGCTACAAAAATGTTTTAATTATACCCTTGAAATGGATTAATTTTATGATATGTAAAATATATCACACACAAAAAAACTGTTAAAAATAGAAAAAGGACAATAGGGGAAAATGTGTGAGAGGTACACAGGAACTCTACTATCTTTACAACTTTTCTACAAATCTAAAGTTATTCTGAAATAAAAATGTATTCGAAAGTTAACAAGAATATGTTTCTGGATTGATATCAGTATTTGGAAGTCCCTGTCTATGTGAAAAGACATTTACAAAATGAAATGGGTAAAATATCATTATCGATCAGTATTAACAGATGAACATTTGGAACAATTTTGATAATAGGAAACACTGACTGTGAGCCCCAATTAAACAAATTTAGCCCCCCAATCCATTATTCACACTAGTAGTAGTCCTGTATTACAAAAAAAGCACTCTCTTATTACTATTATATTTTGAAATTCATAACTAAACATTAGTTAAAACTTGTTTTCTCTCATTATATAAGTACTTATAAATTATCCATGATTTTGTTTTTTGGCCCTCAAAGCCTAAAATATTTACTATCTGGCAATTTACAGGAAGTTTGCCAAGCCGTGTTCTACATCATAACATGATAAATATAATCATTCTCTTTCTTGAGTGTATTCGTATCATTAACTAGTTTTGACATACTGTCCTTCTGGATATGCCCTATAAAGGATAAGCCTTGCATTTCTTCTGCTATGGCATTATTTGGATTTCCATAAACAGAAACACTATTAGCATAGATCTAGCAAAGCCTTGGTGTCATCGTTATAACCACAATACTAAAGGGTCAACATCATACCACAGTATCAAGATGACCCTCATCAAATTGTGATGTTACTAGGCCATAAACTCACTGAGGGCTCCTATGGCATCACACCCTGACTCTGGCATCACCCTGGCTCATCACCTTACTGCGGTGCCAAATGCTATCACTGCTGTGACAGAATTCTGTCCTGATGTCTCACCGACAAGATGTCAAAATAATTAATCCAGACTTCTTTCCAGTCCTGTGCTAGGGGCAGGGAGGGGGAGGGTGGCCAAAGCCGCCAGCAAGAGCTCAGGAGATAATACTCAGCTCCTACTGTTGTCCCTTCCGCCTGCCGCTGCAGGTCAGGCTCCCCGTCCGGCAGGACCTCTAGGCTCCCAGAACTCTCTTGCTATGATTCTGCACCCGTTTCGCGCAGCCAACTCAATGCCCCACAGCGAACACCCACCCGGCCCCCACGAAGCGGGTCCCAGTACCTGACTCCATTCTCCAGCTGTCATCCTGGGCCAATTCCACTGGCCACTTGACTATGGTGGCCGCGCGGGACCCTGGGACTTGTAGTTTTGTGCTGCTAGGGGCAGAGTTGATAAGAAGGGCACCGGCGCCTCCCAGCCTGAAATAGAGTTCAAACTGCAACTCCCAGAGACGCCCTGCGCCGGGGAAGGAGCGATGGGACGAGGAAGGGCGGTGATTGGTGGAGCTCTGTCAGTTCTTTTGATTGGCAATAGGAGGCGGCTACGTGAGGTCTAGGTCCTACTGTGCGGAGATCCTGGGAAAACGAAATGGAGGGGTGTGTGTCTAACCTGACGGTCTGCAATCTGGCCTACAACGGAAAGCTGCAGGAGTTGAAGGAGGAGATCCTGGCCGATAAGTCCCTGGCTACTAGAACTGACCAGGTAAAGCGGCGCCGGGGCCTTTTCCATGGCGGCGGCGGTGACGTAGAGACAACGTGGCTGCCTGGCGCGGCCCAAGCGGAGGCAGATTTCCTGAGGGCCAGATCCCCGCCCCTGTCGCCCCATCCTCACCCTGGGTCACCTCAGGACTCAGAATCGGGCGGTTGGAACTAGTCCCGCAATCCTCAGATTTGTTTTCTTTTATTTTATTTTTAGCCCAGTACTTAGCTCCCTGAATTTTGGATATTTCTAGAACGTTTACTGTGTTTCTCAGAAATGCTCAACCTTTTGAGATGTCCCTGAGAAGGAAAGCTTTAAAAAAATATGGGTGCCTTTACTTTTACAAGTGATTTTATTCAACGAAACACGAGTAACCGAACGCCTCTTCAGTGCTAGACAGTTTGCTTAGAGTTGGGGAGACAGTGGAGTGGAAGAAGCGGAGATGCATACAGTACTCCCAAATCAAATGTCCGACTACAAATTGAGGTTAAAAACTCGGGAGAGAAGTTTACGTATAACTTTCAGAACATGTAATGGGAGAACCTGCTTTAATCTCCCTTAGAAAAGCCGAATGTTGTAATTGAAAAGGCTTTGCAAAGGTTGTGAGGCCTTGCAGGATGAGTGGATCTTCCTTCAGGATGAAACGGGCATTATAAGCAGAGGCAGAACAAAAGGGAATGTACTTTGGGAAGTGTTTCTTTCTGCCCTCCTGCTCAAAGGACCCTCATGCATTCACCCTGAGCTTCCAAGCAAGATTCACAGTGCCCTTAGTAAGCCAACAATATTTATAGATTGCCTACTATTTGGAACTAGTGACAGTGTCATACTTAGAGATCTCCTTTTTGTGTCTTTGGGAAGAGAATTAAAAGTCAGGAGACCTTTTTTTTTCTGGAACTTTCCTTTACTGCTTCACCTAAAAATCGTTTTACCTTTGCCTAATTTATCTTCATATGGTCTGGCAATATTTAATATTTTAACTTAATTTAATAATATTAAATTAAGGTCAAATAATAATTTTCATCAAGTCAGTGGCATAAAAAGGGGGAAGCTATTCAAGATCAAGAGACATAGCCAAATGCAACTTGTGGACCTTATATGGATCCCGATTGAAACAAACCAACTTTGAAAAGACATTGGGGGCCCTAGTTGGTTTGGCTCAGTGGATAGAGCATTGGCATGCAGACCAAAGGGTCCCAGAATTCAGGTCAAGGGCACATATCTCAGTTGCGGGCTCCTCCCCGGCCTGGCCCTGGTCAGGGCACTTGCAGGAGGTAACCAATTGATGTACTTCTCTCACATGGATATTTCTCTGTCTTTCCCTCCCTCTTCCACTTTCTCTAAAAATCAATGGAAAAATATCCTCGAGTGAGGATTAACAACAACAACAACAAAAAGACATTTGGGGACAATGAAATACAGACTGGGTATTATATGTTATAAAGGAGTTAGTGTTAATTTTTTAATTTTTTAGAGTTAGTGCTAATTTTAATCGGTATAATAACGGTCTCAGAGCTATGTAGGAAAGTATCTTTGTTTTTCAGATATCGAAATACTTAGGGATGAAAAGTTAGGATATTTGGGATTTGTTTTTTTAAAAAAAGGCAAAGAAAACATTTGATGAAGCAAATATGGCAAAATATTAAATCTAGGTGATAGGCATATGGGTTGCTATTATATTCCCTCTATGTTTATGTGTTGGAACTTCTTGCTATAAAGTTTAAAATACCATTTTATTTTACCGAGGGCTAAAAATATAGCAGTCAATGCAAAAAGGGATTCCCTTAGAAAAATATGACTACCAGCTTATTAATTTTTTTGAAAAAATAAATTATGTGTGTGGTGTATGTTTTTAGATGGATATGCAGATAATCTCAACTGTTTATTAACATTTCTTCCCCACAAGATACATTTGTTCTTTCTAGAGAATCTAGAAATTTCGGATTCAGACAGCAATATGTATCCCACTTTCACCATTCACTAGCTGTGTAACTTTGGATTAGTTGCTTACCCTGAGGAGTCTTAGTTTCTTCATCTGTAAAATGGGGATAATATCCACTGTACAGGATCGTGAGGATTAAATGAGACATATGTACATCTAGCAGTGTCTGACATAATATACCTAATAGTATATTAGTATACCTAAATAACTATTGTATTAAACAGCCAAAGCTCTATTTCTGCTACAAGCATGCAAATCAGTTTCTCCCCATGTTAACTAAAACCTCGGTCTCTCTTATATTAGTAATAATATGGTTTAAGGTTACCTACCAGTGATCTCCACTTCTAGTTTCCAAACTATAGATTTGCTGGACCCAATCTTAGCGTTTTCTGCTTTCTTTCTTTAATTCTTCTATTTCTCTTCAAGAATGTTGATCTTATTGCTTCTCTCCCATGCAGGATAGCAGAACTGCATTACATTGGGCATGCTCAGCGGGACATACAGAAATTGTTGAATTCTTGCTGCAACTTGGAGTGCCAGTGAATGATAAAGATGATGTGAGTACTAGATAGAGTTGATAAATTCCAAGTTATCTGTAGACTCCAGACTGTTGTTTACTGAAGCCTGCGTATTAAGCTTACAAATAAAATTGTAACCTTTATTACTAGGAAATTATAGTCTCGCCCTGGTGACCAAGCACAGGACTAGTGGTTGCATTATTTTAAAATATTAGTTTTGCTATTAATATCCTGTAATTTAAGGTAAACATGCAGATCAAGGCTTATTACAATGACCTTTAATAGACTACAGACTGTTTTTATTATGTGGGAAATTTCTGGGGGGTAAATAGTGCATGAATTTTGAGGACCTAGATATCTTCGTTATGTAGAGATTTATGTAATGATTTTGGATATATATATCCTATCTAATAAAAAAGTAATATGCAGATTGACCATCACTCTAACACAAGATGGCTGCCCCCATGTGGTCAAAGATTCTGCTCCCATGTGGACACAAGATGGCCACCACAAGATGGCGAGCAGGGGAGTGCAGTTGGGAGGGACCAGGCCTGCAAGGGAGGGCAGTTGGGAGTGATCAACCCTGCAGGGGAGGGCAGTTAGGGGTGACCAGGCTGGCAGAGGAGGGAAGTTGGGGGCAAATAGGCTGGCAGGGGAGCAGTTAGACATCAATCAGACTGGCATGGGAGTAGTTAGGGGATGATCAGGCTGGCAGGCAGAAGCAGTCAGGGGCAATCAGGCAGGCAGGTGAGCAGTTGGGAGCCAGCAGTCCTGGATTATGAGAGGGATGTTTGCCCATTTAGGCCCAATCCCACTGGGCAGTGGGACATCCCTTGAGGGGTCCCAGATTGGAGAGGGTGCAAGCTGGGCTGAGGGATACCACCCCACTCCCCCATGCACGAATTTTGTGCACTTATATATGTGTGTGTGTGTGTGTGTGTGTGTGTGTATGTGTGTGTGTGTGTGTATATATATATATATATATATATATATATATATATATATATATATATATATATATATCAAGCGACTGGAACAACTGGAATGACTGGTCACTATGATACGCACTGCGGCTGGCCAACCAGCTCGATGGGGACAGGGATGGCCAACCTCCCTTGGCCCCTCCCCCTGGCCAGCTCCATCCCTGATTGGCTGCCCCACCCCAATCAGGGCAGGGCCAGCTGGCCAACCTTCCATGGCCACTCCCCCTCCCCCTGGTCAGTTGGCCCCAATTGGAGTGAGCTGGCCAGATAACCATCTGTACACAAATTTGTGTACCAGGCCTCTAGTATTAGGATAAGACTTGTGAATAATAAGGATGCAAACTTCAAGGATGCTACCTGAAATAATACTTATATTAGCAAAGAAATAAGAACAATTTAATAGAGGAACAGTTGGATGCTGTAGGTATGTCCATATGATAAAATAATATGTAACCAATAAAGTTATGATTCTAAAGAATGACAGAACAATTCTCACAACAAAATGATAAGTGGAAATTTTAGAAAATGCAACTCACAGAACTTGATATTCTATGATCCCAGCTTGATAATACATTAGAATTAGTCTTAAGTATCATCACATCTATTATGGGATTATGGGGTGGTTTTTCTTTTCTTTTGTGTACATTTGCTTTCCAATTTTTCTACAGTGCTTAATGAGAGGAAAATAAAGAATGTTATTGTTTGTTTGTTTGGTTTTGTTTTTGTCATTACATGGTTGTTTTATTAAAGTAATTTGGGTTTACTCCACCCATAATTTTTTTATATTGTCTTTCAGCTCTTTGTAAACCCTGCCTAAATGTTAATATTAATCCCTGTGCCTTTCTCCCCTGGTTTTGTATGGCACACCTCTTTTACAGGCTGGTTGGTCTCCTCTTCATATTGCCGCTTCTGCTGGCCGGGATGAGATTGTAAGAGCCCTTCTGGGAAGAGGTGCTCAAGTGAATGCTGTCAATCAAAATGGCTGTACTCCCCTACATTATGCAGCTTCCAAAAACAGGCAAGAGGTAGGGTTTTATTCCTAGGCAACTTCTCTGAGTTCTGAACCTCTAACACAAATATATCTCTGCATAGTTTTCTTCTTCTTTCCAGATCGCTGTCATGTTACTGGAAGGCGGGGCTAATCCAGATGCTAAGGACCATTATGAGGCTACAGCTATGCACCGGGCGGCAGCCAAGGGTAACTTGAAGATGATTCATATCCTTCTGTACTACAAAGCATCCACAAACATCCAAGACACTGAGGGTAACACTCCTCTGTAAGTGACAAGTAGCAGTCATTTGTATTTACCTGATATTAGCCCTCTTGCACTAATTATTACACATCTTTTCCTTTTTTTTTATTGTGCTTATAAATGTAATACATGTTTATGGCAAAAACATTTGAAAGTACACAAAAATATAAAGATAAAATTTAAAAATGCCTATCATCTTGCTACCCAGAATCAATCACTGATAACATTTTTATCTATTTCCACCCAGTTTTTTATATGCAATTGCATAATTTTACTTTTTTTTCATTGGGATCATACTGTGGATATAATATTATATCTTGTTCTTTTCACCTAATGTTATTAAGTATTTTTAAAACATGTTTGAATGGCTATGTACAGTTCAATTTTATGGATGTTCATAACTTAATCATTCCTATATTACTAAATATATTCCTATATTACTAAAAAAAAGTTTTTTTTTTTAGTTTTTCCACTGTTATAAATAATGCTACATTCACCAACTATATACAAAAGTTTTTGGTCATATTGCTGATTATTGCCTTAATATAGACTCCTAGAAGTAGAATTTCTGGGTCAACAAATACACACATTTTAAGATTATTGCTATATATTGCTAGATTGCTTCAGAGGAGTATCATTGTACCTTCCCAACAACAGTTTGAGAGTGGCTATTACCCCCTCACCAAAACTGAAAAGATAATTTTTTTGTATGGAAAATGGTGTTTTATTAACAGTGAATAGAAACATTTTTAATGCCTACAACTAATGCAATTTTTTAAAATAAATTATAACTTCGTGTCCCTCTTTATTTTCCTTTAGGGGAATTAAATTTCTTTACTGGTTTTTATTTTTTTTAATTTTTTTTTTTATTGATTTTTTTACAGAGAGGAAGGGAGAGAGATAGAGAGCTAGAAACGTCGATGAGAGAGAAACATCGACCAGCTGCCTCCTGCATACCCCCCACCAGGGATGTGCCCGCAACCAATGTACATGCCCTTGACCGGAATCGAACCTGGGATCTTTCAGTCCGTAGACCAACGCTCTACCACTGAGCCAAACCGGTTTCGGCTTTACTGGTTTTTTTAAGTACCTTTGACATGACATAGTAAAAATATGCCTTCTGCCATGTTAGTTGAAAATATTTTTCCAGTTTGCCTTTTCATGTTGTTCATGATTTTTTTAAATAACAGAAGTCACTATGTAGTCAAACCTATTAATCTTCCCTCAAGATTAGAGTCTTTCCTCACCATGAAATTAGTTAAATATTCACCTGTATTTTATTGTACCATAGGTTGTAGTTTGATATTTATTGTCACTGTTTTTCATTTAACTCAAATCCATTTGGAAATGATTTATGTTTAAGGCCTGAAGCCATAATCTACCTTGATATTTTTTCTGCATTCTTGTCCATTTTTCTTCTTTATTGAATGGTGACTTTTTTTGAACCAGAAATGTCTTCTTTTTAGTCCAAAGTGAGACTCAACCTTTTCTAATTTGACTTTAAAGCACCTTATAAAAATAATGTTTTCTTAATTCTTAGCTTTAAAAATTGTTTCTGTAGTTCTAAGTGACTCCATTTAGAAATACTTGCATATAGCTCTTTTCTCCATAACAAGAAAGGCACAGTGGCCTAGAGAAATCTAGAAGTCAAGCAGTATAGGATCTGGGAACAGCCTAGGATTTACAAACTCAGCCACTTACCAGCTATATTAAATACTTATATTAAGTAACTTCAAGTAGTTACTTAACCTTCCCAAGTCTTAACTTCCTCATCTATAATATGAGGATAATAATTCCTTTCTCAGTAGATTGTTGTGAGGTTTAAATATAATAACATGTAAAGTGTCTAATACCCTGCCTGGAAAACTATAAATGCCCAGAAAAGTTCTTTCAATTATACCTTAGTCATGTCATCATAAGCAAGGACTTTAACTACTATCACGATTCAACTGTAAAATGTTAATAGTAATTCCAAGGTAGTTATAAGGATCAAATGACATAAAATCTTTCAAAATGCTTTTCCAAAATATAAACCATATAAAATCCTTTTAAGAAGATTATGAATGGGGACTTTTCTAAATTCCAACCATGAATGTGAATGCATGTGTTTGATGAAAATTTTTTACTTCTAATCTCAATAGAATAAGAAAGTTGTTTCTTAGGCTGGCATTTATTTATTTATTTATTTTTTAATCTATTTTATTGATTTTTTACAGAGAGGAAGGGAGAGAGATAGAGAGCTAGAAACGTCGATGAGAGAGAAACATCGATCCGGTGCCTCCTGCACACCCACTACTGGGGATGTGCCCGCAACCAAGGTATAATACATGCCCTTGACCGGAATCGAACCTGGGACCTTTCAGTCTGCAGACCGACGCTCTACCACTGAGCCAAACCGGTTTTGGCATAGTCTGGCATTTAGATCCCTTCTTTTATTGCCTTACGACCAGAATTATGATTTATGATCTGGTATTCTAAAGCTATTTTACTGAATTTTAACTTATAAACACTCTTCCCCATGCAAGTTGATTTTGCTTTCCTGATTAAATAGCTTCCTTATATCACACTACCTAATAATATGCGCTATAGAATACCCATCAGCAAATCCTAGCATTATGTAGAAGTAGTAGTGATTTATCAGTGATTTATCGGTCCTCAATTTCAGACACTTAGCCTGTGATGAAGAGAGAGTGGAAGAAGCAAAACTGCTGGTGTCCCATGGAGCAAGTATTTACATTGAGAATAAAGAAGAAAAGACACCGCTGCAAGTGGCCAAAGGTGGGCTGGGTTTAACACTCAAGGGAATGGTGGAAAATTAAACAGCTTGGATTTATTCTTTGTATGTTTTGTGGTTGTCCCCAGTGTCCTGGAAACAAATGCACTTTGTGCATAAGACATCATCTATGATTGATGTAGTTTTTTTCACCTTCAAAGTCTTATAGACATTTTAAATATTGTTCCTGCTGAGATATTTGTTCTTCTGAGTTTACAATTTGCTTTCTAGGCTTGTAATAACTGTTTAAATTGTTCTACTGTTGTTGTATAGTCTATATAGAATTTTGGTTAATTTTGAGTAAATGATTCTGTGGCTATTGTGAAACTTTAGCACTCTCACGTGCACCCTCTGTCACCCTCTGAGGCAGAACAACCCCAGTAGCCTCAGGCCAGTTGTTTTGCCAAATGTTTTAAGGTGGATTCTAGAATGTTCCTTCTGTCTAGTTGAAACACATCCTAACTTGTTTTGCAAGCTCACTCAGAGGCCTATACCAAAAATTGCTGTTTTTTTTCAGCAGTACATTTAATTTATTTTTGTTATGGGAGGTATACTTATATATTTTAGAGAACCAAATTTTCAGTTGGAGGGCCTGTTATTCCAAGTTTGGTATTCAGAAGCATTAAAATAATAAAATGGTAGCCTGTGTACCCATGTATATTTTCAATAAACTGTTTCCCTCCATAAAATGTGTTATTTTTAAAAAGGAAGTTTTAAAGTACCTATATTAAGTCATCTTGTATTGAAAAAATGTAAAGCTTGCTAACATGCTTTGTTACAAAAATGTACTTTGATTTGTATTTCAGAAACTAAAAAAATAAAATGTTGAGAGAATCTCCCAATTTTTCAAATCAGTTAAACACTCACTAAAACCTTAGAAGTCCTTCATAAAAAAACATTTCCCATTTTCAGTAGCTCTAAAGTTAATAAAATTAGTGAAGCTTGAACTGAGGCATTTTAAAATATTTAAAAAAACAGTAATTTTCTGAATTGCTAATTAAATGTGGAGTCAAAGGAAATTAATAAGTGTAAACTTGATCTCAATTTAGGGAAGTGCTCTTAAATGATTACTAGTCATAAAATCTAATGACCTCCAAGTGACTCTTCCAATTATTTTTTTAATTTTGAACTTTGTGCTTCAAATATTGCTTAAAGTAAGTGAGCCCACAAACTTTCATTAACTTGGGGTCATAGACTTCAGGACCAGTAGCTAAAAATGATAAAAACAGAGTCATTTGGGGGTCTGGAACAGATTAATTCAATTTACATTATTTCTAATGAGAAAAAATGTTTGGGTTTTCGAACAAATCACTTCTCTAATAGCATTTGAGAACAAAGTTTGAGAACCAAGGTTCCACTGTATTAAGTTCATTGTCTGTAGTAAAAGAAAACTCATCCTAGTTCTTTAATAAGCAATACAGCTGGAACTAAGCCTCAATTTGTAGGCCATTCCCATCTAACCTAATAAAGTGATATGCAAATTAACCATCACTCCTCTGCCACACAAGCCACACCCACCAGCCATCAGAGCAAGTATCCGAATTAACCCAACAAAGATGGTGGTGGTGGAGGTGGTGGGCGCAGTGGGTCAGGTGGGCAGGATGGGGCGCGAAGCAGCAGCACACGGCCACAGAGGCAGCAGCAGTGGTGGGCGCAGCAGGTCGGGCATGCAGGGCGAGGTGTGCAGTGGTGGTGGCAGCACATACGCATGCACTCTCGCAGCCTTGGAGATGGCAGCGGCGGCGGTGGCCACGGGTGCTGTGGGATGGGCAGGACACATCCTGCCCCACCCACCGCAGCTGGAGAGGTGGTGGTGATGGGAGGGAAGCCCACCAGAAGTCTTGCAGGAATATTCCTGCAACAGGTGCCGAGTTTCAAATGAAGTGGCTTGTTTACAATATGTAAATCACTGATATGTATAAACTAATAATATTGATGACCTTGCATATTGATCAGATTGCCGTCATTATCCTCTCTGAATTCTTTGTTTTTAAACCAAAGCTTCAAAGACAAGTGGAATTATTGAGTCTTTATTGATTGGATTGAACTATAATTTTATAAGACCTGTTTTCCAGCACATAGACATTGTAAAACAGCTATTTATTACTAGAAGTTGGGTTTGTTTCATTGGAATTAGTAGTTTGGTGAAGTTGAAAGAACATTACACTGGGAATCAGAATTTGAGGTCTAGTCTTGACTTTACATAATCTCAGGCAAATTATTTTCTCTCTCTTCACTCAGAGATTTTCCTCTGGGGATTAGCTAGATGTATATAGTCATGACCTAGCTTTTTTAAACTACATTTACCCTTTTCTGTCTCCCCCACCAAGAATGTAATTCTTCTCCTGCTTCCACCCCATCATTTTCAGGAGTGAGCCAATGTGTATGTTATCACCCTCAGGTGCTCTGGGTTTAGAAAAGGTTGAGTACTGTTGATATCAAATCTCCCTTCAAGCTCTTTTATCTCTTTTTACTAAAAGATCATCAAACTTGAGTTACACACAGGCCCGTATAAGAACTGCAAATTTTAACTTCTAAACTTACAATATTGAGAGGAAAGGTCACCTGGTACTCTAAAAGGACATATCAATATACAGGGGTGGGCAAAAGTAAGTTTGCAGTTGTTCATATAGAAAATAATGCAATATTAATGATGCAAGAATATATTGTTTCACATACAACTATAAACCTATTTTTGTCCATGCCTGTACAATGTTTCTTAGCTATAGGCCAAGCATTACTATGGTTTAGTTCTTTTTCATTACAGATCACTATGATTTGCAGTTTAAATCCAGCCTTTCTCCCCTAGAATCAACACACCACTGTTGATAACATGCAAGAACTTGTTACAGCAAAGCCTTTTTAAAAGTATATATTTTATTGTTCAAAGAGAAAAAGGAGAAGGAGAGGGATAGAAGGAGAGAGAATTTCCATCAGCTGCCTCCTGCACCCCTCTCACCAGGGACTGAATCCCCAACCTGGGCATATGCCCTGACCAGGAACCGAACCCTGACCTCCTGGTTCATAGGTCAATGCTCAACCACTGAGCCACTCCAGCTAGGCAACATAGCAAAGCCTTATATATACTAGAGCTAGCTCTGAATTTGCTCACCATTGTATCACCAGCCATAATACCTAGTTTATAGTAGCCATTCAATAAATATCCCATGGGTGACTAAATAAAAAGATGAATTTTGGGAGAATAGGGACCCATAGCCAAAAAGCATTTCTGTTGACTTTAGCATATCCTAGTTGCTAAATGCAGAAACAGAGAGGAGAGAAGTTTGGGGAAATATTTTTGGGTGGTAAGAAGTGAATAATTAAGAAGCCCAAGGCTGGTTTTTAATTTGGTTGGGACTGTTCACTTAAACTTTAACTACCTATGGCAAAATAAATCAGGCAGTACCTTCTCTGAATAAGAATTATGCTGACATAATTTGGTTGAAGTTTAATCAGAGTGTTTAAGTAATGACCTATTCCATTACTTATTTTCTGACCCACTGATAAGCAGAAAAAAATGTTCACATATTGCAAGGCTCTTTTAACATACGAGTCCATTTTCTGTCCAAGTTAAGATTTAGTGAAAATGTTACTATTACATATATTATAGGGTCTCAGGACTCATTGAAAACATAAATATATGGTACTAGTGGTCTGGTGCATGAAATTCGTGGTTGAGGGGGGGGGTGTCCCTTAGCCCAGCCTGCACCCTCTCCAATCTGGGACCCCTCAAGGGATGCCCGGGCAGTCGGACATCCCTCTCACAATCCAGGACTGCTGGCTCCCAACTGCTCGCCTGCCTGTCTTTCTGATTGCCCCTAACCGCTTCTGCCTGCCAGCCTGATCACCCCCTAACCACTCTGCTGCCAGCCTGATTAATGCCTAACTGCTCCCCTGCCAGCCTATTTGCCCCTAACCGCCCTCCCCTTCAGGCCTGGTCACCCCTTACTGCCCTCCCCTGTAGGCCTGGTCACCCCCAACTGCTCTCCCCTGCAGGCCTGGGTCCCGCCCAACTGCCCTTTCCTGCAGGCCTGGTCACCCCCAACTTCCCTCCTCTGCTGGTCTGGTCATCCCTGAAGTGCCCTACCCTACAGCTTGATTGCCCCCAACTGCTCTCCCCTGCTTGCCTGATTGCCCACAACTGCCCTCCCTTGCAGGCCTGGTGCCTCCCAACTGCCCTCCCCTGCTGGCCATCTTGTGGTGGCCATCTTGTGTCCACATGAGGGCAGGTTCTTTGACCATATGGGGGCAGTCATCTTGTGTGTTGGAGTGATGGTCAATCTGCATATTACTCTTTTATTAGATAGGGTAGAGGCCTAGTGCATGGGTGGGGGCAGGCTGGTTTGCCCTGAGGGGTGTCCCGGATCAGGGTGGGGGTTCCCTTGGGGTGTGGGGTGGCCTGGGCGAGGGGCCTATGGTGGTTTGTAGGCCAGCCATGCCCGCTGGCGACCCAAGCAGAGGCCCTGGTATCTGGGATTTATGGGTCTTCTACCTTGAAACTTTGTAGCCTGGAGCAGAGCCAAGCCTCCTGCTTGCTCTGTGGCTGGTGCCATTTCTGTTTGGATTTGTTTACCTTCTATAATTGAAATTTTATAGCCTTGAGTGGAGGCCTAGGCTGGCAAGGGCAAGCGGAAAGCTTGGCTTCCTCTGTTGCTGGGGAAACCCAAGCCTCCCTCCTGTTCTTTGTGGCTGTAGCCATCTTGGTTGGGTTTATTTGCATACTCACTCTGATTGACTGGTGGGCGTGCTTGTGGGTGTAGTGGAGGTATGGTCAATTTGCATATTACTCTTTTATTAGATAGGATATTATGGTATACTAACAGAAAGCTAAGGAGACTGGGGTGAAAGTCACACTGATTCAGGGTGGCCTTGTGGTAATGTAGATTGTAACCCATGTGGTTTGACTTGGAAGGGGCTGAGAAGTCTCCTTTTCCCAAAAATAACCACCTTTGGATTTTTCCAATTCTTGAAATACCACCAGTTAAACTCTGGATTAAGGAATTGTCTGTATTCCAGAGTCCCCTGTTTAAAGATAAATACACCTAAGAGAGCTAAGTCCTTACCAACCTGAAT
Organism: Pipistrellus hanaki; assembly: GCF_964339955.1. Classification (NCBI taxonomy): domain Eukaryota; kingdom Metazoa; phylum Chordata; class Mammalia; order Chiroptera; family Vespertilionidae; genus Pipistrellus; species Pipistrellus hanaki. The sequence continues at coordinate 46,999,465 of NC_140524.1, forward strand.
GACATTATTAGATGATGAAAGATCATGTTCACTGGACAAAAACAGGTTACAGAATGGCTACCTTTTGAAAGGATGGCAAGGGTTCTGAGCAATGAATCCTGTCTGAGAAATGCAGACCTGAACTGAAAGACACATGAGAATCTTGGATGTTTGGAAAATAAGACGCCAGAAAGCCAGGAAGGGCACTGAAAGATCCAAAAACGCACTTCAGATTAATACCTACTTTCCAACCTTGCCCAGGTAGGGTTTCTGCATGGACAACATGTACTCTATTTTTAAATGCAGACCTCTACTTCCAGTCTTGTTAAATTAATTATGTTATTTTCAGCTCAGCTTCCAGGCTATCAAGATCATTTTTGTAATGATTCATACAACAAAATAGTCATTCCCTGTAGGAGCAGAACATCTATAAATTTATTGCGTGCCTTCTACATTTTTATTGAAGTCATTGGTTCTTAATTTTGGGTTCAGGCTGTCTGTAATTTATCTAAAACTGTATATAACATTTTTTTGTGTATAAGAATTTCTCTATAGAGAGGGGTCCTGAGTTTTTAGCAGGTTCTCTGGACCTCAAAAAAGGTTTAAAAACACTGATCCAACTATTCAATATTTTGAACAGAACAGTGCTAATAAACAGAGTTCTGTAAGATCACCAAGAGTGTCTTTTTTTATATATATATATATATTTTATTGATTTTTTTTGCCCCCCTCCCTCCCTCCCATACATACCCTCCCTCCCCAGAGTTTTATGTCCATTGGTTGTACTTATATGCATGTATACAAGTCCTTCGGTTGATCTATTATCTCCCCCAGATCTCCCTCCCCTCCCCACTGTAAATTGACAGTCTGCTTGTTGCTTTACTGTCCACCAAGAGTGTCTTTCATCTTGTTTGGCACTGATCCACCAGAAATTTTGAGGTGTAGTGGTTGACTATTACATATCGGTCTCTTGTGATTTGCCTTTGTCATAAAAGTGGAAGGGAGAAATGGAATTCCACCTACTTTGGCATTCTGACTGTTGAAATTTTCATACTGCTGGTATTTATTTTTAATCTCTAAATATTAAGTCATTCTTAAGACCATCATTTGCTTCCTAAACACACAAGACACCATATATCATAATATATTTAGCCTGAATGTAATTATAGACACTTCAAGAATCCGTGTGATTAGCTAAAATTAACACACATCAAATAAAATATATAAGTTACGGCTTGCTATCTGTTCTCTACATGGCTCTGAACAAGTATAATGTAAATTCAATGTCAATCTATCTTAAAACCAAGGGTCTCAGTTATTGTACAGGAAGAATATATATAGAAAGGGTTTCACAGTTTAAGAAAATCCTCTACATAAAAATCTGGATATGATTAGTGGATATTCATTACTTCACTTAAAAAGGATTCAAAAGGGAACCCTAGTACACTGCTGATGAGAATGCAGACTGGTGCAGCCACTATAGAAAACAGTAAGGTGTTTCCTAAAATAACTAAAAATGGAACTGCCATTTGACCCATTTATCCCACTCCTAGGAATATATCCTAGGAAACCTGAAACACCAAGCAGAAAGAATATATGTGCCTCTATATTCATAGAAGCATTATTTACAATAGCTAAGATCTGGAAACAGCCCAAGTGCCCATTAGTAGATGAGTGCATAAAAAAGATGTGGTATATTTACACAATGGAATTCTATGCAGATATAAAAAAGAAGGATATCTTACCCTTTGAGACATCATAGAGGGACCTGGAGCTTAGTTGGCTAAGTGAAATAAGCCAGTCAGAGAAAGATAAGTATCACATGATCTCACTCATATGTGGAATCTAATGAACCAAATAAACTGATGGACAAAAATAGATCCAGAGACTCAGAAGCATGAACAGACTGTTGACCCTCAGTGGGGAGGCAGGGAAGGTGGGTAGGAAGAGATCAACCAATGAACTTCTAATCATACATCCATAACCCATGGACACAGACAATAGTGAGGTGAAGGCAGAAAAGGGGTAGAGAGGATCAATGCGGGGTAGGAGAGAAAGGGATGTCTGTAATACTTTCAACAATAAATATAAATTTTAAAAAAAGAACTCAACTTGGAAGGAAGTCAGACACAAAAATTCCTTACTGAATGATCCCATTTACTAGTATATGAAGGTCAAGAAAAGGCAAAGTTAATCTCTAAATTATGGAAAAGAAATTACTGGTAGTCTAGGTCCAGGAAGTTGGTGGAATTGCACAAAGGGTATAGGAAATGTTTTGGGATGGTGGATATGCTCTAGATTGTTGTGGTGGTTTCCTGGGTATATACATATGCCAAAACACATCAATATATCAAACTGCATACTTGAAATAGGTGCAGTTTATTCTACATAAAGTAAATGTCAACAAAGTTTCTTATAGAAGACTAGAGGTCCGGTACACAAAATCCAGTGCACTGGGGGAGGGTGTCCCTCAGCCCAGCCTGCACCCTCTCGAACCTGGGACCCTTCAGGGGATGTCCAACTAAACTGGCACTCGGACATCCCTCTCACAATCCGGGACTGCAGGCTCCCAACTGCTCACCTGATTGCCAGCGTGATCATCCCCTAACCGCTCCCCTGCCAGCCTGATCGATGCCTAATTGCTCCCCTGCAAACCCAATTGCCTCCAATTGCCCTCCCCTGCAAGCTTGGTTGCCCCCAACTGCCCTCCCCTGTTGGCCCAGTCACCTCTAATTGCCCTCCCCTGCTGGCCTGATCGCCCACAACTACCCGCCCCTGCTGGCCATCTTGTAGTGGCCATCTTTGACCACATGGGGGTGGCCATCTTGTGTCAGGGAGTAAAGGTCAATTTTCATATTACCTTTTTATTATATAGGATTTACCTGAGGATCATTTAAAATAGGAAGTTGTTGAATATTATTTATTGAACCTTAAAATATGATTCATTACACAAATGAAAAAGTCTACCTGTAAATTTCTTCAAGGTGGGATATAGGTGAAATATATTCAGTGGACGAGCTTTAACTGGTAAAGAGATGATATCAATGTATTTTAGTTACTATTTAACATATAAGAATGATGTCTCCATTAATGTAGAATACCCCAACAGTAAATCAATTTAAATAATTAGTTTGAATTATCTAAAATTGATTTTGAGTGTTCATTTAGAACAGTTTTCTAAACTGGCCTTTTCAAAGTAGATAATGGGAGACATAATGATAGCACAATAGCTCATTTAAAGCTACATGGTACATCACCTATGTTATCAACATTTTGTATACACTAAAGGAACATTGTATTGGGAGTTGCTTGCCTCTACATTACTTTGCATTTAAAAATTGGGTTATTTTTTTTTTAATGCTATGCTCAGATAGTGAATAACAGTGTGGTTCCTTTGGAAATTTGGATAAATAAAGCATTAATTTTAACTGTGGTTCCTTTGGAAACTTGAATAAATGAAGCATTAATTTAAGACCTAGTTTTAAATGCTATGTACCAATCAATATGAACCCTTTAAATAATCTTCTCTGGAATTTAAAAAAATTATTTTCCCAATCTGGGATATGGTAATAGTGAATTATTTTCTTAGTGGTTAATGTGAAGATGGGAAACATTGAACTAATCCTAGAAATAATATTGAATCCAATTAAAGCCACCTTGTCATGTGTGCATGTGGAATGTAACAAAGAGTAGCTAAAAATACAGAGATAAGATTTTCTGAAATACTACACAAGTGTTAATTGTATATACAGATGTCAAAACATATCAACACATCAAACTGTATTCTTGAAATAGGTGCGGTTTATTCAATTGAATTAGAAATCACTTGCTTTTATAATTAGTTAGGTTTATGTATTAGTAAAATTGTAAGTACATTTTACTGGTAAGGCAGGAACCCTTGCATTTATTTAGTAGTTATCTTGACCTGTTTATTTTATATTGATAGTAGGAGCACCTTGTTAGAAGAGGTTTGGTCAGAATGGAGGGAGGTAGTGGGTGATGGGTTAGGTCAACTGAATTCTAATTGCCAGTAGTGGGCTCCTTAGTGATAAACACTGCAGTTAGGCTACCAGCCTATGACTTATTCTGGTTTTTCCTCATCATACAAGGCTTCAATTGCAATCCTGGGCTCTGGCTCTAGCTCGGGTTCGGGCTCACGTTCAGGCTTGGGTTCCAGCTGGATCTCAAGCTCAGGCAACGGGGCAGGCTTAGGTCCTGGAGCAGGCTCCAGAGAAGACTCAGGAATGGTGATAGGACCACGATATGCCCCCTGGATAGTATCGGGTTCAGTCTCAGGGAAGGAAGTTGGTGCTGCTTCCAGTTGAATAACATCTTCAGATGGCATTGTCTCGAACTCTGTAACTCTGTTTGTCGTTGTCATTGGTCTGCAGGAAGAAGGCCCAGAGAAGACCAAGTTAGGGTTTGACATTTCACATGGAGCCACAGGTTTCAGTGACCATAGGTCCCAGTCTGTTTAAGATCTCTGTGATTTCTGATATTCTGATTCACTGTTAGACCACATGTCTCAATTTTGGGTGCTGAAAGGTTATGTCTCAACAATATCATTAGAGTTCAAGAGAGAAAAACCAGTGTTCCAAATGTGGGTAAAACATATCAAGGTGAAAGGATCTATTCATCTAGTAAAGTCTTTGAGGGCCAAATCCATGACTCGGGTGTATCTTTAGCTCACACTTCATCTAGCACAATACTTGGCATCTGGTTGATGCCCAATACATAGTTGTGGAAGCTTAGAAATGGCAAGATGAACAAATGAATGAGTGTCATATACATTCAAGAAGAAATGGCAGAGTGGTCAAGAGCATAGGCCCAGTCACATTCTGACTTCTGTAGACCATATGCACTTATGCCTTTGTGGGCCCCTTGTTCCAAAAAATATTGAAAAATATATTTTATGACTGTTTGGTAGAAAGACAAGTACACTAATATGATAAATATTTTTCTTAGACCTAAAATGGTTATTGTGGTTAAATAAGTTGATATAAAGTGTTTAGAACACTCTGAAACACAGCACTCAATAAACAGTACCCAACATGATTCTTTTATACAAGTCGTGAGAATGAACAGAAAGATACCTCTGATATTTCATGCTAAAAGGAGTGCTTAGAAAGATATATGCCAGAGAAATGAATATATTCAAGTAAATACAACAAATTAAGGTCTTACTCAAGTTCTGTGGTAGTTTTAGAATTTCTCTTCCTTTCCTTCCCCTTTCCCTTTGCCTTGCTCCTTGCGAAGCACACAGCAAAGGTGATAATGGCAGCACCCACTAGGATGCCCACCAAGGCCCCAACAATGATTCCAACTTCTGGATCTGGAGGATACAAGCAGCTGGTTAGTAAAGTGGAATATATTGTCTCTGCCTCATACATGTACTTTTGTGATGGGGGGAATATTTGGGGCATTGATAGATTGGGAAATACTAGACTTGAAAAGGCTGGGAGTATGAGCCCCTAGAACTCTGCCAGTTGGACTCAGGGGGGAAGAACGATGGCTCGGTCTACTATGTAGCTTACCCATTCACATCTACATACATAAATAAAAAATATGCCAACTTGGGGGAGGTGGCATCACTTTCAAAATGGGGCATCATGCTATGCACCAAGAGATCGCTGGTTTGATTACTGGTCAGGGCACATGCCCTGGTTGTGGATTTGATCCTCAGTAGGAGGCATGCAGGAGGCAGCCAATCAGTTTTTCTCTCATTAATGTTTTAATCTCTCTTTCCCTTGCCCTTCCTCTCTCTAAAATTAATAAAAACATATATTTTTAAAATTTTTATATTTAAAAAATTGGAGTTTATGGGAGTCTTCAGTGTGCATTTGCTTGGTGAGTGAAAGAGACAACATGGAGCTGTACTCTGGTGAACAGAGAAATGGCCTCTGTTACAGGCAGGTACATTTCAGCAGGTTTTCCCAGAGACTAGGTCAAGTGGGTTCCTACATTCTTTCTCATAGTTTCCATGCTCACTATGGAGACTCGTGCATTCTAGCTACTGGAAAGGGATATGCCCGTTCCATAAACTGGTTTATTAGATCAGTCTATAGAGAAACTTTTTGTGTGGATGATTCAGCTGAGCATGAGATTTTATTGTCCCCAAGAGGCCATGTCTGTGTTTCATGCCCATCCACCTCCCTTCAAATAAGAATGGACATCTTATATTTTAAGACTATAGGCTAGTTGAACTGCTGGATTATTCCTTCGACATTTTATGATTAAAGGAATACATGTGCATAATTTAGAAAGTCAAACAGTTCCACTAGGATCTAACAAAAACAAGCCAAAACAAAAACTACTAGTCCCCCATCTCTCAGTCCCGTTCACTAGAGACAATAATTTTTAAGTATTTTGTAATCTTCTAAAATATGCCCCCATGTTTCTATTATGCTTGTTCTAATATGTTCTACCTTTTCCAATTTTGGTTATTTTCTATTGACTTCCTACTCTGGAAGTTGAAGTTTAACTCTCTTACACAATTCCCCTCATACTCTACCACATTCTCCTTATATATTTATAGCACAAGTTGTAGTTACTAGTAAATCCAAGTTTGCAATATTATAACTATGTAAATATTGTCCACAGCTGCAGAAAATAGTATTAATATGATTCTCTCTTGTACATTTTAAATTTTTCTGAGGTAAATAATTGCCTCATTTGGTGATTTTTAAAAATGTATTATTGCTAATCCCCCAAATTTCCAGTAAAACTATTGAACTCCTTTCAATAGATTCAAACACATAGAATAATCTATAGGTTTCTTATGTTATTGTTTTATTTTCTTCAGAGACACCCTTGCTGGAATCCTCCATCGCCTCCCCCAGCATGGACTGGCTGTTCTGCTCTATTGTCATCCTTCAACCTCTTTTCACCTTTATTCTTATTTTATAGATAAAGAAAGTTCCTTCAAGATACAGCTCAAATAGCACTTCATTGGTAAAGCTGGCCCTGGTTGTATAAGCATAACTAATTATTTCTTCTTTAATGTCCTATAGACCCTCTGCAGACCTTTATTATAGCATTTAACACATTTTAGTATCTGTTTGTCTCTCTAGCTAAACTGTGAGCTCCTTGATTATAAGACACATAGCTTATTAATCTCTGTTTCTCCATCATCTAGGACAGTCCCTGTCATATAATAGATATTCAGTGAATATTTGAGGAAGGCAAAGAGGCAGGTAGGGAGCAAAGAAAGAAAGAAAGGAGGAAGGGAGGGAGGGAGGGAGGGAGGGAGGGAGGGAGGGAGGGAGGAAGGAAGGAAGGAAGGAAGGAAGGAAGGAAGGAAGGAAGGAAGGAAGGAAGGAAGGAAGGAAGGAAGGAAGGAAAGGAAGGAAAGGAAAGAAGGAAGCCAAGTGTCAACATCACTGGAAAGAGGATTCAAATGGAAGAGAGGTTTAAGTATAAATCCTAGGTGTCCACATCTGCTGTATGACTTTACCTCTGGAAAGGTAAAGTGGGATTGGGGAAGATCCAAAGAAAAACAGCAGATAAAAACAGCAGAAATTGATCAAGGGACTGGGGGTAGAATGGGATCACAGAAAGGACAGACCAAAAAGATGAAATTTCTTCACTTTGAATAAAAATAGCTGAAAGTGATATAAGAATAAAGGTGTACCCTGGAGTTGGAAAAATGTTTGGATCAGGGCAAATAAAAGGAAGAAAGCTCAGCTTAATAGGAAAGTAATGGAACTGGCCACCTGTATAGTGTATGTATTAAAACCACAGATTCAAAGTAAGTTAGGAAAAAGGAATAGATGACATGATCCTAAGTGTTAAGTGATCTTTGAGAGGTGTAGCAAGATATCCTTTATGGAGGCTTGCCATTGACAGGTCTAATTTGAAAATTCCAAGCCATAAAATCTATGATTAGTAACTAAGCACTTTTGAACTGGAAGGTTGAGGTTTAGAGGCATCCAGACACTGCCAGTATAACTTACCTCCCTGAACTTCAGTTCTTTCAGTAAAATGAGACAAACATATCCTGCCTCCTAGATAGGGTATTTGGAGGATTGAGTGAAATAATGCTCACAGTAGCTGGCTGTGTGTCTAGCACATAATTTATGCTCCACAAATAGTAGCTACTGTGACTGTAGGTCTGAGTTTTCTTATTACTATTATTGTCAGGGGCATATCTTAACAAATTATTTAAGAACTGGAAAGTTTGTGAGCTCCATGTTTGACATAGATTGCTACAGTTTCACCTTGATTTACCAACAGCACAACAAAGAAAATTTAGCCTAGTACAATCAATGAAGCTGTCTTTTTATTTATTAAATAATAATTCCTACTTTCTAGACACTAGTATCTAGAGATTTTGTGAGGGTTAAACAAATTTATTTTTATAAACATTTTAGGTCAGTGTGTGACACATATTAAGTATTGTGTGAACAGTAGATATTATGATGGTAATGCATCATATTCTATATAATAAAAGTGTAATATGCAAATAGACCAATCAGTCTTTATGATGCACACTGATCACCAGGGGGCAGACGCTCAGCACAGGAGCTGCTCTTAGCTAGTTAGTGCACTCCCACTGCAGGAGCAGTGCTCAGCCACAGGTCTGGCTGACAGCTGGTGAACACAGTGTTTGTGGCAGAAGCCTCTCCCTCCTCCACAGCAACACTAAGGATGTCCAACTAAGCTGTTAGTCGGACATCCCCCTCGGGCTCCTGAACTGTGAAAGGGTGCATGCCCAGCTGAGGACACACACCCCCAAGTGCACAAATGTCGTGCACAGAGCCTCTAGTTAACCTATAAAGCAACAAATCTCCAGAGAAACAAGAAGGACTAACCAGGACTAATTAATTTACTTGATTTGCAACCCCAGTATACTTGACTTAAGGAAAAACTGTTAAAGCTGTATGATCAACTCACGTGAAATAGTTAGATCGATTTCACAGGAGCTATTGCCAAGGTTGTTGATTGCAGTGCACTTGTAATAACCTTGTTCAAAATTAGTCAGATTTCCAAAAACCAAAGTCCCGGTGGCTGGGTCTGTCAAAACCAGGAAATAGACTTTTGAAATCTCTTATGTGGGTAGAGATGTCAATGTAGCAGATTATTCAATGCCAACCCACTCCCTCAAATTAGCCTCCCTTTCTTGAGATGTGCAGGGTCCAACTAGACCCCTTGAGATTACTGCAAAAATAGCCGCATCCCACCACCTCTGAGCCAAGACCAGGTTTGACTTCTAGAAGTTGGGGATAAGAACAGACCACAATCATCTTGTTAGAAGATAGACATTCTTTTTACACCCCCCTTCCCAGAAAAATAGAAGATTGATCTGGAAGATGAACAATCAGCCACACACACAAGCTATCAGCTACCATACACACCATACCTTGCCGGGGGCTGGTGAGGGATATACTTACTAAAGCTTTCTTTCACTGGAATTATGTCTTTTCCTTCAAGTTTATACCAGTGGTACACAGGGGAAGGCATTCCAAGCACCGAATGGCAAGAAAGAGATATTGGTTGGCCAGTTTCTGCTATTCCTTGAATGTTGCAAAAGGGCTTAGAAGGTTCGACTGTAAAGTAATGACAAACAATAAAAATCCTGTTGAATGAATGACAGTCTATAACAAATACAGTCACTTCCTCACTGTCATTTTGAGAAATGTCTGTTGCTTTTTTTTTTTTTATCTTTAAAACTTATTTTGACACTTTTCTATTTATACCACCAGGTGGGAGTAGAGCACCTCAGATGCAAGAACTTTTCAGTCTTCTCATTAGTACATCTTCCATCTGCCTCTTTCCCAGATCTATAACCAGGAATTTCCACTTTGTGTGTTAAAGTATGGCTTTATTAAAACTACCAAATGTAAGCAAACACTGAACAACTAAGAGTTTAGTTTATACTCTTGAAGCACAGTTTCAAAGGAAAATATAACCCTTAAATACTTTGAGATAACCTATTATTTTTCTTTTAAAATTGTTATATTAATGCCATATTTTTATTTTTCCTTTTACTTTATGAATTATTTTTAGCATTTATCAATATTTTTCTTGGATGGCACAAAATGGTTGGAAGGTTTGAATTTGCCTGTGTCATTGGTAAAGGAAGCCCATTTTTTGGGGGTGGTGCTACAGACTGTTGAAATATTTATTCATTTTTCACTCCATAAGCCAATACTTGAGGGCCTTTTGACACAGTTATGAAGTAGGGTGGGAAGAGTAGTGAAAGAGGGCTTTGTATTTAATGTATTTTGTACTGAGAGCAGGAGGACCACAGGAGAAATTTAAGTAGGGGAAGGATGATGGTCATTTTAAAGTCTTACTTAAATTACTCTTACTCTTGGGTGCCTGAACCAAGGGAGAGGAGGAGACAAATTCAAGAGGTACTACAAGTCAACAGGATTTGATGACCAAGTAGATACGGGGCATAAGGAAGAAGGTGGGGTCAATGATTTCTGATTTGAGTATCTAGATACATGAGCTTGCCATCATCCCCTGAGATAAGGAATACAGGAGGAAGGGGGGTGGGGAGAAGATGGCAGTTGGCAGGATGGAGCTGAGAGAGAGGAAGTGAGTGAGGGTACGAAAGGAGTGTGTGTGGGTGGGCATGGAGTGCGTGTGAGTGAGTGAGGGAAAGTTAAAACACACAGGAGCAGCAGGAGCTGACAGAAAGCATCTCCTTGACAAGGAGAGACTACCACCACTGCAGGCACTCCCCGGACAGCGGGATTCCAGCACTGAGCCAACGCCATCTTGAAGGGGAGAGCGGCCTTTTTTAGAAACCCATCAACACCACCAACAAAACAGGCCTCGGAACTGCCCCGCGACCCAGCACCCACCCCAGCCATTATCCTGCTACCCCAGCTGCAGACTCTTGGACCTCCACATCCAAAGATACACCGTTTGCAGCAGCTGTAAGTGCAACACCCCCTCCCCAACAGCAAAACCCAAGATTCGCTCACCTCCTCGCTCTGCGACCCAAATCCATAGACAAGCAAAAACACCCCACCCCCGGGGTTGCGCGCCTCTCCTGGGATGCTTGTGCACTCTCGCACACGTTATCTCAATCCCATAGACAATAGGACAGCCCACTCTGGGTTGCGCATCTCCTGGGGTGCTCGCACACTCTTGCGCACATCACCTCAACCCCATAGACACTAGAACAGTTCACTCTGGGGTTGCATGTCTCTCCTGGGGCAGTGCGCAGGAGACATCAAGAGAACCCGAGTGGATTCTGTACAGACTGGGGCACAGGGCCCCGCAGTGGAAATTGTAAATGCCCTCTCCTGGAGGCGAGCCCAGCTGATCAACCAAGGTGCCGGGACCCCTAGGTGTGCATCAGTGTTCTGCGCCCTGAGAGTGCGCATCCAAGGATATGCCACTCCAAAGGCAAGGTTCCAGCAGACCTATGTAAGCCACTAGTGGGAGCCACTGTGAGCTTGCCTTGGGTGAGATCTTGAACAAGCTGGAGGCGCACACTCCTCCAGCAGTAGAAGCTTTGAATTCACTTAGCCTAGATACTGACCCATAGGCACCTCAACTGCGTGACTACACTGCCAGGGCCCTTCCGAGTCCTTTAGTGCACCTCACTGGCAAACTAACGTGGGTTTTCCAGTGAACCACCACTGGGAGTAAGCACCTACCCACCACAGGTGCAACAGCAAAAGCTGGGTCTGCCCACCCCACGACTACATATCTCTGGGCACCTCAGCCACACCTTTCCAAATAGCAGGTCCCCTAAGCCCCAACACCCCAATAGACGGTTCCTGGGGACCACTGCAAGTCCCTGCTGGGCATGCGCAATTACAATTAAGGGTTCAAGACAACAAAAATTTAGAAACTCCCCTCCATAGCGTCTGACTTCTAAACACCGCATTTGTGCCTCTCAAGCTTGCAGGCCTACATCAAGAGAATCCAAATAGCTTGAGAAGGGAGCTACACTAGATTAACAAAGCCCAGGAGAACTGAGAGATTACACCAGTAGCACCATCCCCAAAGGAACCTGGGCAGCAAGGCAATTGGATCTATAATTAAAACACTACAGGAAAACATGGGGAGATAAAAAGGCAATCCCAAAGGAAAGAAAAAGAGGAGTCACCAGAAAGTGAGTTAAATGAATTCAAAGTTAGCAGCTTATCAGAGACAGAATTCAAAGTAATGGTTATAAGGATGTTTAAACGGCTGGAGGACAAATACACACAACTCAATGAGACCTATAAGGAGCTGAATGAGAATGTCATCAACATGAAAAAAAAAATAGCAAGAGGAGATGAAGAACGACATAGCTGCAATAAAAAACACAGTGTAAGGCTTAAAAAGTAGACAGGAAGAGGCTGAGGACCGCATAAGCAAATTAGAAGGCAAGGTAGAAAAAAACACACAAACACAGCAGCAACTGGAAAGAAGACTTAAAAAGCAAAAGGAGAGCCAAAGGGAGCTTTGGGACAACACAAAACAAAACAACATTAGAATAATAAGGATACAAGAAGGAGAGGAAGAAAAGCAAGGGATAGAAAACCTCCTGGAAGAAATAATGACAGAAAACTTCCTCGATATTGGCAAGAAAAAAACTATGCAAGTCCAAGAAGTACAGAGTCCCAAACAAGTTGAACCCCAAAAGACAGATACCAAGACACATCATAATTAAATTGACAAACACCAACGATAAAGCAAGAATCTTAAAGGCTGCAAGAGAGAGACAGAAAGTTATATACAAGGGATCTTCTATTAGAATAGCAACTGATTTCTCAACAGAAACACACCAGGACAGAAGGGAATGGAATGAAATATACAGACTAATGCAAAACAAGGGACTGAATCCAAGAAGAGTATACCCAGCAAGGCTATCATTCAAAATTGAAGGTGGGTTCAGAAGCTTCACAGACAAAAAAGGGCTGAGAGGGTTCATCACTACCAAGCCAGCAATGCAAGAAATGCTAAAGGGACTGCTGTAAAAAGAAGAAAGAGAAAGGCAAGAAGAAACACAAACACTAAGGAAAAATATGACAACAAACAGGTACTTATCAATACTAACATTAAACCTAAATGGATTAAATGCACCAGTAAAAAAACATAGGGTAGCTGAATGGTTAAGAAAACATGACCCATATATCTGCTGTCTATAAGAAACTGACTTTAGAGCAAAGGATTCACACAGACTGAGAGTGAAGGGATGGAAAAACATTTTCCGGGCAAACGGAAATGAGAAAAAAGCTGGGGTTTCGATACTTATATCAGATAAAATAGACCTCAAAGTAAAGGCCATAACAAGAGATAAGGAAGGCCACTACATAATACTAAAGGCAACAATTCAGCAAGAATATATAACTCTGGTAAACATATATGCATCCAATGCAGGAGCACCCAAATACATAAAAAATCTCCTGGAAGATATCAAGGGAGAGATCGACATCAATACAGTCATAGCAGGGGACTTTAATACACCACTAAAATCAATGGATAAATTCTCTGGACAAAAAATCAGCCAAGAAACAGCAATTCTAAACAACACACTAGATCAGATGGACTTAATTGACATCTTCAGAGAATTTCACCCCAAAGCCATGGAATATACCTTCTTCTCAAGTGCTCATGGGACGTTCTCAAAAATAGATCACATATTGGGTAACAAGCAAAGTCTCCCCAAATTCAAAAAGATTGAAATCATATCAAACATTTCCTCAGATCACAATGGCATAATATTATAAATAAACTACAATAAAAACATTCCAAAAAATTCAAACACCTGGAAGCTGAATAGCATGCTACTAAACAATGATTGAGTTATCAATGAGATCAAAGAAGAAATTAGAAACATCCTGGAGACTAATGAAAATAAAAACACAACATTGCAAATCCTATGGGACATAATGAAAGCAGTCCTGAGAAGGAAGTATATAGCTCTACAGGCCTACCTCAAAAAACAAGAAAAAATGGTAATAAATCATCTAACTCAACAACTCAAAGAATTAGAAAGGGAACAACAAGAAAAGCCCACAGTGAGCAGAAGGAAGGAAATAATAAAGATTAAAGCAGAAACGAATGGCATAGAGACCAAAAAAAAAAAAAAAAAAAAAAAAAAAAAAAAAAAAAAAAAAAAGATCAATAAAATCAAGAGCTGGTTCTTTGAAAGGATAAACAAGATTGATGGACCTCTAGCCAGGCTCACCAATAAGCAAAGAGAGAGGACCCAAATAAACAAAATCAGAAATGAAAGAGATGAAATAACAACAGACCCCACAGAAATACAAAGGATTATTAAAAAAAATACTATGAACAACTCTATTCTAACTAGACAACTTGGAGGAAATGGACAGATTCCTAGAAAGACACAACCTTCCAAAACTGACTCAGGAAGAGTGAAAATATCTCAATAGGCTGATAACTATGGACGAAATTGAAGCAGTCATCAAAAAGCTTCCAACAAACAAAATCCCGGTGCCAGAAGGTTTCACAGGGGAATTTTACAAAACATTCAAGGAATAACTAAAACCTATCCTTCTCAGACTATTCCAGAAAATTCAGGAGGAAGGAACACTTCCAAGTTCCTTCTATGAAGCCAGCATCACCCTAATACCAAAACCAGATAAAGACAACACAATGAAAGAGAATTACAGGCCAATATTCCTCATGAATAGGTGCCAAATAGATGCCAAAATCCTCAACAAAATTCTAGCAAATCGAATCCAACAGTACATCAGAAAGATCATACACCACGACCAAGTAGGATTTATCCTCGGGATGCAAGGATGGTGCAATATTTGCAAATCAATAAATGTGATACATCACATAAACCAATTGAGAGATAAAAACCATATAGTCATATCAATTGATGCAGAAAAAGCATTTTACAAAATACAACACCCTTTCTTGATAAAAACTCTCAACAAGGTGGAAATAGAAGGATCATACCTCAACATAATAAAAGCCATATATGACAAACCCACAGCCAACAACATACTCAGTGGGCAAAAACTAAAACCATTTCCTCTAGGAACAGGAACAAGACAGGGATGCCCACTCTCACCACTCCTGTTCAACATATTGCTGGAAGTACTAGCCATAATAATCAGGTAAGAAGAAGAAATAAAAGGCGTCCAAATTGGAAAAGAAGTAAAACTGTCCTTATTTGCAGATGACATGATACTGTACATAGAAAACCCAAAAGACTCCATCAAAAAATTATTAGACTTAATAAATGAATTCGGCAAGGTAGCAGGATACAAAACCAACGCCAAGAAATCTATGGCATTTCTACATACCAATAATGAACTTACAAAAAGGGAGACTAAAAAAGCAATCCCATTTACCATAACACCAAAAAAAATTAAGATATCTAGGAATAAATTTAACTAAGGAGGTAAAAGACTTATTTGTGGAAAACTACACAACACTGAAAAAAGAGATAGAGGAAGATGTAAACAGATGGAAGATACCATATTCATGGATTGGTAGAATCAACATCATTAAAATGCCCATACTACCCAAAGCAATATATAGATTCGAGGCACTCCCCATTAAAATATCAACAGCATATTTCACAGACCTAGAAAGAACACTCCAAAAATTCATCTGGAATAAAAAAAAGACCCAGAATAGCTACAGCAATCCTGAGAAAGAAGAATAAAGTAGGAGGGATCTCAATACCAGATTTTCAAGCTGTATTACAAAGCCACTGTTCTCAAAACAGCCTGGTACTGGCATAAAAACCAATGGAATAGAATAGAGTATCCAGATATCCACCCAAACCACTATGCTCAATTAATATTTGACAAAGGAGGCATGAACATACAGTGGAGTTAAGACAGTCCCTTCAACAAATGATGCTGGGAAAATTGGACAGATGCATGCACAAAAAAAATGAAACTAGACCACCAACTTACACCATACACAAAAATAAACTCAAAGTGGATACAGGACTTAAACATAAGATGGGAAACCATAAAAATACTAGAGAAATCTACAGGCAGGAAAATCTCAGACATATGCCAAAAGAACTTCTTCACTGATACTGCTCCTAGAGCAATGGAAGCTAAAAAGAAAATAAACAAATGGGACTACATCAAAATAATCTTTTTCACAGCAAAGGAAACCATCAATAAAACAACAAGAAACTTCACTGCATGGGAGAACACATTTGCCAACGATATCAATGATAAGGGTTTAATCTCCAACATTTACAGAGAACTCATACAACTTAACAAAAAGAAGATAAACAACCCAATCAAAAAATGGGAAACTGATCTAAATAGACACTTTTCGAAAGAAGACCCAAGGAAGGCCAAGAGACATATGAAAACTTGCTCAAAATCATTAATCATCAGAGATGAAAATCAAAAAAACAATGCGGTACTATCTCACACCTGTCAGAATGGCTATCATCAACAAATCAGCAAACAACAAGTGTTGGCGAGGATGCGGATTAAAAGAAACTCTTTTACACTGCTGGTGGGAATGCAGACTGCTGCAGCCACTGTGGAAAAACAATATGGAGTTTCCTTAAAAAACTAAAACTGACCCAATGATCCCACTTCTAGGAATATATCCCAAGAAGCTAGAAACACGAATCAGAAAGGATATATGCACCCCTATGTTCATAGCAGCACAATTCACCATAGCTAAGATTGGGAAACAGCCTAAATGCCCATTAGCAGATGAATGGATTAAAATACCGTGGCACATCTACACAATGGAATACTATGCTGCAGTAAAAAGGAGTTCCTACCATTTGCAACAACATGGATGGAGATGGAGAGCATTATGCTAAGTGAAATAAGTCAGGTAGAGAAAGATAGACATCACATGATCTCACTCGTTTGTGGAATATAATGAACGGCATAGACTGATGAACAAGAACAGACCCAGAGACTTAGTAATGTTGATCAGAACCTCAAACCTCAGGGAAGGAGGGGGTCGGGCAGAGTAAGGGGGATAAATCAACCAAGGGACTTATGTGCACATATATGAGTCTCATCAATGGACACAGATAACTGGGGGGTGGGGTATGAGTGGAGGGTAGGGGTAATGGGGAGATAAGAACACATATGTAAAATAATCATAATAATAATATTTAAAAAAGAAAGTATGAGGTAACCAGAACCCCAAGAACATCTGAGAACGTCTTTATGGCCATGCTAGCAATCATCAGCTGTAAGGTAATATAACCTGGGGCTATTGGGGAAGTATTTCTGGACTTCTGTTCCTAATCCTTCATGAGTGGGAGCCCTTACGTGGGCTGATCCCTCCTGCCCAATGTAGTCACTGATGATACCAAACACCTTGGTCATCCAGGAGGCCCACGGGTGGGGCAAGGAGGTATAATTACATAGGGGTCACTACCTAGCTTACTTTCTGTATGATACAAAATCAAACCACTGCTCTTTTGTGTGCAAAATTAAAGAGAGGTTTCTGGATTGTGAAGACATCAAAGGAAGGGGCCATCACTACTTCCTCCTGGGAGAGGTGCAGAAAAGGTAACAAAGACCTTGTCTATACAAAAAGAAATTAACAGCCATGGCCTAGAGCAAAGCATATCCTTACATGATATTATTCTACAAGGTCATTATAAATTTTCCCAGATTTGGGTTATCCCATTACCTATAATAGTTCCTCGCACCCTTGGGTATCAATAAAAAATCATCTTTTTGGTGCTTGGAGACAAAGGTAACACATCTATAGATATTTTAGAATACAACAGCATAATTTACAATTATCCCAAATACACAAACCAATTCTTTGAATGTCTGGCAGCAATTTAAAAATGACATGAAAGGATTTAATCCCTTCCACTGTGTAGAGGGCCCCCTGGGAAGGCACCTGAGCATTCTATATTGGCCCCTCTTGCCCTTTTGGCCAAGAGTGACCCTCTTCTCCTGGTCCAGTTGCCCACAGCTGTTGCCTGAACTTTCAGTTCATGCCGAGGTTGAAGCATCATGGTGGCTGGTACCACGGAGCTCTCTGCTGCCCAGTGGGGTGAGCTGGGCCCTCTCTGGAGAAGAAATATGGGTTCCCCAAAATATGAGATCAGTGCCTGGGCCTCGCCAGCAGGTGAGGGGATCCCCAGGCAGGTGCTGGGCATGGAGGCCATAGGGGCATAGGCTACCAAGGAGACAGAACTAAACCTCACATCACCCTGCTTGGCCCTGGAGAATGGCTGGTTAGCCAGAGAAGGGTAAGATTCATCAGGGAAGGAACAAGCTAAGACAGGCACAGTCGCAGAGGGGCCATCAGGAGAGAACTTGGGGGTCAACAGAGGTGGGGCAGAGATCCTTACCCTCCCCCCCCCCCCCGCAACTTGGCAGGCGTCTGAACCTTTACCCCTTCTGAGGGAGGTCTCCTGCCCCCATGGCTGCTTCACTTCCCATGCACAGCTCAAATCGGGGCCCAGGTAACAGGTAGAGACTTGACTGACAGCAGCTGCCCTCTCACTGCAACAAGACTTGTTTGAGAAGTCTTGTACCCATGGTATAGGCAAGTGGGTTTTTAATATCCAAGTCCAGCCTAGTACCAGGAATGCTCAGGCCCTTCTCAAGAAGGCAAATAATCCTTTCCACTAATACACACATGGTAAAATAAGACTGTTGTTGAGTTTGAGTTTTGAGAGTTGAGTGTTGAGTTTTTAAAATAAGACTGTTGTTGAGTGTTGAGTTTGAGAGTTGAACAGTCTTATTTTAAAATAAGACTGTTGTTGAGTGTTGAGTTTGAGAGTTGAATAGTAGCCAATTTCCCAAAGGAAATTAAATTGGCTAATGGAAATAAGCAAATATTCTAGAAAAACTGATTGTACTGTACAAAAAGCTGTTCCTAAAGTGTTAACAAAAATTCTTATTGGCAGAGCATCTCATAGTAAAATTGCGTAACATGTAATGAACCTAAAGCAATCATAGTTTAACGCAAATAATTAAAATCTAAAAGCTATCAAGACTACATTATAAAATTTCCAAAAGCCTCCTATTATTTATTTAAATTAAAAAAGGGGGTGACAGTGGAAAAATATCATGTAAGGAAAAATATGCTGAGAGTAAATTACATCTAGAAAATTTGTACTTTAGAAAATTAACCTTCATTTTAAATGCTAACAGCAAGATGCCCATGAAAAAAACACACATGGTGTCAAAACAAGCCAGAGGAAAATAATTTGGGAAGAAAAAAATGAGAAAGGATCCCAAGTCGAATTTATAGAGAATATCCCTTTATTAACTTTTGGTCGAGAATATGTTTGTATATTTTCAGAAAACAACTCCGAGACCATCTGGATTTCTGCAACAGAGAGGAATTGACAGGAGGGCTCCAGCCATGAAGACAGAAGAGAAACAGTTCAGAGATGGAAGACGCTGACGATGCCTCACCATACTAGAAGACAGCAGCTGTGTGTCACTGAAGGATGCCCAGGACCAAACCAGAGATGGTCGGACCTACATCACGACCATTTGTCCACCAACCAGATCTGAAATATCATGGCTGACATGTACACATAAGGAACATTGAAATTTGGACTCTAAAGAACTGTTGGCCCAGAAAGAAACAGACTGATTCATTTGCCTCTCAGCAAAACCATTATGGCTTGTCTCAGTTTCAGTTCTTACAAGGGTATTTCTGGATCACATGATCTCACACATCTAGGGGAAATAATAAACAACATAAATTGATGAACAAAAACATATCCAGAGAAAGAGAAGCAGCAATCAGACTGTCAAACCTTAGAGGGAAGTTAGGGTAGGATGTAGGTAAGGGAGAGAGATCAACCAAAGAACTTGTGTGCATGCATATAAGCCTAACCAGTGGCCATGGACAAGAGGGGGGTGGGGGTATATGTAGAGAGGGGTTTGAGATGGGAATGGGGGAATGAGGACCATTATGTGATACCAATCAATAAAAAAAAGAATATAGGAGGAGGCACAAGTTTTCAGGTAAAGAGTGGGAAGAAGGGAGGATTGAGGATGAGGTCAGTTGTGGACATACTGAATTTTAGCTGCTTATAAAACACCTCAATGGATAAGTCCTGTGGGAAATTGAAAATCTGAATCTCCTCACTCATCTTATAGCTCACAGCTTTTTCTAACCTCAGTCTGACAGAAAGATAGCTGCCTGAATGTGGAAACTTTCCAACTCATCTTCCTTATCTTAATTTGGATTTAAAGTCCTCCAAAGATGTAAGTTCTCTAACTTAAGCTAGACAGACCTTAATGCTCCAGACTTCCCAGCTTTCTGCTCTTGCTTGAAAGGTAGTAGTTAATAAAAGAGCTCTGGATCAACACAGAATACTGGCTCTGCACATTTACCCTGGATGTGTTTAGGAAAATAACCAAACATAGTCAAACCTCAGTTGACTCATCTGTAAAATGTAAATAGGTGATTATCTCAGCTCTGGCTAATCTGAATATATTGTATTTATATAAATGAAGCCATATTTATAGAACCTTGCACACGGAATTGCTGTTGGCCACGAGCAGAACTAATTCCCGCAGCTGCACTTTATAGCTTGCTACTGAAGTTAATCTTCCAATCTTAGATTCTAACTCACTGCACACATGAGCAAGTAAACAGATGGATATAACTATAGCACTTTGAAATACTTCGCCATCCCTATCTTTTAAACAGGTGTCGTTTCATTAAGATAAGTATTTTTTCTATGTACCTCTTCACTCTCTCTTCCTTTACACTGATTTTCTCAGATGGGGACAATTCATTGGCTATGCCTACCCTAAACAAACTATTTAACCAGAAGTCCATTGCAACTATCATTAGATTTAGATACTGCATTTTTTTAAATGGTGATTTTATAGCCTTTACAGCAGAATACAGCAATTTGAAAAGAAAATTAAATGGGATATTTTATCACAGTCAGACACCAGGACATGAATTAAATGATGGACAAAAACTTCAATGACTTGTATTCATTTCTTGAGCCCAGAATCAAATCTAGATAGGCATTTTATTTATTGTATTCCTGGACACATTTTCGTCCCAAACCTATATATTTTCTAAAACTACTGCATCACTATTGAATTGTCACTTCATTAGTTAAAACCCACAGTTTACTGCCAAAGCCATTGACCTATCATTTAACTTTTTTGCTTTCAACAGAATTGGGGTGGGAGTAAGAGGCTCACCTCAGAAAACAAAAGAAAATGCTTCAGCAATATCTCAAACCTTCTCTAAATATATCATTTTCTTTTATATGCAAAATTGCATAAGGAATTTGGCATATAAAAGAATTCTCATTCCAAATGCATACATAATACTTATGCAAACTTCCACTGGGTATTTTTCAGCGATTCGTTTTTCAAGGCTATCATACCTAATGGAGCTCTCCTAAATGAATGGTGTCCAAACCACCCGGGCCTTTGCTAATTGCTGTTTTCTTCACCTAAACTGTGTCCTGCTACCTCAGCCCCTTTTCTACCTTACACACTTTTACACATACTTCAATATTCAGTGCAAAAGTCACCTTCTCCAGAAAATCTTCATTTCCCCAAGACAGCTTTTAGTGCTTTCCCCTTTGTCTCACAGATCTCCTCTCCTACCTCCACTGTAAGTCTTTAAATTATATATCTGCCTCCCTCACTAGATTCTGAACTTTTGGAGGGCTCAGACCCTATCTTTTACATCTTTCTATCACTATTGCCTAACACAATAACTGGGCATGTGCTCAGGTTTATTGAATGAATTTACACATGAACAAGTAAATGCTTGGGATCAATGTCCACCACTGGGTAATAAAATGACTCTAAATGGTACATTGCTAGGAAGATTGATCTTTAAGGAAATATTCGCACTTCTTCCCACCATTGGACTGCCCCCATCATGCCCCTTCCCTCAGCAGGGTAAGCAGAACAGGGACTCATATACAATGGAACTTGGGAACTGTAACCAGCTGCTTCAATTTTTAGAGACAATTATCAATTTCAAAATATTCAAAAGCATTAACTTGTAGAATGCTTTTGTTTTGAGTCCAATTAATAAAAATAGAATTTTTGAGAGCTCCCAAGTAAACAAAGAAATCTACAGACCCTCTGCCTCTTACCTTTTCTGAATCCCAGATGCTTAAGGAAAAGTCATGACATAGTCATTGCATAAACAACTAACCCAAAGACTCATGGGAAAGAACAACTGAGAGAGAAAATTACCCTCAGCTTCTTATGGAAGTTGATTAGGGATTCTCTGAACTTTAAATTTAAGAATATTAACCTTTCTGCATAACTATCTCAGGACTATTCCAAGATCGGCGATAAAAAAGTTTGGCTTCTTCAGGCTGTTTCTAATCAGGACAACCCAAAGCCAGGGAGCAACAGAAATCCATTAGAGGACCAATCCATCAAATTCTTTGAACATGGACAGTATATCATTTAATATCCATAATAAACTTGTAAAAACAGGGTAGGAGTCATAACTCTATCTCAAATGGCCAGGAAAGGTGGACTGACTTGCCTGATGCCACAGAATAGCCAAGTAAGAGAACCTAGGTCTTCTGACTCAGAGCCTGAGGTGCTATCATCTATATCAGACCATTTAGTTTTCATGTAAATAACTAATCTTCCAAACTAGAACATCAACTTTACCCAGAAAGGGATTGTGTATGCTTATCTTGCCTTTTCTTGTACTCCAATGCCTAGCACAGGGCTCAGCAAAATAAAAATCAGTGTTCGATTACCAGGTTTGTAGATGCAGTAACAAACCTCACAGTACATGCATGGTGTATTTCTGGCATCACTTGAATGGCAAGCTCAGACAACTCTGGACATTTCTCCTAGGTGTTCACCTTGTTACAGATTGCTGCTTTTTCAAGCTACTCAATTGTCCAGTCACTGGTTTGATCTAGTTCTTCATTTCCTGTAATGGATGTACTCAGCTTGAAAAGAAAAATAACTAGATGAGCTCCATTTGGGGTTACTTAGAAGTGGGAAAGTCCTTAATTCAAATGGTTAGTTAGTCAGTGTTTACAGCCCTTTCATCCCTCCCTTCAGTACATCTGAAGGTTTGCACACAAGACTTGCTAGGCTGAAAGACAGGAGCAAAACTCCCATTGTCTTCTCAAATGGAGGTTGAAAGGAGCCCTAGAAATCTCTAAAGTTATGAATTTCGCAAAAGCAATAACCATGCCTCCAATGCTGTAAACTTTATGGCTTCTAGCACAAAGCAAGCAGGTAAAAAATACTGCATAAATGAACCACTCGAAATTCAGTTGAAGAATGGATATGACTTGCCCAGTGTCACATAATACATATTTGTATATAAGTAAAGTCATTCTCAACTCTGGCTTAACATGTGGTTCTTTTTCTAAATGGTGTTAATATTTAAATTTTTTGTTAAAGTATAGTTAGCATACAATAATATATTAGTTTCGTGTATATAAAAATTATTTGATATGTATATACCTTGTTATGTGATCACTACACTTAATTTTGTAACCAACTGTCACCATGCCAAGTTAGTAGAATTCTAGAGGCCTGGTGCACAAAATTCATGCAGGTGGGGGGTCCTTCAGCCTGGCCTGTGCCCTCGGGGGATGTCTGCAGGGATTGGGCCTAAACTGGCAGTCGGACATCTCTCTCGCAATCTGGAATGCCACGTGCACCAGTGACCATACTTTTCATACAGGTGAAAGGCATCCTGCTGTTGTATGGGCAGCTACATTTTTTTACCCTGATTATAAAAAGTAGTACATAACATGATCCTTCTAAGCCAGTAGTGCCATTTTCCCCATCTTATGGGAGGAAAAACTGAAGCAGAGAGAAGTTAAGTAATTGGCTTTGTCACAGTTATGTCAGAATCAGGGCTAACCACAAAATGTGCAAGCCAGAGTCCATGCATGTCATTGCTGCATCATCCTGTTTTTTCAGTGTTAGAGTAGCCTTGCCAGGTTTTAATTTTTAAATCTAAGACACTGTTCCCAATATATAGGATAGAGTCCCTAGGCTTGGCTGGTGATCAGGGCCAATCTGCTGGGCAACTGGCAGGCTTGGAAATCGGGGAGCCCCCATTAGCACCCACCTTGGCTGGCAGCCTGGCACCACCCACTCACCTGCCCCACCTCCCAATCGCCACTGCCAGTCACCTCCCAATCAGGGGCAGTTCCTGCATTGAGCTTCTTCCCCCTGGTGGTTAGTGTGCATCATAGCGACCTGTAGTTCTGCAGGTCATTCCACTGTTTGGTTTATTTGCATATTATGGTTTTATTATATAGGATTATTGACTATATTCTCTGTGCTGTACACTACATATCCACAGCTTGTTCATTTTATAACTGGAATTTTGTACCTCTTATTCCCCATTCACCCTTTTCACACACACACCCTCCTCTCTGGTAAACAAGAGTTTGTTCTCTGTACCTATAGGTCTATTTTTGTTTTGGTCCATCAATAAATGAATTAAAGAAGATGTGGTGTTTATATACACAGTGAAATATTACTCAGCAATAAAAAAGAATGAAATATTGCCATTTGCAACAACATGAGTGGACCTAGTGGGTATTAGGCTAAGTAGAATAAGTCAGACAGAGAGAGTTAAATACCATATGATTTCACTTATATGTGGAATCTAGAAAAACAATCCAAATAGTGTTAACATATTTAAAAAGGGAACTTCCTGCCTTTATTCAAAATAATGGTTTAATGGTGGAAATTGTAGCTGGCTTAGGAGAGGTAATAAATTAGAAGCTGTCTCCCCCAGGTAGGATTGGCTGTAATTTGAAGTCCCCAATGAAAGAGCTGCTAATGATCATTTAGTGGGGCTAGGCATTGTCCCATCTGTTCTTATTTTATCCTTTGGAAATAGGAATCCTTGGAGGTTGGGTCATCTACTGCTGTCTGTCATTTTGGCAGCCCTTTTGGTTTGGCAATTGTTTCAGCATGTTTTATGACTGATTTCTCACTGTTTCTATATGGGTTGGGTTAGAGGATGTGTCTCTAGTTCCGTGATAATTAAAGGAGCAGGGAGGATATTTCTCCTTGGGACTTAATTGGCACCATAATCCATGTCCCGGCTTATTCAAGTCCTAAGTTACTCCAAGAAAACCCATAAAAACTTGTCCATACCTAACACATTGACTCTGAGAATGCCTTGATTGTTGCCACTAAAATCCGGAGGGTTGTTAACATCGCAGTTGTAGGTGCCACTATCTGCTGGTTGCATGTGCAAAATAGTGATGGATGCATTATCTGGCTCATGGGATGCGACAATTCGATCTTTAAATCGCCCAATGGATGCAGCTTGTCCACCTTCATAATAGTAAATCTAGGACAAAAAAATGAGAAAAATGAGAACTGGAATATGTCCAGGGCAATGATAAACTACCTGGGAGCTCCCTACACAGTAGCATTTTATCCCCATCAGGGAACAGGTCCCTGTGGCAAAAGTTTTTCAACTCAGTGGAATACGTCAGCTTCTTCACAGCTTTACACTGCCATTACCTCATTTGTTCTCAAAGCAGCTTTGTGATGTCATTAGAGCAGCAAGGTATCATGGTCTTACATACAGTAGAGAGCTGGAGCTGATGGGATTCAACTCTTAAGTTCAAGAGATCAAGATACTCACCTGATGAGTCTACTTGGATGAAACACATTTTATAGGATACAAATGCCTGATGGGAAATCCAAAACCAGCACATCCCCTCCCCCCTCATCTCATATATACACCCACACTTTGTAAGCTTTTTAAAAATTGAGTTTATTTTACTCAGTGGGACTATCTGGTTTCCCTGAAAGTTAGAATATTCATGCTTTCCAACATACATACTCTTTTGGATAAGCAAACTTGGGTTCACCATGTTAGAATACCATTTCAAAAGAGAAAGGCTTCTGAGAAATCATCTAGTCCCATTTCTTTGTAATGGTGGTATGGGGATGGAACAATATAATCCAGAAAAGGTTCTAAAAAATGCTTAGTCAATGGAGCTACTATCTTTCTCCCCATGGGGCAGGAAGCAGAACTGGAATTATCATTTCCATAAGGGCATTCAAATCCAAAGAAATTAAATGACTTATGTAAAGCCATGGGATTTTTATTATTATAATTTAGTACATTTAAGAAAGATCTCGATTCTAGTCCCATCTTTATTTAAGAACATGGATATTTATATCATAATGGTAATGGTTGGAGCAGCATGGTGAGGTAGAAAGAGGCCTGGGTTTTAGCTATAGCTCTACCTCTGACTAACTGTGACAATGTCAAGGGAGGTGGCCTCTGGTCATGTCTCCATGGAAACCCCCTTTGTGATAAATAACAAAATTATTTAATCTTTCCAACCTTTAAATTTTTCCACATCTGAATATTCAAAGCAATATTCTCCTAAATATGATATGTATTCCCCAAGTATAGGCACATAAGTTGATTTTAGGTATTATATAAATGAAAACTTTTTAGAAAGAGACATATATGGCACATTAAATCTGTTAGTTCATGAATATTATTGCTTAGGCTGAATCTAAGATAGATATTTAAAAAATTTTAAGAAACCAAGTTAGTATAGAAAATATTAAATAATATGGCTTGTGTATACAAATATGACAAGAATCATGACTGACTGAAGCTTTGGAATCACTGATCCCTGGGGTTTCACAATCTATGTGAATGTGCAGTCTATGTACACACTTTATTAGTTTCATACAAATGTGTGTAATTGAAATATTTATTATGAAATAAATGGTTACTGCCCTTGTCCAGTGGAACTAATTAATATTTTCATAAAATCTACTTGAAGAGCTTTATGGTTCATTTAATTCACTCTCCTCGCTTTATAGTAGAAATTGAAGCACAGATAAGTTCATAGTTGAGACAGTTCTAGAATGCAGTTCTAATTTCTTGTGCAATGCTCCTACCTTAATAGGCTAATGAGAGTGAGAAGGTGATCAGCAAGCTGAAAGATGTTGTCTAGATAAATTCAAAAGCACTGTCTTTCAAGCAGAAAGCCAATATATTTTTAAACTAAGGCAGAAAGGTAGATTTTGAGGGGGAAATCAAAGGAAAAAGCATATTTAAAAAGATAACAACTGTCTCTCTCCTCTGGTTCTCTAATATCACCTAGCTTTTTTTTCCTGCCCTAAAATGAGTCACTTATAATTCAATTCATCCATTCATACCTACTGAAATTACTAACTTTTCTCCAGATGGGTGCTGTTTTACTGACAAACTAGAAAGCCAGTGTTAAGGTATTCAAGTGAGCCAAGAGGAAGTTCAACTCCTCAAATGTCTATTCCCTTCATTTGTGTTGACACTTAAGATATCTACCTTTTCATTTCACTAGCCAATATCGGGCTTATTTACTTTATAATCAACTACTTGAGATCCTGTGGATTCTTATCTGGGACACAGCCTGCAGTCCATGAAGGAAGCCCTTTACAACTTCAACTTCTGACCTATTCCCCTGTTCCCAGGAAGACTGGGGGTAGGACAACGTGTTTTATATTGATGTTTGAAGACACCACAATGAGATATGACACCAAGTTTTGCCTGTAATCCACAGTAAGTCTCAGAGGATCTAGGTGAAAGGGCTTTGTTTCTGCAGAGGTCAGGGGGCAAAGAGAGTGTTTTATGCCAAGACTAGGACATGAAAATAAGTCACTGTAAAATTCTCACATTTAGGCATGAATCAAGGTGAAATGATCAAATAATCATGAGGCCCTGAACTTGTAACTTCCTTATGAAAAGGACCTTCACCAATCCTTCTACCCCAACTCCTCACACTGGAGCTTATATTTTGCCCTCTCACAAATAATGCTAAAAGGTGTCAGGGACAGGATGGGTAAGTAGAGAGAATAATTGAGACCTAAAAGGGAAAGGACTTGGTCTTGAGATGCTGTGAAAGAAGGAACGTGCCCAGGGCTAGCCTGTTTTCAGACACATAGATAGACAGACTTTCTTTTGGGGAAGTCCATACTGTCACACTGACCTTATAAAGAAAAAAGAAATAGAATGTTTTCCTAAACCTGCTTATCTAATCATGCAGGAGGACTGCAACTTGATACCATTTTCCACAAAAGAATAATTCTTTTAAAAATCAAAGCTGAGCCAAAACTGGTATGGCTCAGTGGATAGAGCATTGGCCTGTGGACTGAAAGGTCCCAGGTTCGATTCCGGTCAAGGGCATGTACCTGGGTTGCAGGCACATCCCTGGTAGGGGGTGTGCAAGAGGCAGCTGATCAATGATTCTCTCTCATCGATGTTTCTAACTCTCTATCCCTCTCTCTTCCTCTCTGTTAAAAATCAATAAAATATATATTTTAAAAATCAAAGCTGAACAATGATCAAGGCCTGGTCATGACCCTGGGAGGCTTATATACTTTTCAAAGAAAATATATTATCAATTTAGAGATCAAAGCAATTGAGGTCCAGGAAAAGCCATGGATGTTCAATAAGCTACATCCTTGGTAAGGAGGGGTGCCTCCTTAAGTAGTGCTTGTTAATTTTATGCCCACTTGCCCTTTGTGGTTGTGTTTATGGCAGAATTTCCTACTTTGCCCCCAGGGTCCTCTCTGCCTGTCCATTGGTGATGCTAGAGGCTGAATGTGGAATCACAGGACCATATTTGTTATACGAAACCTGAGAGATCACTTAGTGATGGGTTCTAAGGTTGAGGAACCATAAGGAGCCAGATGGATATAAAAAATATGGTGAATGTCTGTGAGGGGCTGATGGATGGTGGTAAGATCAGAGAGAATACAATACAAACAATGCTTTGAAAGTGTGGAAACAAATAAAATACTGGGCTGGCCATCCATCCACTGGCCAAATCAGGCCCCAAGTCCTCCAGTTTGTAACCTCTGATTCATCCTCCTATATTACAGAAAAGGACCTGAAACCTCTCCAGGAAGTAATTTTCCCAAGGTCACACAATTTATAGTCAGACATGGAATTCAGACCTCCCTTCCAATTCTCACTGAACATATTGAAATAGCACTTATAATCCTGACTTAGGCAAGGAAGATGATTTACAGGCAACGTTCTCCTTTTGGGACCGTTCCATCTCCTACTCCAGCCTGACTCTTCATCTGCCAATTGATGCTATTTATTGGCATGATGCTTCTTCTCATGCTCAGTAGGTTCACCACACATTGCCTTCAACATCTGCCAGCTGCAAAAACTACCTTTCCTCTCCTACTATGCCAAGTTCCTATTCACATGAAGCCATGTATAATAGCTAGGAGCCAGATTTATCGAAAATGATTCTTTTCTCAACTTTGTGATGCTGCTCTCTAACTAGAGGTTGGAATATAAACAATAGGGTTGAAAGAATTCAGTCTACTTTCTGTTTGAGTCTAAGTTGCAGTTAATAAATGTTTTTAGCCTCCAGAGCTGATTTTGTGGGTTCATTTTGGAAATATGGAAGCATTAGAAGTCCACAGCAAACCATCCATTCATTCCCTTCCAGCCTCTTGTTTTCCTGCGCTGTTCATAAAGGGGTGAGCCACAGAAGTGGGGAATGAGTGTTAGGTAGCAAATGGTCTCAAGCCCAGAATTTTCTCTGGATTGTACTAGGAGAACTGGGATTGCATATAAAAGTGATGTAACACCAAAAGGAAGACTTTCTTTTCCACACCTTTCCCTTCCCAGCCTGTAATTTTCCTGAAATACCTAGTATTTAGGTAGCTTTTGGAGAGTGGAGACTGCTTAAATTATTTTCTTGGGAAAATAACAAAATAAATTGCTACCAGTCCATAACACCTTAACATTCAATTAATTTATCAAACTTAGCAAGAATAGACTCCCGAGGGAATGGGACACAGAATAGGTAACCTTTGATGGGAGGGGACAGTGGGAAGGGGAGAACTTATAGAGCTTCTCAATGAGTGTTACACTGGCATTTTGGACAGACAACCCTTTCTTATATGGGTCTATTCTATAAATTGCAAGACATTTAGTATCTCCTGCCACCATCCACCACGTGCCAGTATTGGCTCTCATTTATAACAATTAAACCAACATCCTTCCCCCTCATTTTAAAATGTCCCTGAGGAGATGGACACCTCTACTCTGTCAACATTTGAAAAGCATTTTATATAATGCTATCTGTTGAGAACAGAGTAGGTTGGGGGAATCTAGCAGCCAGAGAATATGAAGACACTAGATAATGGAAATGAATGGTCCACACTCTATGTGTGTTGGGGAGATGAGGATGGCAAAGGGTTTCTTCCACTATGGTTATTTTAGAAGAGTAAGTATTACCCTGTTTCCCCGAAAATAAGACAGTATCTTATATTAATTTTTTCTCCCAAAGTTGCGCTAGGTCTTATTTACTGAGGATGTCTTATTTTAGGGGAAACACGGGTATCTGAGAGACCCATATTAAGTAGAATCAAAGCCTGTTCTGTTCACAGGCTGAGGTCTCTGAAATTTACCAGTGACTGGATGGATGGAAGAGGCCACTGTTGTGATCAGAGGGGCACCAGACCACCTGAAACTTCTATGCTAGTCTGACCATCCCAGGATCTAGAGTCTTCGGGTAAGAGTTCCTACTGAGGAAGTGATCAACTGAAGCTGTTCATGTCTTCCAAGAAGCGGAATTTTCTAAGAGGAGAACCATGGTAATGAATATCCTGGCCTTCCTGGTCAGAAGATTTGTGGGATACTTCTGCAGAGCCTATTCGGCAAAGGAATCCCTTAGAGAGATAGTAAGAGATAGCATCCTCCTCTGGGTATTGGGAAACATTGGCCTTGGAGCCAACTGCTCCTTTAAAATACAATGATCTTGGTAGTGGGAGAATATGAGCCTATGGCAAGATTTGGCCACTGACCTGCTCAATAGGGCAGCAATAGACCCTGACCTTTTGGAGGAAGCTGAAAAGAACTGCAGACATCATTATGAGAAGGCTGTCTCAGTTTTGTCCAGGATTTGTGCTGATCTGGATTGTTACCAAACTCAGACCCTCCCTTATCACTCCTGAAAGCTAGTACCATTGCCTTAGAGACTCTAAAAAATTAAGGGGGCCGAAACCGGTTTGGCTCAGTGGTGGAGCGTCGGTCTGCGGACTGAGGGGTCCCAGGTGCGATTCCGGTCAAGGGCATGTACATTGGTTGCGGGCACATCCCTGGTAGGGGGTGTGCAAGAGGCAGCTGGTCGATGTTTCTCTCTCATCGACGTTTCTAGCTCTCTATCCCTCTCTTCTCCTCTCTGTAAAAAAAAATCAATAAAAAATATATATTTAAAAAATTAAGGGGTCCAGTAGTACACCAATAGGTATTCTTACCTGAGAGGTCCAGCTACATCTTCCCCGAGCGTCTCTTGCATGCGCCATTTTTAGACACTGACTGACTGCCTTTTCCTCCATACCCTCAGTATTGAGGCACGGGCTGTGCTGTGTTTGAGCAGAAATGGGTGGATCTGAGAGCCGAATGGTATACAGGCACACCAACCCAGGAGATGAATTGAATCACTCAGTGGTCACTCTGGCAACATCTTACTCCCATAAATCACAGAATTGTCTAATAGCATATCAGGCTCCTTTTATCACCCCCCAAAAGTCCTACCAGCCATTCCTATATTAACATACAACATGCTCTATAGAATTCTGAATGCATGGAAGTGTTCAAAGAGGAAACATTTGAAATAGAAGCCAAATTTTATTTTGGAAAAATATTATACATCTCAAAGGAAGATATCTGCAACCTCTTTGTTGAGCAGGTCTTTGTTCAAGGTAAGGAGCAGGCTTAGAAGGGGCCTACCTCCTCTCTTTAGTCACAGGTACCTGGAAGACAGCAGAACTGGAAACCAATTCTGGGCCAGGATACCCCCAAGAGTTCTGCCCAAGCTGTCCAGCTATACTAAGTGTATTTTGTTGGGCTGGGTTTTCTAGTGCCCATGACCCAGGGATATGGATGGAATAGGAATTTTGCAAAAATCACTATTTTGTGGGTAGTGTTGCTGACAATAATTCAACATTCGTTGAATGATTATGCGGAAAGCTTCCCAGTGCTTCACAAACATTATCTCATTAAATCTTGCAGCATTGTTCACAGTGGAGACAACCAAAGTGTCCTGCAATAGGGGATTGGCTAAAGAAGATGTGGTACATAAGCACAATGGAATACTACTGAGTCATAAGGAAAGACTAAATAATGTCATTTGTTACAACATGAATAGACCATGAAGATATAATGCTAAGTGAAATAAGTCAGAAAAAGCTAAGAACCATATTATTTCACTCATATATTGGATATAAAACTGAAAATTGTGGACACAAACAGAAGTGTGATGGTTGCCAGAGGGAAGGGGTGAAGGGCACCTAATATATAGTGGTAGAAAATGATTTGACTTTGGGTGGTGGACACACAGTGCAATGTACAGATCTAGTATCATAGACATCTACACCTGAAACCTATATGATCTTATTAACCAATGTCACCCCAATAAATTTAATAAAATCTTAAGCATTAAAAAAATCTTCACAGTAATCCTATGAGGTAGGTAAGTAACCCCATTCTACAGATAGGAAAACTAAACCTCTGAAAGGTCAAGTGACTTGTCTAAGGTCATCCAGCTAGCAAGTGAATGGAAGAACAATGAGTAGAACTGACATCCATTAGGAGGTTTCCACTGGGGCTCCAAAACTACTCATCTGGAAAAGCAGAGAGAAAAACATGCCTGTAGTATATGGAGGAAAATAGGGAAGAACTCAACTTCTCTAGATGCAGAAACCTAAGAATAGTTATAATGGGGCTCTTGTTGGGGAAAGGGGGAGGAAAAGAAAGCCTGCCTTTTCAGGGGTGATTTTCACTGTCTCCAAGCCAAGAGCGGGCCCTACTCCACTCTGTCTTCTATGTGGCCAACACACAAAAATAGGACAGGTCTCATACTCTTCAAGAAATACCTAGAATGTTTTATCATCAAGCAGCATATTCTCATTGATCAAGTGGTTCAGTGCAGAAGAATTCCTTTGATTTGGACATCCTAAAAGAGTAAATTATTTAAATTACTTGCTCTGCCTGTACCAGACATTTTGAAGACTGAGGTAAACGGCAAGTAAATAAGCTATTTAATAAGTACTTATTTGTTGCCAAAACTGGTTTGGCTCAGTGGATAGAGCGTCAGCCTGCAGACTGAAAGGTCCCAGGTTTGATTCCGGTCAAAAGCATGTACCTTGGCTGCAGGCACATCTTCAATAGGAGGTGTGCAAGAGGCAGCTGATCGATGACTCTCTCTCATCGATGTTTCTAACTCTCTATCCCACTCTCTTCCTCTCCGTAAAAAATCAATAAAATATATAAATAAATAAATATATAAATAAATAAATAAATAAATACTTATTTGTTAATAGATTTTCTTTCTAAAGTTGCTCTAAGAGATGTCCTTAAGCTCAAGTCACACTCAGTTCAATACCTATACCTTCTTCCTCTACATTTCTAGGTCTAGAAAAAAACTCATTGTTGGTCACAAGATCCTTTGACCCTGCATCTCCAAGCTCCTCACCAGCCATATAATTCAAACAAGAAGTGACCTTGTAAATTCCAGTGTCAGAAGAGACATACAGAAGAATTTGCATTTTTAAAATCAGAGTGGTATAGCCTGGCATCCAAACAATTGAGTACATCTTTATTTGAGGACCAAGCATAAAAAGCATTTCAAAATATATTGGCAAGACCTCTCTAAATACAGCCCCTATTGGCAAAATGAGAAGTACTTATAGAGAAAGAATATATTAAAAAGGTTAATTGGGAATGTAGATCTTAAAAAGGAAGAAACATTGTGTGATTATTGTCGCCCACAATTAAGAGAGTAGCCTTCTCTCTCAGTTGACTGCAACATGTGAGGTCTTAGGTTAGCACATTTTGGATGCTGAAAACTGGTGGACTTACTGTTGCTGCTGCTGCTGCTGATGTTGATAACAGTGTTCACAAGGGTGAAAACTTACAGAATTTATATTATTTTCAACTATTTTACATACATTATGTCAGTTGATTTCCCATGTAACCTGTAGAAAACTATTACAATTCTACCATATTTTAAGTAAGGCACAGAGTGATTCAGATATATGTCTGAGCAAAATTGTTGAACTTTGACTAGAGGGTGAAATTGATGAAATATCCTCTTAAATGGTATTTTCTGCTAAACAAATATTCAGGACCTCTTGTGAACAGCTAATTTAGCACCTCTAAAAGACTAATAATGGCTGAAGCAACTCTGGCTCAGGTATAGCTTCTTCAAGATAATGTCCTCCCCTCCCCCTCTCCCTCCTCCTTCCCCCTCCTCTCCCCCTCCCCCTCTCCTTCCTCCTCCTCCTCCTCCTCCTCCTCCTCCTCCTCCTCCTCCTCCTCCTCCTCCTCTTCCTTCTTCTTCTTCTTCTTCTTCTTCTTCTTCTTCTTCTTCTTCTTCTTCTTCTTCTTCTTCTTCTTCTTCTTCTTCTTCTTCACCTCTCCTCTGGACCTCCTGCAGCCCGCTTAGCTGGCTCTCCCTGTATATTTCTACTAATAAAATCCCTTCATTTCCTTCAAGGCCCAACTCAGCTACATCCAGCTAAATTACAAACCACATTGATTTATCTCTTCTCTAAACTTCTTATTTTGGATTATACATAGTTTTTTAAAAATCTTATGAAAGCCATGAACCTTGTCCCTCAAAGGATATCTGTCGGCATAAGTGCTTGCACACTAATGCATACACACACACACACACACATACACATACACACACATGCACACACCTGTGGTTAATATGTGGGTTAATTTAAGCATGGAGAAAACCTTGGAATAGACAGCTTGCTGGTAGAATCATTCTCCTCATTTGACTTTCATACACCTTCATCTGGCAACATCTTCCCCCAGACTCTAACCTACCCTCCCTATTTTCTAGCTTCATGCTGCCTTTGATTATGAGAGTTCTTCACTACCTTGGCCCTTTTCCACCCATCTAGGATTCTCATTCCACTAGGACTCAGTCTGACTCAGTGAGCTATCTCACTTAACAGGCAGATCCCAGATGTTAAGTTTGACAGAGATCTACAGATCAATTAGGACATGAATTTGAACGAGGGTCTTCTGTAAATAACAGTGAGGATGATTTTGGTGGGTGGAAGAAAATACTTTTAGAACTGTTTACTTCACCACTGAGAAGGACCATTCCTATCTCCTCTGGAATAACTGATATACTCAATGTCGACTTAAACAGAATTATGATAACAAGCTATAACTAAATATGAAGAGAAGATAAAGGCCAAGCCACTTACATGATGGTATTCCCTAAACAGATACCTTCAAAATTTTTGTATCTGATGTTCTACCACTATTGTTACTGTTTTAGTATTCCTTCACACACTGACTTCAACAGTTTATTCTAGAACTACCAAAGGGGAATAGTTTAGGAATAAAGTTCTTACAGAGATTGGCCGTGACTCCTTCTTATTGGATAATGACCACTGGATGGAAAGATTGTCCCTGGAGGCCACAGTGCTGGTGTAGGTGCAGATGAGAGTGACATTATAGCCAACAGTCACGTTCACGACACGGTTTGGGATGGTCACTTGCACCACATTAACTTGACCTGAAAAGATAATCATCAAAAAGGTAATGGTACACACTCATATTCTGATGATACTTATTAATTACAAAGCACTTTCAATGACATCTTATTTGAGGAATCCAAGGTGAAGAGGAAAAGGTAGAAGAAACAATAGAGGAAAGCTGAGCAAGCAATTGGCATAGGGTAGGATAATTTTTAACAAATTACTATGTGAAGAAACTCAAATCCTACATGATGATGAGGTGATAGATGGCCTTGAACGTTGTCTGGGGATCCACAAAGGTCCTTGAGTATGGAAAACAACAAATCCAGTTTTCTCAGATCTGAAGGGTCCCTAGTATATTGGACTTTCCATTTTAAAACCAGGTAATAAAAATAAATAAATAAAACCAGGTAAGTCTCAATCAAACCATACTGGTTTACTAGGACTTTCAGTGCTTAAACCAGAAAAGTCCCAGGAAAACTAGGACAAGTTTGTTGTCCTATCTCTAAGATCATTTTGTTTGGCTAAAAGGTCAAAATTATATTCATAATAATATTAAGATGTTATTTTTCAATCTCACTTTCTCATGAGTGTACACTGAAGAGCTACATGTTAGATAATGTCATTGCTCTTGTAATTAATGGAATGTGTACTTGAGTATTTTTGTGTTTACCTTTTTTGTTTTGTTTGCTAATACATTAAATATAGATTGAAATAGCCCACATAGCAAAAATTATTTGGGGTCTCTAATAATTTTAATTGAAAATTGTATAGAATTTAATTAATATACATACACACAAGTACAAGTAAAAATGAAGAAATATAAATAAGATAGGTGGATTGTATCAATGTCAGTGTCCTGATTGTGATATTATACTATAGTTTTATAATATGTCACCATGGGGTGAGATTGTCTAAAGTGTACATGGGATCTCTGTCTTCTTAAAAAAATATTTAATGACTATAGAATCTATAGTGATATCCCATATTTCATTACTGATATTTGTGATTTATATCTTACCTGTTTTTATTTTTTCCAATCTTGATAGAGGTTTGTCATTTTTGTTTATTGATTTTTTCCAAAGAACTAAAGTTTTATTTTATTTAATTTTCTCTATAGTTTTTGTATTTTAACTCCACTGACTTCAACTTTTAATTATTTCCTTCTTTCTGCTTGCTTTGGGATTGTTTTGTCCTTTTTCTAGATCCTTGATGTAGAAACTTCAATTACTAACTTGAGACATTTCTTCATTTCAAATGTAAGTATTTAGTATTATAAATTTCTCTCTTAGCAATGCTTTAGTTGCATGTTACATATTTCTATTTTTATTCAGTTTATATTTTTAAATTTTATTTGAAACTTCACCTTTGATCCATAGATTATTTAGAAGTGTGTTGTATAACTTCCAAGTGTTTAAAAACTTATTTCTGTTCTTGCTTTTAGTTTGATAGTTGTGCTGAGAGAACAAACCCTGTGTGATTTCAATTTTTAAAAATATTTTATGTCTATTTTATGGCCAACTACATGGTCTATCTTGGTAAATGTTCCGTGGGTCCTTGGGAGAGGGAGAAAATGTATTCTGCTCTTATGGAGTGAATTGTTCCATAAAAAGAGATATACTTTAAAACATTATAAATATTCACCAAGATAGACCAAGTTATGGGCTATAAAACAAACCTTAATGAATTTAAAAGAATAGAAGTCATACAATGTCTGCTGTTAGACCACAATGAAATTAAAGTAGAAATCAATAACAAAGAAATTATCAGAAGGACCCAAAATACATGGTGATTAAATAACATACTTCTAAATAAAAAACAGGTCAAGAAAAAAATTTAATAGAAATTTTAAAAATATTTTGAACTAAAATAAAAATGCCACTTATTAAAATGTATAGCATGTGTCAAAGTAGTCCTTATAGGGAAATTTATGCAATTGAATGCATATAATAGAAAAGACCTAAAAATCAATAAAGCTTAGGAAACTAAAGAAAGAGAGAGAGAGAGCTGATTAAATCCAAAGTAAACAGAAAGAAAGAAATAATGAAAATTAGAGCAGAAATCAATGAAATTGAAAAACAAGAAATCAATCGAGAAAACTAAAATAAGTTAATCACAAAAATCAGTAATATTGATAAGACTAGATAAGCTAAGAAAAAATATACAGAGGACACAAATTACTAATATCAAAAATGAAAAAGGGCCATCACTGCAGATTCCATGGGCATTAAAAGCATAGAAATACAGGAACAATTCTATGCCCACAAATTCAGTAACCTAGATGAAATGGATTGATTTCCTGAAAGACATCATATTCCAAAACTTACACAAGGAGAATTATACAATTTGAGCAGGCCTATATCTATTCTATATCTATTAAAGAAATTGAATCAATAATAAATAACCTTCAAAAATGGAAAACACCAGGCCCAGATGGGTTCATTGGTGAAATCTACCAAATATTTAAGGAAGAAATTATACCAATTATCTACAATATCTTTCAAAAACTAGAACAGCAGAAGAATATTTTCTTACTCATCCTATGATGGCCACATCACCCTAATACTACAACTAGACAAAGATAATACAAAAAAAGAAATAAAAAAAAACCACCTCATGAACATAGATGCAAAAATCCTCAATAAATTCAACAGTGTATAAAAATAATTCTACCCCATTACTAAGTGGAATTTATCCTGGGTATTCAAGCCTGGTTCAACATTTGAAAATCAATTAACGTAATTCATCACAACAAGCTAAAAAAATGATATGATCATATCAATAGATGCAGAAAAAGAATTTGACAAAATCTACTATTTGTGATTTGTGATTTTAAGAACTCTCAGTAAACTAGGAATAAAATGCCTAAATGTTTACTCCAAAATGTCTACAAAATGTTCAAAATATAATGGATAAAATGGGAATTTGATAGCCATAATTTGCAATTATGTTTAGTTTTGATGGCCAAACTTTCCCCTAAAAATAGAGATTTAGAAGATACTACATTTGGCCATCATTTTTGTCCTCTAGTGTGGGTTCCAATATCTGCTATGGAATTGACTAATGGTGGAAACTTAGGATCAGGTAAGGCCCAAAACAAACAAAAAACAAAAAAAAACAACCTTTAAAGGATGTTCTCAATGAAAGAGTTTGAAAATAGGCCAAAACTGGTTTGGCTCAGTGGATAGAGCGTCAGCCTGCAGACTGAAGGGTCCCGGTTCGACTCCGGTACAAGGGCATGTACCTTGGTTGCAGGTACATCCCCAGTGGTGGTGTGTGCAGGAGGCAGCTGATCAGTGTTTCTAACTTTCTATTCCTCTCCCTTTCTCTCTGTAAAAAATTCGATAAAATATATTTTTTAAAAGAAAAAAAAGAAAGAGTTTGAAGGTAGAGTAAGCACAGTTCTCACACAAGGCAAGCCATGGAAGAGGCCATGGTGCCTATCAACAAATACCTATTGAGCACCTTTTTGTGCCACAAACAACACAGACACAATCTCTGCCTGCCATTTCAATGCAGTAGGAAGCCATTTATAGCACAGAACAGAATAGAGGCACAAGAAAATCAAGGATTTGGAAACTATAAATCTGATTTAAACATTTTCAACATTTTAAAATTGACAACATATAATTATATAAATAATTTGAGATCTGTAAAAGCTCAACAATATCACCTTGGAATAAAGATGGTAACCTCCAAATCTACTGCAAGACAATATATTTTAAGAATATGTGCTCTGTTATATAAATAAACAACAATTGGCAAGATAATATGCCCAATTTTAATGCCCAGATTCCCAAAACTTAGGGCTATAATCAATTCTTAAATTCTGAAGAAAAGATGATTTTCAGAAATTGCCCATCCATAATATAGTGACAGTATAATTCAGAGCTAAGAGCTATATTTTTCCAGATGAACTTTTAAAAAATGTTACATCATTCAACTAGTGTACGTTACTTAAACCTCTGAGCTCATCCTCTAGCCCAGCACTGTGCATAGAACTTTTTGTGATGATGGAAATATTCTATACTGTCTAATTCAGTAGCCATTACCCATATGTACTTATGGAGCACTTGAAATGAAGCTAGTGTGACTGAGGAATTGAATTTTTAAATTTTATTTAATTTTAATTTATTAAACTTAGCCACATGTAGACAGTGAAAAGAACAAATGTACTCTTAAATTAGAGGTGATTCTGTAAGTGTCAGGAGAAAAAATTCTCCTTCCTTTGGATTAATTTTCTCTAAATTGAGAAATTGTTTAAAAATTGAAAAAAGGCAGAAAATTTTCTACATTAACAAAACTGTGAATAAAGAGCAAAATAAAGATAAGCACTCAAGTGGAGGGAGGTGGGGTGACTGGATAAAGAAGATGAAGGGGTGAGCTAAAGAACATATATACATACCCCCAAGGGAGGGGGGGTGGGTAAAGGGCAGAAAAAAGGGTGACATCTGAACTTACATCAACATGAAAAATGTTTAATTAAAATATTAGTACCTGATTTAAACAAAATTTAGAATTTCAATTTTATTCATGACCTGATTGAATTACATAAACACCAAAAATTTCATATGGTTAAAAATATGTGTGACTGTTTTAAAAAATCAGTGCTATTATTAAAGGAAAATTATCCAAGGTGCATACACAAATTAACTAACATTCTAAAACTATTTTAAATAGTCGGGACCGGTTTGGCTCAATGGATAGAGCGTCGGCTTGGAGACTGAAGGGTCCCGGGTTCGATTCCGGTCAAGGACATGTACCTTGGTTGCGGGCATATCCCCAGTAGGGGGTGTGCAAGAGGCAGCTGATCGATGACTCTCTCTCATCGATGTTTCTAACTCTCTATCTCTCTTCCTTCCTCTCTGTACAAAATCAATAAAAATATATTTTTAAAAAAATAAAACTATTTTAAATACTTGTGTTTTGGTTGTGATTGTTCATTTATTTATTTAACACCTGCATTGTGGCAGGCACTTTGCTTATGGGGGGTTATTCTCCTAATATACCACAACAAAAATATCCTCTAAATATCCATATTTAACCTGACATATTTAAAGTGATTTAATTTCCAGCAACTTCATGTATAATGGCATCATTTTTTAGTTAGAAGATAATATAACCAAATGATCACTCACTTTTTTTATTTGACTGCAAAACCAAAGTTCAAATATATTACTGCAAAAAACAACATACATTTCCAACAGGTGACTAATATATATTACAAGCACCTAACATGATATGCATAAACTTTTTGCCAAGGACATCTTTGATTAAAATTATTTTTCTAACATAGAATTTAGCCTAGGACTCCCTAGGAGTCACCAGAAAGATTTTGATTAAAATAAAATCTGCTTTGCTTAGTTGTACAGAAAATTGTTTTCAAATATGTTGTAAAAATCATTTCTGGAACCATCACTAAGGCCCTACAGGGATTGACAACTTTAGCTCATGAGTTAGCTAAAACCCTGGGATTGAGGATCCTTTCTCCAATTCACCAAAGCAATGGTTTGGAAAGTGGAAGAGAGCGATGGTATCCATATTCACCCTTTTGACTAGGAGCTACAGTGATGGGATGTTACATCATCCATGTATTGTCCAAAGATTAATTGAAACTGCATTGATCAAACAGCAAAATAGTCTTTCTCCTAGACACTGTAGAGCATGAAAGTCAATGAATGTTAGCCGAATTTGAAGAAAAGAGTTTAAATTTCAAAAAGGGGGAGAATTGTGAGAATAAACAAGTAATATTTTCTGTCAAAAAACAGTTTAGGCAGCTGCCATTTTTCACTGTGTAACTTGGCAGCCACTATTTTGGCCAGTATGACTTGCAGCTCCCCTAGGGGCTGCCATCTTGAAATGGCAAAGGTCAACCTCTTCCTTTGAATTAGCCAATCACAAAAGACTGTAGGCCTGGGCTCCAGTTGAGAGTAAGGGACAGGTCACATGCATCAGAATTAAAAAGCCATGCGGACCACCTGCTCAGTGTATGCATGGTTCCAGATCATGTGTGTGCACACCCTCCTGTAAGAGTAAAGATATGTGCCTTGCAAAAAAAAATAATAATTTCTGATTGTTTAGAGTTTTGGAAAGTAATTATTTTTTTTTATTTTTCCAGCTTTATTGACATATAACATTGTATAAATTTAAGATGTGCAAAAGGTTGATTTGATACACATATTATTGCAAAATGATTAACCATAGGGTTAATTAACACTTCCATTACATCACATAATTACTATTTATTTATTTATTTATTTATTTATTTATTTATTGGTGTAAACTACTTAAAATCTACCCTCTTAGCAACTTTTAGGTATGTAATATAGAATTATTAACTATAGTCACCATGTTGTACATTATATCCCCAGAACATATTCATCTTAATAGTGGAAGTTGGTACCCTTTGACTATCAGCTCCTCATTTTCCTCACCCACCCACCCTGATAACCATCACTCTACTCTCTGTTTCTATTAATTCTGGTTTTTTAGATTCCACGTAGAAGTTCAATCATACAGTATTGTCTTTATCTGACATTTCATTTAGCATAATGCTCTCAGGGTCCATTCATGTTACAAATGGCAGGATTTTTGAAGGTAATTCATTCTGTCAATAAATATTTCCTTTGTGCCCACTATGTGCCTGGCACCATGCTTGATACCAAAAACATGACCTTTTTTCTGACCAGGAAACAAGTTCAGCTAGCCCATCAAATTACACATCTATGGAAACATTACCAGTTGCTTCACAGCCATATCTGGATCAATTGATGGACACTACTAATGTCAGGTATAGATTATTAAAGTCTTTCTCTGACTTCTATATATAGGTAAGCATGTCAATTAACAATATACTGTATTATACCACATTTCCATTCCATCTGCTAGATTGTCACTACCATGTTTTGCTTGGGGTCAGCTAGACCATATATGTATAGATACACAGTATACACAATAAGTAAGTTACAAACCCAATTTTTTAATGTAATATATACACTTGCAAAGGGGAAAAAAAGAAATTTACCCGAATTTGTGGTAACAATTGGTGGTGATTTTTATTTTCTTATTTATATGCCTCTATATTTTCCAACTTTTCTATAATGACCACACATGACATTTATAATCAGTAAAAATTATATATATGTTAGCTACAGTAAAAAAAAAAAAAAAAGCAACACACTCTTACAACTGTTCCAAAACTGCTGTCTAGTATAGGCCAGATGAAGGTCTCACATAGAAAAATAGATGTTGACTACAGGTGTGATTTTAGAGGGCTGGTGTCGGAGGCCCAGGGGTGACCCAATTAGCTTATGACTGTAAGATCTTTAAAGAAAACAAAGACTTTCACTGTGTAAAGTTAAGGTTTGAAATGAATATTCCTGAGGGAAAGGAAAAATAGTAACATCTGTTTCCAGCAAGATGGAAATTGAGAAAGGCAGCTTTTTCCAGCTCTAAGTCCTGGTTAGATCATTGGATAAATGCAGTATTCCCCTCTGGTGACTCCATAGAACATGTTGGTTTAAGCATTTTATAATGGACATTTAAATAACTATTACTAAAAAACCTGTAGTTTTAAAAAGTAATACTGATTTATTCTGGTTACAAAAATAGTATAATATTTTTTAGAAACCCTGGAAAATTTGGGGAATAAAATTAAAATCATCTATGACTTCATCACTCAGAGGTTATCACTATGAGCAGCAGTTTAGTATATAACCTTCTAGAAATTTATTCTAGGCATGTGTCTGTATCCTGCTTTTTCATTTAACATTTTATCCTGAGCATTTTCTTATATCATTAAATGTAATTGATAAACCTCATTCTAATGACTGCCTAATATTATTGATGGCTTAATGATATCATTTTGGTAGAAGGAATATTATTGTATCTACCATGGATATAATTTATCTTAAGAGCAGATTAAAAATATATCTGGTATTTGAAAAAACTAGCCAAGGATTTTTCTGACTTAGTGATCTCTTATGGGTCTAACCAACATCAGGATTTTTTACTCTAAAAATTATTTTGTTCTGCTCAAATCCCTGAAAACACTCATATTGGACACAACAATAAATCACTCACATATTTTCCAAAATACAGGCTTAGCCTCAGAAAAGTACAAGTTCCTAAGAAATGTTAGATAGTAAAGCATGGCGGGCCCTCCCAGCCAGGCTCTGCCTGCTATAGCAAATCAGGTCCATCACAGAGAGCTTAAAGGAAATAAAACAATAAAACTCAAGTAAAATAGAAAATATATCTTTAGCACAGGTTTGAGCTTCTAAGTTCAT
Organism: Pipistrellus hanaki; assembly: GCF_964339955.1. Taxonomy (NCBI): domain Eukaryota; kingdom Metazoa; phylum Chordata; class Mammalia; order Chiroptera; family Vespertilionidae; genus Pipistrellus; species Pipistrellus hanaki. The sequence continues at coordinate 47,043,134 of NC_140524.1, forward strand.
CTGTTTAACTTCCAAAGTAAAAAAATATAAAGAAAGGAAGAGAGAGAGAGAGAGAGAGAGAGAGAGAGAGAGAGAGAGAGAGAGAGAGAGAGAGCTGTGATTTCTCATTTAAATATTTTAAATTCAGAAGCTACATAAACCAATTCTTTTTACAGGCTTCCCTCCCAAATTAGCATGGCACATATTTGCTATGTAAAATTTCTAAAATTCATTTTACTCAGCATACTAATCATATGTCCTTTCCCGTACAGGAGGAGAACATTCTATGTAAAAATGTACAATTTCAATTCAAAATGAAAAACTCCATTCCCAATTTTCTTTGGTGGTTTGGAGATCCTTTCCTTACCTACAAGGCAGTTTAGGATCAGAAAGACCTTCCAAAACGCAAACACCATGGTGGCGAAGTTCGTTGAGCGCAGCTGGGGACCAGTAGCTTGTTTGAGCTAGGCTGAGTCTCAAAGTGGCTTATTCAATCACAATGAGGTTTGGCAGTCTTATCTGCAGGCATCACCGAACAAACAAGCTTTCTCAGGCTGACTTATTGGGTGCAGACCTTTCGCAGAGCAGATTTCTGTTTCTTTGAAACACTTTTCATGGGGCGTGTTTCCTTGATATATTTGCTACTGTGTTAATAATAAACCCACGTATTTAAATTCTTCAAGCTCTTTGTACACAGATTCTCTCAGTTTTATTGTTTAAGATCAATCTTAATAAAAGTTATACTTGGGGGGGATATAGTTGGAAGAGAGCCTATGCAAATAAAAGTTGGCAAGGCTAATTAATTTCAGATATTTCCATAAAGGTCTAAAAGCATTGATTCACTAACATCCTTTAACAAATTAGGACCATAAATTGGTGCTCTAAGATTTACTCAAGAGACGGGGTTCACAAGAAGGGCACAGGGGTTATGAAGCATTAATTTCCATGTGAACAAATTCTGAACATGTCACACTTTTTTGAAGCCCTGGTAGTTCTCATTACCCTCCATCAAAACTGGCAGTAAAATGAATTGCATGCTTGCCTTCCGAGTTAGAAGCCTTATAGCATTTATTAACTCACCTAATTTTTAAAAATTGGATGAGTGAATAAATGCTTTAAGACTTCCATTGGATGAGTCTGAATTTTTGCAGAATTGGGGAACTGAATAGGTGCTACAGGACTTCCTTGGAAAGGGGGTTCACTAGGAGGGGAAAGGCAGGCTCCACAGATGAGAAGCCTCCATATGAACATGAGCTTCTAACAGAGTTCCTCTTGTGCTTAAGTTACCTTCAGATACATAAGCACCTCCTCTGGATCTTCCCCTGAGATCTCAAAGTCTTGCTGTTTCCATCTTTACAGTGGCTCTCTGATTTGTCCTTTCCCTAATCTGCAGTTTTCATCATGGTCCAAGTCCAGATCCTCAATCCCTGGCCTATTATAGCAGCTTCCTAAGTGGTATCCCTGACTTCTTCCTCCTTCATCCTGTGTACCAACTACGTGCTAATGTTCCAAACTTGACAAAATATCTTCAAAAACAATATAATGGACTATTTTATCAACTATCAAGTCCAAAATCCTTAATCTGGATCCCCAGACTTCCCAAATCTTGTCCTCACCTCTTCTAAACTTTAGACACCTTTAAATTATCCACCTGGAAAATGCTGTCAAGATTTATTGCCTCAGAGTATTCATTCACATGAAATATGTACAAGTTTCAGAGATATGTTTTATGAACTCTAAGTTATGGGAGATGTTTGACCCCCATCATACATTAGCCAAGTCTATTTCCTATTGCTTCTCAGAAAGCCATTTTGCTTCCATCAGGCCTGATTTATTCTCACAACCTGCATGCTCATATTTGATACCAAACCTCAGCTCCAGGTAACTTCCATCATTACTTAGAATTTTCTCCTTCCTGTTATTTTGCTTGGGGCCAGCTATTTAGATATTTAGATATTTGTTAATATCTAAACATATTCTTAGTGCAGATCAGTCATGCTGTCCTATGTGAAAATTTCATAATACCCCTGTCAGGGCTTCCCCTTGGATAAATTCACATTGTATATAGAGCTAATATTCTCCAGTTGGCCCTGGGATAGCTAGGGTAGAGGGTATGATTCAAGGCTATTGCCAAAATACATCTGCACTAGAATGTCTCAGACACTCTAGAATATTTATTTAGGTAAAATGCCAACACTTATATTATGTGGGACCTAATTCGGACAGGTAGAATTATATTAAAATAAACTCTCAGAGACAATCTAGATTTTCTGATTCAGAGTGAATTTTGATGTTTTACATTATTGCTCAAAAGAAGTGGGTCACTAACTGACATATGAAATATTAAATATCTCACATTTTTACAGAAATTTATAATTTTTAAACTGCTTTTCCATTTTTACAACTGACAATAAAACAAATAGGTCAGGCATTATCTACATTCTTTCCATGAGAAAATGGAGGTTCAGAAACATTGTATCTCTCCCAAGGCCACATAGTACGCAATAGACGCTGTCCCTCCCATCACACAGCACAGTAGCACAGTGTAAATGTAATGTAACAAACATTCAACTGCCTCCTTTGGGAACTTTCAGAAATTTGCTGTATCTGATTTATCCCTCATTTTTTAACTTAAAAATTACAAAAGTAATACTTTGATTGTAAAGAGATTTTAAAGAACAAAGAAGTAGTCATGGGGATGTAAAGTATAGCATAGGGAAAATAATCAATAGTATAGCAATAGCTATGTACATAGTTATGGTGCCAGATGGGCACTGGAAATATCAGGAGGAACACTTTGTAAGTATATGATTGTCTAACCACTGTGCTGTATACCAGAAAATAATGCAGATTAATGTATGTAAAATATCATTAAAAACTTTAAAAATTAAAAATTAAAAAAAAACAAAGAAGTGCCGAAACCGGTTTGGCTCAGTGGATAGAGCATCAGCCTGCGGACTGAAAGGTCCCAGGTTCGATTCTGGTCAAGAGCATGTATCCTGGTTGCGGGCACATACCCAGTAGGGGAGGGGGTGTGCAAGAGGCAGCTGATGGATGATTCTCTCTCATCCATGTTTCTAACTTTCTATCCCTCCCTCTTCCTCTCTGTAAAAAATCAATAAAATATATATTTTTTAAAAAGTTTAAACATGTGTAATCCTATGCCATACTCACAAGCAATGGAAGTTTCAAATTTTTCTCAGACCTCTATAAATTTACACACAGAGAGACACGTACACACATGACTTTTTTTTCACATAAAGGTAATCATAATACACATATTGTTCTATAATTTGCTTTTTAACCTTTAAAAGGCATTTTTAATTATTTCTTTTACACCACAATGTACAAGTAAATCTATAGATCTACACTATTCATTTTAAGGCTGCATGGTATTTCATAGTATGAATGTACCACAACTTATTTAACCATTCTCCTATTGATAAATTCTTAGGTCATTTCCAGTTTTCACCAATATAAAATTGGTGAAGTGACCATCCTTTTGCCTATAACTCTGCCCATTTTGTGTGATTATTTCTGTACATTAGGTACATGGATATACAATTGCTGGATCAAAGGGTGTGAACATTTTAATTTTTGGTAGATTATGAAAAATTGTCTACCAGAAATTCTTTACAAATCTACACTTCCATTAAGAGTGTATAAGCATACCTGTTTTTCCACAGCCTTGTCAACAATAAAAATCATCAGTGTTTTATTGTTATTAGTATCAGAGGTGAAAATTGTTGTTTTAATCTGTACTTCTCTAATGAGGTCAAACCTTTTTTCATAGGTATACTGGCCTAAATGATGTTCCTTTACCTGTGAATTTCCTGTTTGTGGCCTTAAAGCATTTTTCCATTGAGTTATCTTTTAATATTGTGGAAGTTTATATTTTATGAATCTTAATATGAATTTGGTATATACATCATAAGTACTTTCTTTCAGTCCTTCACTTTTAAAAAGTTATCTTCTTACCAGAGGGAAATGGGGGTGGAGGAGGCAGAAGAGGGTAAAGGGGGGTTAAATGATGATGTAAAGAGACATGACTTGGGGTAGTGAACACACAATACAATATATATATGACATATTATAGTACATCTTAAACCTATATAACTTTATTAACCAATGTCATCCCAATAGATTCAATAAAAATACCATTTTAAAAGTATGTTTTTTCCATAAAGAATTTTGCATTTTGTTGTAATTAAATCTAGCAACTTTTTATTTTATAGCTTCTGGGTTTTATATCTTCCCTAAGAAAGCCTTTCCCAATCCAAGACTATAGAAGTACCATTACATATTATCAAATCATTATATTCTTTCTAATGCTTCTATAATTATGTCCTGAATTTCAGTTATGGCAACTTTGTTCTTCCATTGCTCAGGCCAAAAGTATTGTGTTATCTTTGACTCTTCTTCTCTCGTGTACCACATTTAATTAATTCATCAGCAATTCTTGGGGTTTGTGTTCAAAATAATCCAGACTCTGAACACTTTCTCACTTCACTGCTAACACCCTGGTTTGAACCATCAGCATCAGTTGCCTAGATCACTGAAATAGCTTCCTAACTGGTCTCTGTGCTTCCTCCATCTTCCCTTACAGTATATTATTACAGCAGCCAGAATGACCCTTTTATATATGTCAGATAACATCTCACTTTTGCTCAAATCCTCCAATAGTTCCCAATTCCTGTCAGAGTAAAAGACACAAAGTTTTTAAAATATCTTGGAAAACCCTAAAATAATATGCCTCACCCACTGCACATCTCTAGCCTCATCTCCTACCATTCTTCCCCTTCTCACTCTGCTCCAGCCACACTATTCTTGTAGATCCTTGAACTAACCAGGCATGCTCCCACTTTTTAGTGCATATGCACTGGCAGTTGCTTCTGTTTGTGACACTTTAACCCCAGATATCAATAAGGCCAACTCCCTCATATTCCTCAAGTCTTTGCTTAAAAGTCAGTTTCCAACTACACCTCCTTTGTTCACACATTTTAAAACAGCAGCTTTCCTTACTCCAGCCCTACCGTTTTTCGTTTTCCGTAGTACATATTACCTTATAACATATACAGTTTACTAATTTTTTAATTTTTCACTAGAATGAAGTTTCAAGGGGGCAGGTATTTCTGTTTGTTTTATTCTCAGTTCATTCTAAGGACCTTTCACATAGCAGGTACTTAATAAATATTCGTTAAGTGAATAAACTTGCGAATCTGGAATTGATTTATTTGGAATTCATTTCTTTTGTATTGTATGAGATAGGGTGACGTGCTTTTTAATGTTCTAATGTCCTAAATAGGAGAAAATTATTACCCATTGAGGGAATCTGCTCTTTGGAAATAATGAGGTCATTCATGGCTCATTCTAATGAATAAGATAGGTGATTAAGTTCATTAATGCTATTTTGTGGTCAAGAAATGAGGCATAATTATAAAGTAATGAGCCTGCTGTTTTTGTGTGGCTTGGGAGCTGGCTCAGAAGGCAGTCTTGGGTTTCCAAGAGACAGGCCAAGGCTATTCTTATGGCACCAGAATCAGAAAAAGGGAGAGAGAGAGAGAGAGAGAGAGAGAGAGAGAGAGAGAGAGAGAGAGAGGGAGATGAAGATAGATATGGAGATCTGGGAGTAATGCTTTTCATATGCAGTTTTTGATCACTGAAATAGTCATCATGGAAAATCAGAATTCTTTATACATATTTGTATGATCTTTAAATTTTTGAATTACATATAAAAGGGTGTAATATAGTCGGTACTTAGAGTTTAAAGATTTTAATTAATTCTTGTTGGAATGGTTCCAAAAAAGGTATTTTAAAAGTTCCCTGTACAATCACAGAACCATTCGAGGTTCATTGCTTTTCCCAACTGCCTGCCTGGCATATTCACTTATATCTCTGTCTCTAAACCTGTGCTCCCAATCTCTGTTGCTCATGTTCCTATTATAATTCTTCACTGGGGTATTCTTGATTCCTACTTTTATTCCCGCTGCCATGCCACCAGCATAAAATCCTACTGAAAGCTTCTCTTCAGTCCCTAGACTCCTTTCTATCTCCTGCCATACTCTAGTTCAGTCTCTACTAACTCCTATTTAGATGGTTTCAGCAGCATGCTAGTCTCCCTCCTGGCCTCCAACATTCTTCTCCCTCGGTTCATTTAGAACCCTGCCATATACATTTTCCTAAAGTTCAATTTAATTGTGTCATTCTCATACTCAAAATGCTTCAATGACTCCCTATCACTTTTGGCTATCCATAAGCATTTTTATCTGGCATTCAATAAGCAACCAACCTACCTTTCCTGTCTATTTTGTGTTATTTGTAACACCAAAGAATGCCAGAGCTGGCTGAAGTTTTACAAGTGGTCAACAAACAAAACTGAATATTCCCTGTTCCCTGAACATATGCCTCACCTTTTCACCCCTGTGCTTTTACAAGGACATCCCCTACTTCTAGATTGCCTACCCCACCAAGTCTAATTGTCCAAAATCTACTCATTGTGGGAGCCTTGTCACAAAACTAAATCCTTCATATATTGTCTCCTAATTCTCACATGATATGATCTCACCTTTACAGCTTCAGTTACAAAATACCTTTTTTTTCACAGCATTTAAAGGATAACATAGCTATTTATATATCAGTCCTCTTCATGCCTCAAAGAATGCAAGCTCTTAAGGAGAATAAGGACTATGTTTAGGTGAAGAGAGAGAGAGAGAGAGAGAGAGAGAGAGAGAGAGAGAGAGAGAGAGAGAGAGAGAGAGAGAGAGAGAGAACTGAGAGACACTTAATCCTCTTCACAGCCTGATGAGGTGGGTAGTATTATTATTCCCATTTCATAGGTGAAGAAACAGAAGCACAGGGAAAGTGAGATATTTGCATAAATTTCATGTATAGCAGTAGTAGACTCAGGACTCATATTCTCACCTCTCAGCTAACTTCAAATATTTCTATTTTATAAGCCACATCCTATTTCCATGCACAATTAGGTAGTTTTCCATTTTCTTTAGCGGCAGTACCTGTTGGGTCCTAGTCCTCCTCCCTGTCCTTGATTGCCACATTTAATGAGCAGCCATTTTTATTTTGCTTTACCATTTTCTTATTGGGAAATGCTTGCCAGTGATCTTTTTCACAAGTAAGGCTGCTGCTGATCAAAGCCTCAGTCACTGGTAACAACCTTATGGCTAAAAATTAGGCTCAGAGAGACTTTTTTGGAAGATCACATAAATGCCAGAAACAGGACCTCAGCCCAAGTCAGCTGGCACCTGGAAATGTGCACTTAATTTATGGTATACTGTGACTTTAAGGACATGACCTAATAATGTTTGGTGAATTCACTTTTTCAAGTTCATGGTATAGCAAAGTGACTATTTGAAAGGGTATCACTTATTTGAATATGCATTACCTGGTATATTTATTGAAAAACAAACCTAGAATAGCATTATCATCATAATCAACAACTAATTTCTTTATACCTGGTTATAACTGAGTTGCCTTGGAAGCAATAAAAAGAAGTGGCACAGCCTGGCTGGTGTAGATCAGTAGTTGTGCATCAACTTATAAACCAGGAAGTCATGGTTCAATTCTAGGTCAGGGAACATGCCCGGGTTTGGGGCGGGGGGACCCAATCAATGATTCTCTCTCATCATTAATGTTTCTATCTCTCTCTCCCTCTCCCTTCCTCTGTGAAATCAATAAAAATATATTTTTAAAAAAGAAGTGGCACAGAATTCTACAATTCTCTAACCAAAAAAACTGGGACTTCCAGACTAGGGATTCTAGAATAGAAAACCCTCAAATGAACTCTATGATGGGCTTTTGCAGTGAAAAACTCTCCCTTCTCTCCCATCTCCATGTGTAAGAACTGGAATTTCTCCTGGAGACAAACCTGGTGTGAACAAAAAGTCCCTAAATGTGCTGGACACCTTATTGGTATTCCTTCAGAATCTTCCAGAGAACTGCTGGAAGTGGCCTCCATTAAGGCTGTGAAGCAAGGACACTTCAGAAGTATATTTGGATAGAACCATGGAGGTTTCTGTCTTCTTGAATTTTGGAAATGTTTGTTTCCTTTCCTGGAAGGAAGAATCATTCAGAAAGTCTCTTTTGTGAAGTCGTGTTTTAACATTAAGTATGAGTCAGCTTGTGTTAAGTAGCTTGGGATTGCTTACCTAGCGATAGTAGGGAGACTGGAAAGGGTTAGTACCAGGAACTTCATGTTAACCGATAGTGTGACTCAACCTACTGTGTACATTAAAATGTTTGAGGAAGCCTACCCCTAGGCAATTTGTGTTGACGCACTGTACAAACACATGTCATAGATTCTGCTTTGAAAAAACACATATGTGCAGGCACAAGCATGTGTATATGTACATGTGTGTGCCCATATGCACACACACACACGTACATACCTATTTCACCCAGAGAGGTTCTAAACCCTCTAATTTCTTCTAATTGGGAGAAGCCAAGCTTGATTCGAAGGGGAACAATCACATTCTAATTGTATACTTGCAGGGCTTTGTATTTTTTTTTTTTTTTAGCCAGTCCTATTTGACATGTCTAAAAATGTCATACCCAAGTGAAGTTAATCATAAAAACCAGAGATCCTTTTGGATCCAAGAGATTAAAGAGTTTCACAGCTATTGAGCTGATTGATGGTACCTGTGACATAGTAATAAAAGCTGCCAAATGCTGAAGGCTCACTAAATGACAGCCCCTAGGTTAAGCATTTTATATGCATTATGTCTCATAACAATCCTATTAAGGAAGTATTAGTTATACTCGTTTTATATATGAAGAAAAAGTTCAAAAAATTAAAATTAGTTTTTATTGGTCAAACAGTTTGTAAGCGGTGGAGAGAGGGCTTGGGCCCAAGTGTGACTGCTTCAAGCCCATGTCCTTCCAGATTATGTGATGTGACCTCTTGGCACTGAACAAAGGACAGTAAAATACATAGTCAACACAGCCCCAGCTTTCCTGGCTCACACTCTTGCTGTGAAGACAAAACAAATACACAGAAATCAGGGATTAATATTAAGAAATATCTATACTAAATAATAGACTAAGGCCATCACAACCAGAAGGACAACTGGTCACCATGAGGAGACCCACCTGGATCGAGGGTGTGGCCTGCCTTCAAACTGCTGGTGGCCTCCAGCCCAGGCTGGCCCAGTGCCCCAGAGGAGATCCCCGCCACGATTGGGGGTATTGCCAGCCTGCAAACTGCTGGCAGCCCCTCACCTAGGTCAGGGCGGCACTGGGGGCTGGGCGTGTGTGGTGCAATCTTTTAAAAATAAAGAAAGGGCAGTTTCTCAAAGTGCAATCAACAAGGCACAGCTCGGAGCAAGGGGACAAAAGAGCATCATTAAAATGGGGGCCAGGTTTGAAGGAGTTTGTCTCCAAAAAAGCAGGAGAAAATGTCAGAGGTGGAAAATTCTGTTGGGTTTTGAAAACAGGGGAAGCATGCAAAAGATCTGTTTTATGTTTGCTTGTCTGCTTGGTTTTTGTCCTGTGCTTGGTTTTGTGTGTGCTTTGCTTTTGCTGTTTTTGTTTGTTTGTTTGTTTGTTTTTTGTTTGTTTGTTTGTTTTGTGTGTGGGGGGGGGTTTTGCTCATTAGGTAGGGTGTTTTTTTTTTTAAATATATTTTATTGATTTTTTACAGAGAGGAAGGGAGAGAGATAGAGAGCTAGAAACGTCGATGAGAGAACATCGACCAGCTGCCTCTTGCACACCCCCTACTGGGGATGTGCCCACAACCAACGTACATGCCCTTGACCAAAATCAAACCTGGGACCTTTCAGTCCGCAGAAAGACGCTCTACTGCTGAGCCAAACCGGTTTCGGCAGGGTTTGTTTGTTTGTTTTTAATGTTTTTCAAAAAATTGTTTTAGAGAGAAGGAAGGAAGAAAGAGGGGTAGAAACATTGATGAAAGATAAACATTTATCTGCTGCCTCCTCCATGACCTCTACAGGGGATCAGCCTTCAACCCCAGCATGTGCCCTGACCAGGAATCAAACCAGCCTTCCTCTTGGTGCATGGCTCAATGCTCAACCACTGAGCCACGCTGGCTGAGCTTGTTATCTAGTTTTAATGAGGCAGCACAGTATACTGACAAAGATCATTGACTACAATCAGTAAGCCTGGCTCTATAAACCAGGAGGTCACGGTTAGATTGCGGGTCAGGTCACATGGCCAGGTTGCAGGCTTGTCCCCCAGCAGGGGATGTGCTGGAGGCAACCAATCAATGATTCTCTCTCATCATTGATATTTCTATCTCTCTCTCCCTCTCTGAAATCAATAAGAATGTATTTTTAAAAGAATTAGGTAAGTTAATTATTTGCAAAGTGGCTTAGAGTAGTGCTTGTTGATATGCTTGTTGTATAAATACAAATGTAATTCATCAACATTGAAACATGGGAAATTTCTAAAATCATTGTGTAAACATCTTTCTCTTAAAAATAACTGGTGGTGCCCTAGCCAGTTGGTTCAGTAGATAGTACATTGGCTTGAAGACCGAAGGGTCCCAGGTTCAATTCTGGTCAAGGCTCTTCCCTGGCCTAGGCCTTGGTCGAGGTTTGTGCCAATCAATGTATTCTCTCACATTGATATTTCTCTCTGTCTGTCCCTCTCTCTAAAAATCAATGGAAAAATACCCTCAGGTAAAATATAAAACAAGCAAACAAAACAAACTGGTAGATGGGGCCATCCAGACAAACTGCAGCATGGCAGGAATTGAGGAGAACTGAAGAGCGGCTGTTGCCATCAAATGGGGTATGTACCTTCTTGCTGCCACAGTCCCCACTACTCCTTACTGCTTACTATTGGTTCACTCAACTTGATTATTAGTTGTTGTTTTTTTTTAAAAGGTGCATCCTGGTACCTCATATGCCCCTATATTTACAAAGAGAACTTATAAAAAAGTGATTTGGGCTTGGAAGACAGACCTGACTGAGCTCACAGCATGCACTAAGCTTTAGAGCAGAGGTTCCCAAACTTGTTTGTGCCGTAGACCCCTTGCCATGTTTTTCGGTTTTGGGTAGACCCCCTACTGACCTGATATTGATTTTTTTGTAAATTTCTAACTGTAGTGAAGTTTAGTGTTAAAAACTTGAAATAAAAACACATGTTAAGTTTTATACATTTATTTATTGATTTTAAATTAAAACTACTCAAAATAAAATTTTGTATCTGTTATATAAAATATACGTAACATAAAATTTAATAAAAAATAATGTACCTATTTTTCTCCGGCATTCTCAAACAAAATAACACTGATTCACTATAATTTGTATGATAAACTACCAGTTTATATTTTTTTAAATGTTTTCTCAGCACTTTCCTATACAAGATTCAGGAAACGAATGAACGTATTTTTCTCACATTCATATTTATAGAGTGACGAATTGAACAAGTCGGTGCAAGTTCGCGAAGCTTTGAGACAAAAATTGGCAAGAATGTTTACTGCGCGTATGCTTGTAACAAGATGATACTGGTATATCATTATGTGCAGGTTTTTATCCTACAACTTACACAATTTTATAAACATATATAATAAATTTTTTACTTCATAGGTACTTTTATAAATAATTTATATGTTTTTATATTATAAGATAATATGATGTAAGTAAATAGGTACTATCAGTGTATGTTGAGATCCACTATCGTGGACCCCCATTTTCATTTCATGGACCCCCAAATTTTTTTTTCGCTGACGTAGACCCCTTGCAGGTTGTCATAGACCCCTGGGGGTCGATATAGACCACTTTGGGAATCACTGCTTTAGAGTCTAAGGCAAGTATTTGTCCTCTTCCCCCACTCGGGGTCCCTCTTTGGTTCTAAGTGCTGGGTCACTCGGCTGCACTGTCCCCAAAGTATCCTGCACTCCCTCAATTTGTCCTATCCAGTTCACTACTTCTGATGGGAAAGAGGACTTAGGGCTCCCATAAACCTCTGCAGCAGTAGCTCTGGGGGAAGCACAGACATGAGATCAACAAAGCAGGAATGTGCAGGCTTTCCCTGAGTTTTAAGGCCTTGAAAAATTGTGTTCTCCTCCTGCTGCACATTTAGAAGATTAAACAATGCCTTAAGGTCTGAAAACTCCATAGCTGAGAAAGAATTTGCACAGCAGTTAGCCCAAAACCAAGCTGTGAGATAGACTAAATTTCTCTTAAGAGCCACCATCCATTACAAAATTTCCAGGCACTGAGCTTCCTAATTGCCCCCTGAGTCCCTGTGCTCTGGAGCTGCTCAGGGCCACTCAGTAGTGAGCCTGCTTGAATCTCCCGGGGCAGTTTTCTGACAGTCTCAGAGCCTGTTTGTATGTCTCTCAGAGAATATATTATTTCTTTCTGTTTTCCAGGAGGAGGATGAAGTCCTGCTTGGGTGTGGTGAGTGTGTGGGCCTGCTGGCTCCTAGATGTCACCCTTGGTGATGGCCTTTCACCTTTGCTTATGAGAAATTATTAATAGAATAGCAGGTAAAAGAGAAGCTGTGGGTGTGGAAACATTGGGAGAAGAGACCATGGGGCTTCAGTCAAAACCTATCCTAATCACTGTTCTGAATAAGCAACATAGCTATACTCACACCTGGGTGCAGCTATGTGAAGAGAGCCATAAAAGGCCCATTTCACATTTAGAAGGCAGGAGAACCATTACCCAGAAAGAGTCAAGACAGGTATGGTGTGACAGTGCAAAAACATCAAGTCAAAATTCTTCATTTTTAGGGCACCAAATTTGTCCTGGGTCTCACAACTCATTTTAGAGGTGTAGCAGAGAGTAGAGCATAGTTCTGACTCTTTTGGTATGCCTTCTTAGGACAGGGAAAAGTGTAGAGGCAATAAAGTTAAGACTACTTCTAAATAGCAGTGTATCTGATGAATAATAGCTCCAGAGTTCTTTCCAACTGGGTGGAGGTATACAGCCTGGTCCCAGCCTCTACCAGCAGGAAATAAGTTTGGTCAATCTCCACCAGTGCATGACCCTCCCAAGACAAACATGCCTGGTCTCCAGTAGGACATGCATCTGAGAGCCTTGTGGTAACAACTGTGGATAGAAAAGGCACTAAAAGAAGCATATATATGTGGGGAAAGCTGTTTTGCCTTATGCATATCTTCCTGGCACTGCCATCACAGATCTTAGTAGGGCTGAACTTTCTTACTCCATTTTTCAACTAGGCTTTGCATTCAATGGGTGGTTGGGGGAGGAGGGTGATGATAGCATGGTCTAGCCCTTCTTTATCTCTCTGATCTCATCTCTCACCACTCTCCCCTTTGCTCATTCCTCTATAGCTCTTCTGGCTTTGCTGTCATTACTCAAACATTCCTATTATGCTCCCACCCAAGAACCTTTACAATTACTATTCCTGCTATGCTCTTCTCTAGGTATCTGTATAGTTTTCTCCCTCCTTTCCACAAATCTTTACTCAAATGTCACCTTCCCCAAATATACTATGTGAAAATGCACTTGCCATTCTATAAGCCCTACCTACTTTTATTTTCTCCTCATAGCATTTGTCACAATCTTATATTATATTACATACTAGAGGTCCGGTGCATGAAATTCATGCATGGAGGGGAGATTCCCTCAACTCAGCCTGCACCCTCTCTAATTGGGGACCCCTTGTGGAATGTCCAACTGCCATTTTAGGCAGTCAGATATCCCTCTCACAATCTGGGACCACTGGCTCCTAACTGCTCACCTGCCTGCCTGCCTGCCTGCCTGATTGCCCCTAACTGCTTCTGCCTCCAAGCCTGATCATCCCTAACTGCCCTCTCCTGCAGGCCTGATATCACACCCAACTGCCCTCCTCTGCTGGCCAATTTGGTTCTGATTGATGGGTTCCTATGCCAGAGTCAAAAGCTTCACCTCCTAGGCAGCCATTGGCTCCCCACAGCACCCAGATTTGGTTCTCATTGTTTGGTTCCTATGCCAGTCAGTGTCAAAAGCTCTGCCTCCTAGACAGCCATTGTCTCCCCCAGCACCTACCTTTGTTTCTCATTGGTCAGTTCCTATGCTAATCAGCATCAGAAGCTCTGTCTCCTAGGCAGCCATTGGTTCCCCACAGCACCCACCTTTGGTTCTGATTGGTTGGTTCCTATGCCAATCAGCATCTCCAGGCCTATCTCTGGGCCTGATCAAAGAAGCAGGGCTTAACAGCAGCCCCCCCCTCCCGCCCCCCCCCCCCCCAAGCCCTGAGAAAAAGAAAAGCCTGGCTGATGGCGAAGATCAGAAAGAAAGAGGGAGAGAAAGAGAGAGATAAGTATCCTGATCAACAGCTTCCCCTGAAGCTGCAGATCAGACCCTGACTTACTTTCTGGGTCTCAGCCACCTGAGCAGTTAGTACTGTGTCTCCAGGCTGCAACTGGGCAACCCAGCACTGACTTCTGGATGGTTTGCGTTTGGTCACAGACTCTACCCCTTCCCAAGCCCCAGGCTTTACACTTGGGAAGCACCCCTCCTTCCCCGCCCCTCTGATGGCAGGCTCAGCCCTTCCGATGGCCAGCTGGGAGTAACATGGGTGCCAAGGAGGTTCTCGGGACCCAGGTATGTATGCAAATTAATCGCCATCTTTGTTGGGTTAATTTGCACTCAATCTGATTGGCTGTGGGTGTAGTGGAGGTACAGTCAATTTACATGTTTCTCTATTATTAGGTAATATCTTTATTGTTGTCTCACACTAAAATATGAGATATGTGAAGACAAGGACTTTGTCTGGCATGTTTATTCTTTTATCTCCATCACCTAGAAGAGCCCCTGATACATAATACTAGGTTATAAACAAATATTTGCTGGATAAATGGATGAGTGGATAGAGAAGGGGACTTCTATGTTTTTCTTGGTGCATTATTCAATATAGCAAGTGACAGTGTAAACATATATTCATTCTGTTTATTCATTTACCAAACAAATCTTTTTTGCATGCCCTTACATCCCAGGCATAGTATATTCCAACTAGTGGAAAAGTAGACAGGGAATGACATTACAGTATAGTACTACCCAGGGGTTTTGGAATCACAGAGAAGGATTTAGTGAAGGCTTCTCAAAAGAGATGGCTCTTAAAGAATAGGAGATGGTAGTCAGGAGAAGATAACTGAATTGAGGATGTGGAGAAGGGCACTTAAATAACACATTTACAAATATAGAGGCTCATTTAGGCAACAATTTTATAGTGTTGGGCCAAAAATTTGCAGGGAAGGAGAGACATAGGGAGAAATAAGGCTATAGATGAAGCAGAGGTGCTAGATGGAGGGCTTGACTACTGTAGTAAGTACAGAGTTAAGACAGTAAGCCAGAGAGGACAAACATGTCAAGTGCAGAGAGAACCAGCCAACAGATGTGTATAATTTGATCTATAAACTTATTCTTTGAAATTTAGTGGCTAATATTTTAAAAATTAAAACACTTCACATAAAATCCAAAATTTTAGCTTTCCTTGAAACATCAGAATATCACATTTGACTAGCCCACAAGGATATGACTACGAGCATCTGAACACAGGTTGTTTCCCTTAAACAGGGCTTTTGCTCTTCAGTCCATTAGTCTCAACTCAGACAATTTCATTGATTATGTTATGTCTGATCCCTAACCTTAAGTATGGCCAGAAAGTGGCAAAACTTGGAGTTTGAGTCTTTATCCTCAAAACTCACACTCTTACCCAGTCAGTGCCTGACAATGTTTGACACAAATAAGGCCCTTCATAATACTTTATTTGAAAAATGTACAAATTCAATACTATTGTTTCCTACTGGAAGGTCTTTCCTTCTCTTTCTGCCCAGGCAGATCCTTTCCAATCTATCAAGGCACAGCTCAGATACAGCCTCCCCCATGAAGTCTTCTCTGATTTCATGCTCTGCATCCAACAGATATGACCTTTCCTTTGGGTATGGGGTGAAGGATATGAAGGCAACAAAATTGGAGTGAAGAGGAGCACTGGGGGAAGCACTAGAATAATTAGAAATGGGTAGAGGGGAAACTCTAAGATTTGAACTTGAGAATTTGTGTACCTGAATGGAGAGTGCATAAATGGTGGAAGCTGAGAACAACTGTAAAATAATTAAATAGACACC
The DNA here is from genome assembly GCF_964339955.1 of Pipistrellus hanaki. NCBI lineage: Eukaryota > Metazoa > Chordata > Mammalia > Chiroptera > Vespertilionidae > Pipistrellus > Pipistrellus hanaki. Next base: position 47,059,167 of record NC_140524.1, read on the forward strand.
AGATTTTCCTTGCTTGGAACATTGTCTTCTTTTTATTTCCTCTTATTGTTTTCCTTCTTTTCTAGCTCTATTCCCTGTACCTTAACTGGTATTAAACAGTTAACAAACAACCCACAGGCTTACAGAGATAGCTTTCAGAAGAGCTGTTCTGAGAGCAGCCAAAATGAGATTGCACCAACAATCCTGAGAGAGTTGTGATAAGCTGAAACAATTCTGACTGCAAGTTGTGCAGCAATTACAAATAAAGAAAACTGCAAGTGAGACAAGACTATATTCCTGTACCCATCTCTTCTCTTTGTTCTATAAAAGACCCAGTCCTGCTTCAGCTCAGGGAGTTGCATATAGATGTGCTCACAGATTCGCATTACCTGAATAAAACCTGTAACCTCTACTTGAGTCACTTTAATTGTTTTTGTCTTTGACAATCTGGCACTATGACTCATACTGGGTCTGGAAAGCCCTCTAGCTTACTAAAGTTTCAGATAAGGAAGAGAAAGTCCAGAAACCACTTCCTCCCTTCTTGGAGGCTCCTTTTGGATCAAGTAGTAACTGGATGTGCTCCAGCTCTTTGTTGAAGCACACAAGTTGCAGGCTTTGCTTCTTTGAAAGAGCTAAATCCTTTGTCAGATTGAAATCATTGCCTCTATTTCCTTTTTGTCTTTTGGGGTTCTCTGGCCTTTCAGGTTCTCTGAGAGTAGAGAATGAGATGACAATTCTAAGGTAAGCAGAGTCCTGTCTCCCTTCCTTTATGTTGAATTTCTTATATTATGGGCTATTATCGGTTAAGTGGAGTGATTTTGAGGAAGGTAATTTTGCTTTTTTTAAAATCTTTAATGTGGAGAGTATTATAGATGTCCCCCTTTACTGCCCCCATTGCCCCTTTCACCTGAACTCAACACTCTAGATGTGCCCCTGTGTGGGCTGTGTGCACAATATTGTTGTAGTTGAGCCTTGATTGCTGTTGGTGTGAATGGGAGGAGTTGACCTCTAGGCCAATTGGCTGTGAGGACCCACTGGTAATAGTTCCCGGATCTTGGGCCTCTTACTGATAGGTATGGGGCACACTGATGTCAGCTGCTGCTTGTTTGAGAGATTTTTAAGAAAGTCTGAAGCCTAAACCAGGACAGGCCATTCATATGGGAAAACTGATGCAAACAGCTTGGGTAGGTCTGCAAATTGGATGGGGCAGAATCTCAAGCAGTCACCATGGTGGAGCAAATAGTGTGAGCCAGGCTGATAGAAATTCAGTCAGCTCTGCAACAGGGGAGGTCCCAGCACAGGAACAATGAAGCCTGAGAGTACCTCCATCTCAGAGAAATCTGTCCCTGTGTTCCTGCCCAAATGCCAGACAATCCAGTTCCTCCTTGTATATTCAATGCTGCTGCCCAGTGTTGGAGCTCAGAGGGAGTAAGCCCATGTAAGTTCATGCACCAGTACTTTAAGAGTAACTCACTGCACTTCAGCAGCCTCGGTGTCACTCAGCCCCAATCCCCACTGTTTTTTATAGCCCAAAGTTACAGTGACTTCTTTTCTCAGCACTGGAACCCTCAATCAAGGAGTCTGGTGTAAGGCTCAGACCCCTTGCTTCTCAATGAGGCCTCTGCAGTGGAGCTATCCCTCCCAATTAAAAAAAAAATGGCACACTTGGGTGTCAGACAAGCCATTTCAGCGCCTCTGCCCCACCTACCAGTCTCAATGTATTTTCTTCTTTACTTCCCTAGGTATAGGACATCTTTTCAGCCAGATTTCAGGTGTTCTGAATGATGGTTTTTCTGTATTTTATTTGTAATTTTGATGTGGTTGTGGGAGGCAGTGAGTATTGTGTTTACCTACACTGCTAATTTGGTTCTCCAAATCACTTGAGAAAGACAATTTTGAATTGCATTGGTCCATTTGAGACTCTTGGGACACGTCAAGACATATGCCTTAGAACAAAAAGGAAATAAGATGGCTACCTAACAATGGACAACTTTAACTAGTATGGAGTAACTGAGAAAATAAACATTTCAAAAAGATTTCAATCTATTGAGTCCTCTCGTAAAACAACCTCATCCTTCTCCTTCCCTAAAGACTTCCTCCTTTCTAACTCTGTGTCTGCCCCTTACAATTAGATTCCGTCCTGGCCTTCTTTCTCTGAGGTTCTCTGTCCTCTACTATGTCCTCTTTCTTCTTATTTTCCCCTTTCTTAGCTCCCTCTCACCTTTAGATTCCTACCTTTATCTATCTCTGGATACACAGCCATAGAGACAGGAGAAAGTATCTTCAAAGTAATCCCTGAAGGTTTTCTCCTCTTTCATTGATTGAAGAATAATCCAAACTTGTTAACAAGGGTATGATGAACCTGTCTCTAAATTTAGGGACTGATTAGAAACCACTTTAAAGTAGTATTTAGGGTTGGCCAAAACAATCTGGATTTTTTTTGTTTTTTTGTTAATTGCCTTAGCCTGAAACATCAGGTGCTATTCTGAAGCATAAAATAGATCATTCTATTTCATGAGTTACAACATTTGGAGTCCAGAATTTTTAGTCTAGCATTTTGAGGAAAGTATAGTAAACACGAGAAAACTACACGCCACAAATTTGTCATTATAACTTAAACAGCTTGAAGGAAATATGAGACCCTCCACAAATACAACACAAAAAGATATGGATACTGGAAGAAACTGCAGAGACCATGATACTGAGTCTTCAATTGTCCTGCTTTGGCCAGGCAACAACACTCAACTAGGGTTACCAGATTTAGCAAATATATATATATATATATATATATATATATATATATATATATATATATATATACATATACATATATATACATTTTTTAAAAATAAAAATTTTGAATTTAGATAAACAAGTAAAGCTAAGGCATAGTATAGTTCATAAAATATCTGGGACACACACTAAAATATCATTCATTGCTTATTTAACATTGAAATGTAACTGAACTTCCTTTATGTTTATCTGGCAACCCTATACAAGTAGCTCAATCAGGAACAAAATTATTTTCTTCTTCCAAAAAAGGCATCCTACAACATTCCCAATTACTTTTGGATCAGCAAGGAGAGAAAACTATCTATATATAAAATCCCAGTGACCAAATGGTGGAACAACCAGAACAACCAGTGGAATAGTCACTATGACGTGCACTGACCATCAGAGGACAGATGCTCAACTCAGGACTACCCCCTGGTGGTCAGTGCACTCCCACAGTGGGAGTGCTGCTCCGCTGATCAGGATGAGTTGTGCTCCCACAGCAAGCTAATCAGTGCAGGCCACGCACCCACACAAATGCACGAATTTGTACACCGGGCCTCTGGTAGTCATCTAATCTCATTTTTAGTAGACACCAGAGTCACACATTAATTTCTTCTAGTTTCCTACCACCCTCCCTCAAGAATCTAAAAAAAAAAAAAAAAAAAAAAAAAAAAAAAAAAAAAAGTCACAGTGGTGGAACTTACCAATTGAATAAACACATTCTCTCCCTTTCTTTGAACACTTTGTCTCTGTGGATCCTTAACTTCGCAAAATATCTTTCTCTTCAGTCCTTCCACCCTCCCTAACATATTCAGCTCAATAGTAAATTACTAATAGATGTATACCTAAATGACTTTTTCTCAATCTCTTAGACTCTGATAACCCAGTATGCCATATTATGGTGATTTCCTTCAACTACTTAGGTAATACCCCTGAGTCCTCCAGTCACTTCCCCCTTAAAATTCCCTTATTTTTCTGACTTAATTTCTTCAGTACCCAATGTCCTTTGGGCCTCCTCATCTACAGGCATGGGAAAAATAAAGGACATAGAACCTTTCACAAGTCAATATTGACCCCCCAATTACTCTGCCTAAATTGGTCAGTATTCCCTAAAACCTGAAGCACATTTCATAGTTAAAGGCTTAATCATTCCTTGTGCTAGTGCCTTCAACACTCCTATCCATTCAGCAAAAACATCCTAATGGAATAGGTACTACTTTTATAAGATGTAAGGGTTATAAAATCATATAGTATGCCACATTTCCCTGTGGTCCTCTACCCAAACATTATCCTGCTTTCTATACCTCCATATTCCACTCACTTCACAGTAGTAGACTGTACAGCAAGCATGTCAAACTCAAAGGCTAACACAGGCCAAATAGACAAGGTTTAAGTTTATGTGGGCTGCAAAAGAACAAAAGCTTCAATTTTAATAGAAATGTAGGTTTATTTTGATAGAGACATGCTGAATACAAAAGGCTGAAATAAATGAGTAATTGTTAACATAAAAGAACATTTTAATAAAAATTAATATTTTTTCTTGAACATTAACTTACCAGACATTGAATACCTGCACAAATTTATAAGCATAACACAAATAAACCTATTTTTCTTGTTCTTTGAAAGTGAAGTATTTCCTGTTGCACACACCAAACAAGTCAATCTGAGACTAATGACGTGGCAATCAGCTGCTAAAATATTTGTTGCTAGTATTAGTGGAGAGAAATGGTGCACCCATACATAAGGCGTATAAGGGAAATGAATGCAGCACAATTATAGTAATCAGTCATTAGCAAATGTTGTAGTTCATTATGAATAATTATGTATATATAACTGGATATTGTAAAAATTAAATTACTAAATTTTTATTAAAATGTTTTTTACATACTGTTATATTAGCTGGGCTGCAAAAATATTAGTTGTGGGCCACATGTAGCCCACGGGCTGTGAATATGACATGCTTGCTGTACAGCCTTCTTTAACATTCCCTTACATCCTCATTTCCAACACATTTTTACTCAACATGGGAAAATAAACAATACCCCTAGACTGGGTTGCAACAAGGTCTCACTGACACCCCTTCATACTTATCTCAGGTTTTCAGTCATAATCTCCAAGACTTAATATTTCTTTTTTCCTCTACCTTGACCTAAAATGCAGGTAAGTTGCTCTTATAACCACCTGATTTAACCTCTTCTCAAGAAGGCTTTATTTATCTCTTGGGAACTTTAATTATAAAATACAAGCATTTTATAAAGACCCTATCTAATAAAGAGGGAATATGTTAATTGACCCTCACACCATCACGGAGATGGTTGTGCCCACAGCCAATAAGGAGGGACTATGCTAATTGACTGCCATGCCCTCAAAGATGGCATCACACACAGCCATAAGATGGTAGCATCCAGTCCCTTCAGCTCCACGCACCGCCTCCAGAGGTCCCCTGTCCCCTAAAACCCCCAGCGGTCCAGAGCCAGCCCAAGGCACAGGCAAGCCTCCAATGGCGGCTGTCCAGCTTCCCAGGGCTGACCCAAGGTACAGGTAACAAGGGCCAGCCAAAGCTTGCACTACTGGCAGTGGCAGCAGCAGAAGTGTGATGGGGCATCGCCTTCCCCTGATTGCCGGGCTACCTCCCACCCCTGAGGGCTCCTGGACTGTGAGAGGGGGCAGGCCAGGCTGAAGGACTTCCTCCAGTGCATGAATTTTCATGCACCAGGCCTCTAGTCTATATATATAAAAGCCAAGTGACCAGAACACTAGAACAACTGGAACAACCAGTCACTATGAAGCACACTGCGGCCAGCCAACTGACCCGATTGAGGGGCCGCCCCTCCCGGGGCCTATCCCTCTGGCTGGTCCCACCCACAATAGTTCCCCCAATAAGAGGTGGGGCTGGCCAGCCAACCGCCCGCAGCCCCTTCCCCCAGCCAGCATGGCCCAATCAGCTCCCATTGGGGTGGGCCAGCTGGACCCCACTCATGCCCAAATTCATGCACTGGGCCTCTAGTAAATTATAATTTGTTAGACTCAGGTTTACAATCTAAGCTATAATTTATCCTAAGAAGGCAAAAACCCCTAATCAGATAGAAATACAGTTATTCAAAATTGTCTTTTACTTATTACCAAAGATTCCTTAGTGGATTGAGAAGGTGGATTTACACCTTTTCTACTGTCACCTTTTATGATATAACTAAACATGGGATTCCTGAATCTTTGCCTTCAGAGGTCACAGCAGAGTTATCCTTTGACCAACTCAAGGTTATTATCTACAGCCCTACCATTCTGGGTCACCTCCAAATTATACTAAGCCTTATCCCCTGTTTATACATAAAAGTTCTTGGAGTTTTATCTCACTAACATAATGGAAATCAGAGACTCATTACAATTACTCTCTCTACCAAGTAGCAAAACATATGCCTCTTGTATAAGAGGAGTAGCTACAGCTGCATTTAATGTAGGGATCACCTTTTGACCTAATGGTACTTCATACAATTAAAACTTTCTCAACAAAAGCACCCAACATTTCTTTATCTTTGCTTACACTTTTTTTAAAATTTAATTTCTTGGGATGACATCCTATATAACAAAGAGGGAATATGCTAATTGACCCTCATGCCATCGCACAGATGGCAGCACCCACTGCCAATAAGAAGGGAATATGCTAATTGACTGCCCTTAAAGATGGTGGTGCCCACAGCCAATAAGGAGGGAATATGCTAATTGACTGCCATGTCCTCAAAGATGGTGATACCCACAGCCACAAGATGGCAGCACCCAGTTTCCTCAGCCCTGCCAGGGCAGCAGGTGCACTGCAAAGCCTGGCTCACCCCCAAGCAGACCTGGCCACTCTGCGCACTTGCCTCTGGGGTGCCCCAGTCCCCTCAGTCCCCCAGTCCCCCAGGGCCAGCCCAAGGAGAAGGCAAGCCTCAGATGGTGGCTGAGCAGGTTACCCGAGGCTCAGGTAACCAGGGCAGGCCGAGGCTTGCACTGCCAGTAGTGGCAGCAGCAGAGGTGTGATAGGACATCACCTCCCACTGATCGCTGGGTTGCCTCCCGCCCCTGAAGGCTCCTGGACTGTGAGAGGGGGCAGGCCAGGCTAAGGGACCCCCTGCTCCAGTGCATAAATTTTCATGCACTGGGCCTCTAGTCCTATATAAAGATGTAATATGCAAATGGTTAAGTGTAATGACCAACTGCATAATGACTATATCATAGATCAGCAGGAGGGTGGGGCAGCGAGCTACAGGCAGGCGGCAGAGAGCTATAGGAGGGGCCTGAGCAGCAAGCTATAAGGAGGGCAGGGGGGCAGAGAAAGCTATAGAAGGGTGGGGCAGTGGGCAGAGAGCTATAGGAAGGGGCAGGGCAGCAAGCTATGAGTGGGGATGGGGGGAGAGGGGTGAGGAGAGCTACGGGAGAGAGGGGCAGCAGGTAGAGAGCTACTGGAGGGCAGTCGCGAGCTACTGGCAAGCTACTGGTGCATGGATTTGTGCACAGGGCTACTAGTTGGTTAATAAAATTATATAGGTTTCAGGTATACAATTCTACAATACATAATCTGTATATTGTATTGTGTGTTTACCACCCCAAGACAAGTCTCCTTGCATCTCCCTTTATCCCTCCCCACCCCAATTCCCTCTGGTAATCACCATACTGTTGTCTGGGTCTACAGTAGATGAGTGGAAGCTGTGGTACATTTACACACTGGAATACTATTCAACCATAAAAAAGAAGGAAATTTTACTTTCTGCCATATCATGGATGGACCTGGAAAGTATTATTCTAAGTAAAATAAGCCAGTCAGAGAAAGATAAGTACCATATGATTGCACCCAATATTTCTTTGCATTCAAACTCATTCCCTATAAAATGCTGCTTCTGTCCCCAACTCATGTTACCATCTACAGGAGTCACACTCTTTTTTTAAACTGAGATATAATTCACCATAAAATTTATGCTTTTATAGTGTGCAATTCAGTAGTTTCTAATACATTTGCAGAGCTGTACAACTACTATCTAATTCCCAAAGATTTTCAACATCCCAAAAAGCAAAGCTGCACCCATTAGCAGTCACCTCTGAGTCCCTCTTTCCCATTCTAGCCATGGTCAAACATTAATACACCTTTTATTTCTATTGATTTGCATGTTCTGGACTTTTTATTTCAATAGAATAATATAATATGTGGCCTTTTGTGTCTGGTTTCTTCACTTAGTATGTTTTAAAGTCATTTGTGTTATAGCATGCATCAGTATTTCATTATTTTTCTTGCTACATAATATTCCACTGTATGCTTATACTACCTTTCATTTAGCAGTTACTCAAAAAGTTAAACATAGAGTTAACTTAGAACCCAGAAATTCCACTCCAATGTATATACTTGAGAATTAAAAACCTATGCTCAAATATGCACAAATGTTAATACTAACATTATTCATGATAAGTAGTCATTTTTTCAAAAAGTGGATACTAACCAATTGTCTATAAACTGATAATTGGATACGTAAAGGGGTACATCCATATGATGGAATATTAACCAGCCATATAAAGGAATTAAGTGTTGATATGTGCTACTACATAGCTGGCCCTTGAAAATCATAGGCTAAATGAAAGAAGCCATACACAAAAGAACACATATTATATGATTTTATTTATATGAAATGTCTATAATAGGCAAATCCATAGAGACAGAAAGCAGATTAGTGATTGCTAATGAGAGTTGGGAGCACCCAGTTAATGGATATGGCATTTATCTTTGGGGTAATGAAAATGTTTAGAATTAGATTGTGGTGGTGTTTGTACAATATTGTGAATATTATAAAACCACTGAATTGTCCACTTTAAAATGGTTGAAATAGTGAAATTTATTTCAAAAAATAATCTAATTTTATAAATAGAAAAATGACACCTATAAGGCATATGTAGATGTAACAAAATAAATTTTCTTTTAAAGTGTTGTGAGGAAAGTAAAGAGCAGCTTTTTAATTATATACACAGACTTCTAAAAAGGGACAGAAAATCTTCTGAAAATGTAAGGAACACTTCCTATTGACCAAATGCAGCATGTTAGTTTACCCTTTCTTCTTCAATTTCAAGGTCTGATAGAATGATCACCAATTGGCTGTTGACTCTTCCACTGATCTTCTTTCAGAATTCTATCGATGCACCTAGCCTGGCAAGGCCTTTGTCCAGTATTTCCAGGCCTAGTTAGCATCTCATCCACCTTGGAAAGGGTGGTTACATCAGATCCTGAGACCTGTGTGGTCCATGTTCTGCAGCTAAGGTGGCCAAGTTCAGGCCCTTAAGCCTCTTCAAGGACCACCAATCATCTGGCCTGCCACCCTTCTTCTTGCCCCACCAACCCTACCACCCAAAACAGCCACATCATTGGCATCCAGGGTAGGCCAAGAATAAGTTAGCTGCAATTGCAGTCATGTCCCAGGGGGACTACAGCACCCATCAGAGCACAGGGTGGGAGTGGGTTGGGTTGCTACTGCCTTAGGGCCAAGATTGGTTCCCAGGGTAAGGTTTCCAGATCACTGAAGTACAGAAGCCACTGGACACCATGAGCATGGATGAGACCACCCAGGGACAGAGCATATAGAATCAGAAGAGAGCAAGTCACAGGACAGAATCCTAGAGAACACTGACATTTAAAGGGGTACCTGAGAGGAGAATTTGAAGAAGTAGAAATAATAATTCTACTAATGATCCTACTATCACTTGCCAAGTGCCAATGCCTGTGCTAAGTGCTTCTCAAGCATCATCTCATTTAATCCTGAACAAAACTTTATGAAGTATTCATTATCATTACCATTTCCTGAGAAGGAAATTGAGGCTCAGAGACATTAAAGGTAGACTGTCTAAGTTTATGCTGATAGTGGGAGAGCTAAGATTCAAAACTATGTTTGCCTGCCTTTTCAGTTATCCCCTTGTTGCTAGCAATCGTGGGAAAGTGTGTGGTCAGGGGACCCAAGAAATAAAGGAACATAAGGAAGAACAGAAAGATCCACAGTATAGTATCAAATCCAGTCAAACAACTAGGGCAGGTCAGATAAGTACAGAAAATGTCCAGTAGATTAGCAACAAGGATGTCATGGACGACCTCGGTGAGAATAGTTTCAGTAGGTGGTGGGAACTCAGGCCAAAATGCAGACATTTGAGGAGGGACTGGGGGAGAAGTATAAACAGTGAATGGAGACTATTCAGAAGTTTAGAGTTAAAGAAAAGAAAAGAGATAAAGTGGTAATAACAGGAACGGGATAATCTCGTTCCTGGAGAAGTTGTATGTGTTTTTCTTGATACAAAAGTTATGTTTAATGTAGAAGATTTAGAAGATATTGGTGAATCAAAAGGTATCCCACAAACCAGAGTTTATCAAGGGTAACATTTTGGCATTTGGCATTTGTTTTTCTTGCCATTCACTGTTCTATACACACTTTTTTTTTTTTTTTTTTACCAAAATGTATTAAATCATTTATATTGTTTTGTTACTTGTTTTTCAATCAAAATACATTGGGAACACTTTGCCATGATAATAAATGTGCAATGTAAGCATTATTTCAATAGCTTCTGATATTCCTACAGGCCACATTGAAACAATTTATTTCACTGTCAGCATCCATCCTCTCCTCTCCTGTTCCCCCCTCTTCCCTCCTGTCCCATTCTCTCCCATTCTTTTCCTTCCCCCTACCCCCCCCTATAAGCTATTATTTACTAAGTGTGGAAGTATAATTAATTCAGTCAAAATAGACTTAATATTGAAGAAAATGTAGATAATATCAGAGAAATACTTGTTTAAAAAGGGAATTTCTTTTAAGCTGAATGATACTTGAGCATTTTTATACCTAGCATTTTGTGTGTGTGTGTGTGTGTGTGTGTGTGTGTGTGTGTGTGTGTGTGTGAGAGAGAGAGAGAGAGAGAGAGAGAGAGAGAGAGAGAGAGAGAGAGACTGAGACTAGAGGAGAGGGAATGGCTGGTTGAAGATACTGGGGAACTAGAAGGAGTGATGTCAATGAATCAAGGTTCTAGGAAAGAGAGAGGATACAGAGCATATATGCCATGATTAATCTCAGACAGGTGCCTATAAGTCTGTGAGGGGTGTATCAGGTTGAATGGCAGGAAGATGAAGCTATTTCTGGCTTCTGTATTTATGATAAAGTGGGAGTCCAAGATATGTGCTGAGACACAGGGAAAAGGGGGCTTAAGAAAACTGGTGAATGTTGAGGAGTGAATGCTGGAATCCAGGCCAAATTAAAATTTAGGGAGCCTTTAATAGCCGGCTGGCAATTGCCCTGCCTTTCTCCATGCAGGAAGTCCAGAGAGCAGCCCCAATCCTTTGTGCAGGACCACTTTAATCCCATTAACCACATCCTGTTTTTGCAGAGTAAGCAATCCAGGGCAAAACAGTTTTCCTAAGCAACATCCGGATCATGCCATTGACGACCATGTTATTTACAGGGTCATCCTGTTCTTCAGAAAGATGACAGTGTTCTATGAAAGAAGGCCTACATGCTTGGAAGGGGCCATGAGACCATATCTCAAGGCCTGGCCTGGTGTCAGCACTGACAACTCTATCTGGGGCATAGTCCACGGCCTCAGTAGTGCTCAAAAATTCCCACTCTCTAACAGTGAAGAGCTGAACTGGCTTCCTAGGTGAATGAGAGAGAATGTTGAAGAAGAATACACAAAGGATTCATGGCAGTGTGCAAAGCCATGTTGAGACTGCAGCCAATACCCAGGCATTTAAGGTTGGTATAGGTGTGGGGTTCTGCTACTATGTAAGTACAATGGATGGGCCAGCTGCAAGGCAGTTTGAGAATATTGGTGAGAAAGTTGTCTACAGTGGAAATGAAGGAGAACTGCTAGATTGCATGGGAAATAATGGAATAACTGTAGTAACAATACAGATAAAGACTAGAGAGACAGAAGGTTTTGGTAAGAGAAGTGGAACTCTAGCCACCAGGGATGCCACAACTCCAGGCCACAAGGATTGAGATTGAAGCCAGCCCTTCTGGACCAATGCCAGTCCAAGCCATGCCAGTGAATAAACTATAACCTCTGAGTTTGCCACTATGTTAATCCATATAGGCAGACACTCTATAGGGTGGGGCAAAAATAGGTTTAAAGTTGTGAGTATGTGAAAGTTTATTCATGTATTATTATTATTTTTCATATGAACAACTGCAAACCTACTTTTGCCCTACCCTGTAGAGGCAAGGCTGAAGGAACTCTGGTTATTAGGCCTAGTTTACAGTTTCTTCTAATATCTGTTGAGACTAAATTCACAAGGCTCTAATCCTGGTTGTTATCACTCCTCCTCCCCTGGTATCTATTCTATCACCATCCCCATAATGTTATGTACTTCATTACCCTGATTCAGGACTCCACTCTTCTCCCACCTATTGGCTTACCTTCTTTCAGGAATTTATGTAAGTACAGAAATTTTCCTCTGTAATTATGTAACTGCCTTACATACTCAGCAAACACTCCTACCAGTATATTCTCAGACTCTTCATTCCTTGATGTTAACTGAAACCTGGTGGCCACCAGTGTAGCCCTCTGGATTAGGGCTACACTGTCCTCCAAGCAAAATTAAGGATGATATTGATGTATGCTTGCTTCTCATTTCTGCTTTCAAACCATTACTTTCTTATGCTCTTGAAACAAACAAAAAAAAAAACTATAAAACACAAATTCTATCCTTTGAGGCCATTTAATTATATGCCTCTTCTCTTTCTTGTCACTAATTTAATTACTTTCCTCTCACTCCTCTTTATTTACCAATGCCTTTGGCCCCTGGTCCACAGTCTTTCTTCCTACTTCAAGCTCTGGCACTATCCTGAGTAATTTCAACACCCCAGTGATAACCCATCTGACAACTCCATTCTTTAATCTCATCTCAAAAGATCTCTTACAGCCAAAACCCGTTTGGCTCAGTGGATAGAGTGTCGGCCTGCAGACTGAAAGGTCCCAGGTTCAATTCTGTTCAAGGGCATGTACCTTGGTTGTGGGCACATCCCCAGTGGGGGGTGTGCAGGAGGCAGCTGATCGATGTTTCTCTCTCATCGATGTTTCTAACTCTCTATCCCTCTCTCTTCCTCTCTGTACAAAATCAATAAAATATATATATTTTAAAAATCACTTTCAATTTAGTTCTCTCTCTCTCTCTCTCTCTCTCTCTCTCTCTCTCTCTCTCTCACACACACACACACACACACAAACACACACACACACACACACACACACACACACACACACACACACACACACTATAGCCATACCCTAGATCTTGTTATTACCTGACACATGACACAGCTTCATTTCCAAAGTAATGATCTCAAGCACCCCAATCTCTAGCCACAACCTCCTATTCACAGTTTTTCAACTAGCACCATGATTGTTCTTTAGTTCCTGAAGTCTTGCGTATTCTTCCTCTCAATCTATCAGGGCTCTTCTTTTTTATTTCCTTCATTATTTAGTTCAGATGTCATGGTTCATCATTTCAGTAACGTTATGATAGTACTAAGCTTCCTTGTCTTGATCTTGTTTTATAAACCTTACCCTGCTAAACCCAACTCTGTTTTCTCTGTACATGCATATGAATACTGCTAGAGAAATTCACACAACAGAGCATAATGTTTACACAGAAACTTCAATGTCATCAATCTGCATGGGCCCACAACACTATCAGATGATCTTAATAAATATTTTTGGTAAAGTCATCCTCCAGAACAAATTTTCAAACCTTTTGTCTCCTTAAATCCTAGTTCTCCCTCATATACTTCCCTCCTCCCTCACATCTACCCCTGCTATGAGCAGTTTTTCCTGCATCACAGAGGAAGCAGTTCTTCTATCATCATTTTATTCTCTTCTGTTACATTATAAAAAGCTGTTACACTTCTCTCTAAGACAATCGCTCTGTGTGTATTTTTTTAAAAATTGTTGACTCCCTCTGTGTACACTTTTGATTCCATTGTCTGCTATCATTCAGAAGCCTAACACTGTTGACGATCCCTTATCTTTTCTGTTTGTTCAAATTTTTCCTTTCTGTTGAATCCTCCCCAACATGTTTAAATATAAAGAGTCTCCATTTTAAAAAATCAAGCAAACAAAAACATTGTTTTACTCCACACTTCACTCAAGCTACTTCTTTCTCCTTCACAGCCAAACACTTCTTGACTGCATTGTCTCTTCTTACTATCATTTTTTCTTTGCCTCCTATTTACACCTTAGTCCACTTCTGTTTTACAGCCCCCCTGACTACAGCAAAAACAGTTTCTGCTCATGTCACAATAATCTTCCTATTGTCAAAATGAATGAGCATTTGTCACTCACCTTTCTAGATGTTTTGGCAGAATTTGGTCAGTTAATTAACTCCTCCTTCTTGAAATGTTCACCTCCTTGTCCTTTTTAAATTAAACTTACTATTCTGAGGCAATTGTAGATTCACATGCAGACATGCAGTTGTCAGAATATAGAGAGATTTTATTATAGATATGCTTCATCTAATTTTCCCCAACAGTAATATCCTATAAAACTATAGTATATCATAACCAGAATATTGACATTGAAACAATCAAAATACAGAACAGTTCCATCACCACAAGGATCTGTTGTGGTGCTCATTTATAGCCACACCACTACTCTCCCAGATCCTTGATTTTCCACATCCCACTCTGAACAAGGAATCTGTCCTCTGCTTCTAAATGTTGTCATTTGAAGAATCTTATATAAGTGAAATCATAAATTATATAACCCTTTGAGATTGGCTTTTCCACTCGGCATAATTCTCTGAAGATTCATCCAAGTCATTGTCTATATTAATATTTCTTTTTGTTTTATTGCTGAGTATTATTCCAGGGTATGGATTTACTACAGTTTGTTTAACCTACACTCTGCACCTGTTTAAGGATATTGTTTCCAGTTTAGAGCTGTTATAAAAACTCAATGAACATGGACATAGAACATTTTGTGTGAACATAAATTTCCCTTTCTCTGGGATAAATGCCCAGGAATACAATTACTGGACCATATAGTAGTTTTATATTTTGTTTTATAAGCCACTGCCTAACTGTTTTCCAGAGTGGTTGTGCCATTTAATATTCCTACCAGCAATGTACCAATGACTGTCTCAGCATCATTATCAGCATTTGATGTTATTATTGTTTGTTTGCTTGCAATTCTAATAGGTGTTTAGTGGTGTTTTATTGTGGCTCTATTTGCATTTCTTTAGTACATAATGATAATATTATTCATATGTTTATTTGGCATTTGTGTATTCTCTTCAGCGAAATGTCTGTTTATAGGTTTTTGCCCATTTTTAAATTAGATGGTCTTTTTTTTTTTTTACTGTTGAATTTTGAGTTATTTATATATATATTTTAGATATGGGTTCTTTGGTATGTTTGTAGTTTGTCTTTCATCTTCTAGATGGTTTTTTACAGTGCAATAGTTTCTAATTAAGTTTTAATTTTTGCCTTGCTCTAGATCACAGACTTTTCTTCCATGTTTTCCTAAAGTTTTATTGTTTTTACATTATGTTTGTGATTCACTTAAATTTTTATTTAAATTTCATATTGGGGGGCACCTATGAATGTCTAATTGCTCCTCCATTGAACTGCTTTGTAAAAAACAGTTGGGTGTATTTGGGTGGGCATATTTCAAGGTTCTCTATTCTGTTTCAATAATCTATGTGTCTATCCCTCTTCCACTGTCTTGATTACTATAGCTGTATACTGAGTGGCCAGATTATTATGATCTCTGAACTCATAATAATCTGGCCACTCAGGATAGATAGATAGATAGATAGATAGATAGATAGATAGATAGATAGATAAAGAGAGAGACAGAGGCCTGGTGCATGAATTCGTGCATGGGTGGGGTCTGGCCAGCCTAGCCAGGGGGAGGGGACATGGGCGGTTGGCCGGCCTAAAGGCTGGTCAAACTCCTGGTGGAGGGAACAATTTGCATATTAGCCTATTATTATATAGGATATACACTGAGTGGGCAGATTATTATGCGTTCAGAGATCATAATAATCTCGCCACTCGGTGTATTCCACAACTTGATATATAGCATGTTTTCACTTTTACTCAGTTTAAAATATTTTCTAATTTCTTTTGAGACTTACTCTTCAGCCATGGAATATTTAGAAGGTTATTTATTTTCCAATATTTTGAGGATTTTTCCATGTATCTTTTATTGATTTTTTTAATTTATATTTTTACTTATCAATTAAAGTTTACATTCAATATTACTCTGTATCAGTTTCAGATGTACATATTCTTTACAGAGTTTTCCCCTGTTTCAAGCACCCACCTGGTCCCATTTCTAGTTATCACATTATTGACTATATTTACTATGCTGTTATCTACTTCCCTGTGATTTTTTATCTTAACTCCATTGTAGTCCAAGAACATTCTTTTTATGATTTGAATAATTTAACTTTATTGAGACTTGTTATATGACCCAGATATGGTCTATTTTGGTAAATGTGCAATGTGTATAGTATGTAAAGAATATGTTTCCTGGTGTTGGATTGAGTTTTATATAGATGTCAAATATATAAAATTTATTATTTGTTGTTCAAACTTCTATATTCTACTTATTTTCTATCTCCTTGTTTTATCATCTTCTGGGGTGTTATCATGATATATGTTTTCCCTATCTTTTATGTTTAATCTATTTGTATTTTGATATTTAAAGTGGTTTTTCTATAAGCAGCATATGGTTGGATATCTATAATTCTTTCCATTTTACAAATCTCAGCCTTTAATTGTGGTTTTGCTGTGAGACCATTAACTTCAATAAGGTTATTGATATGGTTCTGTTAAAACTACCATATTGCTGTTTTTATTTGTCCCAACACTGCCTGTTATCTAATGTCTATAAACTATTGTTTCATATATATTGCCCAGTTTTTTAGTTGTTAATGTGGGAGGGTAAATCTACTCACTGTTACTTCATATTGCTGGAAATAGAAATCTTCCATGTTTTGTTTTTCATACTGATTTATAATTTATATCATGGATACTAGCCTTGTATACTATATATGTGCTTCCAGTTCATCACTAGTCTTTTAATTATATTTATGTATTTTTTCCATAAAATGTTTTTAATTTTGATGTAAAAGCATCCATTCTTTTCCTTTGGGCTTCTATGTCATACCTTCCCTACACTGTCCTCTAAATCATGTTTTTAAAAAAGAAAATGTTTTTAAAAAAAGAAAATAACGCCTTGGTATGGGTGAACTTTATTTTTAACATCAAGTTTATTAATTATAAATATAATACATGCCCATGGTAAACACACTAAGTAGAACAGAGGGCTATAGATAAAAATGAAAAGTTCCATACGCTTCTCCTATTGCCCTCGCAAAATTGCTCTTGCCAGAAGTTAACACCTGCTAGCAATTCTTGTGTATATTCTTCCATACATACCCATGCATATTTATCCTTTTGCACACAAACGAGATTCACAACACAGTTCAGTACTTTTTCATTTAACATTGTATTTTGAGTTCTTAATGTGACTGAGTTTTATCAGATACCTAGCAGATTGACAGAGGGACCAGGATAATCAGAGAACATGGTGTAGAAGTACATAGGAAAAGGCATATTCATTTCTGTAAGGCCAATACTTAGCACAAAACCTGGCACATAATAAATGCATAATAATAAGTGTTAAACAACTAAAGGGAAAGAACAACTTGAGAAAACTGGAAACTGCCATTTTGACTATTCTTCTCATGCCAGACCTGGTCTTAAGAGTTACCATCTCTCAGCGCAAGAGGAAACAACACACCATGATGAAGACATGGAGCAGCTGGACCTCTCATAATAACTTCCCACTGGGTATCTCTTCTCCCACTAGAATCATCACTTCCAGAAGACACATTTAGTTGAAATGCACAGTTCATACTGACTACATAGCAAAAAACTGGAAGCTCAAAGACTACAAGCTGAGTTATATTATGGGTACACACTCATACAAACACCTACCATTAATTGGTACCTACCATGGGGTAAGCATCATGTTGGAAACAACAGCACTGAAAGATTAATGTCAATCTATCCCCATTTTATAGATGAGAGATGAGAAAACCGAGGCTCCAAGAATACAAATGACTTATTCAGGGTCATACAACTCATCAAGGAGCTTTTAGGGACAATTATATACCTTAATCAAGTAAGCCTTTATCCTGTCAATCCCATACCACATTCTATCTGGCATTTCTTTTCCCCACTTCTCTTATCTGATGGTTTGTGGAAGCAAGGCAGAAATAGAAACATAGGGGTGTGCAGGATCCATGGTATGCTATACAATATGCTGTCAGAGATGAGGAGTCAGTCAGTCATAGGAGTCCATGAATGAGAACAAACATATGAGGGGGTGTTAAAAATTCAAAAAGGGGATTAACTCCCACATGGCCCCAGTTGGGGCTGGGGATCAAACATGCAACTCAGAACTAGAATGTGAAACAATGAAACAGGAGAATATTCAACTACAGAATATTGTTGATAACCAGAAATAATCAGTTGCAGACATTGAAGGAATAAGTCATGAAAGAAATGAATTGTAGCAGACCATTAATAAATTAACCAAGTAGAAGGATGAACAGCAGCAATTGTGGAATAAGGAGTTAAAATATGCTAGAGGCAAAGCAGCTATTGAAACACAATTAGCAGAGTATCACATGTTGGCTAGAAAATTAAAACTTTCCTTAAGGGTGCTGAGAATTCCAAAGGTTATGACTTTGAAATGAAGTTTTATCCTGAAGCTTGTGCCAACTGTCCTGTCAAATACAGAACACAAGTTTATGTATCACTCAAGGAACTCTTGAAGGAAACTGAAGAAGATAATAATAAAGCTCTAAATAAAAAAATGGGATTAAATGATACTTTTTAAATACAATGATAATGGAAAGCAGAAGTGTAAGAACTCTGAAAGAAGAAATTCAAAAGTTGGATGATCTTTACCAACAAAAAGTGAAGGAAGCCAAGAAAGAGGACAACAAATATGCCAATGAGCTGGAGTCCTTGTAGAAACACAAGCACATGCTGGAGAGTGTTGTTAATGAGGGCCTCAGTGAAACTATGAATGAATTATATTCTATTCAGTGAGAATACCTGCCAGTTGTACAGACCACAACTGAAGAAAGACGAAAAGTGGGAAATAACTTGCAGAGTCTTTTAGAGATGGTTGCCACACATGTTAGCTCTGTGCAGAAACACCCTGAGAAGCAGATTGCTAAAGTTGATAGAGTATGAAGAGCATGGGTCTGAAGATCTCTTGGAAAATATTAGAGAGATTGGAGAAAAGTATAAGAAGAAAGCTGCTCTAATTAAATACCCTGATGAATGAAGATAAAAATGTTGATTATCTAAGCAAGAACTTTATTAACATTGTAATAAAGAAATGCCAGGCTAGGAAAATAGCAGAGTCCATGAAATATGATAGAAAGTGGTATGAGATTGACAGAAAAAAAGGCTTACTTAAGGTATATAATTATCCCTAGAAGCTCCTTGATGAGCTGTGTGACCCTTGTAATGTCCTTTGTAAGTTTGAGAAATCTCTTACATGTCCTATACCCATTCTTACAACGAAGTCTCATGACCACATCTTTCCATACCTGTGAACCTGTGAAATATTTTGTAGCTCTCATAAATCTAGTTCAATAACTTAAAGTGTGTATAAACTGAAATTATGAAAATTTGTTGGTTTGTTGCTTTTAGATGTATCAGTTATATTATGTAACCAGAGTTAATAAAATGTTATTAGTGAAAAAAAAATCAGAAAGGGGCTTAATCCTGGGAACAGCAGAGCACACTATGGAGCTTAGGATATGGATACTGTGGAAGCTCAAAAAATATAATACAAACATGTCTCTCTCCCTAGGTGCTTTTGGTGAGCTGTTCACAAATGCAGCCCTATTTCCTGCAGTCTTATAGTTACTGATCTCTCTCCCTTTCGCAATCCTACTCATTTCCAAGGCTCACATCATGTCTCATCTCTATGACATCTTTCCCTGTAATCCAACTCATTTCCTCTTTCTTTTGTGAATTACAGTTTTACTTAAAATCATCATCATTAAGATATGTGTTTGTATACTCTTTTGCCCTGTAATCATTTGAAGGGTCTTGTTTCTTTAAGATGACTCATTAGTATGTTTTTGTTCTATTATTTTCCTGTCTAATCTGGGTATTGGGAAACCTGGCTGGATTCCAGTTTCAACTCTCCCACTAATGAGCTATGTGATCTAAAGATAGTCACAACCTCCTAGAGCCTCATTTTCCAAACTTCCAAGGTTTTTGTGAAAACAAGGTAAGACAATATATGAATTATTTCTGAAGATATTTGAACTAAGGTGCTTCTGCCTTTTCCACCCTCCTTAGTGGATGTTTATATGTAAGAAATAGTAATCACTGATGTTTATTTCACACTAGCATCCTCTGCAAAGGTTAACATGTTTAGAACAAGAATAGTGCACAACTGTTAAAAATGGTACCAGATAAAGAAGGTCTATATGCATCTGATTTGAGGGTTCTCCTTGAAAACTATCAGGCAATTCCAGGCTTGTTCACTTTTAAAGCTTCTATGTTTCTGAATGTTTCTTCATGAAAATGATCCATGTCAACAATGCTATGAAAAATGAAAAGAATATTGTGTCAAGTCAATCCAACAGATGCTTTCAGCAGTTTTCCTATTCTCCAGGATAAGATTCCCATTCTCACTTGCTTCCTGGCACCACTACAGTTACTTCACCCATTTGACTACAAACCTCCTCACTCAGCCTCAGCTCCTTCCTTGGTCTCAAAGAGAAAATGCTTAACTTCCTTTTTGGATTCTCACTCCTGTTCCTCCTAGCCTTTGTCCAAGGCCCTGATCCATTATTCCATGCTCCTGTATCTGTAACCTCAACCTCTCTACAGGTTCCTTTCTCTCAGCCTACAAATTTGTCTATGCTAAAACAAGGCAAGAAAGAAAAAGAATAATTCCCTCCTTTCTATAGTCTGCTAATTCCCCCAGCTATGACCCCACATCTCCTCTTTTCACAAACTTTTTAAAAAAGTAGTTTCCGTTTAATCTCTCATTTCTTCAAATCAGTGCAATCTAGTTTCCAGCCCCTTATACCACTAAAACAGCCCTCCATACAGTCACCTGTAGCCTCCTGTTAAATCTAATGGATATTTTTCAGTACTCATTCATTTGAGCCTTTCTGCTACCTTTGATACTGTTGGGCACTTCTTCCTTGAAACTCACTCTTCCCATAGTTTCCAGGACATCTTTCTTTCCTGGTTTTCTCCACAGGTTTTCCTTTCCATCCCCACCTCTTAAAGATGATATTGTGCAGGATTAATTCCCAAGATGTCCTTCAGAGGTCCTCTTCTTGCTTTCCTAAGAATCTCATCCATTTTCATCGTTTCTGTTATCTCCAGGGCACATCCCCATAGCCAACTGTCTACCTACTAGAAAATTTCCCCCAGTGTCCTACAAGTACTTCAAACTCTACATGTGTCCCTGATTAAAACTCAATGACTACAAAAGAAGGTATAAGCTTTTTCAGGCATATGATGAGGTACAGGTTTTAGTTCTTAATGGATAGATGCTAATATTTATCTAACAAAATGAAATGAGTAGCCCTGCTAGTTTTACAATTGTAGAGTAAGTAGACATTTGAGTCCATGGAAGTATAATAAGACCTTTAGAATTTTTTCAGTGACTTAGCAAAAGCTGCCTTATCTCCTGATTTGCAGCACTCTGCTGCTGAGGAAGAGGTGCGGCAATATGCTTACAAAGCTCAGATGTCTTCTTGGAGTTAAAAGACCAGTTACTTTCAACCTTTTCTTTCCAAATTTAGAATTATGAATATGTATCAGGGTGAGCTAGGGAGCTTTATCCTGGGTGCCTGGGAAATGCATCAAGAACCTTCAAATAAAATGATCTTGAAGAAAGAAGGCTTAAGTGGGGTTCCTGACTCACTTCAAGGGCCTGTATCTTTGTGGACAAGGGCAGATTTCACACATATATACCTGTGACTGATTCAAGAGGCTCCTCTGGACCCAGCCACCCTGACACATGCAGCACTTTAGCGAAAGATGGCTGCAAGTCTAGGTATGGACAAAGATATCTGTAACCTCAGAGCCCAAGTATAACGGCACTGCAGGGCTCACAGGATTCAGACTAGCCAGGACATCACCATCCAGTCACCAAGCTTCTGTGAGACTGGGTAAGATCAGTTCCCAAAATCAACCCCATACAGCAGTGAGAAACAGGAGCAACAGTGGTCTGGTTCTACAACCAGCTTTGGAAGCAAAAGTGTCTCTATCCTTGGGACAATTTTGAAAAGGTGAGGAAAGGCCTCAAAATGTACTACTACTATAGTATGTAAAAGAAAATGATTATCAAATTTGCACCCAGAATTTTTCTAATAGATCTTACTAATCACACATGGCATACAAGACTTTGCCTACCACCTCCCCAGTCTATTGTCTTGACACATTCTGTGCACTTTATGCTTCCTGGAGATTTCCCACCCCATCCCCATCAAGTACCATAAACCATGCTGCTTATTTTTTTTGGCTACCCTTGCTCATGCTACCTGAGCTTGCACTACCCCCTTTCTGCATCCTTATCCCCATGTCCGCTGGTTATAATCCTAAGACTCAACTCAGGTGGCCCTTCCTCTAAGAAGCTTTCCCTGACCCTCTTGGGATCAGTGAATTATCTCCAGCCATTATTCCCACCTTGTGATTACCCAATTGTATTCATCAGTTTATGTGCCTATCTCTATCACTATGCTCACTAGCTACTGAAGAGGACAGATCATGTCTTATGTCTTATTCATCCTTATCTACCCACAATTGATATATTTGTCTATCACACAGCAGATGTCTAGCAAATGCTTATGGAATGAATGAAGATGAGGTTTGTCACTTGGAGGTGACAATCTTCCCTCCCCACTTGACCTTCTGAATGTCTAGACACTCATTCTTCAATGAACATATTACTTTCTCATTGCCTTGCCCTGGATGCTCTAAATTACTAACTGTTCTCCTATATATGCATTTACTAATGTGCAAAGCACTGAGCCAGGAAATTTATAGGAAAGTACAATGAGAATAAAATTCATACCCCCATACTCAAGCAGCAGTTAGAAAACCACCTTCTTCCTCCAACTCTTCCAATTTTCAGAGAGTACTCCCTCTTTTAGGATGTTCTCCTTAGATCTAACCCTTCGCTAGCCCACCACCACATTAAATGATCCGAGGTTTCCTCTCACCTTACTTGGGTATATATATTTCTTCTATTGATTTCAGTGTTGTTTGTCTTATAAACATTCTAACATTCAAATTTTATTTTAAAGTCAGTAAATGGTATCTATTCTATCTGTGGATGTTCTTTATTTTGTATTCTGACCTATTACTGCACACTGCTATCAACTTGTTGATTGACAAGTTATAAGGTTTAAAGATTGGCCTGAAAACACAATGGACACACTCTGGTTAAAAGACAAAGAAATAGAAAGCAGCTACCTTTATTATGTTTTGTTGCTTGGTGGGGAAAAAAAGACAAAGAAATAGTGAAACAGAAAATAGCACAATTTACAACAATAAAAAATAATGGCATACCATGACAAAATAATTTATTCTTCCTGTCATTGAGAATCTTAGCTGAAGCATACACACCATAGGTGCTACCACATTACATTACCATATATATAAAGAAACATTAGGGTTGATCATTGAGGTTATTTCAACCTGTTGATAGTATAGACTCCAGTCACCACTTTATAAGAATACCCTGGAGGTCCCTAAACCTGAGAATTATGTTGTGAATATTTTCCTCTCCCTGAGCAGTGATCATCCCACTCTTGAGCCCTTGAAACTAACAGACTTCACTTTGCTAGTAGAGACCCAGCTTCTGTTTCAGCCAGATTTGTAATTAGGTTTTTAAGCTGTTTTCATTTACACTTCAATCCATCAAATTGGCTTTGGAATGTGGAATTTTTGCACTTGGCCTTTATTTTCCATTACGCATTCTAATTCTGAATGCCATAAATGATGGTCATTTGGTCACTGGTTAGCTGTATCCCAAGAATTACTTTGGCCCTAGCCAGTTTGGCTCAGTGGACAGAGCGTTGGTCTGTGGACTAAGGAGTCCCGGGTTCAATTCCAGTAAAGGGCATATGCCCATATTGCGGGCTCAATCCCCAGGAGGGGGCATGCAGAAGGCAGCTGATCAATGATTCTCTCTCATCATTGATGTTTCTGTCTCTTTCTCTCCCATTCCCTTCTTCTCTGAAGTCAATAAACATATTTTTTAAAAGCATTATTTTGTGTGTTATGCCAACTTACAGAGCTAGCAAATGGACATTGATCAGAAAGGGGAAAGACCTTCACTTTCTTTAATTGCATCAAGGGGATGATATTTAGAGTCTTGAAGACTCTAAAAATGTAAGCACTAAGCCCTCTTGCAGGCATTAAAGGAGGAAATAAAAAGGTGTATGAAGTACCTACTATGTGCCAATGGTTGTACTAGGTTCATTCATAATTGACATCTCACTTCACTCAACCCCCATGCTAACACCAGGGAGTTAGGGACACATATTAGCTCCATTTTACAAGCAAGAATACTAAAGTTCAAAGAAGTAAGCATGGTCATGCCATTAGTAGATGCTAGACCTAGTACTTCAGCCAGACCTAGCAGAATCTAGATCCAGTGCTCTTTTGCCTACACATGTTGCTTCTCATAGCAGTGAGATCTAGTGCTGCCTGTTCATTGCCTCTTTCAATGCCCCTGTGTCCAACAAGAGAGTCTATTGGCAATTTCACTTACTTTGATATTTTGCCTAGGCATGGCCTACCCTTAGTTTTTCTTCTTTCCTTACTGCAATTGGCTATGATCAAGTCCAGCATGCCTGTCCTGACTCCATCCCTCCCACTTCCCCCACCACAGAACTTACTAGAATGTCTGTAATCTACATATTGGATGAATCAATACATCATAAAACATTTGCACTCCAAAATCCTTGAGGTCATTTCCACTTAAGTCTAAGAATGTTAGGTTCTCATTTCTGTTGAGGTCAGAGGCAAGGGCTCCACAGCACACATCTGTGAAGTGACATTTTGCTAACCTATGGGGGATTAGGGATTCAAGAAAGAAATCAGTCTTATCCCAAGTTCCACAAATACCCTACATTCCATATATAGCCTGGCAAAACATTCCTATACTCACCACAAGGTCTGAGGTTTGCAGGAAGGGTGTTTCGACCCTTGACACAACACATTCATGCTCTGCTCCCCCAAGGCATTGTCCCTGAGGTCAAGTTCTCTCCGTTGTTCACTGGTGTAGAGCGAATTACATAAATCCTGACAACACTCTCCAGTTAGGTGACAGGTACACAATCTTCTAGAAAGCAAGGCAGAGAAGGGTGGCATTATTTCATCTGCACTGAGTCACTTTAGGAATTATGTTTGCTCACTAAAAAAAAAGCACATTAGAAAATCAGAGTGTCATGTAAGAAAAATTTCCATGAACCAGAGATTGTGGAGAGGGGAAGATTAATTTCCCCTGTATTATTTAGGTTTTCATTTATTGCTTCATTGGAGAGTCAAAGACCAGGCCAAAAAGTACTAATTTAATTTTGGGAGTTGCTGAAACATCAGGAAACTCTGCTTGTGGCTATAGTCCATGACACTTATGACAGATCCTTTAACTGACAGGCTGTTTTAATCCCTTACACAACAATTTCAGTCCCAAATCTTCAACTTTGTTATTAATTAGAAGTAGCCTTGTCAGGCTCTGAGTAAAGCTCAGAACTTGGGTGAGAGTATCACAACAAGCTGCAGAGTGGGAATATTCAGGAAGCCTGAAGGAATGGGGACACCAACATGACTATGTTAACCATGACAACAGGGAGTTCCACTGAACCTCAAATGCCAAAATCCCATGAAAAGGACAAGGACAAGCAGACACTTACATAAGATTCTAGAATTTACTCTTCCCATGCCATAGACTTTCACAGAGATGCTGTACTCCTGCGTACCCCAGGGCATTGACAACCACAATTAGCTCAAAATGATGCCAGATAGTTTTTTAAAACTTATTCTGGTTTCTCTACTTTATAGTTTTAGTATACATGAGACCCTCACAAAGATACTTCACCCCTGTGTCCCCCAGGGGATTTTCACTTAGGTCCAGCTCAGTGAGGTTTGGATTGCAAATGAGAACAAAGGCAAGTTACTTGCAAACAGCCTCTGAGCTTTCAAAGAGAAAGCTAGTACACATTCTGGAAAGAAAAATGAACAGAGACAGAATCAGCCACTTTATCATCCAACAATATATCTTGAGCAGAGAAAATAAAGGCCCACAGTACACGTCCTCTAACCTTCAGTATGTCACCTCCTCTTTTCATCCATGGAAGGAACTTTTATATAGCTCCCACAACACACTGTTCCCAGAGGGAACTCAATAAATGTTGACTGCCCCCAAAAAGAAAAAGGATGGGAGGAAATATCAAGACCCAATATAATTTTTATTCTCTGTATGAGTTTAGCACTCTAAACTCATTTGGTATTTTTCAAATCCTCCTTTCCTTTCCTTGTATTTAAAAGTCCATTATAACAGAGTGTAGAATCTTGGGAAGGGAAGAAAGGGTAGGGTGAGTGGGTGGGAGGTAATCAACCAAAGACCTTGTATGCATATATGTATTACCCACGGACACAGACAATGGGCTGGTGAGGGCCTCGGGTGGGAGGGGGAGCTGAAGGGAGTCAATGGGGGAGAAAAGGGGACGTATGTAATACTTTCAACAATAAAGATTTTTTTAAATAAAATAAAAGTCCATTATTCATTAATCTGCCTTCTTAGAGATATCCAGCCCCTCACCATCGTCAATATTCCTTCTCTGGCACAAAAAGTGATTTTTACTGAACTTCCTGTCTTCCCAATCTTTGTTTCTCTGTAGTCTAACTCTTTAAAACATTTCCCATCATCTTACTCTTCTATCACTTTCAAGAATTTTTATTATATACACCACAACCTTTGAGTTTCAATTTTCTCTTGAGTTACCATGCTTCAAATTCTGTCTTGAAAAGGTCTCATAAGGACATATATCTATAGCTCTCCAATTTAGAAATTTTAAATAGAAGCATTTTGCAAAAAAAACAACAAAGTTTCAAAGTAGATTGTAGAAGGCTTTAATGCTAAAAAATAAAGCTTTTATTTTAGAAAAACCCAGATATCCTATATAATAAAGATGTAAAATGCAAATGGTTGTTACAACCGACCGCATAACAACAAGATCACAGATCAGGAGGAGGGTGGGGCAGCGTGCTACAAGCCGGTGGCAGAATGCTACAGGAGCGGGCAGGGCAGCAAGCTATGGGGAGCGTTGGGAGGTTGGAGGGAGCTACAGGAGGGCGGGGTAGCAGGCGGAGAGCTACAGGAGGATGGCAGCAAGCTACTGGCTACAAGTGGGCAGTGGAGAGATACAGGAGAGGGTAGGACAACAAGCTATGAGGAGGGACAGGGGGAGGTGAGTCAGGGGAGCTACAGGAGGATGGGGCAGCAGATGGAGAGCTACTAGAGGGCAGCAGCGAGCTACTGATAAGCTACTGGCACATGGATTCATGCACAGGGTTACTAGTCTACCTAATAAAAGAGTAACATGCTAATTGACTATACCTTCCACACCAGCCACTCAGAAGTGAGTATGCAAATTAACCCAACAAAGATGGCAGGTTAATTTGCATGCATAAGCGTGAAGTGGCTAAGGGTGGGGTGGGATGCAGGCATTCCACAACACCCCAGCTGCTCTAGGCCTCTGGGCAGCGTGGGAAGGTGGAAAGGCAGCTCTGGGTTAGAGCAAAGGCGTTGCCTGCATCCAAGGGAAGGAAGGCCCATTCTTGCATGAATCTTCATGCATTGGGCCTCTAGTATATTATAACAGTTAATTTTATGTGTCAAGTTGGCTAGGTCATGGTACCTAGATATTTGGTAAAACATTATTCTATACTAGATGTCTGATGCACAAAATTCATGCAAGAGTAGGCCTTCCTTTCCCTGGCTGCTGGCACCAGCTTCTCTCCGGCACCTGGGACCCGGGCTTCCCCTGGCTGCCGGCAGGTGCCCTGGACCTGTGCTTCCCTTGAAGCCTTGGCTTCATCTGGAAGGTCATCAGAATGCCGTATGGTCTAATTAGCATATTATACTTTTATTATTATAGATGTTTCTGTGAATTATAGAAGGTAGTTTTTAGGTAAGATTAACATTTAAATCACTAGACTCTGAGTAAAGTAAATTACCCTCTATAATGTGGATGGGCCTCATCCAATCAGTTGAATGCTTTAATAGAAAAAGACTGACATCCCCAGAAGAAGAAATTCTACCAGCAGACTGTCTTTGGACTTGAATTGCAACATCAGCTCTTCCCTGTGTCTCCAGACTGTTGGCCTACCGTGCAGATATTGAACTTGACAGCCACCATAATCCATGAGCTGATTCCTTAAAATAAATCTCTCTATATATTTATACTAGAGGCCCAGTGCACGAAATTTGTGCACTGGGGGCGGGGAGGGTGTCTCTCAGCCAAGCCTGCCCCCTCTCACAGACTGAGATGTCCTACTGACGGGAAGTGGGCCTAAGCCGCAGTTTGGCCTTCCTCTGTGGGAGGTGACTGGGCTGGTCAGGGGAAGGCGCCAGCCACATCACTCAGCTGCTGATGCCACTGTCACAGCCACCAAGGTGTCCTCATTAACACGGACTCCAGTCCTTTCACCATGAAAAAATGACAATTTTCTTTAGGCACTTTCAAGATGTGTCTTTCATAGGATATGACATTTCTTTCTTTTTTATCCTCACCTGAGGATATGTTTCCATTGATTTTTAGAGAGCTTGGAAGAGAGAGAGAAAGAGAGAGAAACATCAATTTGAGAGGGACACTTAAATTGGTTTCCTCCTGCATGAGACCTGACCTGGGCCCTGCCAGGGAGGAGCCTGCAAACCTAGGTACATGCCCTTGATCAGAATCAAACCCAGACACTGAGATCAGCAGGCCGAGGCTCTATCCACTGAGCAAAACTGGCTAGGATATGACATTTCTTAGCCCCTCCAGCAGCAGACCTTAGTTTTTCCTCCAGGAGTGAGGTGGAAAAACCCTAGATCACCTTCTTGCATTCTTATTACTCAAGTTACCAAGAACACTGTGAGAGGCAGCTTACAGGGAGCTTAGTCAATGAGCCTTCAGAAAAGGTGTTTCCGCCCTAACCAGTTTGGCTCAGTGGATAGAGTATCGGCCTGCGGACTGAAAGGTCCCAGGTTTGATTCCAGTCAAGGGCATGTACCTTGGTTGTGGGCACATCCCCAGTAGGAGGTGTTCAGGAGGCAGCTGATTGACATTTCTCTCTCATCAATGTTTCTAGCTCTCTATCCCTCTCCCTTCCTCTCTGTGAAAACTCAATAAAATATATTTAAAAAAGAAAAAGAAAAAAATGTGTTTCCTCTGCAGCTCATGCACAGAGGACCCCCTGCATTGTGTCTACAGGGCTTCTGTCCACTGGGCTGGGGGCATGCCCCAAGCCACACTGCCGGGGGCTACCGGGACCATGCCCCCAGCCCAGCAGCCTCCCTTTCTGTCAGCTGGGCTTCTGTCTGCTTGGCCAGGGGCGTGTCCCAAGCCACACCTCAGTGACTCAAAGCTCACCCAGGGGTGTGTCCCAAGCCATGCCCAGCGACCACTGGGCTTCTGTCTGTAGGGCCTGGGGCGTGTCCCAAGCCGAGTGGCTCTGAGTGCTGGCTCTGGGTGGCGGCTCTGAACCCCTGGCCCAGAGCATGTCTGCTTGGTGTGTCCCAAGCCACTAGGCCCAACAGCCCAGCGTTCTGTCTGCAGCCCTTCCTCCCTCTGAGGCCTGGGAGTGGGACACTGGCATCCAACCCTAGCACTATGGTTACCGCCATCTTTGTAGCAGAGTGATAGTTAATTTGCATATTACTCTTATTAGATAGGATACATCTTATTTATTCTGATTCTCTGGAGAACCCTTATTAATACACATATGATAAACTTTTTGTTAACTAAGGTCACTTTGAAGTCAGAAACATTTGAGTTTTGAATTCAGTCTTTTTACTTTGGGCATCTGTTTCCTAATGTGCTAAAATGGGGATAATAATCTGAACCTTTCAGAACTACTGTGCTGATGAAAGGAAGTCATGTTTACAATACTTTGAACAAAGCAATTGTTTAATAAGTCTTGGTTATTATTATTATCATTGATATTACTACCTCTTACAGTGAAAATTCCCTTCCTTAACTGGTTACATGAGAAGAAATTTAGGTAGTCACTTTTTAAAATATATATATTTTTATTAATTTCAGAGAAGAAGAGAGAGGGAGACACATCAATGATGAGAGAGAATCATCAATAGGCTGCCTCCTGCATTTGAGAAACTGCCAATTATCTGCTATGGCCTATTTTAAAAGACTGGAAAGATATATATCAACCCTACAATCCCAGCATGTGTTCTGACTGGTAATTGAACTGTGAGCTTCTGGTTCATAGGTTGATGCTCAACCACTGAGCCATGCTGGCTGGGCTAGTACTGTCACTTTTATCCTTCCTCTTTACGACTCCTTGAAATGTCTTATGATCACACGACATCCATCTTGGTTGCATATTTAAACATTTTTTTCTTGTTGTATGGAAACTAATAGTTACTACTTACTTGAGCCTATGTAATTTGAAATTTGGATATTTTAAGCCCTCAAAGAGTAATTTCAAAGCTGAAGCATGTAGTTTTGTTTTGCTAAAATCCAGGTCAATGAGTGGCCACCTGGTGCTGAGAACAACTGCTAGAACCCCACAAGAAGCAGGAGAAAGAAGGCATCCATAAAATCATCAGAAAACAGAAGAATTATCTTATTCATGCTCTCCCCTGACACAAACAGAAATTGACAAAAAATATATGAACAGATAACAAATTTTCCTGCTATCATTTAACTAAGTTCTATAAGATACAGTTTGTCTGTGTTAATACTTCACACAGAAGCTTCATTACTGAAACTTCCGGGGTATTTTTTATAAATACCAAATCTGTCAGATACTGGTTGGATTCAAATACTAAGGAGAGTTCTCTACTACAAGAAGCTGTGAGGTGGCAGTAAATCAGTCTGTGTGGAGAAAAAGACATTTCAGAGAAGAAAGAAAATAGGATTCTCTTTTAAGGTACCTATTTGTACCTTACTGATGTAATGGATTATTTCAATTAATTCAATAAATTAATTTGTTGGGTACTTTCCACTATTCTAGATGATGAAAACACAAATAATTATGCCCAAGACCCTGCCCTCAAGGAGCATACAATTAATGAGGAAAAATTAGAAAATCGTGGATTATAATATTATATAATATGAAAAATACTGCAAATGGTATGAACAAAGTACCTGAAGACACAGAAAGGTGACACAATTCAGCCTAGCTTTGGGTGGGGCTGGGAGGATCAAGGTTACTTATAAGTGGAAGAAACAATTGAGTGCTGTTATGAAAAGGAATAGCAATTAAACAGGAGTTAGGTGGATGAGAAGAATGGGAATGGGGAGAGGGGCTGAGAGACAATCCACTCATGGAGCAACCTGTGCAAAAGCCAAGAGGTAAGAGAGAGGAAGCTTAATTTGAGAAACTGCCAATTATCTGCTATGGCCTATTTTAAAAGACTAGAAGAATATATATCAAGCTATTAGCAGTGGTTAGCTCTCAGATTGGGGGAAGGGTGGTGTTATAGGGAGACATTTACTTTCTAGGTAAATAAATATTATTTATATATACAATTACTATATACTTAAAAATTATAAAAAGTTATAAGAAAATTTTTTTTATTTTGAAAAAAATATATTATATAAATTATTTTTACAATAGAGAAAAATATAAAGAATAATATATATTTTTAAATGTACTATATTCCTACCTCCCAGAGGCAACCAATGTTAAAAGTCTGGTGTATAGGAGTTGGAAAGATGGATGCCTATGGGAAGGCAGACTGCAAAATAGTTTGTGAGTGAGAGAACAAAAGGAGAGTGTGTAGTCACAGGGGGAGTGTATATTTGTGAGTTGATGAGCAGCTAAACTGCAAGGGACTATTGGGGATTACCAGACCGGGTTCCCCTGACCAGCAGCCTCCACTGCTGCAGAAATCTTTCCCAGAACAACTGGCTCTGATGCAGAGACTGCGCCATCTTAAAGGGGAGAGTGACTGTTTTAGGAAGCCTAAAAATCTACAACAACAACACCCAGGGAACAGCTGTGAACCCAGGAACACGGGGCCTCAAGTAGCACAAATACGCGGACTCGGAAGAGCTCTGCACCTTCTCATGGAAAGGTCAGATTTTGCCTAAGAAAAGGAGAGAGAGAGAACTAGATAACCAGATAACTGGAGAAGGGAGGTTTTGGGGAGACAAAGAAACAGCCCACATATAAAAGAAAAGAAGGCAACACCAGAAAAGGAAGGAAACAAAATGGAGGCAAACAATATGCCAGAGAAAGAATTCAGAGAAATGGTCATAAGGTCGCTGAAAAGAATGGAAGACAAATTCATTCAACAATATGTGTAAGAACCAAGAGGAAATTAAGAAAAACCAAGAAAAAATGAAAAATGACATTGCTGCTATAAAAAACTCAATAGAAAGCACGAACCATAGACCAGAAGAAGCAGAGGACAGCATCAGTGAACTAGAAGACAAGGTAGAAAAAAATACCCAAGCAGAGCAGCTTCTAGTAAAAAAAAAAAATAAAAATAAATAAATAAATAAATAAAAAATTTACAAAACAGGAGGAGAGCCTAAGGGAACTTTGGGACAACACAAAACAAAACAACATCTGCATAATAGAGGTGCCAGAAGGAGAAGAAACTGAGTAAGGAATAGAAAACCTGTTTGAAGAAATGACAGAAAACTTCCCTGATATAGGGAAGAAAAAACTCACATAAATCCAAGAAGCTCACAGAGTCCCAAACAAAATGAACCCCAAAAGGCTGATGCCAAGGCACATTATAACTAAATTGGCAAACACCAGTGACAAAGTAAGAATATTAAAAGTAGCCAGAGAGGGACAGAAAGTTACCTACAAAGAAATCCCCATCAAACTAGTAGCAACTGATTTCTTAATAGAAACACATCAGGCCAGAAGGGAATGGAATGAAATATACAGTCATGCAAAGAAAGAATCCAAGAATACTGTATTCAGCAAGGCTATCAATCAAAAGTGAAGGTGAAATCAGGCGCTTCACAGACAAAAAAAAAAAAAAAAAAAAAACTAAGTGATTTTATTACCACCAACCAGCAATGCAAGAAATGCTAAAGGGTATGCTGTAAAAAGAAGAAATAGGAACCAAAGAAGGAACACAGGCATAAAGAATAAAAATGGCTACAAACAAGTACCTATCAATAATAACTTTAAATATAAATGGATTAAATGCCCCAATTAAAAGAATTAGGGTAGCTGAATAGATAAGAAAACATGAAGCATATATCTTCTATCTACAGGAAACCCACCTCAAAACAAAGGACTCACACAGAGTGTGTGGGACGGAAAAAGGTTTTTCAGGAAAATG
This sequence comes from Pipistrellus hanaki, assembly GCF_964339955.1. Classification (NCBI taxonomy): domain Eukaryota; kingdom Metazoa; phylum Chordata; class Mammalia; order Chiroptera; family Vespertilionidae; genus Pipistrellus; species Pipistrellus hanaki. Next base: position 47,092,521 of record NC_140524.1, read on the forward strand.
GATTTGAAAATAAAGCTGGGGTAGCAATACTTAAGTCTGACAAATTAGATCTCAAAGTGAAGAACATAACAAGAGATATAGAGGGCCACTTCATAATATTAAAGGGAGCAATTCAACAAGAAGATATAACTCTGGTAAAATTATATGTACCCAAATACATTAAAAAAAAAAAAAAAAACTCCTGGAAGATATCAATGGAGAGATTCACAGCAATACAGTCATAGTAGGAAACTTTATTGCCCCACTATCACCATTGGACAAATCCTTTAAACAAAAAATCAGCAAAGAAACATCAATCCTAAAGGACTCACTAGATCAGATGGAATTAATTGACAGCTTCAGAACATTTAACTCCAAAATCACAGAATATACAATCTTCTCAAGTGCACATGGGTCACATTGAAAGATAGACCATATATTGGCTCACAGGAAAAGTCTCTTCAAATTCAAGAAGATAGAAATCATATCAAGCATCTTCTCAGATCACAGTGACATAAAATTGGAAATCAACTACAATAAAAACAATCAAAAGAATTAAAACACCTGGAGACTGAATAGCATGCTATTAAACAATGACTGGATTACCAAACAGATCAAAGAAGAAGTAAAAAGCAGGAGGAGAGCCTAAGGGAACTTTGGCAACAAACGACAATGAAAACACAACAATCCAAAATCTGTGGGACACAATGAAAGCAGTCTTGAGAGGGAAGTTCATAGCTCTACAAGCCTATAGCAAAAAAACAAGAAGCAATGATAATAAATTACCTAACCCTACAACTCAAAGAGTTAGAAAGAAGAGAAACCAAGATGGCGGCATAGGTAAACGCCTAACTGCAGCCTCACACAACAATTTCAAAAAAAATACAACTAAAATACAAAATGGACATTATCCAGAACTACAGGAAAGTTGACTAACTAGAAATTCTACAACTAGTAGGAAAGTAAAAAACCAGAAGGAAAATCAGAGGAGCTGTAAAAGCCTAAGGTATGGAGACACGATGTGCGCATGTGGAGAGGATGGAGCCAGAGAGGAGGGGGCAGCTGAGAGCCTGGCTGGCATTCCCTAGCAGGAAGGAGACAAAAGCTCTGGACTGTGCTGAGCCCCAGTTCCGACTGCACTGAACCCCAGTTTTGGACAATACCCTGGGGACCCAGGCTCATACAGAGGGAATCTAGGCTGTAAGGCGAAAAATCAGAGGAGTGGTGAAAGGCAGAGTCCCAGAGGCGCGCACGTTGTACCCAGAGGATGGACTGTTGACTTTGCCACTGGATTGCCCTAGCAGGAAGGAGACAAAAGTTCTGGACTGTGCTGAGCCCCAGTTCCAACTGCACTGAACCCCAGTTCTAGGCCAGATCCTGGGGACCCAGGCTCATACGGAGGGAATCTGGGATATAAGGCGAAAACTCAGGTGAGCGTCGAAAGGCAGAGTTCCGGAGGCGCGCACATTGCGCGCAGAGGACTGACTGTTGACTGTGAGGCTGGATTGCCCTAGTGGGAAGGAGACAAAAGCTCCAGACTGCACTGAACCCCACTTCCAACCCCACTTCCAGCTGCACTGAACCCCAGTTCTGGGCTCATTGGGGGAGAGACTAGACTGTCTGGTAGCGGGCGAAACTCGAGGGCACCTTCTCTCAGAGGTGCTTGCAGCAAGTACTGAAGGTCACTGAGGAACACTGAGACTCAGGAACCTCATAGGGCAGGGCTGACAGAAGCCAAGGCTGTAGGCTCCACCCTGAAACTCTTCCCCATCCAAGCTGAGCACAGAGGCTTTTGCAATTTTCCAAGTCTAGGCAAATAAGGCTGTCCCCTGGCATAGACACAGCTGATCCTCACAGCCAATTGACCTGGAGGTCAGTTCCTCCCAGTGATACCAACAACAATCAATACTTAACTACAATAAGGCTGTACACACAGTCCACAAAGGGGTGCACTAAGGGTGTCCACCTCAGGTAACTGGGAGGCTGACCCACTGAAATATATAAGGACACGTTAGCACACAAAGCCACCCTACCAACTCAGGGAAGCTGTGAAAATGCCGAGACAAGGAAACAGATCACAAACCAAAGAAATGGAGGACAACAAGTGGATATAGAGTTCAAAAGCACAGTTAAAAGGTTTTTCAAGAATTTCCAAGAAAAGGCTGATAAAATAAACAAGGCCTAGGAAGATATGAAAAGGGATCAACTAGAAATAAAAAGGGATCAACGAGAAATAAAAAAAATACATTATCTGAAGTAAAAAATATTATGCAGAGTCCTAAAAACAGAATGGAAGTTCGCAAGAATCAAGTCAAAGATTTGGAACATAAAGGGTGGACACCCTTCCTCTGTAGAAGCAAGAAGACAAAAGAATCCAGAAAATTGACGATAATGTAAGAAACCTCTGGGACAACTTCAAGCAAACCATAATCAGAATTACGGGGATCCAAAAGAAGAGGGAGAGCAAGATACTGAAAACATATAGGAAGAAATAGTAACAGAAACCTTCACCCACCTGGTGAAAGAATTAGACTTGCAAGTCCAGGAAGTGCATAGAACCGCAAACAAGAGGAATCCAAAGAGGACCATACCAAGACACATCATAATTAAAATTCCAAGAGCAAAATACAAAGATAGAATATTAAAAGCAGCAAGAGAAAAGCAGGTAGTTACCTATAAAGGAGCACCCATACGATTGTCAGCTGATTTCTCAACAGAAATCATGCAGGCCAGACAGGAAAGGCAAGAAATATTCAAGGTGAACCTACAGCCAAAAATAATCTACCCAGCAAAGCTATTACTCAGAATTGAAGGCCAGATAAAGAGATTCACAAATAATTTTAAAAAAAGCTAAAGGAGTTCATCACCACCAAACCAGAATTATATGAATTGCTGAATGGGGTTCTTTAGGAAGAGGAAGAAGATAAAGATAAAAATTATGAACAACAAATACGTAACAATAAACAAGTGAATCTAAAAACCAAGGGAATTAAAAAATCTGATGAACAATATTTACTGGTGAATATAATAGAAGCAGAGATATGGAAGGGGTATGAACTGACAATTCTCGGGGGAAAAGGGAGTGGGGGGTGCGGGAAGAGACTGAACATAAACTGTGCACCTATGGATGAGGACAATGGGGGGTGGGGAAAGGGCAGAGGGTGGGGTGGGAACCTGTGGAGGGGAGCAATGGAGGGAAAAAAATAAGGAACATTTGTAATAATATGAACAATAATGACTTATTAAAAGAAAAAAAGGATTTAGAAAGAAAGCAATAAGAAAAGCCCAGGTTAAGCAGAAGGAAGGATATAATGAAGATCAGAGCAGAGATAAATGAAATAGAAACCAAAAAAACAACACATAAGTTCAACAAAACCAAGAGCTGGTTCTTTGAAAGGATATACAAGATTGATGAACCTCTAGTCAGGCTCACCAAGCAGCAAAGAAAGAGTACCCAAATAAACAAAATCAGAAATGAAAGAGTTGAAATAACAACTGATGCCACAAAAAACAATTATGAAAAAATACTATGAACAACTCTATTCCAACTAAATGGACTACTGAGATGAACACAAGCTACCAAAACTCAACCAAGAAGAATAAAAAAACCTGAATAGACCGATAGCTTCTGAAGAAATAGAAACAATGATCAAAAATCTTCCAACAAACAAAAGCCCTGATCCGGATGACTTTACAGGGGAGTTGTTCCAAGGATTCAAAGAGAACTAAAACCTATCCTCCTCAGACTATTCCAAGAAATTCAAGAGGAAGGCACACTTCCAAGTTCTTTCTATGAAGCCAGCTTTACTCTAATCCCAAAACCAGATAAAGACACCATAAAGAAAGAGAACTGAAGGCTAATATCCTTGCTAAACATAAATGCTAAAATCCTCAACAAAATTCAGCAAATCAGATTCAGCAATATATTAGAAAGCTCATACACCATGACCAAGCAGGATTTATATTGGAGATGCAAGGATGGTACAATATCTGCAAATCAATAAATGTGATACATCACATATATGAACTGAGACAAAAATCACATAATCATATCAATTGACAAAAGCATTTGACAAAATCCAACATCTTTCTTGATAAAAACTCTCAGCAAAGTAGGAATAGAGGGATCATACCTCAACATAATAAACATCATATATGACAAACCCACAGCCAATATTATACTCAATGGGCAAAAATTAAGCTCATTTCCCCTAAGAACAGGAACAAGACAGGGATGCCCACTCTCACCACTCCTGTTTGACATAGTATTAGAAGTACTAGCAATAGCAATCAGAAAAGAAGAAGAAATAACAGGCATACAAATTGGAAAAGAAGAAGTAAAACTGTTCTTTTCGCAGATGACATGATCCTGTACATAGAAAACCCCAAAGACTCCATCAAAAAACTACTACACCTACTAAATCAATTTGGCAATGTAGCAGGATACAAAATTAATGCCCATAAATCTATGTCCTTTTTATACACCAATCATGAACTCACAGAAAGAGAAATGAAAAAACAATCCCATTTACCATTGTACCAAAAAAAAAATAAGGTACTTAGTTATAAACTTAACCAAGAACTTGAAAGACCTGTACTTGGAAAACTACAGGATATTGAAGAAAGAGATAGAGGAAGACATAAACAAATAGAAAAACATACTATGTTCATAGATAGATAAAATAAACATCATTAAAATGTCCATACTACCTAAAACAATCTATAGATTCAATGCAATACCTATAAAATACCAATGGCATACTTCAAAGACTAGAACAAACTCTCCAAAAATTCATCCAGAACAAAAAAGACCCCGAATAGCCAAAGCTATCATGAGAAAGAAGAACAAAGTAGGATGGATCACAATACCAGACATCAAACTATGTTACCAAGCCATAGTTCTCAAAACTGCCTGGTACTGGCACAAGAACAGATATATAGACCAATGGAACAGAATTGAGAACCCAGAAATAGACCTAAGCCATTATACTCAATTAATATTTGACAAAGGAGCCAAGAGCATACAATGGAGTCAAAACAGCCTATTTAATAAATGGTGCTGGGAAATCTGGTCAGATATATGCAAGAAAATGAAACTAAATCACCAACTTACACCATACACAAAAACAAACTCAAAATGACTAAAGGACTTAACATAAGACAGGAAACCATAAAAATCCTACAAGACTACATAGGCAGCAAAATTGCAGACATACGTTGTAGCAGTATCTTTACAGACACAGATCCTAGGGCAAGAGAAACTAAGGAGAAAATAAACAAATGGGACTACATCAAAATAAAAAGCTCCTTCACAGCAAGAGAAACCATCAACAAAACAACAAGAAAGCCCACTACATGGGAGAACATATTTGCCAATGTTATCTCCTATAAGGCTTTAATCTCCAACATTTACAGGGAACTCATACAACTTAACAAAAGAAAGATAAACAACCCAATCAAAAAATGGGCATAGGACCTAAATAGACACCTTTCAAAAGAGGACATTTAGGAAGCCAAAAGACACATGAAAACATGCTCAAAGTCACTAATCATACGAGAGATGCAAATCAAAACAACGATGTATTGTACCACCTCACACATGTCAGAATGGCTATCATCCACAAATCAACAAATGACAAGTGTTGGTGAGGATTCAGAGAAAAAGGAACTCTCCTTCACTGCCAATGGGAATGCAGACTGGTGTAGCCACTGTGAAGAACAATATAGTTTCCTCAAAAATTTAAAAATGGAAGTGCCATTTGATCCAGTAATACCACTTCTAGGAATATATCACAAAAAAAGAAACACCAATCAGAAAGGATGTCTGTACCCATATGTTCATAGTAGCAAAATTTACAATAGCTAAGATTTAGAAACAGCTTAAATGCCCATCAGCAGATGAGTGGATTAGAAAACTGTGGTACATCTACACAATTGAATACTACACTGCTATAAAAAAGAAGGAATTCTTACCATTTGCGGCAGCATGGATGGAACTGGAGAGCATTATGCAAGTGAAATAAGCCAGGCAGTGAAAGAAAAATAACACATGATCTCATTCATCTATAGAAAATAAAGAACATTGTAACCTGATAACTAGAGACATAGATACATAGGCAGAGCAGCATTGAATAGACTGTCAAATTACAGAGGGGAAGCTGGGGAATGTTGGGGAGGGGGAGTGATCCATAGGAGATCAACTGTAGGACTTGTACACATGCATATAAACTGTAGGACTTGTACATATGCATATAAACACAACCAATGGACACAAGACACTTGGGGGGTAGGAGGTAAGGGCATGTCCCATTGGGTAGGGGAGGCCTGGAGAAGGTCAATGAGGGGAAAAAAGGAGATATATGTACTACTATTTGTAATACTTTAAACCAGTGTTTCCCAAACTTTTGACATATATGTACCCCTTCTATAATTTTTGTAACGCTGAGTACCCCTCGTACTCATGAGAATGTAGAATTGGGCGCAGCTAAGCGTGGTGCAGTGCATATCCCCACCAAACTCCGGTGCAACTCGAACCCCCACCAAACTCTTCCTGTACCCCTGAAGGTATGCGTACCACACTTTGGGAAACACTGCAAACAATTAAAAAATAGTTAAAGTGGTAATTTACAGATCACAATACTACTCCGCAACAAAAAATTAACTATTAAAATAAAAAGTCTGGTGTATACCCTTCCTTCTTTTTCTAAGACACTTGTGGAAAGACGAGAGAGAGAGAGAGAGAGAGAGAGAGAGAGAGAGAGAGAGAGAGAGAGAGAGAGAGATTTGTACATTTTACAAAAATGGAATTATGGAAAACATTACATCAAGTTTATATACGCTTGTAATTCAGTCCTATTGTAAACCCATAGACAGAAACTGCGATCCCGTTATAGCACAAAGTCATGTAATAAGTAGCAAATTAGGGTTCTGTCTGGTTTATCCCATAGGATTCAGAAAGCCATTGGAGGTTTAAAGAGACATGATCACCCCTCTGATGATAAGGTAGTATAGAAGACAGACCTGATTCAAATGGCTGTAGGGAAGAAATACAGGGGATGGGGGTGACAGGCAGCAGATTCCAGACAGTCTGAGGAGTATATAGGACTGGAATTTATGACCATTACAGTGACCACAGTGCTCAGTCCTGGGTCAGTGGGGGGTTAGGCTGTTCTCTGGCCCCAATCTTTTCCCCAGTGGGCACCTGAGGCCACTGAGAGGATTGGGCTTGTCTGTGTTCTAGAACATTCCATCTCTAGGAGGAGCGAATCCCCAGGCATGAGACAAACCGTTGTGGTGGTGAGAGAGGGTGAAGTTTTTTATATGTGATTACAAGTGCTTTGCATTCTTGGATCTAAGTCTTTTCTGACCACTCCTATATCTTCCACGAGCTTTCAACAGTATGGTGGGTCTTCTGAAGTCCTGGGGGTTGGGGGATAGGAAGGATATTCCTGGCACATTCGCTTCCTCCCCTGCCATCTCTGGAAATTGGTACAGTCTCAAGGTATAAGGTTCTAGGGTTGGCGCTTAGCCCTCCTTTTTCCCTGGAGCCATAGGAAGGAAAGGTATCCTTTCTCTGGGCTTGGGGGGGGGGGGGGGCGGGGCATAGTGCAGAGTCTGCAGGTGTGGTCAGTAGGTGTGGTCTGTGAACACTGCCTTTGGTCAGCATCTGGAGAGAAGAAAGCCTGGTGGGAGGTATCCTGTGTAAGTGTAGGAGGGGTTTTCTGAGGGAGGGGGGGAGGGGAGCAGATAGGAGGAGCCTTGGGGGAGGGGCTAACTGCAGAGGCCCTAACAGAAGGAATGACTAGTTAATTAATCCCTGCAGTGTAGCCAGGCCCCTAAGGCCCTCTGCTATCATGGCCTTGATACCCGAGGACCCCTCTGGTGGGTACCAGCATGGCAATGTGGAGGCTTTCATCAATGAGAAAATGGCCAGACACAAAAAAAGGCCCAGAGTTCTACCTGGAGAACATATCCCTGTCCTGGGCGGGGGTAGAAGACAAGCTCGGAGCTATCCTGAAAACAGCGCAGTGACCAGTGAGGCCAAGGAGGCCTGTGCCAGGGGTAGTCTGGCCCTGGGCGTGCGCTGTGCCCGCTGGCAAGGCCAGTTATACGCTTGCAGGCTACAGTGGTTACAAGACTTCACCAAACTGCACAAATCGGCCTTACACGCCTTGGCCTCCAACATGAAGGAGTTTACCGCGAAGCACGAAATGGAGCGCAAAGAGGCAGCCTATCGGCTGCAACTGACCCTGGCCAAACTGGCTGAGCTTCAGAAAGGGAAGGAACTGCTGAGGTGGAAGCTTCTCTGAGCTGTAAGATTACCGCACTTGGTACTACCCCATCTTCCCTACCAGCCCCTCCACCCCCAGAATGGGATTTAACCCTGTCCACTTCTCTACAGAAGATGGTGTCTTCCTGGGAATGGCAGCAGGGTCCACAGGAGCCAGGCATGGCTACTACCAGTGTGTTTGGGGCAAAAGGAGCAGGTGAGGAGAAAACAAGGTGGAGGTTGCTGTTGCTGCTACTATTACTGCTACTGCTGCTGTAAGAGGAAGAGGAAGACAGAGGATGCAGATGGGGGCTAGGGGGTGGAAGCCTCCTGCAGCTTTATGGAGCAGAAAACGTACACCTATGGCAGGCAGAGGCAGGGACATCTCAGATCAATAAAAACAGCTTTATTTTTCTGGGGCTCTCAAGCCTAGGTCCACAATCTCACAAGCAACCCTTCCTGTCCAGCTCCCTGCCTCATTCACATACCCATTCTAATGCCCCCTATTCCCTTCCCAGAAGCACCCACACCATCCCTACCAGGGGCAGCCTTCACAGCAGGATCTCCATCTCAGGCTGCCTACTGCGGCCCCTCTATGGTGGGGGCCCAGGGAACAGACCCTCAAGAACCCCAAAGAAACAAGAGAGCCTTTGAGCCCCAACATCTGAGAAGACCTCCAGCATCTCACAGGCCAGGGGATTGGAACTGCCTTTGGTGTAATCTTGTGAATTTTTCAGGGAGGGAAATTTGCTAGCACTGTGGGAGGGGCATCTGGTTACAGAACCCTTAAATTCAGAAATGTGAAATACAGCAGAAACATATCCAAAAGGATATCAATTTTGGATGGGGGGAGGGTCTGTGTTGAGTGGGAGGAAGGGGATGAGTGGGAGGAAGGAGATGAGTGGGAGAACAAGACTAGTGAAGTTAGAGGGAGGCAGGATGGGAGGTGGGAGAGAAATGCTTTGATGATCCTCTTTGTGTTCCAGAGCAGCAGTTGCCAACTGGTGGTCTGTGAGTGAGGTCCAAAAGGTTGCCAACCACTGGTTTAAGGAAACCTTTGGAGCAGTGGTCACCAACCAGTGGTTCGTGAGGTACGAAAGGTTGGCGACTGCTGTTCCAGAGCATAAGTATTCAACACCCCAGAAGTGCTGTTTGTTTGTATGTATCTCTTCCCCCACCCTAGTATCTCAGGGACCTGGGTACCCACTCCCTCCCTACCTAGGCTCTAGATTATTGCCGCAGGAGTGGACATTTGACCCATCCTGAGCCAAACAGATTCTCAAACTAGACAATCAGAAGAGAGGCAGATTTCATAGTCAGGATGGTGTTGGGCAGTGAAGCAGTGGGTCAGCTGGAGTTGGGGCCAAGGTCAGAGCCATGGACACGGAGGCCTCGGCCAAGGCCTGTTCCTGGTTAAGGGGAAAGTAGAGCCATGTTCTTTACAGAGGCCAACTGTCTTAGAAGTATGACATCCCAGAGAAAAGAGGCACAGAGAAGCAGGGAAAAGTTTATCTTGAAACCCTGGAGATAAGAGAGTGGAGGCTCAACCATTTTTCTATTTCCTGAAATTGTGTTGTATAAAAATCCACTCTACCCAGATCCCCTTTTCTTTAAGTTACAATAACTTGAGCGACTTACTCTTCTGTGGAACCAGGTTATTTCAAAGTCAGAAACTGGCACCAGAAGAGCAGTGGCAAACCATAGACTCAAAGAAAATGTCAGAACTGGCCAGGGAGATACCTCCGTGATGGATAGGTAGTTGGGATTCCTGCTCCTCAAGAGTATCCAGGGATGAACTGAACAAGAAGCTCATTCATATTCTGAGTGAGTTATATCAGAAGAAATAATCAAAACAGGCCTGGGTTACCCCCCCCCCCGCCCCCCGTGCCCTCTGGGCTTACAACAGTAGAGATTTGCCACCCCTAAGAGAATCCCTTAGGACTGTCTACAGAAGACACACCAGCTGTAGTCGAGGACTGCTATGATTATTCAGCCCATGATAAGAGAATCCTCCCTAGTTCCCAGTGAGAACTGGGGACAATCAAATGTGAACATGGAACAAAAGCCACTGCCGAGGTGAGTCAGCAACTGTAGTGCACAGAGGGTTTGGTAGTCTATACCACTGGCCAAAGTATGGTGCCATCCTGAGGCATCCTGTCCCCCAGCCCACCACCAGGATAAATTTGGGAGGGGAATTTGGGTACAAATCCCTCAGTGAATTCAGAAATGTGGAATGGAACATATCCCAGTGGGAAATTAAATTCCAAAGCAAGGGGGTGATGGGAAAGAGGGAGGGAGAAGATGGTCTTCCTCTCTACCTTTCATGGCAATAAGCTTTGTTGAGAAGAACTAAATGCACAGTTTAGCCCACAGGTGGAAGGATGGTGAGGAGTCACAACAGCCTGAGAAAACTTGAGGAGCCCAGGACATCACCTACCCACTGTGGACCTAGAGACTGAAGTTATGGCCCTCGACATCTCTGCAGCAGCTAGATGTGACTTTGGGCTATTTCCTTTTGGGGCAAGTGTGGATATCCATCAGAATTAGGGACAAGATACCTAGCTTGTACTTAATCAGAAATTTCCTTCGGCTTGTTATATCCTTCTAGGGCAGGGCTTCCCAAACTCAGCACTCTGACATTTGGAGTTGGATGATTCTATGTTGCAAATGGCTGGTACAATGTAGGATGTTTGGCAGAATCTCTGATTTCTACCCAGATGACAGTAGCACATCCCCCAAGTTATGACAACCAGAAATGTTTTGAGATATTGCCACATGTCCACTGGGGGCTAAAATTGTTCCTCACTGGCAACCATGGAGGCAATGAAATACTTAAGAGTATTCAGAATAAGGTGAAGAGAGTTGCCAGGGGATACAGGGGGCCTCTAAGACAGGAGGCAAAAAGTGCTCGTTGGGTCTGGCATTCACTTTTGATCTTTGAGCAAATCTGGGTGGGGGAGAAGCAAAAGCCAAACTGACAGAACTGAGGAGAGAGGGAGCAGGAAGTAAGGAAGTACAGTCAGCGAAGGGGGCTCTACAAGGACTCCTGGCTGTGAAGGGAAAGATTGGTGTAGATATATAGCTGAGAGAGGGTTCTTTTGATTGGGAGAAACTAGAGCCATGGGGAAGGAGACAGCTGAAGAAAGCTTAAAAACACAACAAATATATAAAAGAATGGGACAGATCCTGCCCTACTGTATCGGAAGAATATCAGTTCTGTTCAAAAATATATGAAAGGTCAATTTTTGTGTGTGTGAAACAAAAACCCTAAAAGTATTGTGTGTATATTTATGCTATGTATATTAATAGATTTTTTGTGTGCCTTATGTTCCAGGTTTATATTTAAATAAGGGGGGGAAAAGACATTTAGCAAACAAGGTATTACCTAGGGAGATTGGGATCAGTCAGGGGATGGAAAGTAGGAGTGGATGGGTGTGGGAGGGTATAGGGTGCAGTGGGGTTGGTTACAAGGCAGTAGAGTGGAGGGTGTATATTTTGTACTTCTGTGTTGTGTAAAATGAAATAAATGCTCACAAAAATACAGAAAAGGGAAATTAATTTATTGGCATGAGTAGGTTTAGAAAGGCCATCTCTTCCTTTGGGGCAGGAAGGAAGGAGAGCACACACTGATCTGTGTGGCGAGGTGGTGGGAAACCAAGGAAGCTCCTGCCTGTGTTCAAGTGTCGTGGACAGATAACAGGACAAGGCACTTGAAAGTGAGTGAGGACAAAAGATCAGGGCAGAGGTGGAGGCTTCTGAGCAGTGGTACTTGGGGGAATAACTGCAGGGGAACGGTTCAGGGAGAGAAAAGGATTATCAAGTTGCATAGAGTTGGACAGGACACAACTGAAAGAAAATCAAGGGGGAAGACAGTGGAAGTCTCAAAGGAAAAGGAAGTAAGTCCAGGGCAGCAACAATCTCTTAGGCGTTACAGATTGCCACCCACTCACTACAGTAAAAACAGGACATGCAAATGGGAAAGAGGCAGGAGGGGCTGGTAGGGATCTACCTTATTCTCTACTCCTAGGTTCACAGCACATCTTTTCTTTTGCTGTGCTTCTATGGAGAAATTGAGCACTAGTTATACTTTGTTCTGATCCAATCAGCTAGGAGTTGAACTCTAGACATCTAGTGTATACCGGCAAATACCTAATAGTTTGAAGGAAATTTCAACTTCAGGTCTTTGATTTTGCAGTATAGATTGCATAGTGCTTGGCAGAGCAAGTATAGTGGAGACACTTGGCAAACTGTGCAATTGGAAGCACCTAAATGAGATAACAAGGCAAAAATAATTTAAAAATAATAATGAAAACCAAAAATTTTAAAAGGCTTATTTTTGCTTCTGTTACCATATTAGTACTAATCTACCTCTTGCAAAAATCTTAGGAGGTATTGACCCATTTTGCAGATAAGAGAATTAAGGCACAAAAACTTAATTAACTTTTCCAAAGTCACAAAGGTAGGAACAAAACACAGGTCAGTACTCAGGTCTCTCTGACGCAAAAGCCATGTCACTATGTGCCAGGCACTGAGATAACCACTTGACATACACAAATTATCTTTTCTGGTCCTTAACCCAATGACAGGCACTACAATCACCATTTTGCAGATGCTCAGACAGGTTAAGCTATCTTGATTGTCAGTACTAGTAGAATTAATGGCAATAATTAAGAACTAGGAAAGTTCAATGGTAAATTCTCAGTCAACATGCTTGAGATAGTATTTTGGATTACATTTTGAAGAGATAAAGGCAATATGGTAAGGGGTAGAACTCCATCTAAAGATGATTTTCTGGGAACCCTGAGGGAACCAGAATCCTCTTTTTGTTTTCATCAGTGTTTAAAAATTAGAAGTATTTACTCATTTCACTTTAGAATATACAATTGGATTGAAGCTGTCATAAATTCGCCAAGAGACTGTAGTCAAAGTCCTTCATAACTTCGATACCATGTAACCTCTCCTACCCCTTTCCCTGTAGTGCCAAATTCTTGCTGCACTTCCCTCCCCATGCTAATTTTTACCACTATGCTACTGCCCCTGAGGAAATACAACTCTCAGAAAAAAGACTCAGGTTAACTCTACTCAAATAGAGACTTGTTCCCACTCATCTTCTCAAGGTCACTGCCCCTCAGCTGGCTCCACACTAAAAGAGAAGCACTGTCAACCTTAAACTGGATTACTGAGAACAATCTTAAGACCAATAGCATTTTCTATATAACACAGATTTATGTTTTGGATGCTTTAGTCAATAAGTCAGTAGTAATGTATTTCATAGTATAGAATCTGTATTATATAAATACTAGAGGCCTGGTGTATGAAAATTCATGCACTGGAAAGGGGGGTCCCTCAGCCTGGCCTTCCCCCTCTCACAGTCTGGGAGCCCTCAGGAGCAGGAGACAATCGGCAATTAGGGGAAGGCGACATCCCCATTACGCTGCTGCTGCTGCTGCTGCTGCTGCTGCTGCTGCAGCTGCTGCTACTGCCAGCAGCGAAAGCCTCAGGCAGCCCTGGTTACCTGAGCCTTGGGTGACCCTGGTTCACTGGGCAGCTGACATCCAAGGCTTCCTGTACCTTCGGCTGTCCTTGGGTGGCTGGAGGACTGGGGAGACTGGGGGGACTCTGGAGGCAGGCAGGGCTGAGGAACTGGGCGCCACCATCTTCGAAGGCATGGCAATTAGCATATTCCCTCCTTGTTGGCCTGGGCACCACCATCTTTGCGATGGTATGAGTATCAACTAGCATATTCCCTCTTATTAGATAGAACTAGAGGCCCAATGCATGAAATTCATGCAAAAGTAGGCATTCCTTCCTCTGGCTGCTGGCACTGGCTTCCCTCTGGCACCTAGGACCCAGGCTTCCCTCCAGTCACCAGGATCTGGGCTTCCCTCTGGCCTCCAGCGGGCACCTGGGACCCAGGCTTCTTTCACAATCCAGGCTTTGTCCAGAAGGTTGTCTAGAAGGACATCCGGTCTAATTAGCATGTTTTTATTGTTATAGGCTAGAGGCCCAGCTCATGAAATTCATGCGCAGGTATAACCCCTAAGCCTGGCCACCTTTCCCAGCTGCCCAAACCCGGACCTGCCCCCCACTGCCACCCACCTCCAGTTCCCCATTTGCCATCAGGTGATGGGAGTTTGACAGCCAGGAGGAGGGACCAAGAGGATGACCATTCTTGCCCACTCGCTGGCCCCATCCCTGTGTGTAGGTCGACTGGCAGAGCAGGGGCCTTGGCTTGGTACCACCCACATCCCCCGCCACCCACCCCCATTTCCCCATTCACCATCAGGCTATTGGAGCCTGCCAGCCAGGGAAAGGGACAAAGTAGTTGTCAGTGGACCTCATAGTGACTGGTCAAGCAGTCATTCCAGTCATTTAACCATTATAGTCAATTTGCATATTACCCTTTTATTATATAGGTCTAGAGGTCTGGTGCACAAAATTTGTGCACAGGAGGTGGGGTTACTTCAACCCAGCCTGAACCCTCTCCAATCTGGGACCCCTCAGAAGGATGTCTGACTGCCGGTCAGGGACCAGGCCTAAACCAGCAGTCAGACATCCCTCTCACAATCCTGAGCTGCTGGCTCCTAATCACTCACCTGCCTGCCAGCCTTGTTGCCCCTAACTGCCCCCTGCTGCTGTCCTGGTCACTCCTAACTGCCACCCCCAGCTGGTTTGGTCACTCCTTATTGCCCCACTGCTGGCCTGGTCACCCCCAACTGCCCCCCCTCTGCCATCCTTGTTGCCCCTCACTGCCCCCCATGCCAACCTAATCGCCCCCAACTGTACCCCCCACCAGCCTGGTTGCCTCTTACTGCACCCCCTGCCAGCCTAATTGCCCCCAACTCCCCCCCCCCTGTTGGCCTGATCACCCCCAACTGCCCTCCCTAATGGCCTGGTCACCCTTAACTGTCCCCCCTCTGCCAGCCTGGTCGCCCTTAACTGCCCCCCCCCCCTGCCGACCTGGTTGTCCCTCATGTCCGCCCGCCCCCAATGGCCTGGTTGCCCCACACAGCCTACTTGTTCAGTTGTTTGGTCATCTCTCATTAACCCTACTGCTGGCCTGGTTGTAGGCAGCCATCTTGTGAGGGCATAAGGTCAATTTGTATATTATCTCTTTATATATAGGATAGAGGCCTGGTGCATGGGTGGGGACTTACCAACCTGCTCTGATGGGGGCTCCGGATTGGGGTGAGGGTCCTGACTGGGGGGCAAGGGGACATGGAAGGTTTTCAGGCTGGCCACACCCTCAAACAGGGTGGGGGTCCCCACTGGGGGGTGGGGCAGGCTTGGGCGAAGGGCCATGGGAGGTTTGCAGGCCAGCCATGTCACCAGTTAAGGTTAAGGTTCCTGTTGGGGGTTGGGGCCATCCAGGGTGAGGGCCACGGGCAGTTTACAGGCTTCTATGCCCCCGACCAGGGTGGGAGTCCCCGCTGGGAGGCAGGGCCAGCCAGGGCAAGGAGCCACAGTCATTCTAATCTCTGGTTATTCTACCATTTCAGTCGTTGGGCTTTTATTATATAGGATATAATAAGCCTCTTTGAACTCCAGTTCTTAATCTTCTGTGAAGGTGCCAAATCTAATGGAAAGATCCCAGGCAACATACACAAAAGTACAGAATGTAGAAATGATTTATTTTATTATGGACAATGCTAGAAATGATCATGTGCCCAAATACATTAAAAACAACAATGACAATAAGGTCCATCATTTCTGAAGACCAAAACACTGGAGAAAAGACATTACTCACTTTTTAGGTATCAAGGCTGATAGTATGAATGCTAAAGCTCATTCTTCCTCAAATACAAGTAAATGCTGATACTTCAGAGATACTGACAGGTAGGAGACTGTGACTGATTTTTACACAGAATGACATAGCCAGAATGTCATTTTTGTTTATTTTTTGTTAATCCACACCAGAGGATATTTTTCCATTGACTTTTTAGAGAGGGAGTAGAAGGAAGGGGGAGAGACACAGCAATTGATTGCTTTCCACACAGGTCCCAATGCGGGGTCAGGGACTGAGCCTGCAACCGAGGTGCATTCCCTTGACTGGAATCAAACCCAGGACCCTTCAGTCCATGAACCTATGCTCTAACCATGGAGCCAACCCAGCGAGGGTGCCTTTTAAACACTTGGAAAAATAGAACAGATACACATCACTCAGGGTCTGAAATGACTTTATAACAGTCATGTCACCATCTCTCTGTGACTGCAGAACACAGCAGACCACTTAGGAGATGATGGGAAGAGAAGACATAATATCAAGGGCTTCATTTTCTTGCAGACCATAAAAGACCTTTGTTGTTGCATCAGCACCTGAAAACTGACTCAAGAAATATTTTCTCAATACTGGAAAAAACATGGTGGCCGGTAGGTCTGGAGTGGAGGAGAAAGTGTAAGTAAGTAAATAAGGGAGTGAGTGTGTTTAGACGTGCACAAGTGTGTGTCTTTGTGTGTGTGAGGTAAAGTATGATCGATGGATCACTCTGGAGCCTTAGGGGCAGGCGATTTGGGCTCTCCTGGCCAAAAAGCCTCTGCTACCACCACAGCTACTCCCTGGGCACAGCACCAGTTTGGAGAGCACACTACCTTGAAAGGTTTACAAGGTTGTTCTTAGGAGGAGGCTGAGGAGAGTGGCAGCAGCTAGACAGCAAGCCTTGCCACCATCTGGATTCACCTTGGTTATTACATTGAATATATGCACTCAAGGAGAATTCCTATTGTTGTTTCATTCACACAAAGGGCATTCAGATCAGGTGAACAAAGAGACTGCACCATTGGATCCCCTCGGGACATTTTCTTCATAAGGCGATTGAACAAAGACTGGTAGACATAACTTCTAATTCATAGAGGCACATACAGAGAGGCAGCTAAAATAGGAGACAAAGAAACAAACCCCAAATGAAGAAAAAGAAGAAATCTCCAGAAAAAGAACTAAATGAAATGGAGGCAAACAAACTATCAGACATAGAGTTCAAAGCAATGGTTATAGAGATGCTTAAAGAAATTAGTGCAAATGGACACAAACAACAGGAGATGAGGGCATGAGTTGGGGGGCTGGAGGGTAATGGGGTGATAAGGACACATATGTAATACCCTAATCAATAAAGAAGTTAAAGAAAAATAAATTAGTGCAAATTACAACAGTATGAAAAAAGAAATAGAGGCCATGAACAAGAACCAGACAAAAATGAAGAATGATATATTTGACATCAAGAACACACTAGAAGGTATTAAAAGTAGATTGGACAAATCAAAGGAGCAAATCAGCAATTTGGGGGGAAAGGTAGAAATAAACACACAATAGAATAGCAAATGGAAAAAATATTTAAAAACAGAAAGATAGCCCTGGCTGTTTTGGCTCAGTGGATAGAGCATCAGCCTGAGGACCAAAGTGTCCCAGGTTCATTTCTGGACAAGGGCACATGCCTGGGGTTGCGGGCTTGATCCCCAATAGGGGGCATGCAGGAGGTAGCCAAGTATTGATTCTCTCTTATCATTGATGTTTCTATATCCCTCTCCTCCCTTCCTCTCTAAAATCAATAAAAATATATTTTTTAAAAAGCAAGAAGATAGCTTAAGGACACTACAAAACCGATGAGAGAGAAACATTGATTCAGCTGCCTTCTGCACACCTCCTACTGGAGATGTGCCTGCAACCAAAGTACATGCCCTTGACCAGAATCGAACCCGGGACCTTTCAGTACGCAGGCCGACGCTCTATCCACTGAGCCAAACTGATTTTGGCCATAAAAAAGTCTTGATGGACTTTAAGGGAGAGATTAACGGCAATACAGTCATAGTAGGGATTAAGAGCAATACAGTCATAGTAGGGAACTTCAACACTCCAATGACACGACTAAATGGGTCTTCAAGGGAAAAGTTCAACAAGAAAACAGAGGCCTTAAATGACACACTAAATTAGATGGATCTGATATTTACAGAACATTTCACAAAGCAACAGAATACAAATTCTTCACAAGCCCACATGGAATAGTCTTAACAATAGAGAACATGTTAGGACACGGAACAAGCCTATACAAATTCAAGAGGATTCAGGTTTGTCTGAAGCCAAGGTCTATGTGCTTAAATACTATACTACATAGCTTTTCACCTTCTACAACCAGCAAAAAAACAATCCAAGATGTCAGTGATCAAGTTCAGCCTTCTGTTAAGTGAATGTCTAAGCTAGGATTTCCCAAATAAGTGTTCCTTGGAACACAATTTTGCAAGATATTAATAGGAGAGCTGGAAAAAAAAAATGTGTCCTGTGGTCAAATGAGTTATCCCCCTTTATTAGTTTCTCAGTGCATATTAGCATATGAAAGGCTTTGAGATGACCTACAGTAAAAAAGAAAAAGGCTGTTTAATTTTATTTAATCTGGCATTTTCTGCTCTTAAATGACTACAGAACCCATTTGTAAAAGTACAGTTTCTAACTCCTGGAGAACAGTATTCAGTAGAACTCAGTTTAAAGAATGCTGATATAGATGTGTTGGGAAACATTTTCTGTGAAATTCCATATATAGTTTAGGCTTTTTGGTCTCATGCAATTTACTCAACTGCCATCTTAGTGCAAAAGCATCTATACACAATATGTAAATGACTGAGCATGGCTGGCTCCAGTAAAACTTACTTTACAAAAATAGGCAACTGCCTTGATTTAGCATACTAGCTATATACAGTATAATGTGTTGACCTTAATTTAGATTATTCCAGAAGCAGACTGATGAATTCTGGCCATAAAATTCCATACAACTGGTGCTTGATTATCATCAGTAGTCCTCCCAGTACTCAAATAACTATGTTATATGGTGTAAAAGTTCACCCTAGCCAGTTTGGCTCAGTGGATACAGCATCGGCCTGCAAACAAAAGGGTCCTGGGTTCGATTCTAGTCAAGAGCATGTACCTTGGTTGCAGGCTCCTCCCTGGCCAAGGACCTGGTCAGGGTTCCTGCAGGAGGCAACCAATCGATGTGTTTCTCTTCCATTGATGTTTCTCTCTATCTTTCACTCTCCCTTCCACTCTCCCTAAAAATCAATGGAAAAATATCCTTGGGTGAAGATTAACATAAATAAATAAATAAATCACATATAATAAAAGTCTAGTGACCAAAATGGCAGAACAACCATAACGACCAGAGACCAGAATGACTGCCACCCGTTGTTTTGGCCAGCCCCGCCCCCTAGGGGGGACCCCCACCACAATCACGGGTGTGTCCAGCTTACAAACCACCACCACCCCTAGCCCCATTGGGGACCCTCACCCTGACCAGGATGTGGTGGCCCACAAAACCCCCTCGGCCTCTCAACCCAGCCAGCCCCACCTCACATCAGGGATCCCCACCCAGATCTGGGGCCTGAATCTAAGCAGGCAGGCTGGCCCCCACTCATGCACTGGGCCTCTATCCTATATAACAAAAGGATAATATGCCAATTGACCCTAATGGTGGAATGACCAGATTGACCAATTGACCAGTCACTATGAGGTACATTGACCACCTCTTGGTCCCTTTTCCCAGCCAGCAGGCTCCAATCACCCAATGATTCTCCAAATAGGGAATAAAGGGTGGGTGGTGGGGGATGCGGGTGGTGCCAGGCCAAGGCCTCCACTCCACCAGGCACCCCACACACAGAGAGCAACCTGCTGCATGGGCACGACCAGCAAGTAGGTGGAACGGCCAACCTCTTGGTTCCTCCCCGCAGCCGGCAGGCTCTGATCAACCAATGGCAAACAGGGAACTGGGGGTGGGTAGAGGCAGGGGGCAGTGCTGGCTGTGGGCAGCCAGGGAAGATGGCCCTGACCGCAGGCCAGGCCTAGGGACCATACCTGCACACAAATTTCATGTGCCGGGCCTCTAGTAAATAAATAAATAAATAAAACAAAAGTCTTACCTGTTACAACAGTTTGGGACTTCATCTTACCAAAAAGATCAATGATTTTTGCCTAATGAATATGGGAGGACAAAATGGGAGAAGAGTGGGTATGAGCAGCCAGTTCATGAAAGGTACTATTCCAAGACAGAAAAAAATATTAAAATAGATAAGACATCTACCTGTAAGCTTCTCCTATGAAAATTAAGCCAGAGAACTTGAAGCAGCTGTGGGAGACAATTTGGGGGTTAAGAGTAGCACAAATACATCTTAATGCCAATACATGAAATATAAAAAAATTTAGCCACACTGTTCACCAAACACAGATACAACTAAGAAAGTAAGTCACCTCACATCTATTCTAACTTATAAAGGTATTTTATAGCTAATGTCCATTATACAATAAAATATAAGAACTTCCCACATAGATATATTTAGGGTATAAACATTCAAAGTTATGTGGTCAATAAGGAAAATTTTGGCTATTAACATAAAGGGGCATATATTATTTGAAGTGGTGTCCAAAAATGTATCACACACTTTGAATAATTATAAAGACAGTGTTTACTAAAATACATTTCATTTGCAAAATTGACCCATCAGCTATTAAAGAGTGTATACATTTTTGGAAGGCAAATGTATTTCTGGTATTCTACTTTCCGTTGATTAAGCCTATTACTTCTGTTGGAACTTTAGTTGAGAGTGAATGTGAAAGAATTAAGGCATTGCTGATGTTAGTTTGACGATATATACAATGACCTACATTCAAATTAATTGTACCCACCTACTCAATCCAAACACATGTAGAGGTATATAGATAAAAATGCACAAGCACATGCATGCATATACTACTCCTCATATTCCTATAGCCTTTAGTACTTGCACACATTTAAAAGCAAGATTGAGGCATGTAGTGGTTGGCAGAAGGTGTTACTAGGTGGATGGGAGAAAGCAGAGTCTGAATGGGCAGATATTAGAATATACTGGTAACAGAAATGGGCAGGCAAGTGAGTGGTATGTTGAAGATAACCAGTTTCTTGTCATAACTAAACATTCTTTGGAATTTAGGAATTAGCCACATGGGCAAGGACTTCAAGCAATCTTCACTTTGTTCTGTCTCCTATAAAAATCTGTGGTTATAGTAAAGGGAGAGACTAAATTGTCTTCTATAATTATAAATGTTTTGGGGATTATGGAAAACACTAGAAACCATAATTGCCTCTTCTATTTTATTTTATTTTCATATTTGGGAAAACACAAAATTGTGGAGAATTCTCAAGAGATGATTAATGGATAAATACTGTATCCATATAATGTCTTAATATGCACACAGCTATACACGTGACACTATTTTAAATATTCAGAAAAATCTTATGAGGAGAAGTAGAGGAAAGAGAATAAACATGATTATCTAAATTATATCCTCTTACCTCATCCAGTTACTCACATTTATGTTCAGACAATAATCTCCAGGTACAAGCAGATTGTAAATATTTCTCTCTTCTCCATGTCCAGCAGGGCTAGAGAGCGGTCCAGTTCTTGAGTAGGAGCGGCTGGGGATTGAGAAAATGAAAGAAAGAGACAGACACAGAGATAGAAGGAAAAAGCTGGGGTTAGGTGGGACAGCTGTCCTCTGATGGAGAGACAGGACAGGAACCCTGAGCCCATGCAATGTGTTTATTTTATACATCAAGAAAAACAGAAAGTTTTACTTAAAGTCAAGAGAAAGGAGATTATGAGCATTCTAGGGTGGGCCCAGGTCATATTCATTCCTGGTGCTTGGCTGGATTTAAATAACAAAATCCACACCCTGGCGCCTGGGCTGAAGGTCAAGCTGACAACACTCTTGCCTTTTGGCAAAGCGTGTTTCTAGGACATGGCTTTGCCAACACCACTGGATTCAGCTAACAATAATTAAAGAAATGCCCACGTGCCTTCCCAGGCACTCTCTACAGCAGATTCCATATATTTTCTTTTATTTTGACTGTTCATTCTAGCATATCATGAACACTGTAATTCAAAACAGAAATGATGACTATATGGCCTAGTGGAAGCCTGGAGTAAAAATATAACTTAAGGCACTACAGAATTAGGGAAGAGAGAAGGCCCAATAAGCAAGTAGATAGCTGGGGTGGAAATGGGGGGATCACATGAAGACAGACCAAAAGCAACGGTCTTCAATTTGAACAGAGAAAAAAAAATAAAAGGATTGACTGACTGCAAACTGTTATAGAGTACAGGTATTGGTAATGTAATATTGGGCTCTGAATTGGGTTACTAAGGGAAATATAGGTTTTAGGGCAGTGGTTCTCAACCATTCTAATGCCGCAACCCTTTAATAGAGTTCTTCATGTTGTAGTGACCCCCGACCATAAAATTATTTTCATTGCTACTTCATAACTGTAATTTTGCTACTGTTATGAATCATAATGTAAATATCTGTGTTTTCTGATGGTCTTAGGCTCTACAGCAGCGGTTCTCAACCTGTGGGTCGCTAGCAGGGTCGCCTAAGACCATCAGAAAACACAGGTACTTACATTACAATTCATAACAGTAGCAAAATTACAGTTATAAAGTAACAACGAAAATAATTTTAAGGTTGGGGGTCACCACAACATGAGGAACTGTATTAAAGGGTCATGGCATTAGGGAGGTTGAGAACCACTGATATAGGGAGTATACCTCTAATGTTTGAGGACAGGATAAGAGAGAATGATTATGTTTTTCACAGCCTTGGTAAAAAGAAAAGACCATAAACTGAAATACTGATATAAGAGAAACAGTCTAGAGTAGGGGTGTCGAACTCAATCAGAGAAGGGGGCAAAATCTAAAATCCAGCCTAAATCGCGGGCCGAATGGTTTACTGAACAGTCATAAACTGACAATGTCATAAACTGACAGCTGAGTGCAGTGATGACAGTGCGGTGCGGGCCACATTGCAAGGCCTGGCGGGCTGGATTTGGCCCGCGGGCCTTGTGTTTGACACATGTGGTCTAGAGGGTTAAAAGACGTAGGCCCTAGTTCCATTTTTATAACTATCTACCTTGAGTAAAATTCTTCTACTTTCTGGGTCTGTTTTATTATTTTCAAAATGGCTGAGGAAATGTTAGCCCAGGGTTCTTTCCAGGGTGAACATTGTATGATCAGTGGTTCTCATCTCAGTCCTAGTTGAACATTAGAATAACCTTCACATCATCCACCAGAAGTTTTTTTCCCCCCTTTTGCAATATTACTTATCACTTTTTAACACATTTGATAATTTTATTATGTTTATGGCTTTTATGGTCTTTTCCACCTACTTTGAAATAATGGCAACAGTTCTCAGACTTTACCATGAACTTTGCACACAAAAAAGTGAAGCTTATTTTCCCATCTCTTGCCTTTGAGATCAGCCTTGAGACTTACTTTGGCTAATGGAGTGTTACAGATGTGACTGAAGCAGAGGCTTGAAATGAAATGTGCTTGGACATGTTCCCTCTCATGATTCTGCCACTGCCATGAGAGAAACAAGCCCCAGCTAGTTCACTGCTCCAAGAATGAGAATACATGTAACAGAGCCACCTCAGTTGACTCACAGTTCTACAGCAAGAAAAGCAGAGTAACTCTAGCCTGAATCAGAGTTACCCAACACACACAGAACTACCTAATCAACTGAATCCCAAATGACCTCCAGATCTGTGAGAATAAGTGTTTAATAAATTCTTAATTTTTCATACTACTGAGAGTTTGAAGTTGTTATGTATGATTGTGGCAATAGATACCTGATATATTTTACTAGAAAGTAAGTGCTTAGAAAGTATTTGGCATAGAGAAGACGTTAAAATTTAGATCTATAAATCTGGATAACAGAGGAGAGGGCTAGACTGGGATAAACATTAAATGTTTATTGAACAAATTGAAGGAATAAATAAAAGCTATTAAATATTAATAGCTATTAAATATTAATATTAAAAAATCTAATGCCTAATCCATACCTTAATAAATTAAGTCAGAATCTTTGATGATGAGCTTTGGCATCAGTTTTTAAAAACAAAACAAAAACACCCCAGGTAATTATAATACATAGGCAGGAAAGAGAGCCACTATGAGATAGAGGAAAGTGCATTGGTGGAGCACAAAGGCTTTGGAATCAAACTGACTACTTACTATGTGACAACCATGAAATTACTATCTCTAAGCCTCAGATTCCTCAATTGTTAAATAGGGGTCACCTGTAATGTTATTAAGAGGATTAAATGAGATAATGCATGCAAAATATTGGTATGTTTCATGGTACACAGTAAGAGCTAAATAATCCTAAACTATAGCTAATGTTAGTATCCTATATAATAAAAGGCTAATATGCAAATTGACTGTGAACTACAGGTCGCTATGATGTGCACTGACCACCAGGGGGCATATGCTCAACTCAGGAGCTGCCCCTGGTGATCCGTGCACTCCCACAGTGGGGAGCTCCACTCAGCCACAAGCCAGGCTGAAGGCTGCCAGAGCAGTGGCAGTGGTGGGAGACTCTCCTGCCTCCTCTGCAGCACCAAGGATGTCTGACTACAGCGTAGGCTTGCTCCCTCCAGGGAGCAGGCCTAAGCTGGCAAGTGGACATCCCCCAAGGGCTCCTGGGCTGCCAGAGGGATGTCTGACTGCCAGCTTGGACCATTCTGGGGAGCAGGCCTAAGCTGACAGGTGGACATCCCCTGAGGGATCCAAGACTGCAAGATGGTGCAGGCCAGGCTGAGAGCCCCCCCTCCCCCCTTGCCCTCAAGTGCATGAATTTCCGTGCACTGGGCCTCTAGTTGCTATATAATTTGATATCTAATAGAAAGGTATTTGAACTCAGGTCTTATTTCAATCACATTTCCACTGATCTTGAGTAAATTACTTAAACTCTCTGAGACGAAAGTAACACACATGTAAAATATAGTGACAATAACTACTTCATTGTGAGGATTAATTAAGATGACATACATAAAACACTTAGCACAAAACTAAGTGAAATATGGGGGTAGGAAAAAGCAGGCTTACAGTTATTTGCATGGAAATAATACAATTAAATAATAATATAAGAATAAACTATGTTTCATGTATTCACAACTGTAAACCTACTTTTGCCCATCCTTGTATAAATAATAAATGTTAGAGAAAAAAATAAAATGGCATTTATTGTAATTGATATACAGAAGTTACATTTCATTAAAATCTTCACATAACAATTTCATTCTTATAAGATGGACTGTTTATTCCCAGCACAGTGTTATATGTTCCCATACTCTGGATTTTGCCCTATCACTAGGAATATCACATCTTCCAAAAAATAGAAACAATCCTATAGTTACAAATTATTCCCATAATCATTCCTACCCTGAGGTAATGGAGTTGGAAGGGTGCATGGCTACTCACTTTCTTCCTGTGCACTCTCAACGATTCCCATTATTTCAAATATCCTTACAATCCCTAATTGTTTATCCCAGTCTAGCCTTCTCCTCTGATACCCAAATTTATAGACCTAAAGGCCTATTCAGAATCTCCATGTTGATGTAGACAACGCCCCCCCCCCCTTTTTTTCTTTCTTACCTCCTTTGGTAGCTATTGCTTGGTTTGTCCAGTATTATTTCAGAGATCCCATCCCTCTGAATGGAATAATCAGATTCTCTGTTCCTAAATTTAACCTAAATGGAGAGCACAAAGAGTGAAGTTCTGCTACCAAAAGGCCCCAAGCTTCCTTAGTTCCTGACCTCCTTGAGGCCTTGTTTGTTCAGCACTTCATTTGGTTTTGAGCAACTCCGGTGTCCTTCCAAAACTACATATTTTTTACTTAAGTTACTCAGAATAATTTTCTGTGGCCGGCAATTAAAGAACTCTGACACAGAAATTACAAAGGAGAGTGAATTATAATCAACAGACCTTTGGAGGATTATGGGGGTATATTCTATAACTTATTAATAGACCCAGCTAAAGTCAAAGATAGCCCAATTTTTAGGATAAGAAAGTAGATCCACTGTACTAAGATCTCCACTAGAATGGTGCCCTTTCTAAAAAGACAAATCAAAGTAAGATGTCTTTCTCCTATTGGCAATTGAATTACAAAGTGGTAAAATGGTACCTTTTCCTCTAGGGTAGCACCAAGCTAGAAAACACCAAGTTCCTACTAAAAGAATGGGCTAATTTCAGTCTCCTTCACACCTTTAGCTGTGTGCCTTTTCCATCAACAAACTGTACAACTTTTCTTGGGTACTCTACCTGGTATGCATATTATTAAAAATAAAGGAGAGAAATGTTATAAATTTAAATATCAAATA
Organism: Pipistrellus hanaki; assembly: GCF_964339955.1. Lineage (NCBI taxonomy): Eukaryota > Metazoa > Chordata > Mammalia > Chiroptera > Vespertilionidae > Pipistrellus > Pipistrellus hanaki. The sequence continues at coordinate 47,118,936 of NC_140524.1, forward strand.
TCATCTCTAGACCTACAATGAGATACTGTGCTTTTTAAAAATTAAGATATAATTCACCTATGATAAAATTTACCCCCTTAAAGTGTATTCAATGCTTTGTACTATATTCACAAAGTTTTACCATCATCACCACTATCTAACTCGAGAACATTTCCATCACTCCAAAAAGATATACTCTATCCATTGGGTAAACACTATTCATTTCCCCCTGGCAATCATAGTTCTACTTCTATCTCTAAGGATTTGCCTATTTGGGGCATTTCATACAAAATCTTTGATGCTCTATCTTTCTCCCCTCTCCCTTTCTCTCTAAAATTAATAAAAACATACGTTTTAAAAATTATCAAATCAAAGTTTTGGATATATAGGTATTCACTGAACATTTGTGTATGTTTGGAAATTATCATAATAAAACACTGAAGAAGGAAAATCTGAGTTGTGATGAAAGAGAAGCTTATAGCCTTAACTGCATTTATTATAAATCTAAAAAAATTAAAAAAGAACTTTTGATCTAAAAAGCTAAATTGAAAGGAAAATAAAACTAATCAACAGAAATTCAATAATTATTCCATAATGTGGTATCACCTCACACATGTTAGAATGGCACCCAGGACCCAGGCTTCCCTTGCAGCCCCTGCTTTCAGCTTTCGTCCTGAAGGTCATCCGGAAAGACATCCAGTCTAATTATCATATTCTAGAGGCCTGGTGCATGAAATTCGTCCACTGCGGGGGAGGGAGTGTCCCTCAGGCCAACCTGCACCCTCTCCAATCTGGGAACCCTCAGAGGATGTTGGACTACCTGTTTAGGCCCGATCCCATAGGAAGTCCGACATCCCTGTTGTAATCAGGACTGCTGGCACCCAATTGTCACCTGCCTGCCTTATTGCCACTAACCACTTCTGCCTGCCAGCCTGATCACCCCCTAACCACTCCCCTGCCAGCCTGATCAATGCCTAACTGCTCCCCTGCCAGTCCGATCATCCCCAACTTTCCTACCCTGACAACCTGGTCACCCCCATATTCCCTCCCCTGCATATTCCCTCTTTATTAGATAGGGTTTTTTCTTTAACATATTGGACAGCCCTAACTGGTTTGGCTAGGTGGATGGAGCATTGACCTGCAGACTCAAGGGTCCCAGGTTTGATTCCAGTCAAGGGCATGTACCCTGACTGGGGGCACATAGCTAGTGGGGAGTTTGCAGGAGGCAGCTGATCGATGTTTCTCTCTCATAGATATTTCTAGCTCTTTATCCCTTTACCTTCCTTTCTGTAAAAAAATCGATAAAATATATATTTTTTAAAAAGAAACATTTAAGATTCTTCCATATCTGCCTGGCTGGTGTGATTCAGTGGTTGAGACCCCAGGCTGAGACCCAGCCCAGGCTGCCAGCACTGGCAAGGGATAAGCTATTGGAGTGAATTTGTTTTTGTTTTTTATAAAGGGCCTCTGGGCAGCATTCCACCAGGGTGCTTAATTTGAAGGCTCTTAGCAGTAACCCTTCCTGAGATTGGGGGACTCTAGCGGGGCTGAGAGGACTGGGTGCCACCATCTTATGGCTATGGGCACTGCCATTTTGTCACGGAGTGACAGTTAATTTGCATATTACTCTTTTATTAGCCAAAATATGTATAGATACTTTAACAGCTAGTTCTATTCCACTTTGAAAATTAAATGTATTCTAGTAAACACTGACTTTATAATTATTCCAAGTATGTATACAGTTTTTGGGACACCTGATATATAATAGAATATATTTTTCAGTCACAAAAACAATGAAATATTGCCATTGGTGACAACCTGGGCAAACCTTGAGAGCATTATGCTATGAGATGTAAGAAAAAGATATAAACTGTATGATCTCACATATGTGTAGTCTAAAAAGGAAAATAAATGAGCTCATAGATACAAAGAATAGATTGCTAGAGGCTGATGGAAGTTAAATGAGTGAAGGGAGTCAAAAGGCACAAACTTTTTATTTTATAGTTATAAAATAAATAAGTCATGGGGATGTAATGTAAAGCATGGACTATTTACATTAATAAAAGAGAACTATGCAAATTAACCATTACTTCATGACACCCACCAGCCAATCAGGAGTATTCAAATTATCCTCATCACCTCCGTGGAGACTGACAGCAGGGAGGAAACAGTTCCCAGCACGGCCTGCTTGGCCATTGCTGCATCAACCCAGGAGCAGGAAAGCGGGGCCGCAGGCAGCTTCCAGCAGGGCCTCAGTGACCTGGGAGCATTGAAGCACCAGTATGACCTGTTTGGCAGTCATCGTGGTGTGGAGCAGGCAGGCCCCACAAAGAGCAGAGAACCACAGGGAGTGGGCCTAAGCCATCAATAGGACATCCCCTAAGGGCTACCAGGTTGGAGAGGGTGCAGTCAGGCTGAGGGACTCTGCCCCCAGCCCTGTGCATGAATTTTGTGCACCAGGCCTCTACTAGTTAATAATATTGTTATGTATACTCTTTGAAAGTTGCTGATTTTTATTGGGGTAAGAATCAAGAGGGTGGTGTAAGTAAATATCAGTACTTATTACCTCCCAAAACCACATCAAAATTACAACTAAAACACAGAACCACCATCATTCAGAACCACCTGAAATCTGGCTGAATGGAAGTCCTACAAATAAAGAAGTAAAGAAGACAGCACATTGAAAGTGGCAGGATGGGCAGAGGCATGGAATGGGCTGGTCCTAAACCTATGTGTGGTGTTTTTATAATTGGTACTAGGGGCCCGTGCATTGGGGAGGGGCACTTCACCCCAGGCTTCCCCCTCTCACATACTGGGAGCCCTCAGGGGATGTCCTACTGATGGCTTAGGCCCGCTTCCTGTTGGGAGTGGACCTAAGTCACAATCTGTCCTCCTTTTGCAGGAGACAACCAGGTTGATCGGGGGAAGGCACCAGCCGCCACTGCCAGTCACCACAGCTGCCAAGGTATTTTCATCAACACAGACTCCAGTCCCTTCACCATGAAAAAATGACAACTTTTTTAAGGCATTTTCAAGATGTGTCTTTAATAGGATATGACAGTTCTTTCTTTCTTTTCTTTTTTTATCCTCACCTGAGGATATGTTTCCATTGATTTTTTTCCCCTTCCCTCAGATCCCAGGCTTGGCCCCTGCCCAAGCCTAAAGCCTTCATCCCAGGCTTTAGGCTTGGGAAGAAGTTCCGCACCCTTAACTCCCGCACCCCCCCACCACATACCTCCAATCCCAAGCTCGGCCACTTCCCAAGCCTAAAGCCTCTGCCCAAGGGCTGGCTAAGAGTGACCTGGGTGCTGAGGAGGTTCCTGGGACCCAGGAATGTATTCAAATTATCTGCCATATTTGTTGGGTTAATTTGCATACTCACTCTGGTTGGCTGCGGGCGTAGCAGAGGTATGGTCAATTTCCATGTTTCTCTATTATTAGGTAAGATGGAGGCCTCCCATGAGAAAATGGGGTCCAGCTTGATACCAGATCCTTCAGTCCAGGGTTCGAGTGCCTAGAAGAGAAGCCCCCATAACTCTGGGCTATAAAAACCAGCAGGATTCATGGCTAAGTGATTCAGAGGCTGCTGCAGTCCCAGACAGTTCTTCTTAAAGGGCCAGTGCACAAACTTACACGATTGTTCCCCCTCCCTCTGAGCTCCAGTGCTGGACAGTAGCCTTGGGGAACAAGGGAAATACAGGGAGAAACTGGATTGTCAGGCATTGGAGCATGAACTTGGGGGTGGCTTTCCCCTAGATTGGGTTGCTTGCAGGGGTCAGTGTTTCCGTGCTGGGACTTCTCTGTTCCAGAGCTAACTAGAAGCAATATCTGAGTTTCCATCAGCATGAGACACTCTTCACTCAACTCTGGTGATTCCCTGAGACCCTGCCCCATCCAAGTTGCAACCCCACATAAGCTATTTATAGCAGCTTTTCCATTTGAATAGCATGTACTAGCCCTTACTTAAGACTTTGCTTAAATCTCTCAAACAAGCAGAACCTGGCATTAGTGTGCCTCATATCTATCAATAAGAGGCCAAAGACCCAGTACTAGCATCAGCCTGCCTTGCTTCAAAGCTTGACCTTGCCTAGGCACTTCAAAGCCCAATACAAGTATTAACCATATGCAAATAGTCCTGTATCTCCTGCCAGGTGGCCCCTGCCAAGTGGCCCCAGACAATGGCTGTATTTGCACCTCCTGAGAGGCTACAGGGCCAGTGTACACAATGGACAGTTTCTGGCCATACCAGTTTAAAACTCTACAAATCCAAAAGAGAAACACTCAAGCAGAAGACTCAGTGAGCACCAAAGCCCCACAGAAGCAAGTCCTGCTCCATAGGAGTTTCCCCTGCACAGCAGCTCTTTCACTGTAGTTGCAGTTGGTCCTCACAGCCAATTGGCCTGGAGGTCAATTCCTCCCAGTGACACCAAGAGCAATCAAGGCTCAACTATAACAAGACTGCACACAGCCCACATAAAGGTGTACCAAGAGTGCCCAGCTCAAGTGACTGGGGAAGCTGAGCCACTGGGCCCTACAAAACACCTACTACACAAGGCCACCCTACCAATTCCAGGAGACATATCAACTTTACATAATATATGAAAACAAACACAGGGAAGCAGCCAAAATACAGAGAAAGAAACAGATCACAAATTAAAAACAAAACAAAACAGAAAAAATCTCTAGAAATAGAATTACATGAAATGGAAGCCAGCATACTACTAGATACAGAGTTCAAAACAGTGGTTATAAGGTTGCTCAAGAATCTTAATAAGAGCTTCAAAGGACTTAGTGAGACTTTCAAAGATCTAAGTGAAAATTTCAAAGACATGAAAAAGGATCAGTCAGAAATTAAGAACACACTAACTAAAATAAAGAATAATTTACAGGAATTCCAAGAATCAAGTTAATGATTTGCAATATGAGGAATCAAAAAAGCAAAAAGAAAAAAAAAAGAATAAAAAAAATGTGAAGATTGTGTAAGGAGCATCTGTGACAACTTCAAGCATACCAGCAATCATATTATGGGGGTGCCAGAAGAAGAGTGATAGCAAGATATTGAAAACCTATTTGAAGAAATAATGACAGAAAATGTCTCCTACGTGGTGAAAGAAATAGACTTACAAGTCCAAGAAGCACAGAATCCCAAACAAGAGGAACCCAAAGAGGCCTACACCAAGACACATCATAATTAAAATGCCAAGGGTTAAAGACAAAGAGAGAATCTTAAAAAGCAGCAAGAGAAAAGCAGTTAGTTACCTAAAAGGGAGTACCCATAAGACTGTCAGCTGATTTCTCAACAGAAACTTTGTAGACCAGAAGGGACTGGCAAGAGATTTTCAAAGTAATGAGTAGCAAGGACCTAGAACCAAGATTACTCCACCCAGCAAAGCAATCATTGAGAATTGAGGTCAGATAAAGAGCTTCCACAGACAAGAAAAAGCTAAAGGAGTTCATTACCACCAAACCAATATTACATGAAATTGTTGAAGGGTGTTCTTTAAAAAGAGGAAGAATGAGAATGAGAAGAAGAAGAAATAAAAAATTAACAATAAATACATATCTATCAATAATTGAATATAAAAATTCAAATACATGAACAAGGAATTTAATGAACAAAATAAACTGATGAATAAAATAGAACCAGAAGCATGGAAACATGGAATAGACTGATAAATCTCAGAGGGAAGAGACAGGGCAGGAAGAGATTAACCATATATTTTATATGCACTTATACATTACCAATGCACACAGACAATAGGGTGGTGAAGGAAAACCTGGGATGGGGTGGGGGAACAGGTGAAGGGGACAACAGGGGAATAAAAGTGGGACATATGTAAAACCCTCAACAATAAAGATTTAAGCATATTATATATATAAAGAAAGTTGCTAAAGGAGTATATCTTTAAAATTCTGCAACAATATATGGTGACTGATGTTAATCAGACTGGATGTGGTGATCATTTCATTATGCTGTACAACCAAAACTAATATACCGTATTTTCCGGCGTATAAGGCGACCCCCTAATTTTACAGTTAAAACATAGGTTTAGGCCTATATTCGCTGTATAAGACTACCCCCCACTTCCGAGGCAACACCAGTTCTTTTTTTAATAGACCGCCTCTCTGACTCTGGCCAATCTGAGCAGGCTTTTTACTAGAACACAGTATAGCTTTGGGTACAGAACATGTGTTCCCAAAGCTATACTGTGTTCTGTACCCAAAGCTATACTGTGTTCTAGTAAAAAGCCTGCTCAGATTGGCCAGAGTCAGAGAGGCGGTCTATTAAAAAAAGAACTGGTGTTGCCTCGGAAGTGGGGGGTAGTCTTATACAGCGAATATAGGCCTAAACCTATGTTTTAACTGTAAAATTAGGGGGTCGTCTTATATGCCGGAAAATAAGGTAATATTGTATGTGAATTACACCTTAATTTATAAAAAATCAATAATCCTATATAATAAAAGGCTAATAGGCAAATTGACCTAATGGTAGAACAACCTGTCACTATGACATGCACTGAGCACAAGGGGGCAGATGCTCAACACAGGAGATGCCCCTTGATGGTCAGTGCTCTTCCATTTGGGGCTCATGGCTGGAGAGCACAGTTGCAGTAGCCTCTCCCACCTCTGCAGCAGTGCTAAGGATCCCTCAGGAGATGTCCGACTGCCAGCTTAGGCCTACTTAGGCTTAGGGCCTAAGCTGGCAGGCGGATATCCCAAGGGGTCCCAGACTGCGAGAGGGTGCACGCTAGGCTGAGGGACCCCCACCTCCCAGTCCACGAATATCATGCATCAGGCCTTTAGTTATTAAAATAGAAAGCCCTAGGGCCCTAGCCAATTTAGCTCAGTGGACAGAACATTGGCCTGCAGACCAAAGGGTCCCGGGTTCAATTCTGGTCAAGGCACATACCTTGGTTGCATGCTTCAACCCAGCCTGGGCTCAAGCAGGAAGCAACTAATCAATGTGTTTCTCTCACATCGATATTTCTCTCTGTCTTTCCCTCTTTCTTCCATGCTCTCTGAAAATCAATGGAAAAATATCCTTGAGTGAGGATTAAAATAAAGAAAGCCCTAGGAAGGGGGTGGAAGTAGAGAAGAGGGGATCAAAGGAAGGAAACATGGGGACATCTGTAATATTTTCAACATTAAAGATGAATTTTAAAAAAATAAACAGCAAACAATAAAACAACAAAATACATCAATGAAAGGAAAGACATAGTTATTTGAAAAGACCAACAAAATAGATATTTTAGCAAGTATTATTTAAAAAAAAAAAAAAAAAAGAAAATGAAAAAAAAGAAAAGAAAGAAAATGCAGGTAGCTGAGACGGCCCAATCGGCGCAAACACTTGGTTTCAAGGGAGTTCTTCAGTCACCCACGGAAAGGTCATAGTTTGCGGGCAAAACTTGAGGGATCTGGGTCCCGCGGCGCAGACAGTGATGGTAGCTGCTGAGCTCCGGCAAGGCCCCACCCCGCCCCACATTGTAGCCGGGAGCGCAGTGCTGCCACCTGCGCTGAGCTGCGCATAAGGAAGGCTGCAGCAAGAATTCTGCCCGGGACACCCAGTGCTGGGATTGGTGTAATCTGGGACTTTTTTAAAAACGCCAGGGGACACGGGACAGATTGTTAAGAATCGCGGACAGATTGTTAAGTGCCTCTTGTGTTGTACCAACAAGGGCGGAACATCTGGACATCTTGGCGCCTGATCCCCTTCACCCCCTTGCTTCTGAAAACTAGGGAAGGACTGCCCAGTTGGGCATATCCGGGGAAAGTGCAAGGGGAAATTGCCTTCCTGGAAACAAGGGATCGGAGCTTTAGAGATAGTCTGGGAGCCAGTTGGCACACTGCCAGCTAGAGCCATAGAGAAAGAAGGCCAGAGCAACCAAAAGGACTGGGAGGTCAAACCGGAAACACTGAAACCTAAGAGTTGAATTACAAACTGCCTTTTTTTTTTCTTTTTCTTTTTATTAATCAAAAATAAATGGACACAAATAACTAAGATATAGCCTACTTAAAATTAGGATTACCTTACAAAACTGAGGTGCAGTGGAATGCTGGGAACTGCAAGACTGTCTGCTCCGAGAATTAGGCGTGCCAAATACAATAACAGAGGAAGTGAATGACCACTACTGGACATTTTTATGCTAATTTTACCATTCTTTATTTTATTTTCATTTTTTACATCTTTTATTTAATTTTCATTTTTTACATCTTTTACTTAAGAAATGAATTTTTTTCTTTTTTCCTTACTTGATTTTACCTTTTCAATTATTACATTTTTCAATCTCTATCATCACTATTACTACTGCTATTTTGCAATTTTTGTTTCTTTTTTTTTTTCCTCTCCAGTACCATTTTATTTTTTCTTTATTTTACATTGGGAGTAACCTTCATTCTATTTTAATCTCTTCTATATCATCATTCAACCCTATCTCAACTTGACCTTTACACCATCACTCTCGTACTGAACTTTACCCTTTTAGTCTCCGGTTAATCCTATCCCTTTCCTGCTTTAGTTTTTCCTCTACTCTTTCTGTATACCCCCTGCTAAAGCTCTCACTATACTTATAGACCTAAGTTCCAACCCCTGATCCAAGTGTATAAATACCACTCTCTGCACTATATTAACTAGTTAAAAAAAAAAAACGGTTCTCCTCTCTATCCTTTTCTCATTGTTTGTGTGAAGGTTGATTATTGTGAATTTTTATGCTTTTTAGTGAAATTGTTAGGCTTATTCCTGTGTTGTTATTGTTGCTTTGTATTTTTTTTTAAAAATCCTCTGTTTTTGTTTGTTTCTTTTACTTCTGTATATCATAGCCTTACTTAATAATAGTGGATATTGTAGTTTGTATTTATCTCCTAGTATTGTTACTGGCATTGGCTGGGTTCAGTGGTTGTTCTATGGCAATTTTCTCCACAGATATATAGTTTGTCTCCCATTTCTCTTTTAGTTTCCTTCTTCTCTCTCTTTCTTTCTCTCTCTCTCTCTCTCTTCTTTTTTTTCATTTTCCAACTTCATTTTGTCATCACTTTTTTCCTTCGTTTTCTATCTCTTTATCCCTCTTTTTTTATTTTATATACTTATTTTATTTATTATTATTTTTTAAATTTTTCTTTATTTTATTTTTACCTTTCTTCCTTCTCTCCTATCCCCCAATTTGCCTTTCTCTAGTGGTCACCTTTGTGGGAGGTTATTAATATTATAAATACATTCCTGTTAAGTGCCTCTTGTGTTGTACATGGTAGTGTTGCAGTTTGTACCTTTAATCCAACGCAGGAGAAGAAACACCACATAACCAGACATCCTGAAAAGAGAGGCCATGGGGAGACAAAGACATAGCCCGCACATGAAAGAAAAGCAGGCATCACCAGAAAAGGAAGTAAAGGAGTCAGAGGCAAGCAGCCTACCAGAGCAAGAATTCAGAATAATGATCATAGGATGGCTAAAAAGAATGGAAGAGAAATTTGGCAATAACCAAGAAGAAATGAGGAAGAACCATGAAGAATTGAAGAAGAACCAAGAGGAATTGAAGAAGAACCAAGAGGAACTGAAGAAGGAACAAGAAGAAATGAAAAATGACATCACTACCATGAAGAACTCAATAGAAAGCATCAAGAGTAGACTAGATGAAGCAGAGGACCGCATCAGTGAGCTAGAAGATAAGATGGAAAAAAATACCCAAGTAGAGCAGCTTCTAGAAAAAAAGATTAAAAAGCAGGAGGAGAGCCTACGGGAGCTTTGGGACAATACGAAACAAAATAATATTCGAATAATAGGGGTTCCAGAAGGAAAGGAAACTGAGGTAGACATGGAAAAAGTATTTCAAGAAATAATGACAGAAAACTTTCCTGAGATAGAGAAGAAAAAACCCACACAAATCCAAGATGCTCGCAGAGTCCCAAGCAAAATAAATCCCAGAAGACAGATGCCGAGGCACATTATAATTGGCAAACAACAACAACAAAGTAAGAATCTTAAAAGCAGCCAGAGAGAGACAGAAAGTGACATACAAAGGAACCCCCATTAGACTAGCAACTGATTTCTCAACAGAAACATATCAGGCCAGAAGGGAATGGGATGAAATATACAAAGTCATGCAAAGGAAGGGTCTGAATCCAAGAATACTGTACCCAGCAAGGCTATCAATCAAAATTGAAGGGGAAATCAGGAGCATCACAGACAAAAAAAAGACTAAAGGAATTTATATCCACCAAACCAGCAATGCAAGAAATGCTAAAGGGTCTACTGTAAAAATAAAGAAATAGGAAGTGAAGAAGGAACACGGGTAAAGAATAAAAATGGGGTCAAATGAGTACCTATCAATAATAACCTTAAATGTAAATGGATTAAATGCTCCAATCAAAAGACATAGGGTGTCAGATTGGATAAGAAAACAAGACACATACATCTGTTGTCTACAAGAAACTCACCTCAGAAAAAAAGATGCACACAGACTGAGTGTGAAGGGATGAAAAAAAGTTTTCTAGGCAAATGGAAATGAAAAAAAAGCTGGGGTAGCAATACTTATATCTGACAAATTAGATCTCAGAGTGAAGGACATAACAGAAGATAATGAAGGCCACTTCATAATACTAAAGGGAACAATCCAACAAGAAGAAATAACCCTGGTAAATATATATGCACCCAATACAGGAGCACCTAAATACATAAAAAAAACTACTGGAGGACATTAAGGGAGAGATAGCAATACAATCATAGTAGGAGATTTTAATACCCCACTGTCACCCTTCGACAAATCATCAAAACAAAAAATCACCAAAGAAATATCAATCCTAAATGACTCACTAGACCAGATGGAATTAATTGACATCTTCAGAACATTCCACCCCAAAGCCACAGAATATACATTCTTCTCAAGTGCACATGGGACATTCTCAAAGATAGACCATATTTTGGGACATAGGCAAAGTCTTTTCAAATTCAAGAAGATAGAAATCATATCAAGCATCTTCTCAGATCATAATGGCATAAAACTGGAAATTAACTACAATAAAAATAATCCAAAAAAATCAAACACATGGAGACTAAACAGCATGCTATTAAACAAGGACTGGGTTACCAGAGAAATCAGGGAAGAAATTAAAAACATCATGGCAACAAATGACAATGAAAACACAACAATCCAAAATCTATGGGACACAGCAAAAGCAGTTTTGAGAGGGAAGTTCATATCCTTACAAGCCTATTGCAAAAAACTAGAAAAAAGGCTAACAAGTGATCTAACTCTACAACTCAAAGAGTTAGAAAAAGAGCAACAAGAAAAGCCCAGTGTAAGCAGAAGGAAGGAAATAAAAAAATCAGAGCACAGATAAACGACATAGAGACCAAAGAAACAATACATAAGATCAACAAAACCAAGAGCTGGTTCTTTGAAAGGATAAACAAGATAGATGGACCTCTAGCCAGGCTAACCAAGAAACAAAGAGAGAGGACCCAAATAAACAAAATCAGAAATGAAAGAGGTGAAATAACAACAGACCCCACCGAAATACAACGGATTGTTACAAAATACTACGAACAACTCTATTCCAACAAACTGAACAACCTGGAGGAAATGGACATATTCCTAGAAAAATACAAACTGCCAAAACTCAATCAGGAAGAATCTAAAAATCTCAATAGACCAGTGACTTGGGAAGAAATTGAAACAGTCATCAAAAAGCTTCCAGCAAATAAAAGCCCAGGGCCAGATGGCTTCACAGGAGAGTTTTACCAAACATTCAAGGAAGAACTAAAACCTATCCTCCTCATACTATTCCAAAAAATACAAGAGGAAGGAACACTTCCAAACTCCTTCTATGAAGCCAGCATCACCCTAATACCAAAACCAAATAAAGAAAACTCAATGAAAGAGAATTACAGGCCAATATCCCTCATGCCAAAATCCTCAACAAAATTCTAGAAAATCGACTCCAGAAGAACATCACAAAGATCATACACCATGACCAAGTAGGATTTATTCCAGGAATGCAAGGATGGTACAATATCTGCAAATCAATAAACGTAATACATCACATAAACAAATTGAAAGATAAAAATCATATAGTCATATCAATTGATGCAGAAAAAGCATTTGATAAAATCCAACACCCTTTCCTGATAAAAACTCTCAACAAGGTGGGAGTACAAGGATCATACCTCAACATAATAAAAGCTATATATGATAAACCCACAGCCAACATTATACTCAATGGGCAAAAACTAAAACCATTCCCTCTACGAACAGGAACAAGATAGGGATGCCCACTCTCACCACTCTTGTTTGACATAGTACTGGAAGTACTAGCCATTGCAATTAGACAGGAGGAGGAAATAAAAGGCATCCAAATTGGAAAAGAAGAAGTAAAGTTATCCTTATTTGCAGATGACATGATATTGTACATAAAAAACCCAAAAGACTCCATTAAAAAACTAATTGACTTAATAAATGAATTTGGCAATGTAGCAGGATACAAAATTAATGCCAAGAAATCCATGGCATTTCTATACACCAGCAGTGAAACTACAGAAACAGAGGCTAAAAAAACAATTCCATTTACCATTGCACCAAAAAAATTAAGATACCTAGGAATAAATTTAACTAAGGAAGTAAAAGACCGATTTGTGGAAAACTACACGACACTGAAAAAAGAGATAGATGTAAGGAGATGGAAGAACATACCATGTTCATGGATTGGTAGAATCAACATCATCAAAATGTCCTTACTTCCTAAAGCAATCTATAGGTTCAATGCACTCCCCATTAAAATACCAACAGCACATTTCACTGACCTAGAAAGAACTCTCCAAAAGTTCATTTGGAACAATAAAAGACCCCGAATAGCCACAGCAATCCTGAGAAAGAAGAGTAAAGTAGGAGGGATCTCAATACCAGACTTCAAACTATATTACAAAGCCACTGTTCTCAAAACAGCCTGGTACTGGCACAAGAACAGACATATAGATCAATGGAATAGAATCGAGAACTCATCAACCCAAATCAATATGCTCAATTAATATTTGACAAAGGAGGCACGAATATACAATGGAGTCAAGACAGTTTCTTCAATAAATGGTGTTGGGAAATTTGGACAGACTCATGCAAAAGAATGAAACTACATCACCAACTTATACCATTCACAAAAATAAACTCAAAATGGATACAGGACTTAAACATCAGACGGGAAACCATAAAAATATTAGAAGCATCCACAGGCAGCCAAATCTCAGATGTATGCCAAAAGAACTTCTTCACTGATACTGCCCCTAGGGCAATGGAAGCTAAAGAGAAAATAAACAAATGGGACTACATCAAAATAAAACGCTTTTTTACAGCAAAAGAAACCATCAACAAAACAACAAGAAAGCCCACGGTGTGGGAGAACATATTTGCAAATAATGCCACTGATAAAGGTTTAATCTCCAACATTTACAGACAGCTTATACAACTAAATAAAAGGAAGATGAATGATCCAATTAAAAAATGGGCAATGGACCTAAATAGAATATTTTCAAAAGAAGACAGAAGGAAGGCCAAAAGGCACATGAAAACATGCTCAAAGTCACTAATTGTCCAAGAGGTGCAAATCAAAACAACAATGAGGTACCATCTCACTCCTGTCAGAATGGTCAACATCAACAAATCAACAAACGACAAGTGTTGGCGAGGTTGTGGAGAAAAAGGAACCCTCATACACTGCTGGTGGGAATGCAGACTGGTGCAACCACTGTGGAGAACAGTGTGGAGTTTCCTCAAAAAACTGAAAATGGAACTCCCATTTGACCCAGTAATCCAATTCCTAGGAATATATCCCAAGAAACTAGAAATACCAATCCGGAAGGACATATGCACCCCTATGTTCATAGCAGCACAATCTACAATAGCCAGAATTTTGAAACAGCCTAGGTGCCTGTCAGCCGATGATTGGATCCAAAAAACTATGGTACATCTACACAATGGAATACTATGCTGCCATAAAAAAGAAGGAATTCTCATCATTTGCAGCAACCTGTATGGAATTGGAGAACATCATGCTAAGTGAAATAAGCCAATCAATGAAAGAGAAACACCACATGACCTCACTCATTTGTGGATGATAAAGAACATTATAAATTGATGAACCAAGAGACAGATATAGAGACAGTAAAGCAACAGGCAGACTGTCAAATTATAGTGGGGAGGGGAGGAAGATCTGGGGGAGATAATAGATCAACCGAAGGACTTGTGTACATGCATATAAGTACAACCAATGGACATAAAACTCTGGGGAGGGTGGGTATGTATGGGAGGGAGGGAGGGGGGCAAAAAAAATCAATAAAATATATTAAAAATAAATAAATAAATAAAATATTTAAAAAAAGAAAGAAAATGCAAATTAACATATAAATGAAATGGAACCAAACTACAGAAAAAGATATTAAAATTACCAAAATAGTACCATGAACAATTTTCATATCAATACTTTTAAAAATATAGGTGAAATTGATAATTCCCAAAATAAATAGTCAAAATTGACCTAAGACATGGAAAATTAATCATAGAAGAATGTGACATGATAATTTGCCTCATAACCCCAGGCCAAAATATTTTGTGAGTTTGAACCAATCATCTAGAAATAAATAAACTTTATATAAATTTTCCACAGCAAAGTAAAGGAAGGGAAATGACACAATACTATAAACTTGATGTCAAAACTGACAAAAGAAAAGAAATTATAGGCCCATCTAACTTAAGATCCTAGCTATTAAAATGTATAACCTTAATACCAATACCAAAATTAGACATGCACAAGAAAACTATATGCCATAATTTTTCACAGGAGTCCTAATGGCAATTTTAGTGAGACAGTTATTCATTTAGCGTCCCTGATCTTCATCTACTAAATGTCAGCAGGTTTTCCCACATACATACCAAATAAACTATGACAACCAAGAATACCTCCAGACATTTCCAAATGCCTTCTAGAGGGGTGGATCAGGCCCAGGTTGAGGATCAATGCTATAAACAATATCACTTCTGAACACAGATACAAAACAGCTAAATAAAATAATAGTCCCTCAAATCCTGCAGTACATTAAAAAAGATACATCATATCCTCATAGGATAATCCTAAGAAATGCAGGGAATGTTTAACATTTACAGATCTTTGAATATGGAACAGGGCACCAACTCCTTATGTTAGGGAGACTTATAATCTGATAGATAGGGCACCTGAATTAATCTGAAAAATCTTTTATTTTAAACTAGTGTCCTGGTGCTCGATTCATGCATATTGAAAGTAAATTAATTAGAATAAATATTTTAATATCACTATTCATCCTTTCTCTATAATAGAAATGTCAACCAAATTCACGATCGACAATGACAATGGAAACACACACATGCGATTGATGCCAGCGAGAGCCTCTATATGTATTGCACATGCATGAGTCAACTTAGCTTTTAAATATAAATCTTAAAACACATGTATTTATGTAAACAGAGGATTGAGTTTTTCTTAAGTTTCCTTTTAAGGCCTGTGCAAAGAGATTGAGGAGGTGACTCAGCTGTGAATCCAGCAAGCAGAACCAATAAGCATGGTCAGACCAACTCACAAGGAGTCAAACATCATCTCATAGCCTGATGACTAAGGACAATAACATCTGCAGACCTCCAGGGCTGCACATAGCTGCATTCCTTTCCCAGCCTCACCCAAGTCCATTCCCCTTTATAATCCTATCCCCTGCACCTTGCTGTAAGATAGGATTTGAATGCTTCTAAGAACTCTGTCTTGGTTGGCTAGCGTTCTCAATAAATGTGTTATATGGTTCAACCCTGCCTTTGTTTATTAGACACAGTGACAGGCAGCCCAAACCCACAAGGGGGTTTCCTGGTAACATTTTGGTGGCTCTGCTGGGATCCTCCTCTGAGCCCTAAGGTAAGACCCTATGGGGAGTGACAAAGGACTCAGGGTCGTTGCCTAGACTTGGGAAACTTCTTGCAGGCACCTGTGCAAACTCGCTAGCAGCTTCTGAGTTATTTAATTGAGGGACTTTCCTTAAGTGCTTACAAACTTTACCAGTCACCTTCGCTATTGGTTGAATCAGCGTTCTGTTTGCACGCCTGTTATCTGTATGGCCTGAGCATTGTAAGCCAGGAGTGGCATATTTAAGGTACCATCTGTTTCTGGGTGTTGAAAAGCATGGGAAATGCACTGGCAATCCCACCTGGCAGCCCACCAGCCACATTCTGGCAGATTGTTCAACTTATGCTTATGAATCTACTCGAGGCCCAGTGCACAAAATTCATGCATGGGGGCGAAGGGGGTGTCCCTCAGCCCAGCCTGCACCCTCTCCAATCTGGGACCCCTAGAGGGATGTCCGACTGCACATTTAGGCCCTCTCACAATCCAGGACTGCTGGCTCCCAACTTCTTGCATGCCTGCCTTCCTGATTGCCCCTAACCGCTTCTGCCTGCCAGCCTAATCACCCCTTAACCACTCCCATGCCAGCCGATTAATGTCTAACTACTCCCCTGCTAGCCTGTTTGCCCCCAACTTCCCTCCTCTGCTTGCCTGATCACCCACAACGGCCCTCCCTTGCAGGCCTGGTGCCTCCCAACTGCCTTCCCCTGCTGGCCATCTTGTGGTGGCCATCTTGTGTCCACATGGGGGCAGGATCTTAGACCACATGGGGGCAGCCATCTTGTGTGTTGGAGTGCTGGTCAATCTGCATATTACTCTTTTATTCGATAGGATAGAGGCCTGGTGCATGGGTGGGGGCCAGTTCGTTTTCCTTGAAGGGTGTCCTGGATCAGGGTGTGGGTTCCATTGGGGTGTGGGTCAGCCTGGCAAGGGACCTGTGGTGGTTTGCAGGCTGGCCATGCCCCCTGGCAACCCAAGGGGAGGCCGGGGTATCTGGAATTTATCTTCTACAATTGAAACTTTGTAGCCTGGAGCAGAGCCAAGCCTCCTGCTCACTCCATGGCTGGCAGCCATTTCTATTGGGACTTCTATAACTGAAACTTTGTAGCCTTAAGCAGAGGCATGGGCCCGCCAGGGTGTGTGGAAAGCTTTGCTTCCTCCATTGCCGGGGCAACCCTAGCCTGCTCTCTCCAGCTCCATGGCTGCTGCCATTTCTGTTTGGATTTGTTTACCTTTTACAATTGAAACTTTGTAGCCTTGAGTGGAGGCCTAGGCTGGCAAGAGCAGGTAGAAAGCTTGGCTTCTTCCATCACCTGGGAAACTCAAGCCTCCCTCCTGCTCTCTATGGCCATAACCATCTTGGTTGGGTTTATTTGCATACTCGCTCTGATTGGCTGGTGGGCGTGGTTGGTGGGTGTAGCGAAGTGATGGTTAATTTGCATATTATTCTTTTATTAGGTAGGATGACTAAAAGGGAAGGATAACATGTAAATTGCATTGTAATGAAATATATAACCATGTCATTTTAAGGTGCTTCCTTTTGTCATTTACAGCCAGATATTGTTTTACTCTGATACATTTACAAAGATGTTACATCTTCTGAAAGATCCATGGCAAGGACTCTTGATTTATTTTAAACTATATATCTCTGAGAATAAACTTGCAGACCATTCCCTTAAACTAGATAAGAATTATTTGAACTCTATAAGTATTTAGATTTATATAAATACTATCAAGAAAAATCAGGAGAAACAGAATTTTATTATAGGGCTGAATGAGATAAAAATAATTGTATGGAGAGAAACCAAGATGGTGGCATAGGGTGGACACCCGAATGCAGCCTACCACAACAAATTTGAATTTAGAACTGAAAAACAGGGGAAACATCATCCTAAAGCGCCGGAAGGCTGGCTGAGAGGAGGCTCTACCATCTGGGAAGGAGAAAGAAGGCACGCTGAACCTCAGGCACTGTTAAGATGCGGAGAACTGTGCACACGAAAAGGCGGCTGCAGAGTTCTCTGCCGGCTTGCTTGCGGAGCGCAGAGAGAGCGTGCCGAGTTTGCTACAGGCTTACTCCCTGCGCGCGGAAAGGGTGGACAGCTAATGCGCCGCTGGCTTTCTTGTTCAGGAGGAAAACAGAACCACCCTATTGCTCTGATAGACGGCCCCAGACAGGGAGAGGCCAGACTGTCAGGCAGTGGGCAGAGATCTCTCGGAGGTGTGTGAAGCCAGCGGCCATTACTATGGGACTCAGAAACCAGACCCTCGTAGGGAGGGGCTGAATAAAGCTTGTCTGCACCACCCTAGACTCCTCTCCATCCAAGCGGAGCACAGAAGCCCTTCCAGTGGCTAGCTTCCTCATTCGCTGCCAATAGAACTCTCCTAGAAAGGGGCAGATGGGAATCTAAAGCTTGTCTGCAACTAATTGTGTGGGATTCAACAAAGCTTGTCTGTGCCACCCCGAGACTCTGCCCCATTCAAGCGGAATACAGAAACCCTCCTAGCTGAGACACTTCTGATCCTCATAGCCAATTGGCTTGGAGATCAACGCTTCCCAGTGATACCAACAACAAGCAAGTTAACAACAAGACTGCACACACAGCCCACAAAGGGCTACACCAAGACTGTCCACCTCAGGTAACTGAGAGGCTGACTCACTGAACCAAATAGGACACCTTAGCACACAAAGCCACCCTACCAACTCAGGGAAGCTGTGAAAATGCCGAGACAAGGACATAGATCACAAACAAAAGAAATGGAGGAAAAGAAGAGACTGGATATAGAGTTCAAAACCACTTATAAGGTTTTTCAAGAATTTCCTAGAAAAGGTCGATAAGTCCTATGAAGAGATGAAAAGGGATCAATAAGAACTAATAAGGGATCAACAAGAAATAAAGAATACATTGTCTGAAATAAAAAATATTATACAGAGTCCTAAAAACAGAATGAAAGATCACAAGAATCAAGTCAAAGATTTGGAACATAAAGAGCCAGAAGATACTCCTCCGCAGAAGCAAGAAGACAAGAGAATCCAGAAAGTTGAAGATAATGTAAGAAACCTCTGGGACAACTTCAAGCGAACCAACATCAGAATTATGGGGGTCCTAGAAGATGAGAGAGAGCAAGATATCAAAAACATACTGAAAGAAATAGTGACAGAAAACTTCCCCCACCTGGCGAAAAAATTAGACTTACAAGTCCAGGAAGCGCACAGAACTCCAAACAAAAGGAATCCAAAGAAGACCACACCAAGACACATCATAATTAAAATTCCAAGAGCAAAAGACAAAGAGAGAATATTAAAAGCAGCAAGAGCAAAGCAGGTAGTTACCTATAAAGGAACACCCATATGATTGTCAGCTGATTTCTCAACAGAAACCATGCAGGCCAGATGGGAATGGCAAGAAATATTCAAGGTGATAAATAGCAAGAACCTACAGCCAAAAATAATCTACCCAGCAAAGCTATCACTCAGAATTGAAGGCCAGATACAGAGCTTCACTAATAAAAAAAAGCTAAAGGAGTTCATCACTGCCAAACCAGAATTATATGAATTGCTGAAGGGGGTTCTTTCGGAAGAGAAAGTAAATAAAGACAAAAACTATGAACAACAAATACGTAACTATCAGCAAGTGAATCTAAAAACCAAGGGAATTAAAAAAATTTGATGAACAATATTATCTGGTGAATATAATAGAATCAGGGGTATGGAAGGGGAGTGAACTGACGATTCTCGGGGAAAAGGGGAGAGAGGGGTGTGGGAAGAGACTGAACATAAACTGTGCACCTATGGATGAGGACAATGGGGGGTGGGGAAAGGGCAGAGGGTGGGGTGAGAACCTGGTGGAGGGGAACAATGGAGGGGAAAAAATGAGGAACATTTGTAATAATATGAATAAAGATTTATTTTTAAAAAATAATTGTATGGTTTTTGTAACCTTTATTAAAAAATATTGCTGATTTTTTAACCTTCTTGTTTTCCAAACATAGAGAACTTTTTTGCCCCCAACTTAAAACAATTTAGTAAATTATACTTTCATAAACAATATTGAGGCATTTATATTTTTCTCCCTGCCTCACCCCTCTAGAATTTAGATTCTCTTAATGAGTATTATTGTTCTCAGGACAATGTATTTGTTTGCATAAATCCAATAAGAATTTGATTTCTTCATAACAGGACATAACCCAGTTTCCAACTGTGGTTTTATTAACCGAAACTTTGCTGGAATATCATGTCTGAAAGAGACATGCCAGGAATCTGGAAGTCACCAGAAGTGCTAAGGAATAAAGAGTGACTTTGAAGCTAATAAACCCCTTGGATAAATAGCCTAGTACCTTGCTTGGTCACATGGTTCATGCAATCTTTCCAGGTCAGGAACAAAGGTTGCTTTCCTAGAGATATCAAGATACCAGTGGGGATCTCAAAAACTTGAGGAAGATACCCAAACCTATAAGTATTATAGGCAAAGCCCAATAGCAACTGTGTGGTCTGGCTTCTTTGCCCTGAGAGGAAACTTTCTTGTGAGATCCAGCAAAGCAGATTTTAAAAAAAAAAGTCTATATAATTAATTACTATTTTTGTTGTGTTTATTCAAATAATCAGACTAAACTGGAACTCAACTGAATGCAGTAAATAAATTAGTCTTGATTTGGCTCTTTGATAAAAATAAGGTTAATGGTAGGGAGAATTGTATTTCAATGGAAACCATAATCTGAGTTTGCCTATTTTTAGCTTCTTATTACAGAGAAGCTTGAGAATAGATTTAGATGTGTTAATATGTATTACTTTTTAAAATATAGATATTTCTTAAAAATGTGAATGTATTGCTAATCTGAGGAATGTTAATTGCTTCCTTGTCATCTAAAAATTGTTTCTAAGAGTTAAGAATTTTAACTATTGTAGTTAGAAAGAAGTTATGTTTCTAAATGATTTAAGAAGAAACAAACTAAAAGGGACTAGGCAAGTTACAGAGGGTCCGTGTAAGCTGCAGGAGGTCTGTGTAATTAAAGAAGAATTAGAGTTAAGGAAGTAAAAAAGGTGAGAAGGGATATAATAGGAAGAAAGGATATTAGAATAGGAATACTTAAGAAGAAAATATTCATTTATGAATACTAGAGGACCGGTGTATGAAATTCTTGCACTGGGGAGGATGTCCCACAGCCCAGCCTGCACCCTCTCCAATATGAGACCCCTCAGCGGATGTCCAACTGCAGGTTTAGGCCCGGTCCCACATATATTACCCTGTGGGATTGGATTTAAACCTGCAGTTGGACATCCCTCTCACAATCTGGGACTGCTGGCTCCTAACCACTCACCTGCCTGCCTAATTGCCCCATAACTGCTCCATTGCTGGCCTGATTGACACCTAACTGCTCCTCTGCCAGCCTGATTGCTCCCAACTGCCCTCCCCTGCTGGCCTGATCACCCCCAAGGCTTTTATTAGTATAGATATGACCCTGCACAGAGCATTTTACTAACCCTGCTTTACAATAAAGGCTTGATAATTGAATCATTAGGACCAGACACCAAAATTTACTTTCTTTGAATAGTGGAGGGAATAATTATCTTGTCTTTAATTTACCCAGAAATTAAAATGAGATAATGACTTAGAGAAGTATAAAAGCACCATATAAAAACAATTGTCTTTTTCATGTACTGAAAAGATAATGAAGTGGTAAAATGAAAAACACTTTTTATTCTTCCCCCTTACTTCCTTTACAGCCTTTATTTAAACTTTGAAATTTATAAAAATTTCACTCCAAATTTCATTTCTTTACATTCAATATTATTTTCTATTGGTTTCAGGTTTTTTTTTCTTTTATTAGTTACAGAATAGTGGTTAGACAATCATATACTTTACAAAGTGTTCCCCGATATTTCCGGTACCCACCTGGCATCATACCTTCATTACAACACTATTGACTATATTTCCTACTTAAGTGACAATGGGTTTACAGGTTCCTTCCAGTCTTTCGTGTTGCTCGTCCTTCCCTTTCTTTCTCACTTCTTCCCTCATTTTCCTTATATAGTATTTCAACTGGCCATCAAAGCTCAGTGAAGGCACTGGGACACGCTTCATCCATTTTACAGACCAGGAAACTGAAGCCAATTCCAGTTGGTTGTGGAACTTGACTTGGCACACAGGAAGCCCTCAAAGCCATGCTCTCTGCCCTTCCTAAGGGGCAGCCTCCAGGCAAACACAACAAACCTTCCCATCAGGCTTCTGAGCCTCTTTCTCAAGCACCTCTTTATTGCAGATGCTCCACATTCTTTCCTCTACCCGGTCCTACTGTCCCCCCCCCTTCTCTGGAGCAGGTGGAAGGCTTTGCACTCACCGCCTAGGCATGCTCTGCCATGGGGCAGGGTGGTGCAGGCTTTT
The DNA here is from genome assembly GCF_964339955.1 of Pipistrellus hanaki. Lineage (NCBI taxonomy): Eukaryota > Metazoa > Chordata > Mammalia > Chiroptera > Vespertilionidae > Pipistrellus > Pipistrellus hanaki. The sequence goes on from NC_140524.1 coordinate 47,141,198, forward strand.
GGGTTAAGGAGGAGCAGGAGTCACTGCCTCTGAAGGGCAAAGGCTGCCTGGGTGAGGCCAGTTAGCACTAGGAGCTTCTCTGAATCACATCAGTCAGTCTAGTACCCTGCAGTGCGGCACCCTTCCACTGAGGTTGCACAGACCCTCAACCCTCGTCTCAGGGGTGAGGGTCCTTGCCCCTCTGCCAGGGAGTCCTTCCATGCCCCTTTATCCCTGGTTGGGCCCACCCACATCTTAGGGCCACTACAGAACCACTATCTCTCTGCAGATGAGGCAGATCCCAGTCCTTGGTCTCCACGAAGCTGTGAATCTGTGGCCAGAGGCCCAGTCTAGATGTTAGCAACCCCATGCCTGCAATGTTCCCAGTGCCACTGGGGCTTGGATAAGTGGGCCCAGCCATGCCTACCCATGGGAGTGGCTAGGCAGGCCCAGCTGCGCCTCCCTAGGGCTGCGATGTTCCCAGGACCCACAAGAGTGGCTAGGTGGGCCAGAGATGTTCTTAGGGCCCCATGGGAGTGGCTAGGCAGGTCAGTGATGTCCCCAGGGCCCTATGGGAGTAGCTAAGTGGGTCCAACTGCACCTCCCTGGGGCGGCAATGTTCCAGGGGTCCCACAGGAGTGGCTAGGCAGGCCGCTGCCCCCAGCAATGGACCCGGACCCCTCTGGTGGCATCTGGCTCTGCTCACCCCTCCTCCTTGGGTCAATGGACTTGTACCTTGTGGGTGGTGTCTGGCACTGCCCACTAGGCCTCCTCCACCCCCAATGGACCCATAACCCCAGAACTGGGCCATGGTGCTGCCTGCCCTGCCTGCATATGCAAATTAACCACCATCTTCGGTGTGTTCATTTCCATACTCTGATTGGCTGTGGGTGTAGCAGAGGTACAGTCAATTTATGTATTTGTCTATCATTATGTAAGATAATGAACAACAGAGAGGAGAAAATGGCGGCAGAATAGACAGATGTGTTCAAACCCTAGTCTCAGAGCAGATAGAAAGAGCGCCTGAAAGTCATTCGGGGAGTGTTTGGTGGCAAGCTAAGGGATAGCAGAACTCTAAGAGAAGGTGGGGGACTTCTAGACGGGGTTCCCTGATCAGGCAGTCTGCACTGTGGCTGAGTCCTCTCCCAGAGCTATGGGCTCAGATGGAAAACTACTCCATCTTGCAAGGAAAAGTGGATCTTATCTGAGGCCTGAAAAACCCACAGCTGTGGAGACCACCGAACAGCTGTGAGTCTCCAATCAGCACAAACATGCGGATTCAAGGGAGCTCTTAACTTAAGGTGACCAGATTTTAACATTGGCAAAGCTGGACACCATTGATGGGGGAGGGGGTCTTGATTAAAAATTTGGTCTATATGGAGCATACAAAAAATAGTATTGTAATATATATTTTTAAATTTCAACATAAGTACAATTTACAAATATAATAAATAAATAAAAATTATGTATAGTTGTGTCACTTTCAAGGCCGGTGCTAGACTTTTTGCCGCCACTATAAAATATAAATAATTCGAGTACTGTCAGCTAAATTCAATAAAATTTATGTATTTATGAAATAAATAAATAAATTACTTACCTAAATTATCTAAATAGCTGATTTGTAATGACATCACTTGTTTAACTAGCTTACTAGCACGCAGTACGATTTGTATAGTCTGAGAGACAGTTACAAAATGTTTTTGTCATTGCCAATCCCCAAAATGCCATTGTTCATTAAGTCCAAACAATGGTGGTCAAATTCTTAACAACTGATAAAAAATGCGAACTTTGATAAGCAGCTCTCGATAATTAGTTCTCAACAATTATTTGTTATTATTAAAGTTTAACATTATAAAAAACAAAAATAATATAAAACTCATATCCTGGCTAAAAAGCCACATGGCCATCAAAAACCGTATATTCCCTTCCCGTTCTCCCACCATTCCCTAGCTTGTCAAGCATTCTTTCCAAAAATTGGGACTGTTTTAAAACGCCGTGGGACAAATGGTTAAAAATTGGGACTGTCCCGCCAAAAGCAGGACATCTGGTCACTTCATTTTAACTCCACCACAGAAAGGTCAGATTTTGCTTGGGATAACATGAGGTATCTGGGTCCCGGTGGCTGTGGCTGCGGCTGTGGTGGCTGTGGCAGCTGTGGCAGTGGCAGCAGTGGCAGAGAGAAAAGCCCGCGCTGCAAGACTGAGGACCGGGGAGCTCTGTGCACGCAAAAGTCCCTCACTGTTGGGTCTGGCATGATCCGTGAATGTGGAAAGGGGTCCTCAAGGTTGCTAACAGAAGGGATGTCTAAAAAGCAACCCATTCTGATCTGACACGAAGGGAGAGCATAAGAATTTGAAAGATGTGGAGTCTGCTTGAACTTGCGCACAGACCTATCGTTCGCACACCTGGGCTTTTTCCCCTTCATCCCCTTGCTTCTTATTACTAAGCAAAGACCACTCAGTTTGGCATGCCCTGGGAGACTGCAGGGGGAAGTTGCTTTTCTGGAAACTGGGGATCAGAGCGGGGAGAGACCATCTGGGAGTCAGCTCGGAGGCAGCCCACCTCCACAAACCAGTATTGAGTGCCATAGAAAAAGAAGGCTAGAGCAGCCAAAAAGATGGGGAAGTCGATCGAGAAACACTGCCACCTAGGGGCTGAATTACAAACTGACTTTTTTATTATTAGTTTTATTTAATCAAAAATAAAGGCATACAAGAAATTAAGAAACAGCCTAATTAAAAATAAGGACTGGCTTACAATACTGAGGAGCAGTGGAACACAGGGAACTGCAATACTGTCTTGACTGAGAAACAGGTGTGCCAAACAGAATAACAGAGGAAGTTAATGACCTTCACTACTGCACATTTTTATGCTAATTTTTTTATTTTATTTTCATTTTTTGCACCTTTTACTTAAGAAACGAATTTCTTGCCGAAACTGGTTTGGCTCAGTGGATAGAGCGTCGGCCTGCAGACTGAAGGGTCCCGGGTTTGATTCCCGGTCAGGGGCATGTACCTTGGTTGCCAGCAAATCCCCAATAGGGGGTGTGCAAGAGGCAGCTGATCGATGACTCTCTCTCATCGATGTTTCTAACTCTATCTCTCTCCCTTCTTCTCTGTAAAAAATCAATAAAATATATTTTAAAAAAAAAGAAAAGAAATGAATTTCTTTCTTTTTTCCTCATTTGATTTTACCTTTTCAAGTATTACATTTTTAGTTGCAATCATCATTATTACTACTGCTATTTTACCTTTTTTGTTTCCTTTTTCTTTTTTTTTTTTAAATTGCCATTTTATTTTCTCTTTATTTTACATTGGGATTAGTGTTCTTCATTCTATTTTCATCTTTCCTTTAGGATCCTTTAACGCTATCTCAAAATGACCTTTATGCCATCACTCTTCCTAACCTTTCCCCTTTTGGTGTCCTGTTTATCTTAACCCTCTCCTGGTTTTAGATTTTTCCCTATTCTTTAAGTCTACCCCCTGCTAAAATTTCACCCTACTTATATATCTAATTTCCAATCCCCTGCTCCAAGTGCATGCACACCACTCCTTTCACTCTTAACTATCAAAAAAAATTGTTTTTCTCTCTGTCCTTTTGTTGTTTGCATGAATGTTGATTATATTGAATTTTTATGCTTTTTAGTGAGATTGTTTTGCTTATTCTTTTATTGTTGTTGCTTGGTATTTTTTGTCTGCTTTGTTTTTGTTTGTTTTTTACTTCTGTTTCCCCTTGCCTCGCTTGATTTTAGTGGGTGTTGTAGTTTGTATTAATCTCCAAGTACTGTTGCTGGCATTTGCTGGGATTAGTGGTTATTTTATTGAAATCTTCTCCCCATACATATAGTTTGTTCCCCTTTTCTCTCTTAGTCTTGTTTTTGTCTCTCTTATTTTTTTTTCTCCAGCAGTACATTAGTAAGATCATACACCATGACCATGTAGGATTTATCCTGGGAATGCAAGGATGGTACAATATCCACAAATCAATAAACGTGATACATCACGTAAACAAATTGAGAGATAAAAATCATATAGTCATATCAATTGATGCAGAAAAAGCATTTGATAAAATCCAACACCCTTTCCTGATGAAAACTCTCAACAAGGTGGGGATAGAAGGATCATGCCTCAACATAATAAAAGCTATATATAATAAACCCACAGCAAACATCATACTCAATGGGCAAAAACTAAAACTATTCCCTCTAAGAACATGAATAAGACAGGGATGCCCACTCTCACCACTCCTGTTTGACATAGTACTAGAAGTATTAGCCATTGTGATCAGACAAGAAGAAGAAATAAAAAGCATCCAAATTACAAAAGAAGAAATAAAGTTGTCCTTATTTGCAGATGATATGATATTGTACATTAAAAAAAAATCAAAATACTCCATCAAAAAACTAATAGACTTAATAAATGAATTTGGCAATGTAGCAGGATACAAAATTAATGCCAAGAAATCTATGGCCTTTCTATATACTAATAGTGAACTTACAGAAACAGAGACTAAATAAGCAATCCCATTTACCATCACACCAAAAAAATTAAGATACCTAGGAATAAACTTAACTAAGGAGGTAAAAGACCTGTATGTGGAAAACTACAGGACACTGGAAAAAGAGATAAAGGAAGATGTGAACAGATGGAAGAACATACCATGTTCATGGATTGGTAGAATCAACATCATTAAAGTGTCCATACTACCCAAAGCAATTTATAGGTTTAATGCACTCCCTATTAAAATATCAACAGCATATTAAACAGACCTAGAAAAAACTCTCCAAAAATTCATCTGGAATTTAAAAAAGACCCCAAATAGCCATAGCAATCCTGAGAAAGAAGAATGAAGTAGTAGGGATCTCAATACCAGATTTCAAGATGTATTACAAAGCCACTGTCCTCAAAACAGCCAGATACCGGCACAAGAACAGACATATAGATCAATGGAATAGAATAGAGAATCCAGATATCAACCCAAACCTCTATACTCAATATTTGACAAAGGAGGCATGAACATACAATGGAGTCAAGACAGTCTCTTCAATAAATGGTGTTGGGAAAATTGGACAGATACATGCAAAAAAATGAATCTATATCACCAACTTATACCATCCACAAAAATAAACTCAAATGGATAAAGGACAAACAAAGACAGGAAATCATAAAAATACTAGAGGCATCCACAGGCAGCAAAATCTCAGATATATGTAGAAAGAACTTCACGGATACTGCCCCTAGGGCAATGGAAGCTAAAGAGAAAATAAACAAATGGGACTAGATCAAAATAAAAAGCTTTTTTACAGCAAAAGAAACCATCAACAAAACAACAAGAAAGCCCACTGTATGGGAGAATATATTTGCAAATGTTATCACTGATAAAGGTTTAATCTCCAACATCTATAGACAGCTTATACAACTAAATAAAATGAAAATGAATGATCCAATTAAAAAATGGGCAATGGACCTAAATAGAATCTTTTCAAAAGAAGACAGAAGAAAGGCCAAGAGATACATGAAAACATGCTCAAAGTCACTAATTATCCGAGAGATGCAAATCAAAACGACAATGTGCTACCATCTCACACTTGTCAGAATGGCTATCATCAACAAATCAACAAATGACAAGTGTTGGCGAGGATGCAGAAAAAAAAGAACCCTTGTGCACTGCTGGTGGGAAGCAGACTGGTGCAACCACTGTGGAGAACAATATGGAGTTTCCTCAAAAAACTGAAAATGGATCTCCCATTTGACTCAGTAGTCCCACTCCTAGGAATATATCCTAAGAAACTAGAAACACCAATCAAAAAGGATATAAGCATCCCTATGTTCATAGCAGCACAATTTACAATAGCTAGGATTTTGGAAACAGCCTAGGTGCCCATCAGCCGATGATTGGATCAGAAAACAATGGTACATCTGCACAATGGAATACTATGCTGCCATAAAAAAGAAGGGATTCTTATCATTTGCAGCAACCTGGATGGAATTGGAGAACATTATGCTGAGTGAAATAAGCCAGTCAATGAAAGAAAAATACCACATGTTCTCACTCATTTATGGATAATAAATAACATTATAAACCGATCAACAAAAAGATAGATACAGAGACAGTAAAGCAACAAACAGACTGTCAATTTACAGCAGGGAGGGTAGGGAGATATGGGGGAGATAAGAGATCAACCGAAGGACTTGTATGCATGCATATAAGCATAACCAATGGACGCAAAACTCTGGGGAGGGAGGGCATGTATGGGAGCAAGGGGGGGCAATGGTAAGATATGTACATATATAATACCTTAATTTAAAAAAAAAGAATTGCAAAACAATAATAATAATAATAAATAAATAAATAAATAAATAAAATAGCCCAGCCCAAAAAATGGGAGGAAGATAGCTGAAACAAATATCGCAAAATGTTGATGGCTATTGATATTGAATTATGGCTCCATGGAAGTTTATTATACTCTGTACTGTCATCTATATTTGGAAGTTTTCATAATAGAAAGTTTTTAAAAAGTTATTAATGTAAGTCAATGCATTAACAATTTAAAAGGGGGAAAACTATATGTCTAACTTATAGGTGAAAAAACAGTTGCCCGTGTTGTTGGCTTAATCCCCAGAGTGGGGTGTGCAGGAGGCAGCTGATCAGTGATTCTCTCACATCATTGACCTCTCTCTCTCTCTCTCTCTCTCTCTCTCTCTCTCTCTCTCTCCTCCCTTTCTTTCTGAAATCAATAAAAATATATATATATTTTTAAATATATTTTATTGATATTTTACAGAGAGGAGGAGAGAGGGATAGAGAGCTAGAAACGTCAATGAGAGAGAAACATCGACCAGCTGCCTCCTGCACACCCCCCACCAGGGATGTGCCCGCAACCAATGTACATGCCCTTGACCGGAATCGAACCTGGGACCCTTCAGTCCACAGACCGACGCTCTACCACTGAGCCAAACCGGTTTCGGCTGAAATCAATAAAAATATTTTTAATAAAATAATTATGCTGTAATATATATATATTCTAACATACATACAAATACAAACTGGGCTTTTACAATTTATATATTTCTGTGTTGTTTGATCATTTTTATAATTAGCACAGTTATGCATTATTTACAAAATATTGTGATAATTATTTCCAATATTCAGATATGAATTCATTATGCTGTATGCCTTCAATTTATACAATGTTCTATCTCAATTATATCTCACTAGAACTGGGGGAGGGGGGAACCCTTAAAGGAGTACTTCCATTTTCCTAGGATAAAGCCCAAAATAATTAAGGGGGCCTGCTATTCAGCCTCAGCTCACAATACTTTCCCTCTTCCTTAATGTCCTCTAGTCATAGGAGATGCCTCCCAGTTCAAGTCCTTTATACATGTTCTAGCTTCAGGTCTCTCCACATGCTGTTCATTTCCTCTACCTAGAACACTTCCTCCACCCACCCCTCACCCATCTCCATCTATCCTAATTGATCTTTCAGTTCTCATCACTTCTTCAGGGAAGCCTTCCCTGACATTCTGAACAGGGTCAGATCCTCCTGTTATAAGCACTTACAGAACCATTATTTTTCCTTCATAGCTCTTACCACAATTTGTGGTTTTTTATTTACAGATGAGATTATTCATATCTGTTGTCACTCCTACTAGACTAAAAGCTCCATGAGAGCAGGACTGTTGTCTATCCTGCTATAACCTGATATCTAGTAAGAGCTCAGTAAATATTTGTGAAAGAAATAACTTCTCCCTGTTAATCAGAGTGGACCTTGGCTTTGGCACTAGTTCCATTTTTCTCTCCATTCCAATCCCTGCCATCATAAAAATAGCCTCGATGACTATAGATGACTCACACAACATTTTAGCATCACTATCCTGTGATCTCCCCTACTTCTACAACCTCTGACCACATGCCACTTCACATGCCATTAGTGTTCTAATCTAGATGACCCCATAACCATGGAGCTGCTCCACTTCAAAATTCCTGAACTCCACTATCTCAATCTCTGGCTATAACCTAGCCTTATTACTTCTTGGCTCTCAAATACTCACTCTTCATTGTCATCAAGATCTACCTTCCTTTGACTTCTCATTGCTTTACTCCCTATCCAGTCTAGATGCTATAGTACATCATTTTAACCAGTCTCTTGTTAAGCAGCCTTACTGCTCTTACCATTTTAATCTACCATTTACTGAGCAGTTACTGTGGGTTGCCATATATGCATTATCTCTCTAATTTATCACACCTATATGAGGTAAAAGCCACCATTATCCTCTTTTACAGATAAGGAAAAGGATTCTTAAAAAGGCAAAGTAACTTGTCCAAGATCACACAACTAGAAATTAGTAAAACAGGGTGAAGTTGGGATTTGAATGAGATGTATCTGACACCAAAGTCTATGCTCTGAACCAGTAGGTTATTTTGATGCTCAGAGGGAAAGTTAACTCTGGCTGCAACATGCAGAATGAACAGGATGGAGCAGGCAAGTTTGAAGGTTTGGAGATCAAGTCAGCCATCCAAAAGAGATTTGCTGGTAGACTAATAATCATCTACCCAAATATCATAAAAAATTAAAACTTACTTCAGTTGTGTGATTTTACAGGATGGACTTGGTGGGCTTTGTCTAAGAACAGCACAGCTAGGTATGCCTAGAAGATACCAGAAAGAAATCAGTAGTTTAACACATTCTTTCAGAATAAAGTTTTTACTTTAACTTCTCTTGACATATATATACTGTATATATTGCCATGTATTCATTGCTTTCAAGTGCTGAGAATTTGTCATAGTCATATTTATACTTACATTAACCCTGTGAGCTACTATCCCATTTTATAAATGACAAAAAGGAGGCACAGGAAGACCAGGGAAATTGCTTTGGTCACACAGTTAGTTAATGGTAAAGATAGGGTCAGAACTTAAGTCCACTGGTCTCCTACTAGTCACTGACCTAACCAAGTTCCAACCTGAAGATCATACTCCCCATACTACTCACAGGCTGTTGAGACACTTGGGGGGTGGTAGTGGTAGACCAGGACATACTACTAATCCCTATGCTCTAACCTTGGCAAAAAGCCAATGGGCAGATCTGAGGCTGGTGAAGTCACCAGGCTGGCACACCAGAAAGGACCTTGTTGCAATTTCCTCCACTCAACTTTATGGAGAAGGCCATGAGGTCTTACACTGGAAGCCATCCAATTTTATACCCCCACTCAGAGAGCACCATGTCCCTGAGGAGCACCAAACCTGGAAGCCACACCAAGCCCAGACAGGCTCACAGAAAGAGTAAGGAACAGTTCAGTCACCTGTTCCCCTTCTCCTCTTACAGACTCAAATGATACATGGGAAGTACCAAAGTAGCCTATTTGGGTTTTCTCCCCAACTTTAAGCAGTAATTTGGGGTCCCCAGATTGTGGTCCCTGGACCTCTCTATGCTTATGCGCAAACCATTTGCCCTTTCTTTTTTACATTTTTGAAGAGATGGTCAATTGTTTTCCTCAGTATTTCAAACAGGTCACTCACCCTCCCGGCCACCTCAAAAATAAAAAGTCAGTGAGGCAGGATACTTAGGTGTTAGGAGAATTTTTGGCAAGTGGGAAAATGGAAACTGAGACAGATGGTTAGCCAAATAGGGCGAAACAAATCAAGCAATTTACATCCAGCTAGTAAATTGCAAAATCTTCCATAGACACTTGAGAGCAAATGGTTTAGCCTCTCCTTCCTAACCAGAGAGTAAATAGCTTAAATCAGTGTTTTTCAACCTTTTTTGGGCAAAGGCACACTTGTTTCATGAAAAAAATCACGAGGCACACCACCATTAGAAAATGTTAAAAAATTTAACTCTGTGCCTATATTGACTATATATAAAGTAATTCTCTTGAATAGGAATCAAATAAACACAAAGAAAGTATTTTATAATTACTTTATTATGAAATATTAAGTAAACAAAATAGTGAAAAATTATAAAATTCTTGTCTTGTCTGCACCTACGGCACACCAGGCAACATCTCGCGGCACACTAGTGTGCCGCGGAACAGCGGTTGAAAAACGCTGGCTTAAATCACCATGGTCAGGGAGAGAGATAACAGAGACACAATCAGTGCAATTAATGCCAGCCAAATCCAAGGATGGATAAAGTCAGGGAAATAAATAACAACCAAAACAAAAACAAAAACAAAACAATTAGAACCAAACAAATTCAAGATAGAGACAAAACTGACCAGAAAATGACACTGATCTCTCTATTCAGTCATTTTGGTGCACCAATATATTATTTAAAAACACACCTGGAAAACTGATGAATATTTTGTAGAAACCCTCCCCTGAGACCTCCTCTCTCTCCCCAAAGATAAATAAAAGCCCTCAAGACAAAGGATGTCAGTTGCTCTTTCCAGAGCATGGCCACGATGTTTCTTTCTCCCACGTGAACTTTCTTCTAAATTCTAAGAGTCCCCAGGGACTTGTAACCAGGGGAGCAGCAGTTGCTCCTTAGCTAACCCCCAGAACCTGTCTCCAAGCCTTTTCTCTAACTTTTCTAGAGAGCAAAGCAGCCCGTCTAGGCTCTCTCCTGTTGCTTCTTCTATCCCAAGATCCATGTCACTGTTCCTAACTTTAATAAAGTACTCTCAAAATCAGCATTTACTATGAATCCCCAATGTATAATCTGGTAAGAGCTTCCTATTCTAATCCCTGCATTTCCAGTAAAGGCTTCTATTTTCAGCTACCAGTATAACTCAAATTCATAGATCAAAAACTACTTGGGAAGAATTCTCTGACCTTTGTACTGGATCTTGCAAGCACTGAAAATCAAGAACCCACACACTACAGGCCTCGGGGGCTGGTCCTTTTCCGATGGCATCAGCATTCCTTTCCCTTCTCCCCTCCCCATGCACACACACCTGTAAATCGCTACACACACACACACACACACACACACACACACACACTCCGCACAAAGGCGCATCCCCAAAATGCTCATCCATACACCCCTCCACACGCTCATCCCGGGGAGCCTCTCACTACCCCCTCACCCCTCTCCCTTCTCCAGGGCTGGCTTCTGGGCCCTGAGGTCCTGGCCCTCCTCTGCCCCCCAGCTTCGCGGGCAGCGAGAAGTCCCCCTAGGAGGCGCGCTGAGCTCACCCACCCAGCCTTCGCAGCCTCTCAGGCCAGTTTGACTTAGCAGCCAAATCCCTCCTCACATCACAGAATGTGCGGCTCAGGGCCAACAGGGAAGCAAGTCGCTGGGCCAGAACGAACTCCCCCGATTTCCTTTCCCTCCAAATGGGCAGGGCGCGGGACTCCTTGCTCGCTGGACAAAGAGCTCACCAGGTTCCCAAAGCCGGTTTGCCCTTCCTCTGCTTCCGGTCAGAGGGGGATTCAGAGGGAAAGACAAGTTCTTTGGGGCGGGAATTGGAAATGAATCACAGAGGAGGCGGCTCCAAAGGAGGGCGAGGCCTGAAAAGGGGAGGAGAAATTGGGAGATGGGAGAGAAAGGCGGGGGGGGGGGGGGGGGGGGGGGGGGGGGGCGGAAAACCGTGGCAGGTACAGTTTTGAGGTTGTTTAGTGTAGTCCTGGGAATCCTGCCTGCTCAACACTTAAACCAGGAATCACTGGGCTGGGTCATTTCCTCGGTGCTGTCCTTAAACTCATTACTCCACACCAAAGACAGCCAATGCCAAGACCTTTGACTAGCAGCCCACCAGGTACCACGGAATCTACTGGTCTGGGGCAGGGCACAGGAATTAATTCTTCATGGGGCCTATAATAATCTTACCTCAAAGGGTTGCTCATAGGATTAAACTAGTTACTACATCTCAGACGCTTAGAATAGTGTCAGGGAGAGTGTAAACTATCATTGATAGCTCCTATTATTACAAAAGTATTCATTCATTGATTATCTGTTCCCCCTCTAGATTATGAGTCTCCTGAGGGCAGAGAGTATGTGTTTCATTCATCACTGAACTCTAGCACCTGGCACAAAGAGGCTATCAATAAATTACTTGTTGAACAAATGGATAAATGAATGATTGAATAACTGACTAGTGGCTATGCTAAGACTCTCTCCTATGCCACGTAGGAGGTATATTTGTGGAGGTTTGAGGAAGAAAGGCTATGTTGGGAAAGGTGGCACAAAGGACCCCTGTTGTTTGGTACATAAAGTGACTTGCTCTACCCTTGGAAAATGGAATGTCTTTGGTGATTTTCTAAATGGACACATTGAAGACTGTCAGACAACTGACCTGCAATTAGAAACCAAGACATATCTAGCTATAGCAGTATTTTTATCTTTTGCAGTTAGTGAGTAAAGCAGGATGAGAGAGAGGGCTGAAGTGGAAAACTCAAAAATAATGGTGGCAAATATAAGTGTTCCAAGTAAATTGAAGTGTGTATGGAGGAGCATAGTCACCTTCAAAGGGATTAGGATGCAGGCCATAGATTAACAATAATGTTATCCACCTCTCTGTTATAATCATAGGGTTTTTTTATGATCTGCCCTAATGTCCCAACATTTGGGGGGGGGGGGTAGGTGTGCAGATTAGGCTCCTACCACTACATTCAATAAACTTGCATTTATGGAAAATCATCCTGTTAAGGCTAGAAGGGACCTTAGAAATTATTCATACATTTCAATCCATAACTAAACAACTAAGAATCAAACTAGCAAAGGACTAGGGGGCTTTGGGATTCTCTGACCTTTGTACTGGATCTTGCAAGCACTGAATTCATTGTGTGCCTTACTCCTTTAATCCCTGAAACCCTCTATCCCAACCCCAAAGAGAATTAGAAAAATGAAGGGATTGGAATAAGAAGGTCATCAGAGGGTATTGAGAAGTGAAGTTCATCAATAAACATTACTTCACCCCCTCTTACTAATTCTAAGGGAAGGTAGCTAGAATGGCTTCCCCCATGGTATCTGGCAGCCTTGCTCTATCCACATAAACTCCACAGGCAAAGATTTGAAGTACAGCCAATCTGAGTCTTGGCAGAATACCTGTGATCTTCCCAGAGCACAAGAGGTTTGGATGCTGGTCAGAAAATGCTTCCAGGCCATCTCTCACTCCCCTTCTAACTCCCTCTGCCCTGGGAGACTGTCAAAAAATTATTTTTCATAGTTTCTTACCTTCTGGGATCTGATAAGATAAAAATTCTTTCTAATTCATCCCCTCAGAATAGAGCTACAGAATATGAAGCCATTTACTAATAGTTCAGTACAGAATTGGCTTCTTAGCAATGGAATATCCCACAACTATCATTGCAGTCCCCACAACTACTATTACAGTCCTCTGGCCCCTTTTGTTTAAATGTCATCCTTTTTGGTGTTTTGGACAAAGATCACTAGGAGCAGGAGCCATTGACCACTTTTTCTTTTGCTGTATAAATAATAAATTGTTTGAATCTAAAAGTGATTTATTATATCTTTACTGATGAGTCAATCAGATCTTGGATTCTTGCTTTGCCTTGTGTGCTTAACAGCTGCTTGCTGAGAATTTCACATTTCTGGTAATTAAAGCACTCTCCCCTATCACTGAGGGCATTGAGTTGTACAAAATATATGTAGACAGTTTACTAACCACTATCATGTACACCTGAAAAGAATATAAATACATTTTGAATGTCAATTGAAAATAAAAATTTTAAATTGTATCTTTAGAAAAGATATGTAGATCAAAATGGCTTTTTCCTGTCACAGTTCATCAAAGAGAAAGTCAGCCCAAATTCTATTGTCTGGGACTTACACTCTGGCTGTACATTATTGATAGCTAATTTATTAATTCTTCTAGTTGTTTCTTTTGGAACTGACTGGCCTTAAAGAACAATAGCCTCTTACCAAGTAGCAATTATGGAATGCTAGATCAGGAATATGTGTCTGAGGGGGATCATAGAAATCGTGGAGTGGAGTTCACCTAAGACAAATCTCACAATGTAAAAGTTGGCCCATTTGTCATTCTGCTTATCAAGTTCTAATTATATTCAATCAGCATTTACTATGAATCCCCAATGTATAATCTGGTAAGAGCTTCCTATTCTAATCCCTGCATTTCCAGTAAAGGCTTCTATTTTCAGCTACCAGTATAACTCAAATTCATAGATCAAAAACTACTTGGGAAGAATTATAAAATTAGGTACCTCACTAGATTATAAATATTAAGAATACTTTCATCTTAATATGACCACACAGAAATGAGAGTAGTACTGGGAACATAAAGAGTGGTCAATGAATGCCTCTTGAATGACCAGGCCAGACTAGCCACAACTTCAATTTGTATACTGTGCCCAACAGTTATAGGAAGACCATCTTGATCCTTCACCCCTGGGAATTCAGTGGAGGTGCATCCTCATTAGCTATTATGCTATATACATTTGCAATATCCACGTAATAGCCTACTTGGTCTCTGTTACTCCTAACCTTTGTAACAGACCATCTTTCCCACCTACAGGTTCAGCTTCTCTGAGACTTTAGGACCAACCCTATTCCTATATGGGGGAACACAAACGACCCAATATACTCTGGCCTAGCACATTAAATGGAGCCAGCCTTTCCAAACATTATACTCCCAAAATTATATAAAATCTTAGCTGTGGGTAATAGCCCTATATTTGGAGAGCCCAGGTTGCTCTCCAGTTAAACCATTAACCCCAATATTTCAAATTTTAAACTCTTTTGTATTTTAATCCTCTTTTTGGCTATAGTTCCTACGGGCTCTTGATCTGACAACTTGTTTCAAGTTACTTCTCCAGCTGCCACCCTTGACTGACCTGCTTCACTTCAGCTTACATGCCCCCTTTAGTCTGCAATCACAACTCTGATTCACAATAAGCCTAAACCCAGCTTTAAGGAATAGCGTAACCCTCCCAGGCGCCTCCTACAGGACGGCAGTTGAACAGCAAGTCAGCTTACTTCTGACCTTACCCTGATCTTAATACATTCTAGCACTGGGATTTTCTTTGGTCTTCCTTAATTCTGACCTTCTGCCCCAACCCCTGAACTATGCCATGTTTCCTGGGGCCTTATATCTTAATTTCCTTAATCCTTTTTTACTATATACTGCTTCTGAAACTAGTCTTTATGATTGGATCTCAATTTCCATATGCCATACATTCTATCTGCCCAAATCTCCAGCTATTTTCCCCAAATCATTTAGACAATTCCAGTAATTCATGGCTGTCTTTATTTTAATCCCCCCCCCCAATTTAAATTCCAGTGAGAGACAACAAGAAGTCATTAATACATATATGTTTATTTAATTCATAATATAGCATTTTGGATGGATTGGGATGTTTTAAGGGATGAGGCTGTGTAATCTACAGGTGCTCAGATTTCTATACTAGGAGAAAAGATATTGGTCCAGAGCTCCCAGTACAAACAAGCCATGGGTAAAATATTTGATAAAAAATATTCCAAAAATATGTCCGGTTGGTGTGGCTCCGTGGTTGAGCATTGACCCATGCACCAAGAGGTTGCTAGTTCCATTCCCCCTCAAGGCACATGCCCAGGCTGTGAGCTCGATTCCCAGCTGGGGATGTGCAGGAGGCAACTGATCAATGTTGATGCATCTATGTTTCTCTCTCTCTCTCCCTTTCCCTTCCTCTCTAAAATCAATAAAAAACATTAAAAATATTCCAACAATAGTATAATAAATATTTTAGCCAACAACAACACAGCATATGTATGAATGGCAGATTAGACTATAAAAAGCAGTTTTACTTGACCTGATGATAGTCAACCTGGCCAACCTATAATACACAGCCAAATACAGCTCAATGGATCCAGGGCTGCAATTGGCTTTAGGAATTGAAACAATTGTGGGAATCGTTCTTGTCTGTCACATTCTCCATTCTGTCAAGGAAAGAATATCAAATATTGGAACTTATCAAAAAGTTCAGCCATGGCCGAAACCGGTTTAGCTCAGTGGATAGAGCGTCAGCCTGCAGACTGAAGGGTCCCGGGTTCGATTCCGGTCAGGGGCATGTACCTTGGTTGCGGGCACATCCCCAGTAGGGGGTGTGCAAGAGGCAACTGATTGATGATTCTCTCTCATCTATGTTTCTGACTCTCTATCCCTCTCTCTTCCTCTCTGTGAAAAATCAATAAAATATATATATAAAAAGTTCAGCCATGGATTATTCCATCCAGGTATTCCATGTATAAATATGCAAACCATGGAAGCTTAGAAAATTCACCTAGTGTATTTCAGCTAAAAAGAATATGTAAATGGTTTTGCTGCAATCTGAATGTCACTGCATCAAAAGTTACACAATGGAAATACATTATAAAAACAGATGCAGTTACTCTTACTTACAAGTAGTCAGATCTCCAATGTGGCATTAAAATTTCTTTCATATACTCGAAACAGGTTTAACTTTATTTTTTATTATATTTGTGCTTTCTTCAATAAGACAGTATAAAAGTGGAAATAAGCATAAATTGCAGACAGAACAATTTGCTAGTAGAAAGGATTGTTGGGGAATAAACTGAGTAGAGCAACAGCAACGGGAACTTGTGGAGTTACCTTCCTTGATGTTAAACAGATCCTACTTCCTTTGTTCAACTGGGTTCAGCTAAAGGTAGTCAATGAGGTCTTTTAAGATTCCTAGCATTACCAGTATCCTATGAAAGTCTTAAATTTACTGAAGTTAGTATCTGGAACTCTCCATACCCCCACTGAGTACTTTGTCACTATGGTGTCTCTTGGAAAGCAATTATTATTTCATTATTTGGCTCAGGAACTTAATTGCTTATCCCAAGCCCAGTTTCATTTCCTGCTTTATTCAGTAGGCTCAGCTCTAAGTGATTTTTGGTTGTAACCAAAATTTAAATCTACTTTCAAAGAACAAATTTGAAAAATATTGAAAAGAATGGTGCCACATACTCCAGACAATTCCCCAAGTCAACTTCCAAAGAGCTTTTGAGGAGGACAATACTCATTTACGCATATAAGTCGTGGGGCATCGGCAAAATATAATCAGTATAGCCCAAATGGAAAAGCCCAAGCTTATCAGCCCAGGAAACAACAAACACCAATATGGATATCAATGTATGTTGATCATTCATTCATTTGTTCAATAAACATTAGGCAACTACTCTGTTCCACACACTAACTCAGGTGTGAAAAATACAACAAAAACAAAAGACATAGTCCCTGCCCTCAAGGTATTCATAGTCTAGTGCAGAAGTTGATTGTTATACATTAAATTTGTGTGTGCATCAGAATTACCAGGAAAGCTGGTTTAAAATATAAAATTCCACCCATGTGTCCAGATGTTCTAATTAAGTAGATCAGGGCTTAGAGCTATGAATCAATTATTTTATCAAACACCAAATGTAATTCTAACAAATGGTCTAAGGCCCACACTCTGAAAAACATTGCTATCTAATATGATTATCGCTGAGGCCATAAGGATGCTCAGGGTGCCATGGGAGCTCTGAAGAGAACATAACTCAGTCTAGACGATGAGAATTAATCTGATTAAGAGGGGTGAAAAGTATGCCAGGCTAGGATCAAAAGAAAGATGGGGAAGTTGAAGCTCAGGGCACTAAAATCCAAAGGGCACAAAAAATGAATGGTGTGGGAGACCCAAAGACATGGTACAGGAAATTGGACTGAGGTGGAGGCAGAGTGTTTTTGCACTTTTAGCAGTTTCATTCTATTCCCTTAAGAACAAGTCCTACCATTTACTTCCTGTGGGCATCAAACTTTTTATAATGTCTCTGTTTCAGGCTCAAAGAACAACTTGTGTAAATAGTTAAGCTTGGCTAGTGTAACTAGTGTGAGGGGAAAAGTGACAAAAGATGAAGCTGGGAAAACACACAGAGACTTAAAAAGCCAAACCCTCAGTAATTGGGACCTTCTACTGAATGCTATGGAAGAAAGGGCAGTGAAAGTTTTTATTAAGGGAAGAAATAATTTAAGAATTGGGGGTTATGCCATAAAGGAGAGACCAGAATAACTTAGAAAGGAAATGCATACATTTTTAAGCACCACTACACTCTACTGGGGCAGGGGCTGGGCAAGGCAGTGGGGAGAAACTTAATATTCGTTATACACTTAACTGAACACCAAGGGCTGTGCTAAGCAGGTTACATGTGCTTTTTTAAAATTGTCACCTGAGGAGAACAAAGATGGCGGCATAGGTAAACACACCTAATCTGCTGCCGTGCACAACAATTTCAAAAATAAAACTATAAAATAAAACGTCTATCACTCTAAACCCAAGGGAAAGCTGGCTGAAAGGAAGCCCTACAACTAGACTGAAAGAGAAAGAGGAGAATTCATGGCACAAGCGCTGAAAAACTGAGGTGGGGGTCGCGGACGCAATACGGGCTGGCAGCAGAGGGAGTTGCTTTCTTCAACCTGAAGAGAGACAAGCTCCCAATCTCTCTGAAATCCAGTTTCTGGGGAGAGGCTAGACTACCTGCCATCGGGTCAGAAAGTGAGGATGCCTTGCTTGCAGAGCTTCGCCCAAGAATATTTGTTTGCTGTGCTGTGGTGAGAGACCTGGGGACACGTGGAGAGACATGAGACACAGAGACTCAGGGATGTGGATTAGAGAGGTGGCTGACCAGCAGCTATCGCTGTTGGCCACGCCCCAGCCTAGTGATGCCTTGAGACTCCGCCCATCACAACCTACAAACACACCCAAGCTCCAAGCAGCGGCTTTTGCATATGAATGGCTCTCTAGGTTGCAGTTTGACCTAACAAAGGAGGAGAGGACTGTGGTTCTCACTGTAGCTCCTGCAGGGTGGCCATAGACAGTAGCTGAATTGCACCCCATTGGAGATCCAGAAGCCAGTGTTCCTCGTGCTCAGTTTTAACCCCTCACACCCATAAGTGACACATTTGGGAGACGGACTCAGTAAGCACCAAAGCCCTACTGAAACAAGGCATGTCTCCAGCACAGTTCTTCCTTTGTAGACACAGCAGGTCCTAACAGACAATTGGCCTGGAGTCAATTCCTCCCAGTATACCAACAGCAATCAAGGCTTAATTACACAAGACTTTGCACTCAGCCCACAAAGGGATATAGCAAAAGAGACCACCTCAGGTGATTGGGGATTCTGAGCTACTGACCCCTATAGGTCACCAACCACACAAAGCCACTCCATCAACACAGGGAGGCAGTCAAAATGAGAAGACACAGAAGCATGTCATGAATGGAAGAGATGGAGGAAAGTAAACTACGGAATGACACAGAGTTCAGAATCACATTTATAAGGTTACTCAAGAATCTTCTAAAAACCTTTGAGAAACTTGATGAGACCTCCAAGAAGCTTTGTGAGACCTTCAAGTACCTTAATGAGAATACCAAAAAAAAAAAAAAATGGAAAAGGACCAGCCAAAAATTAAGCATAGACAGTCTGAAATAAAGAATATACAGAAACTCAACTATAGATCAACGTGCCCCAAGAATCAAACCAAGATATGGAATATAAGGAAGCAAAAATCACCCAACCAGAGAGGCAAAAAGAAAGAAGAGTCCAAAAGTGTGAGGATAGCATAAGGAGCCTCT
Source organism: Pipistrellus hanaki (assembly GCF_964339955.1). Classification (NCBI taxonomy): domain Eukaryota; kingdom Metazoa; phylum Chordata; class Mammalia; order Chiroptera; family Vespertilionidae; genus Pipistrellus; species Pipistrellus hanaki. The sequence goes on from NC_140524.1 coordinate 47,160,683, forward strand.
GGGACGGCTTAAAGCGTACCAACATCTGGATTTTGGGGGTGCCAGAAGAAGAGAGCAAGCAGGATATTGAAGGCTTATTGGAAGAAATAATGACAGAAAACTTTCCCTACCTGGTGAAAGAAATATACCTACAAGTTCAGGAAGCACGCAGAACCCCAAACAAGTGGAATCCAAAGAGGACCACACCAAAACACATCATAATTAAAAAGCCAAGGGCAAAAGACAAAGAGAAAATCTCGCAAGCAGCAAGAGAAAAACAGCTGTTACCTACAAAGGAATACCCATATGACTGTCAGCTGATTGCTCAACAGAAACTATGCAGGCCAGAAGGGAGTGGCAATAAATATTCAAAATGATGAACAATAAGAACCTACAACCAAGATTACTTTACCCAGAAAAGCTATCATTCAGAATTGAAGGTCAGATAAAGAGCTTCACAGACAAGAAAAAGTTAAAGGAGTTCATCAGCACCAAAACAAGATTACATGAAATGTTGAAGGATATTCTTTAAGAAGAGGAAGAAGAAGAAAAAGGTAAAGGTAAAAAATTATGAACAACAAAAAGACATCAAATACATACCTACCAACAAGTGAATCTAAAAATCAAGTGAATAAAAAATCTGAAAAACAAAATGGACCAGTGAATACAATAGAATCAGGGACATAGAAAGGGATTGGACTAACAATTCTCAGGGGAAGGGGGTCTAAGAGGTATGGAAAGAGATTGGACAAAAATCTTACACCTATGGATGAAGACAGTGGTGGGGGAAAGGGCATGGGGTGGGGTTGGGAATCAGGTGGAAGGGAACTATTGACGGGGGGGACACCTGTAATAATCTGAACAAAAAAGACTTATTAAAAAAAATTATCACCTGAGGATATGTTTATTGATTTTAGAGAGAGGAAAGAAGAGAGAGAGGGAGAGAGAGAAATATTGATGAGAGAAACATTGATAGGTTGCCTCAAGTACATGCCTTGACTGGGGATTGAACCTGAAACTTAGGTATGTGTTCTGACTGGAAATCAAACCTGCAACTTTTGGGTGTATAGGACGATGCTCTGGGCCACTTGGCCAGGGAAACATGTGTTATCATTTTAAATCTTTTCAAAAACCTTGTTAGGTAGGTATTTTACAAAAGAGAAAACAGTCTCAGAGAAATGAAGTTCTTGCTCTTGCCCATACTGCTAATTAATTGCAGGGAAACTAGGATTATTTTAGTACAAAGGCTATGAGCTCCCCATTAGAGCAAGCTACTTCCTAGAATCTTACTGAGGTTGTTCATTTCCTGATTAGCCATCTGCATCTGCCTCCATCTTGCTTTCCATGTTAGTTGAACAAACAATACTAAAGTGTCCTTTGGGGGATTTATATAGATACGGTATATCTCAAACAGTAAGCCATTTGACAGCAGGTACTAGGTTTTATTAGTATTTCAGCAGCAGGGTGGTACCTGGCATCTAGTAGTTCCTTGACTGAATTAATGACTGAATATCCACCAAAGTGGTAGAAAGAGAGGAGAACTTTGGGCATTCAAGGCTCCAATTTGGGAGCTTGTTACAGCTTCAGTTTGGTACAACAGTAATGTTTTTATAACTCCCAAAAAGTAGACTCCTAGAAGCAGACTCAGCTCCTAGAAAGAAGACAGCTCTGGTTCTGACATCCCCATTCCAGCAGTGAAATTGACAATGATAGTAATAAGGCCTGGTATGAAGTTTGTGAGTTTGCAATGAAGGGTCAGCTAAGCAGATAAAGAGTGTAAACAAGATTGCAAAAAGGAATGATTATTTAACCTGTTTAAGAAAACAAACTGTTCTCAACCATTCCTGCTCCCCCCCCCCCCGCCCCAGGCATTCTTAAGAAAATCCAAGTACATTTATATGCAAATAGTTGTATCCATAATACTCCATTCTGATTTAGTAAACAAAGCAGGTTCTTTAAAGAACCTCCATTTTTTTGGCATCATTTTATTGACTGTATGTACTTGAGAGTAAAAGAAAACCTAATTCTATGATAGAACTTTTAACAATTCAAGCAAACCTCCTCTATTAGGTAGCATCAATGAAACTGTGCTACATGTAACACTTCTACCTGGATCAATTTTCTATCTAGCAATAGTATCTCATATGCAGTACTGTCCTTCAATGTCTCCTAATCCAACTTAGAGCTCTTCCTACCATCTATATCATTATTGCATGTGAATGTGTGTGTGACAGTAGGGAAGAAAAAAAGGATGAATGGAGGGAGGAGATTAATGTTGACTGATTTTGATGTTCCCTATAGGGGACAGAAATTAATTGTATAACTTATTTCCCCTTCCAGTATATTTTCCACACAAATGAGCAAATTAAGTTGATTATGTATATAAAATCTAAAAAATGAATAAATTACATATATTTATTCATTTTATAATTATATATACATATATGTTTTCTTCATAATAAATTCTTGATTATAGATTTTTATTGTAAGCTATATATAATATGCAATCATTTAATACTTTAAAATTCTACTGGGCCAAATTGGCCAGCACTAAAAAAGCTGACACCCCTCTTTCCAGCTAGCTAGTCCCTTGTTCAGAGTATCATTCTACATTATTTACCTAGAATTACCATAATTCCTTTTAATATCATTTATACTTATAAATCACTGGAAATTTTTAATTCTCTAATGACAAGAGAGGTATTTTCTAAATTTGTTCTCCAATGGCTTGAACCCAGACTACTCAGATAATTTGTTCTAAGAAACTCAAAACATTACTTCAAATATGAGCTTTAATGCACAAAAATTAAAGCTATAATATCTAGTTATTTTGGATGCTTCAAATGAACTTTATTTGGTATCTTGTATATTGGACACTAACTGAAGTTTAGGAGGGGAAGAACTGCTGAAGTGGAGAGCCAGAGAATTGTATGCTTTCTTAAAATTTAATGGCAAGCTTTCATCCCAGAAACATAAGGGGATTCTTGAGGCCTGCAGTTGCATTCCTGACGCTCAGGGTAATCAATAAAATCTGGGGCAGGCAAGCCAGACAGGATCATTAGGGATTTGTTCCAGATTGTGAATGTTGGACAAACTGGAAGAATAAAGGTCACATCAAAAGTATGAAGATGAAGAGAGTTAGCTGGATCATAGAAAGACAGCATATTGTTGTCATAATCCAGAAGGACACCCAGGCGTTTCAACTGTGGGGGCACATCCACCAGCATTTCCTTGTTGTTATGTCTCACAACGAAGTTACTATTGCATCGAGAGAAAACCCATGAGGAAGCATTCTTGCCAATCCATTCATTCTTGGGTGCTGATTTATAGGCAATGCCAATTGCATACCTGTGAAACAGTGGAAAGAAGAGAGAAATAAATATTTAGTAATGATCTGTGTATGTTAGATACCATACAGGATATAAAAGAAATAGAATACATGTCTTTTTCTTTAATAGTTTATATTTAGATCCATAATGTTGATACCACTAGAACTTTAATAAGTCAGAAATTGAGTGCTATAGTAGTTTCCAACTCCTAGTTCAGTATATTTTCCATGATTTATTTTTAAAAGCTAGCACATTTTTCTAGAAGTGGTTTTCCTTGACTTACTGGTATTATGTCTGTGCTATACAACTGGATCTCCAGGAACCTAACAGGGGAGAGAAAAGAAAAGAATAGTGAGATCCACTCACCATGTTGAGGAAGCCATGACTACCTCCCAATAGTGGCAGCCACTGTCAATGAATATATTTCCTGCTGCTCCATAGCACCCTGTGCCACTAAACCTTTCTGGAGTATGGCTCTTCTTCAGAGAGCTTTCATCCTTCTCCATCTGCAATCCATCATTGGAGATCTTCAACTTCTTATGAGTCATTTTGGGATCCAATTTAAAGGGTTGGCCTGAAAAAAGTAGAAATAAGAAAACACATGAGGAAATATTTAAGAATTCTTTGTTTTCCAGGACCATCACTATCAGAGAAGCCTTGATATGATGGTCATTCTTGGGTCAGTGCAAATTGGCTATTTTTTATCATATTAAGGAAGCAGGGCAAAAGTCACCATATTCAATAAAATAAGAATATGCTGTCTGACCAGTGTAGCTCAGCTGGTTGGAATGTCATCCCATACACAGAAAGGTGGCGGGTTTGATTACTGGTCAGGGCATACACCCAAGTTGTGAGTTTGATTCCTCATCTCTCTCTCTCTCTCTCTCTCTCTCTCTCTCTCTCTCTCTCTCTCTCTCTGTTTCCTCTCTCTAAATCAGTAAAGAAACATATCCTTGGGTGAGGGTTTAAAAAATAATATGCTGCCCGCTTCATATATTACCAAATTAAAAGTGGACTCTTAGAGTCTCAAATATGTTTACTATTTTACTTTATTTCAGCAGGTGATTTGGTATTTGACTGGATTTCAATATTTGAGGTGAAAAAAGTGAGGGAATTGATGAGATCATTGCTGCTTATTAGCAGATCAAAACTGAAAATGACTCATGAACAGGACTATTTTTTTGCCCTCTTACAAATGGGATATAAATAATATAATTAGGTAATTTCATTAGAGTGACTATTGCATCATCAATGGTCAGATAAAGTATTTGTTGTGTAGGATTATTTACAACATAGAATTTCTTATCTTCATATGACAAATCCAGGTACTAGGACCACCAATTGCTGTGAATGGCAAGAGCCATATTGTATAAAATTTGTCTGTGGCAGACACTGTTGGTAAGCACAACATCCATTTCCTACTTTTTCTTTCTTACCTACTCTCACTATGGAGGCCAGAAAAGCTAAATACTCCAGCACCTAGTCTCTCTTATTGTTGGGGTGGCTAATAAGATGTCAATAGTTGGAAGCAGAAGTCAGACAGGATGTGAGAACCTTTTGGGAAAGCGAATGTTTTTAAGATAAAAGGGATAGCCATCATGTATACCAGCCCTTTATCTTTCTTCCTTTCTTGAAAGAAAATATGACATCTACAGGTTGCAGTAGCTCTGTTGTGACCATGTGGCAAAAAACTAATACAGAAAAGGACAAGGAGCCCGAGTCTTTTACGACATCACAGAACTAATGCAACACCGTGAACTGCATACCTTCAAACCTCTTGTTATGGTATTTTTAAAAATATATTTTTATTGATTTCAGAGAGGAAGGGAGAAGGAGAGAGAAATAGAAACATCAATGATGAGAGAGAATTATTGGGTGGCTGCCTCCTGCATGCCCCATACTGGGGATGAGCCTTCAACCCAGGCATGTGCCCTGACTGAGAATCAAACTGTGACCTCCTGTTTCATAGATCAATGCTCAACCACTGAGCCATTCCAGCTGGGCCAAACCTCTTGCTTTGTTAGAGAAAGAAACACAATACTTTGATTAAGCTATTGACAAGTAACTATTTGTTAAGCTAAATTAGTTGAATTTTCTGTCACTTGCAGTCTAAAGCATTCCTAACAGGTATAGCTTCTCTGAAGTAGGGTTCTAGCAGATTATCACAGATACAGTCATGCTCAACAAAATGATATTTCACTCAATAATGGACCACATATAAGATAGTGGTATGCCATATAGCCTAGGTGTGGAGTAGGTTATATCACCTAGGTTTGTGCAAATTACATTCAATGACATTTGCACAACAACAAAATTGTCTAATTATTCAATTCTCAGAATATTTCCCTATTATTAAGTGGTGAATGTCTGTAGTAGTCTTTTACTCAACTGTCCCCCAAGCGTGAGGATATAATGCAGAGAAAAACTCTTCACTAACATCCTCTAAAGCCACCAGCTAGTTTATGTATATCTGTATTTACATATCTTCCAGAGCCTTGAACAAACCCCTTGATCAAAACACAAACTATAACAGTAAAGCCCCTCTACCCAGGGCCTCTAATGTCCTCTCAGGCTAAGTGTACTTCCTGGCACAGAGAAGAAAACTGATATCTCCTTTCAGAATCACCATAACATACTGTTTGTTTTTAGTCGGGTAGGTTCACTGTTACGGCTGCCTGCTTGATTTATAGCTTTGACAATGAAGATGTAACGTGTCCCACTCTGGAGTCCATGCACTGTGTAATGGTTCTGCTTAATGTTGGGAACAATCATCCAGCTATCCACCGAATTATACAGGCCTGTAACATGGGGAAAGACAAGGACATTAACCAACAGGTAATAGAAATAGAACGAAGAAGCACACTGAAAATTCATCATAAGCCTCCCTCCCCCAATTAATTTTTTTTCCTGAGTCCTGGAATACATAGTAAGTAAAATGAACCTTTGCTTCTTTCCTCCCAGGGAGCTAGGTTCATGCCTAGTTCCTTGCTTCTGGTAATTAAATGTAACCACTAGGGAGAGTTAGGTTAATTTAATTTTCTTCAAAATAATATAGGAAAAACTATTCTACCAAAACACAGAATCATCTTTTATGTAGTCTCTAGATCTTTACCCCAAAGGTCCAGTCCTCTGAGAGCAGAGTCTGGCCTTGTATGGATGAACAGTCCTGTGCAGAGTACAGGAATGTTGAATCTCAAAACCAAAAGGACACCTAGACACCATATTTCCCTCATTTCAAAAATGGGAAACTCAGATGGAGAGAAGAAAAGTGATTTGCCCAAGGCCACAGATAGATGGTGATGGTGCTGAGAGTAGAAGAAACCTAGTCTCCTTAACACTAGTTCGGTGTTCTCTCCATTGCATCACAAGTCACAGGGTGAACAACTATGTCTTATTGTCTCTGTAAAGTAGCAACTCTCTCAGGGCTTATGGACTCAACTCTCCCATCCCATCCTCATTCTTATTTCCAAGACTAGATGGGCTCCAGGTATCATAGGGAAGCCAAGGAGGTGACATGATAACCAAAGCAAAATATCTCCTCACTTGACACTACAGTTTTATCCCTTCCTGGTTCTGATTCCAATATTCTTTTGAGATTGGGTGGCTCATAAACACACTATTATCTTGAACCTTCTTTCCTCCCAAGTTGGAAAAAGGTTCAGAGATCTATGTTTTTGATTTTGAAACTCTTTAGAGCATAAACATGGATTTAAACAGAGAAAAACGTACACAACAAAAAATATATTTGGCTTTTAATAAAATAGGGATCAGCATTCTAGTCTGTGGATTACCTATGTTTCTCTCTTCTGTTATCTTCTTTTCAGTCAGTTTACTGCTTTGTAAACACAATTCTACCAAAGGGTGGATATGAAAATGAGTGGTGAATTTAGTTACTTCTATATAGCTGTAGTATAGGGTTTAAGTGAGATTGAAAAGAAAAACAATGAATTTCTAAAAAGCAATTTGTTCAGCAGGGTTTTATAATTAACTTGAGGCTGGGGTAAAAAAGTCTAAATTAAAACTAGAAAAAGAAGCACAATGGAGGGCAAAAAGATATGCTATATAAAGAAGAATAATTAGTGGAAATCACCAGTGATTTTAGAAAAAGATAATAAAGGATAAGAGCCAGAGACAATGCTTGAGTGCCATACCAATGCATAGTATGAATCATAAATTACACATGAAATTTTAATACAAAGAGGGAAATATATGATCTTCCAGACATACTTCTAACAATGCAAAACAAATCAGGCTTCATAATTATTATGCAACTGTAAAAATGTGTGAAGGAGATATCTATGAACTGATATGGAGTAATTTCCAAGGTATATTGTAAATTGAATAAAGCAAGTTGTGTAAGAGCATGCATAATATGCTTTCTTTTTGTAAGAAACAAAGGCAAATAAGAAAACTTACATACATTTGCCTGGAGTTATAAAACAACAATAACAGCAGGAAGGAAAAAATCCCCCCAGAAAATAATGAAGTTGGTTACTTACAAAGGATGGGGATGGGTGAACAGGATTAAAAGTATATGGTAGTGACAGTGCTTTATCAGAACTGTTTTTAATGATGTTATTCTACAATGTTTTCTTTCCAGATGATGATGGAGAAACTTTTTTTTAAAAAATGGTGTCACTAGGAAAAGTTCTGTTACTGTTGTAACACCACTAGGAATTTCAAATCCTATTCCTAGTGGTGTCACAATAGTAACAGAACTTTTCTGTTTTTTGGAGATCTCTTTTTTACTTTTTTTATTGGAGTGTGATGGATGTCTCTAAAATTTTGTTCAGATAACTGCAGAACCTGGAAAAGCTGTTACTGCTATTGATGCATAACATATATATAATTTTTAAAAACTTTATTTGTGCAGTTAACTTTGGAAAAAATGATCCCAGTTGTACTGTGTTGGGTTGGCATTGTACAGAAGTTAACAGCCATATTGATCTAGAAATATTCAACATAATTTTTCCCATTTCTACAGGGGTAACTCGCTGTATTAAATATATAAGGTCTTAGTCTACATGGGTTTTATTACAAAAACTAATAAAGTATTATCTAAATTAAAAAAGTATATAGGAGAGAATGACACTTATATGAATATACCTTTTTTGTACAGTTTTTCCTTTTGGAATCATGATGCTGTTTTATAAATTCAAAAGTTAAAATGAAATCAATATGATTGGGAAGAGTGAATACTAAAACTGAAGACAAACTGAAACAAATGAGCCCAACTGTGTTGCAAATGAAAAATAACCATACCAAAGGAATGGGGGTAGGAGGAGAATCACAAACAAGTCCTGAACTATTGTTTGTTTTATAGTAGTGTGGGCAAAGCAAATTCTATACTATTGTAAATATATTATGGAAGTGAGCAAATGAGTACATGTATTAACGTTGTTAGGAGCCATGGTTCTCATTGTGGAAGTAGGAACATACAAATATGGAATGGGGGAAGGCAAGAAAGAATCTGGGGGATGGACTGGAATTGGAGTATTGATGGAAACTCATGATATCTAAAAAATAAATATGTACATGTATATGTATACATATGTGCACATATGTAAAGTATATATGCGTATATATACCATATATATTTATACACACATATATTTATATACATACATACATACATACATACATACATGGGTGGATGTGTGTATTCCTAATCTCCAGCTCTTGATCTCTAATACCATTCTTCCCCTAAATAAAGTGGTTTAAAAAGAGAGAAAATGTGGAAAAACCTTAAGGGAAGTGGCTCTCAGAAGCAAGGTTAAGTCAACAGTGGAAGGAAGACTGGCAGGTAGGATTGGAACCATGAATCTTCATGAATAATTATTCCTAGTAAAATTATCTGCCCACTGCCATCAAGCATTTTGCTTCAGGGTCTGCCCTTGTCCCAGTCCTATTCTACTTTTCTATCAATGATCAGAGGAAGACATGGAAGGCAGCCTGGAAGGGGAAGTAAATGTACTGGAAGGCAGAAACTGGTCAAAAGGATATTGGCAGGCTAGAATGAGGAATCAAAGCTAACCAGATAAAATGTAATAGAGATGAATTCAAGGTGTTGTATTTCCATGTGGACAATCAATTAATTGAACAGGAATAGGATTTGAAATTCCTAGTGGTGTCAGCTGACTATATGCTCAGCCAACACTGAATAATCAATTTCCTATTCACTAAAAAATCTATACTAATAAAAGGGTAATATGCTAATTAGACCAGGAGACCCGCTGGACATCCTTCCAGTCAAAGCCATGGTGGCCGGGCCGAGGCAGAGGTATTTAGGGGCAATCAGGCTAGGATGGGAAGGGCAGTTGGGGGAGAGCAGGCTGGCAGGAGGGCAGTTGGGGGACAGTTGGGGGTGAGCAGGAGGGGGGGCAGTTGGGGGTGAGCAGGCCAGCAGGCAGAATGGTTAGGGGCGATCAGGCAGGCAGGCAGGCAGGTAGGTGAGCGGTTAGGAGCAAGCAGTCCCAAATTGCAAGAGGGATCAGGCCTAAAGTGGCAGTCAGACATCCCCTGAGGGGTCCCAGATTGGAGAGGGTGCAGGCAGGATGAGGGACATCCCCATGCATGAATTTTGTGCACCAAGCCACTAGTAAAAAAAATAAAAGTTTCCAAGGAGAAGGGCAACAGGTAATATACAGAGAAATAACCCAGCTATTCCCTGAAATGGTCAGACTACTTTGGGAGTGTGTTTACCTTTTTTTTAATCCTCACCCGAGGATTTTTTCCATTGCTATTTAGAGTGGAAAGGAGAAAGAAGGGAAAGAGGTACAGAGAGAGAAAAATATTGATGTGAGGGAGACAAATCAACTGGTAGCCTCCTACAAGTGCCCAGACTGGGGGATGAGATGGAACCTGCAACCCACGTATGTGCCCTTGAGCGGGAATTGAACACGTGATCCTTTGGTTCACAGGCTGACACTCTAACCACTAAGCAACATTGGCCAGGGCTATATTATGAGCCATTTTGATAAGTAGCAGTGTGACTATACCAAGACTACTAGGATGGTAAAAGGTCTGAATCATGAGAAGCAATTCAAATAACTGAGGATGTTTAGCCTGGAAATGAGAAAATTTATAAGATACACAAGAACTACCTAAAATTATCTGAATAATTGTCATTTGAAAGATTGATTCAGTTTGTTAGTGAGACATAAAATGGCAGGCTGAGGACTATTTGGTAGGTGTGGCTTAACATAAGGAGCATTAGCTTGAAGTCTGACAGGCTTGAGTTTAAATCTTGACTCCATCAGTTTGTAGCTTTGTGACCTTGGGCAATTCATTCTGACCTCAGTTTCTTCATCTATGAAATAGAATTAATATCATCTATTTCATAAGGCTAAGTAAGAACTCATGAGGACTAAATAAAATAATGTATGTGGGAATGATTGTATATTGCAAAACATAATACAGGTGTAAATTATTATTGTCATTATTTACTAGGAAAAAAGTTAGACCTTTTATAAAGAAGCATGACAATCATTTACAGCTGTTTAACTAAGTAAGTTGTTTTGTGAGAAGTGAAATATCCATTACTGGAAATGTTCAATCAGAGACAGAATAATTATCTATTGGGAATCTGGTAGAACAAAAGAATATTAGTATAAATGACTTCCAATGTCACCCCTTCGAATTCTGAGATGCTATGATCCCATTGCTATTAACAATTAACCTTTAAGCTTTTCTTTACAAAGGACTATATAACCTTTAAAATAAAGGTGGTAGCCTTTAGATCTTTGCCACTATTCAAACTTATCCTCAACACTAGGAGACCACTGTTCTCCCCATATCAGGAAGAAGAAGCACCGTTGCTGGCTCTAAGACTTTCCTGAGCAAGAGAGACAAGTGCAGAAAAGCATGTCGGGAAGGCCTTAGAGTTTGTGACTTCACAAAATGAAGAAATACCCAAGAACACCCAAGATCACAGCTATCTTGGCTAAGTGGCTTAGGTTGGAACTGCACGAGGCAAGTGTTTTTGAGAGTTTGACCCCAAATGTCCTCTCACCTCTCCACCCCACTACGTGGCCCAGAATTGTCACAATTCAGCAAAAGGAAGCCTATCAGGAGGGTTTCACTGGAAAAACTCCTCTCATGCAAGCCTGTGAAGTCAGAAACAGAAGCACAAACACACAGGTAAAAGAAAATACTAATTAGCAGCTACGCAGATGCAACCTTAGGATGGGAATCAGTTCTGCTTTCATTTCCATCTTCCCCCAGTGCATTGAGGGAAACTTGGACCTTGAACCCTCTTACCTGGCAATCAATGAGTTAAGTTCTTACTCTGCCCTGTCTTGATCCAATTCATCAGAAGGTGAAACCATAAGAGCGAAATGACTGCTTTTTGAACATCTTTCATTTTTCTAGCCCACTGACAAGTTTTTATATTTGGTGTAATTCTTTGAGGAAGGGAAAAGGGGTAAAGAGAATAGTGACAGAGGCAGGAAACTTGTCACTATATTTACTAATACAAATGGGTATGTAAAGGAAGTAGTAGTCTTTGAACATAAAGTATTTTACTATGGTAATGAAGTGGAAGAAAAGTCGAGGGGAGAGATGTTCACACACATGGAATCAGCAATGATGGTGGCTTAGTTACCCAGGAACAAAATATGAGCTCTATTCTGACTTGGAAGAGTGGAGTGACATGGATTAACTGAGGAAAGACTAAAGATTACATAAACAAATGGAGTAGCCCCAGTGACTTCCCAGCAAGGAAATACACAACTTGCTGATGGGCCCTTTGCAATGCCGTAGGGGAGCTTATACTGTCTACAAAACACTGTTCTAAACAACCTAACATGTCTTACAAACACTTGCCTCGTGGCGCCCCGGCCAATCTTGAGCAGCTTACTGCTTCCTTACATTTCCTTATCTCTGGCCACAGGCCCCAATTACACCATGACTTACTGATGAAGTTAGCCTGGCCAGTGAATATGGTGTACTGAAGCTCATAGGAGCTGATGCTGAACTCATCATCCGAGATCCAGTGGACTGTAATGGTATCATGGGAGGCAGTACAGAGTTCCTCTCGGATAGATGGTGGGTTTGGGGCTGTAGGAAAAGGTAGAAAAGAAGGTAAGGAAATCACACTTTTTGTTTTGGAATTTTATAATCATTACTTTTGCTGATCAACCCAGCATCTTGTTTTGAGATTTTAATAAGAAGCTTTATACTTCACATACCATAGATCCTAAAGCTAAGGGCAGAGACCTCAAGTTCCCCCAACTCACTTTTGCTTCAATGATAAAAACACATTAGGCAAAGATATAAGCCTTAGTTATTGAGATGAATGACCAATTGTCTACACTATCTGCAAACACAAGTAAATATTAGACCAAAGTGGTCACACAGTTTTCTTATTACATGACCTTCCACCTATTACTTTTTTATTTCAAAGTAAGTTTTACTATATATGTTTGGCAGTATACCAAAGTGCAAAATAATATGTGTTCCCTCATCTGTAAAATAAGGATGATAATTACATCATAGATTTGTTGCAAGGATTCATGACATAAAATTAATATACAGTGTCTGGCATAAAATAGAAGTTCAATAAATGACAGTTATTTTAACATATTATCAAAAATAACTACAAAGTTATTATGTGTGTGTATTTTTCTCAGGAAATGATCATTGAAATAATCCTAAATGTAGCCAGAATTTTTAAAGGCTGGTTGCATTCCCTCATTTTCTAAAACTGTCTGCAAGCCACATATTTCTTACATTTTTCTTCCTAATCTGCCAGTTCTTAAAGTTTCCTTAAAACCATTTGGGTGGTATCTGTACCCATGGGGGACATTCTCTAATATTCCATAATTGCCACCTAAGTTCTACCTCCATAACAAGTAACAATATATTACTGATAGGTTCATAAGGAGAAATCCTTTAGCAACTTTTTATTTTTTACCTTTAAATATGGATGTTAGATCTATTCTGCCCAGAAGTGTTTGACAAATCATCTATATTTTCTGTTACATTGACTAAAATGTGTTCTACTTAAAAAGACACATGTATCATTTCATAGGTTATAAAAGCATTTTCATTATACATATTGTCTTTTCCAAATTATTTTAAAGTATAAGCACACCAAAAGAAAAAAATATAGTGAGAAAGGAAGCACAGTATTTTCACACCTGTTAAATAATCTAGCCCCTCTAGCAATTTCTTTTCTCTGGAAAAATCTAAAGCAAAGTTTTCAAAGGCATCATTAAAATTGATGTCAGGAATCAAAACTTGAGAAGATGCAGTTGCCATAGCGACCCTGCAAATGAAAAAAAAAGTACATCAATATACATCAAAATAAGTTTGCAATCATTATACAGTGTTTGATTTCTGGTTTAACAAGGTGACATTAAATGACTTGATTCATTAAGTGAAAAATCTTATATCTGTGCTTTGCCAATGGAAACCATTTAAATGTTAGTCATCAGGAACCAATCAAGGGTTGTATCATATTTATTCACATATGTTCACTTCTCAAACACACTCCCCCATCCTGTCTTAATTTTTTGAAGTAAATACCAAATTCTCCACCCACTCCCACAGCATCAACTTCCATCTGGCAGGAGTCATCAAAACTAGACCTCTGAAGGCTTGGTAAGAGCAATATGAAAGATTTTTTATGCTAATCAATAAGGCAGCACATTGGAGCCGAGCTAAAGCCTTCCCCTAAGTACAGTACTTTATTTGATCTTCTATAACATTTACATGTAATTGTATTCTTTTCTAGTTGTATAATGTTATGATAGTTTTATCTCTTCAACTAATTCTAAGCAACTCAGGAGAAGGGTTCATATTTTGTACCTCATATCTTCCATGGTCCCTAACAGAGTGTTGGACACATGGTGAATCAATAAATACTGAAAGAATAACTGAATAATAACAACACCCTGCTAACATTTATTTAGTATTTCACATGCATACATAAATACATACATACTTTACATACACTATCTAATGTTTTTTCCATTTTGTAAATGAGAAATATGACACATAGAAAGATTAAGAAACTTGCCCAAGGTCATACAACCAGTAAGGGTCAGGAAAAAAAAGAAATATAAAATATAACTGAACTATGTTCATTGCTTCTCAGCGTCATACTTGACCATTTAAGACAGTTCCTTTTTTGAAAAGAAAAAAAAAAAGGATATATGGATTACAAGATGGCTGCAGAGTAGGTGGAAGCTAAACTCAACTGCTCCCAGTGCCAAACCAGATTTACAGCTAAATTATATGGCAATCAACCTGAATAACCAACTGAAAGCTAGCTGGACTGAAATGCTAAAACCAAGAATTTACAGAAGACACCACATAGAGCCTGATAAGAAGGGTCAAGACTCAGAAAGATCTGAGAAGCTGGAGGGATATCTCAGCTGTAAAACTCCCTCTCCCCAGAAGCGTGGGGTCTCAAAGCTATGCTAGGATTCTCAACCCAGAGCAACAAAAAAGAGAAGGGAGTCTGCTAGAGACGCACATGCCCCCTTCCCACATTAAAGCATTCCTACTGTTACAGCACAACCTAGTCCTGTGGTTGGCAAACTGCGGCTCTCGGGCCACATGCGGCTCTTTGGCCCCTTGAGTGTGGCTCTTCCACAAAATACCACAGCCTGGGCAAGTCTATTTTGAAGAAGTGGAGTTAGAAGAAGTTTAAGTTTAAAAAATTTGGCTCTCAAAAAAATTTCAGTCCTTGTACTGTTGGTATTTGGCTCTGTTGACTAACGAGCTTGCCAACCACTGACCTAGTCCTTCAACTACTAGCGATACCACCTTGCTGAGCTCAGGTTCTATAGAGGGGTCAGCTGGCTGCATTCAGCTGGCAACTTCAGGGCACTCTTTTCCTGAGGAAGCTCTTGGTGGAGACTTAGACAGTGATTGAACTGTGTAGCCTGGGAAGTGGACATTTCTTCCCCACATCTAAACACAGGTGGCACCATCCCCACACCTGTTGAATTACTTGGACTGCCCTACCACCATAGAAGGATCAGAGTACCATGCAGAGCTAGAATGTTCAGAGCATGTCTCCTAGGAAGGATTTGTATAAGAAACAGAGAGATGGATGCTGAGTTGTGTGGCTACATCACAAGGGGCCACTCCTATCTCCCCTGTGAACTCAGCCCACACTATTTCCCAATTGGAGACTAATTTGACCTGGCTTTCTGTTATGTGAGCTCAGTCACGTGGGAGGATCAGAAAGCTATTCAGAGCTGGATTCTTTGGTGCATGTCTACCTCACATACTCTTTCTGGGAAGGGAAATAAGTGACCATCCCCCTCCTACAGGCTTACTGACACTACCCCCAACAGGAGACTGTTTGGATCAGTCCTCCCAAGATCCAGTGGTCCTACACTGCTGAGCTCAGGCTCCTCCAGGCAGAATATGAAACAGACTAAATTGTGTGGCTCTAGGTCAGGACATGAGCCATTTCCCCCTTGCATGCCCAACTGAAGTATAGCCCTCCTTCACATAGCCAAATCATGGTCCTTTGGTACTGATTAATTTTGTTGACCTCACCCTCATGATTCCTTGGGACCCTGTCCCACCATAAAGGTGTCTGAATACCCAGCAGGTGGCAGCTAGACTTAGTATACCTAAGGACTTTTGCTGAGTGGCCACAGAACCAGCATTGGCACCATATTTGGATCTGCATCAACCTGGTGAACACTGTCATGCCCCTATGTAGTGACTCACTTAGAGTTTAGCTCAGGCAAATCAAATACCTCCAGAGGCTGCTTCAGTGATTGAGCATAATGGGAGCCAGGAGATGGAGATAGGCAGAAGTAAATCTCAAGGTGCTTTGGGACTTTTGCTAATCTGCCCCTGGACCTGGTGGTGGTAACAGCTAGCCTTGGTGTGCAGCTTGGTCTTGCCTATGCACCCCCGGATAAGTACAGACAGCCACAAACTGTAGATCACTTTCTAGCTCCAAACAGGTTACCCAGGGCCAGTCACAGACAGTGTCTGACATGGGCCTGCACCAGAGTCACTCCTAGAAGTGCAGAAACAACCCATCCAGTGCCCAGCTACAGAAAGCATGAGAACAGGATCCAGTAAGTTTCACAAGTAGCATATCCAAAGGAAAATCTCGGTAGGCATCTAATCCTACTGAGGTGAATTCTGTGTCAGGTGTCCAGTACCTGCACAGCAGCTCGCATGCTGTGCTTGGAATTGATCCTCACGGTCAGTCAGGCTGAAGGGTGATCCCATTCACAAACAGACCAATAGAAATCAAGTTTTCAATTATAACAGGAGGGACAACATAAACTGGACATGCCTGGAGCACCATATCGAGTAATCAAGGAATCTGTACCACTTGACCCCCAGGACACCTATTACGTAAGACCAACTTATCAAGACTGGAAGTCATAGCAGATCAACCTAATACATAGAAACAAAAACAAAGAAGCAGCAAAATGTGGATAGGAAGAAACATATCCCAAATGAAAGAACAGGAGAAATCTCTAGAAAAATAGATAAATGGAGCCAAGCAACTTATCAGATGAAGATTTCAAAAAAAATGGTTATAAGGATGCTCAAGGAACTTAGTAAAAATTACAATGTACTTAGTGAGAACTACAACAACATGAAAAAGGACGTATAAATCATAAAAAGAACCAGTCAGAAATGATGACTACAATATCTGAAATGAAGACTGCATTAGAATAAATAAACAGTAGGCTGGACAATGCAGAGGATAGAATCAGTGATTTGAAAATCAAAAGAAAAAACAACCAATAAAAACAGAAAATAGAGGGGGCGGAGCTTGAAGATGGCGACTGAACAGTTGGACTTGTTCTGACTCTGGTCCCAGAACAGATAAAAGTAACATCTGAGTCGCTCAGGGAGGGTTGATTGGCAGCTGGGGGGCAGCAGAGGTTTCAAGGAAGCTAGGGAGCGATCCGCTGGACAGGATTTCCAGCCGGGTGGCCAGCACTGCCACAGTGGCGGCCGCGGCGGCAGCGGCAGCGGCGGCGGAGGCAGCAGCAGCAGCGGCGGCGGCGCTGTGAGAAAGGAGTGGCTTCTCTGAGGCCTGGAAAGCCCACTGCGGAGAGGTCCATCCAGTAGCTGAGACGCCCGAGTTGGCGCTGGCGCGTGGAGTC
This sequence comes from Pipistrellus hanaki, assembly GCF_964339955.1. Classification (NCBI taxonomy): domain Eukaryota; kingdom Metazoa; phylum Chordata; class Mammalia; order Chiroptera; family Vespertilionidae; genus Pipistrellus; species Pipistrellus hanaki. The sequence goes on from NC_140524.1 coordinate 47,178,093, forward strand.
AAAGGAGTTCTTCGGTCACCCACGGAAAGGTCAGAGTTTGCGGGGAAATCCTGAGAGATCACGGTCCCGCGGCGCCGGCAGCCACGGTAGCCGGGGAGTTCCGGCCCCGCCTCCATGGAGCGCCCGCAAAGCTGAGCCCTAAGAAGGCTGCAGCGACATCTAGTGCTGGGTTTGGCATAAGCTTCCCCAGAAGCGGGAATTTTTTTTTTATTTTAAAAAAAGCCAGGGGACACGGGACAGAGTGTTAAGAATCGCGGCTGTCCCGCCAAGGGCGGAACATCTGGACACCTCGGCGCCTGATCCCCTTCACCCCCTAGCTTCAGAATACTAGGGAAGGACTGCCTAGTTGGGCATATCCGGGGAATTTGCAGGGAGAGAGTGCCTCCCTGGAAACAAGGGATCGGAGCCAGAAGAGATAGTCTGGGAGCCAGCTGGCACCCTACCAGCTAGAGCCATAGAGAAAGAAGGCCGGAGCAACCAAAAAGACTGGGAGGTCAAACCGGAAACACTGACACCTAAGAGCTGAATTACAAACTGCCCTTTTTTTTTTTTCTCTTTTTTTCCTTTCTTTTCTTTTGTCTTTTAATTAATCAAAAATAAATGGACACAAATAACTAAGATATAGCCTACTAAAAATTAAGGATTACCTTTCAAAACTGAGGTGCAATGGAAAGCTGGGAACTGCAAGACTGTCTGGTCCGAGAATCAGAAGTGCCAAATACATTAACTGAGGAAGTGAGTGAACAGTACTGGTCATTTTTATGCTAATTTTGCTATTCTTTATTTTATTTTCATTTTTTACATCTTTTATTTAATTTTCATTTTTCATATCTTTTACTTAACAATTTTTTTTTCTTTTTTCCTTACTTGATTTTACCTTTTCAATTATTACATTTTTCAATCTCTATCATCACTATTACTACTGCTATTTTGCAATTTTTTAAAAAAATTTTTATTTATTTATTTTTTTTCTCTCTCTAGGACCATTTTATTTTTTCTTTATTTTACATTGGGAGTAACCTTCATTCTATTTTAATCTCTACTATAGCATCATTCAACCCTATCTCAACTCAACCTTTACACTATCACTTTCTTACTAAACTTTACCCTTTAGTCTACAGTTTATCCTATCCCTTTCCGGCTTTAGTTTTTCCTCTATTCTCTCTGTATACCCCCTGCTAAAGCTCTCACTATACTTATAGACCTAAGTTCCAACCCCTGATCCAAGTGTATAAATACCAATCTCTGCACTATATTAACTAGTTAAAAAAAAAAAAAAATCCGTTCTCCCCTCTATCCTTTTCGCATTGTATGTGTGAAGGTTGATTATTGTGAATTTTTATGCCTTTTAGTGAAATTGTTATGCTTATTCCTGTATTGTTATTGTTGCTTTGTATTTTTTTTTTAAATCCTCTGTTTTTGTTTGTTTCTTTTACTTCTGTATATCATAGCCTTACTTAATAATAGTGGATATTGTAGTTTGTATTAATCTCCAAGTATTGTTACTGGCATTGGCTGGGTCCAGAGGTTTTTCTATGGCAATTTTCTCCACATATATATAGTTTGTTTCCCATTTCTCTTTTAGTTTCCTTCTTCTCTCTCTTTCTCTCTCTCTCTCCCTCTTCTTTTTTTTCCCTGTTTTCCAACTTCATTTTGTCATTACTTTTTTTTCCTTCTTCTTCTTTTTCTATCTCTTTATCCCTCTTTTTTTTTTTAATTTACCTAATTTTTTTTTCATTTTAATTTAATTAAATTTTATTTTTTTAATTTTTCTTTATTTTATTTTTACCTTTATTCCTTCTCTCCTATCCCCTAAGTTGCTTTTCTCTAGTGGTCACCTTTATTAGAGGTTATTAATATTGTAAATACATTCCGGTTAAGTGCCTCTTGTGTTGTACCTGGTAGTGTTGTATTTTGTACCTCAAAATCAACGCAGGAGAAGGAATACCACATAACCAGACATCCTGAAAAGAGAGGCCATGGGGAGACAAAAACATAGTCCGCACGTGAAAGAAAAGCAGGCATCACCAGAAAAGGAAGTAAACGAGCCAGAGGTAAGCAGCCTGCCAGAGCAAGAATTCAGAATAATGATCATAGCATGGCTAAAAAGAATGGAAGAGAAATTTGACAATAGCCAAGAAGAAATGAGAAAGAACCATGAGGAAATGAAGAAGAGCCATGAGGAACTGAAGAAGAACCAAGAAGAAATGAAAAGTGAAATCGCTACCATGAAGAACTCAATAGAAAGCATCAAGAGTAGACTAGATGAAGCAGAGGACCGCATCAGTGAGCTAGAAGATAAGATGGAAAAAAATACCCAAGTAGAGCAACTTCTAGAAAAAAAGATTAAAAAGCAGGAGGAGAGCCTACGGGAGCTTTGGGACAAAACAAAACAAAATAATATTCGAATAATAGGGGTTCCAGAAGGAAAGGAAACTGAGGTAGACATGGAAAAAGTATTTCAAGAAATAATGACAGAAAACTTTCCTGAAATAGAAAAGAAAAAACCCACACAAATCCAAGATGCCCGCAGAGTCCCAAGCAAAATGAATCCCAGAAGACAGACTCCAAGGCACATTATAATTAAATTGGCAAACAACAACGACAAAGTAAGAATCTTAAAAGCAGCCAGAGAGAGACAGAAAGTTACATACAAAGGAACCCCCATCAGACTAGCAACTGATTTCTCAACAGAAACTTATCAGGCCAGAAGGGAATGGGATGAAATATACAAAGTCATGCAAAGGAAGGGTCTGAATCCAAGAATACTGTACCCAGCAAGGCTATCAATCAAAATTGAAGGGGAAATCAGGAGCTTCACAGACAAAAAAAGACTGAAGGAATTTATCTCCACCAAACCAGCAATGCAAGAAATGCTAAAGGGTCTACTGTAAAAATTAAGAAATAAGAAGTGAAGAAGGAACATGGGTATAGAATAAAAATGGCGTCAAATGAGTACCTATCAATAATAACCTTAAATGTAAATGGATTAAATGCTCCAATCAAAAGACATAGGGTAACAGATTGGATAAGAAAACAAGACCCATACATCTGTTGTCTACAAGAAACCCACCTCAGAAAAAGAGATGCACACAGACTGAGGGTGAAGGGATGGAAAAAGTTTTCCAGGCAAATGGAAATGAAAAAAAAGCTGGGGTAGCAATACTTATATCTGACAAATTAGATCTCAGAGTGAAGGACATAACAGAAGATAATGAAGGCCACTTCATAATACTAAAGGGAACAATCCAACAAGAAGAAATAACCCTGGTAAATATATATGCACCCAATACAGGAGCAACCAAATACATTAAAAAACTGCTGGAGGACATTAAGGGAGAGATTAATAGCAATACAATAATAGTAGGAGATTTTAATACCCCACTGTCACCCTTCGACAAATCATCTAAACAAAAAATCAGCAAAGAAATATCAATCCTAAATGACTCACTAGACCAGATGGAATTAATTGACATCTTCAGGACACTCCACCCCAAAGCCACAGAATATACATTCTTCTCAAGTGCACATGGGACATTCTCAAAGATAGACCACATTTTGGGACATAGGCAAAGTCTCTTCAAATTCAAGAAGATAGAAATCATATCAAGTATCTTCTCAGACCATAATGGCATAAAACTGGAAATTAACTACAATAAAAATAATCCAAAGAAATCAAACACATGGAGACTAAACAGCTTGCTATTAAACAAGGAATGGGTTACCAGAGAAATCAAGGAAGAAATTAAAAACATCCTGGAAACAAATGACAATGAAAGCACAACAATCCAAAATCTTTGGGACACAGCAAAAGCATTTCTGAGAGGGAAGTTCATATCCTTACAAGCCTATTGCAAAAAACTAGAAAAAATAGTAACAGATGATCTAACTCTACAACTCAAAGAGTTAGAAAAAGAGCAACAAGAAAAGCCCAGTGTAAGCAGAAGGAAGGAAATAACAAAAATCAGAGCAGAGATAAACGACATAGAGACCAAAAAAACAATACATAAGATCAACAAAACCAAGAGCTGGTTCTTTGAAAGAATAAACAAGATAGATGGACCTCTAGCCAGGCTAACCAAGAAACAAAGAGAGAGGACCCAAATAAACAAAATCAGAAATGAAAGAGGTGAAATAACAACAGACCCCACCGAAATACAACGGATTGTTACAAAATACTACGAACAACTCTATTCCAACAAACTGAACAACCTGGAGGAAATGGACATATTCCTAGAAAAATACAAACTTCCAAAACTCAATCAGGAAGAATCTAAAAATCTCAATAGACCAGTGACTTGGGAAGAAATTGAAACAGTCATCAAAAAGCTTCCAGCAAACAAAAGCCCAGGGCCAGATGGCTTCACAGGAGAGTTTTACCAAACATTCAAGGAAGAACTAAAACCTATCCTCCTCAGACTATTCCAAAAAATTCAAGAGGAAGGAACACTTCCAAACTCCTATGAAGCCAGCATCACCCTAATACCAAAACCTGATAAAGACAACTCAATGAAAGAGAATTACAGGCCAATATCCCTCATGAACATAGATGCCAAAATCCTCAACAAAATTCTAGCAAATCGGCTCCAGCAGAGCATCACAAAGATCATACACCATGACCAAGTAGGATTTATTCCAGGAATGCAAGGTTGGTACAATATCCGCAAATCAATAAACGTGATACATCACATAAACAAGTTGAAAGATAAAAATCATATAGTCATATCAATTGATGCAGAAAAAGCATTTGATAAAATCCAACACCCTTTCCTGATAAAAACTCTTAACAAGGTGGGAGTACAAGGATCATACCTCAACGTAATAAAAGCTATATATGATAAACCCACAGCCAACATCATACTCAATGGGCAAAAACTAAAACCATTCCCTCTAAGAACAGGAACAAGACAGGGATGCCCACTATCGCCACTCCTCTTTGACATAGTACTGGAAGTACTAGCCATTGCAATTAGACAAGAGGAGGAAATAAAAGGCATCCAAATTGGAAAAGAAGAAGTAAAGTTATCCTTATTTGCAGACGACATGATATTGTATATAAAAAACCCAAAAGACTCCATTAAAAAACTAATTGGCTTAATAAATGAATTTGGCAATGTAGCAGGATACAAAATTAACACCAAGAAATCTATGGCATTTCTATACACCAACAGTGAGTTTATAGAAACAGAGACTAAAAAAGCAATTCCATTTACGATCGCACCAAAAAAATTAAGATACCTAGGAATAAACTTAACTAAGGAAGTAAAGGACCTATACGCGGAAAACTACACGACACTGAAAAAAGAAATAGAGGAAGATGTAAACAGATGGAAGAACATACCACGTTCATGGATTGATAGAATCAACATCATCAAAATGTCCATACTTCCTAAAGCAATCTATAAGTTCAATGCACTCCCCATTAAAATACCAACGGCATATTTCACTGACCTAGAAAGAACTCTCCAAAAGTTCATTTGGAACAATAAAAGATCCCGAATAGCCACAGCAATCCTGAGAAAGAAGAGTAAAGTAGGAGGTATCTCAATACCAGACTTCAAACTGTATTACAAAGCCACTGTTCTCAAAACAGCCTGGTACTGGCACAAAAACAGACATATAGATCAATGGAATCGAATCGAGAACCCAGATATCAACCCAAATCACTATGCTCAATTAATATTTGACAAAGGAGGCACTAATATACAATGGAGTCAAGACAGTCTCTTCAATAAATGGTGTTGGGAAAATTGGACAGATACATGCAAAAGAATGAAACTAGATCACCAACTTACACCGTACACAAAAATAAACTCAAAATGGATACAGGATTTAAACATCAGACGGGAAACCATAAAAATACTAAAAGCATCCACAGGCAACAAAATCTCAGACGTATGCCAAAAGAACTTCTTCACTGATACTACCCCTAGTGCAATGGAAGCTAAAGAGAAAATAAACAAATGGGACTACATCAAAATAAAACACTTTTTTACAGCAAAAGAAACCATCAACAAAACAACAAGAAAGCCCACTGTGTGGGAGAACATATTTGCAAATGTTACCACTGATAAAGGTTTAATCTCCAACATCTACAAACAGCTTATACAACTAAATAAAAGGAAGATGAATGATCCAATTAAAAAATGGGCAATGGACCTAAATAGAATATTTTCAAAAGAAGACAGAAGGAAGGCCAAAAAGCACATGAAAACATGCTCAAAGTCACTAATTATCCGAGAGATGCAAATCAAAACAACAATGCGGTACCATCTCACACCTGTCAGAATGGCCAACATCAACAAATCAACAAACGACAAGTGTTGGCGAGGTTGCGGAGAAAAAGGAACCCTCGTGCACTGCTGGTGGGAATGCAGACTGGTGCAACCACTGTGGAGAACAGTGTGGAGTTTCCTCAAAAAACTGAAAATGGAACTCCCATTTGACCCAGTAATCCCACTGCTAGGAATATATCCCAAGAAACTAGAAACACCAATCAGAAAGGATATATGCACCCCTATGTTCATAGCAGCACAATCTACAATAGCCAGAATTTGGAAACAGCCTAATGTCCGTCAGCAGATGATTGGATCCAAAAACAGTGGTACATCTACACAATGGAATACTATGCTGCCATAAAAAAGAAGGATTTCTCATCATTTGCAGCATCCTGGATGGATTTGGAGAACATCATGCTGAGTGAAATAAGCCAATCAATGAAAGAGAAACACCACATGACCTCACTCATTTGTGGATAATAAAGAACATTATAAACTGATGAACCATAAGATAGATATAGAGACAGTATATCAACAAGTAGACTGTCAAATTACAGCGGGGAGGGGAGGAAGATCTGGAGGAGATAATAGATCAACCGAAGGACTTGTATACATGCATATAAGTGCAACCAATGGACACAAAACTCTGGGGAGGGAGGGGATGTGTGGGAGGGAGGGAGGGGGTAAAAAAAAATCAATAAAATATATTAAAAAATAAATAAATAAAAAAAAATAAAACAAAAAAAAACACAGAAAATAGAAAAAGAATTTAAAAAATGAATACAGTTTAAGGGACTGTCTTCATTTTTTAAATGGAGTGTAACATCTGCATCATAGGGGTACCAGGAAGAGAAGAGAGAGAGCAAGTGATTAAGAACATATTTGAATAAATAATGACCAAAAATTGCCCATCCTGGTGAAGGAAAAAAGACAAGAAAGCTCAGAGAGTGCCAAATAAAATGAACCCAATGTGGCACACACGAAGATACATCATAGTAAAATGGCAACATATAAGGACAAAAAGATAATCTTAAATTCAGCAAGAGAAAGGTAGTTAGTTAGAAGCTCCCATAAGACTGTCAGCTGATTTCTCAATAGAAGTATTTCAGGCAGAAAGGGATTGAAATGAAATATTCAAAGTGATAAAAAGCAAGGATATACAACCAAGACTATTTTACCTAGTAAAGCTATAATTTGAAATTGAATGAAAAATAAAGAGCTTCCCAGACCAAAAAAAAAAAAAAAAAAAGTTAAAGAAGTTTGATATCACAAAACTAGCACTGTAAGAAATGTTAAAGGGCCTTATTGAAGAAAATAAGAAAAGAAGTAGGAGGGAAGGAGGAAGTGGAGGAAGAGAGGAACATAGTTAAAAGAATAAAATGGCAATAATTACTTACCTATCAATAATTACTTTAATGTAAATGGTTTACATGCTTCAACTAAAAGAGACAGGGTAGCTGAATGGATAACAAGACACATGTATATGCTATCTATAAGAGACCCATTTAAGAATTACCGATACACAGAAACTAAAAGTAAAGGGATGAAAAAATATATTTTATGCAAATGGAAGGGAAAAGAAGCTGGGGTAGCAATACTTACATTTGACAAAATAGACTTTAAAACAAGACTATAGTAAGAGACAAAAAAGATACTACATGCTGAGGAAGGAAGCAATCCAACAAGAAGATATAACCTTGTAAACATATATGCACTCAACACAAAAGCATCTAAAAATGTAAAGTAAATGTTGATGTACATAAAGGGAGAGATTGACAGTAAGGCAGTCAAAGTAGGGCACTTTAACACCTCATTGACAGCAATGGATAGATCTTCAAGACAGAAAATTAAAGACATAAATGACACACTAGGTCAGATGTATTTAATTGATAGCTTCAGAGCATTTCACCCTAAAGCAGTAGAATATACATTTTTTTTCAAGTGCACATGCAACATTTTCTAAGATAGACCACATGTTCAGACACAAAACAAGTCTCAATAAATTTAAGAAGATTGAAATCATATCAAACATCTTCTCTGACCTTAATGGTATGAAACTATAAATAAATCACAAGAAAAAAACTGAAAAAACACACAGAGATATAAAGGATATATAACATGTTATTAAACAACAAATGGGATAAAAGGAGATCAAGAAATAAATTAAAAATACTTTGAAATATCATTGCAGACATGTACACATAAGGAACTGTTTGACATTGAAATTGGAACTCAAAAGAACTATTGGCCCAGAATGAAACTCACTACAGACTGATTCATTTGCCTCCCAGCATAACTATTATTGCTTGTCTCATTTTCGGTTCTTATAAGTGTATTTCTTGTATCATATGATCTCACTCATCTAGGAGAAATAATGAACAACATAAACTGATGAACAAAAACAGACCCGGAGACAGGGAAGTATCAATCAGACTGTCAAACCTTAGAGGGAAGGTAGGGAAGGGTGGGGGAAAGAGGGAGAGATCAACCAGAGGACTTGTATGCATGCATATAGGCTTAACCAGTGGTCACAGAAAACAGGGGCGGGGGGCGCATGTAGGGAGGGGTTTGGGATGAGAATGGGGGGATGAGGACAAATATGTGATACCTTAATCAATAAAGAAATTAAAAAGATACTTTGAAACAAATTAAAATGAAAACACAATAACTCAAAACCTATGGGACAAAGTGAAAGCAGTCCTATGAGAGAAATTCATAGCACTACAGTCCTACTCCAAGAAACAAGAAAAATCTCAAATAAATAATCTAACTTTACACTTGAAGGAACTTGAAAAAGAACAACAAATAAAGCCCAAAGAGAGTAGGAAGAAGAAATTAATAAAGATGAGAGCAAATAAATGATAAGCAGAAAAAAAAGATCATTGAAACAAAGAGCTGGTTCTTTGAAAAGTTAAACAAGATTGACAAACCTTTATTCAGACTCATCAAGAAAAAAGAAAAGGACCCAAATAAATAAAATCAGAAATGAAAGAGAAGTAATTATTGATGCCACAGAGATACAAAGGTTTGTAAGAATATATTATGAACAAAGCAGCAGGGTTGCTTTCTGCCAGGGAGACACTGCTAGAGATACAGGTACTTTTTAAAGGGCCAACACACAAAATTTTGTGTGCAGCCACTAACCTTGGGGTCTGGCAAAGGCAGGGCAGGGTGGACTGGAGCTGAATGAGGAGATTTCAGAGTAGGGGGCTCTCGGGTTAGAGATCAGAAGGCAACCATCCAGGTTTCCTGGGCTGAGTCATTCCCTCAAACTGCAGAGGACACCTTTCTTTGGCAGATCTTTATCAGCCAGGCAGCTTTTGCCTGGGGGGGGCAATTGCCCCACCCTGTTGGGAAACCTCTTGCCTCACCCTATGGAGTTTAGACCTTTCTGTGGTCTATAGTCTGAGGATAATTAAAACCTAGAATAGCAATCTAACTATAGGCAGCAGAGGGGATCTCTGGAGTCTTTGAGTCTTTGCCTAATCTCCTTCTGGACCTGGGCTAGAAAAAGCAGACTTTGGTGCACATCTTGGTCCTTTCCAAAGGCACCCAGTCCCAGCAAAGGAATCAACAAGCTGTGGATTGCTAATAGCTCCAAACAGTACTCAGGGTCAGTCACAAACAGCATTTGACATTGTCCTGCCCTAGATACTGGGGGCAATAGCAGATATACCTAATACATGGACACAAACCCAAATAGGCAGCCAAAATAGGTAGACAAGAAAACAAGTCCCAGAAGAGCTAAATGAAATGGAGAGAAGAAATTTATCAGATATAGAGTTCAATAAATGGGCAAAGGACCTGAGTAGATACTTCTCAAGGAGGACATACAAATGGCCAATAGACATATATAAAGATACTCTAAGTCACTAATCATCAGAGAGATTCAAATTAAAACTACAGTGTGGTGTCACCTCATACCTGTCAAAATGGCTATCATCAATAAAAGATCAAACACGAAGGGTTGGTGATGATGTGGAGAAAAGGGAACCCTTATGCACTGTTGGTGGGAATACAGATTGGTGCAACCACTGTGAAAAACAATATGGAGTCACCTAAAAACATTAAAAATGGAACTCCTTTATGACACAGCAATTCCACTTCTTGGAATATATTAAATGAAACCCAAAACACTGATTTTTAAAGAACATATGCACTCCTATATTCATTGGAGTGCTATTTACAATAACCAAGATTTGGAAGTGGCCCAAGTATCCATCAATAGATGAGTATATAAAAAAAAAAATCTGTGGTATATTTACACAATGTAAACGTGGTTGTTAAAAAATAAGGAAATCTTACCTTTTGCGACAGCATTCATGGACCTGGAGAGCAATACGCTAAGTGAAATAAAGCAGTCAGAGAAAGGGAAGTACCATATGATTTCACTTATATGTGGAATCTAATGAACAACATAAACTAAGAAACAAAATAGAAACAGACTCATAGTTACAGAACAGAATTACAGTGGTCAGAGAAGAGAGGGATTGAGGGGCTGAGTGGAATATGTAAAGGGATTAAGCAAAAAATCAAGTCACAGACACAGAAAATAGCATGGTGATTCCCAAAGGGGAAGTGAGGTGGGTAGAAGCACAAAAGGTTATAGGGAGGATACATGGTGATGGAAGAATACTGACTTGTCTTGGGGTGCTGAAGACACAATACAATATACAGTTGATGTATTATAGAACTGTATATGTGAAACCTATATAATTTTTTTTACCAATGGCACCCCAATAAATTAAATTAAAAATTTAAATTAAAAGATATAATTGGAAAAAACAAGATTTTGGCATAGATAAACACCTGAACTTGCTGCCTTGCACAACCACTTCAAAACTACAACTAAAAGAAAAAACGGTATCATCCAGAACCACAGGAAGGCTGGCTGAGTGGAAATTATACAACTAGAAGGAAAGAGAAAAGCACACTGAGACTTGGAGGAGGTGCAGAGGTACAGAAGTGAAGTGCAGAAGTATGGAGGCATGCACGCAGAAAGGGATGGCAACTGAGTACACTGTTGTCTTTTTCAATCAGGAGGGAGATACAAGCTCCTGACTGCCCTGAACTCCAGTTATGGGAGAGACTCTGGGGACCCAGACTCATATGAAGAGAAACTGGACTATCTGGCATCGGGCAGAACTGAAGGGTGGCTTTCTCTCAGAGGTGCTTGCAGCGATCATTGTTCCTGCATGGTTACTCAGGACACAGAGAAACTGGACCTCTTCCAGGCAGGGCTGACAGTCAGCAATTGCTGTTTGCTCTGCCCTAGTAATTCCCTGAGACCTGGACAGCAGCTTGCATTGCTTCACACCTGGACCTCATTTGGGCACCGCCAAAACCCAAACAAAGAGAATGAATCTGAAGATATCTCTGTAGCTCCTGCTGGGTGGCCTCTCTCCTTGGAAATCCAAGAGCCAGTGTACCCAGTGGTCAGAGACCACCCAGACTACTATTCTTCACACCCATAAGAGACACACTCAGGGGGCAGACCCAGTGAGCGCCAAAGCCCCACTGAAGCAAGTCTTGCCCCATAAGGGTGTCTCCAGCACAGCAGTTCTCCCATCATAGATACAACTGATCCTCACAGCCAATTAGCCTGGAGGTCAATTCCTCCCGGTGATACCAACAACAATCAAGGCTTAACTACAAGACTGCACACACAGCCCACAAAGGGGTTCACCAAGAGTGTCCACCTCAAGTAATTAGGGAGGCTGAATCACTGGGCCCTATAGGACACCTAGCACACAAAGCCACACTATCAACTCAAGGAAGCAGCCAAATGTGGAGACAAAGAAACAGGTCACAAATGACAGAAATGGAGGAAAGCAAACTACTGGATATAGAGTTCAAAATCATGGTTACCGGGTTACTCAAGAATCTTCTAGAAACCACGGATAAATTTAGTGAGACCCTGAAGGATATGAAAAAGGACTAACTAGAAATTAAGCATACACTGACTGAAATAAATAATAATATACAGAGATACAACAGCAGCCTAGAAGATCCCAAGGATTGAGCCAAAATTTGAAATACAAAGAAGCAAAAAAAAAAAAAAAAAAAAAAAAAAAACACCCAACCCGAAAAGCAAAAGGAAAAAAGAATCCAAAAATATGAAGATAGGGCAAGGAGCCTCTGGGACAACTTCAAGTGTACCAACATCAGAATTATGGGGGTGCCAGAAGAAGAGTGAGAGTAAGAGCCTGAAAACCTATTTGAATAAATAATGACAGAAAACTTCCCCTAGCTGGTGAAATAAATAGACTTACAAGTCCAGGAAGTGCAGAAAACCCCAAACAAAAGAATCCAAAGTGGACTACACCAAGACATATCATAATTAAAATGCCAAAGGCAAAAGACAAAGAGAGAATATTAAAAGCAGCAAGAGAAAAACAGTTAGTTACCTACAAGGGAACACCCATACAACTGTCAGCTGATATCTCAGCAGAAACTGCAGGCCAGAAGGGAGTGACAAGAAATATTCAAAGTGATGAATAGCAAGAACCTACAATCAAGATTATTCTACCCAGCAAAGCTATCATTTAGAATTGAAGGTCAGATAAAGAGCTTCACAGACAAGAAAAAGCTAAAGGAATTCATCACTGCCAAACCAGTATTATATGAAATGCTAAAGGATATTCTTTAATAAGAGGAAGAAGGAAAGGGTAAAGACAAAAATTATGAACAACAAAGTGACAACAAATACATATCTATCAACAAGTGAATCTAAAAATTAAGTGAATAAAAAATCTGATAAACAGAATAAACAGGTGAATATAATAGGATCAGGGGCATAGCCTGACAATTCTGGGGGGAAAGTGGTGTGGGGGTGTGGGAAGAGACTGGACAAAAATCATACACCTATGGATGAGGACAATGTGGGGGAGTAAGAGGAGGCGTGGGAACCGAATGGAGGGGAGCTTTGGGAGGAAAAAGAGGAACAACTGCAATAATCTGAACAATAAAGATTTATTAGTGAAAAAAATGAAAAATAAAAAATATATAATTAAATAAAAATAGCAGTATAAGCATGTTATTTAGAAACATAAAATTTATGCCAATAGAAACAGTTAATAGAGCTAAAATTACTTGGCTTTGCTTTAAAAGTGTAGACTATGGCACTAGACTTCCTGGGTTTGAATCCTATTTCTACCCTTTACTATAGTTGGGTGACCTTAGTCAAGTCACCTAAGTTCTCTAGTGCTCATTCTCTTATTTAAAAAATAGGGAATAATAACAGTTTTTATCTCATAAAGGTTTCTCAGGACTGAGATAATACTTAGAATAATGCCCAACAGTAAGTAAAAGTATTATTATTGATAGAGATCAGAAATTGGGGTGAGAGGAGATTGTTATTTCTTGCAACATGACTATCAGTAATAGTTATCTTTTAAATTGCACAATTATTGCTTTAATATAAAGAACTTAAATTTTTAAGAATAAATTAGAAGTGAGGAAATGGAAAATCTTTTAGGGAATTTTCTGTGAGGGAAAGGAGAGTGACAGTTTAATAGCTACAGGAATTGGGAGGTAGAGGAAAGTTGTGGGTATTATTATTATTATTATTATTATTGATAGGTGAGATATGAATGAGTTTAAAAGTGCATGTTAATAGGCCTACTAAAGCAGTAAAGAAATTAAAGTAAGGAAAAGAAGGCATGTAACCAAAGCACAAATGAAGAAAAATCTATTCCATTATAACCAGAAGAAAGATGAATGTGATGGATATGATTGTAGGTATGCCCTGAAGTTTGGTATGAGATATTGAGGAATTTATTATTTCATACCTACCACTCTCTCTGTAAAATAAGAGGTAAACTTATTTGCTGAGCATGAGCAGGAAGGTGGAAGGGTTGGAATTTTGAGATGAGTACAGAAAATTTGAAACAGCTATTATGGAAATAAGGAAAAAGGGAAGCTGACCAAAGCAACACGAAGGATTTCAGGTAAGTACTAAGGGCCAAGGTGAGATTAGAGGCCATGAATTTGTGGTGTAGTAGTATCAATCTCTTTGATTATATGATTTTCTCCAGCAGAATTCTGCAACTCAAATATAGGCATGAAAAAAGTGGGAATAGATGGGTTGGCCTATTATCAGGATGGTGTGATAAAAAGGCAGTGTGGCAAGGGAACTGGGGTTATTAAAGAGAGTAGCTGAAGTGAGAAATCGAAATAGGCCAAAGAAAGAAGTGAAGGCAGTTGTGAAGACAGTCAGTAGCTGGTAGGTAGGAATCAGAAGTTAGAGGTCCCAATGAAGCTAAAGAATAGATGTACTAGAAGAAAAACAGACAACTGTAAATACAGAGGTTGTAGTTATAATTTGTAATGTTTTTATTTATGATCTAAGTGTAATAATAAGTGATGGTGCAGGTTAGCATGTGGGCCATGGAAGTGGGTGGATGAAGTGGAGCAAAAGTGAGGGTCACTGGAGGAGGATATGGCAAAGAGCCAAGGGACTAGATGACTAGAGTATTAAATGGGTCAGCCGTGTGGATGCTGCTAACCACCAAACTAATGGCAGAAGCAATAAAAAGAATATTGTGAACCTAGAGCCAAAGTCTTCAATGGATGAGAGGGAGATAGAAGATCAATTCTGGCCTAATGGGCCCCTATTGCCCCTTGAAGCCTTAGTGAACAACTATAATGAACAACTAGGGGCCCGGTGCATGAAATTCATGCACTGGGGGTGGGGGGTCCTTCAGCCCAACCTATCCCCTCTCCCATACAGGGAGCCCTCAGGGGATGTCCTATTGATGGCTTAGGCCCATGCCCCACAGGGAGCATGCCTAAGTCTCAGCCTGGCCTCCCTTTGTGGGAGGCAACCGGGCTGATCAGGGAAAGGCACCAGCCCCATAACCCTGCTGCTGCAGCCACTGCCAGTCCCACAGTCACCAAGGTTTTTTCATCAACACAGACTCCAGTCCCTTCACCAAGAAAAAAATGACAACTTTCTTTAGGCATTTTCAAGATGTGTCTTTCATAGTATATGCAATTCTTTATTTTTTCTTTTATCCTCACCTGAGGATGTTTCCATTGACTTTTCAAGAATGTGGAAGAGAAAGGAAAAGACAGAGAGAAACATCAAAGTGAGAGGAACACTTTGCTTGGTTGCCTCCTGCATGAGCCCTGATCTGGGCCCCGGCCAGGGAGGAGCCTGCAACCTAGGTACATACATGCCCTTGATCAGAATTGAACCCAGACCTGTCTGCAGGCCAAGGCATTATCCACTGAGTCAAACTGGCTAGGGAAGGATATGACATTTCTTAGATCCTCCAGCAGCGGACCTTCATTTTTTTTCTCCAGAAGTGTGATGGAAAAACTCTAGATCACCTTTTTGAATTCTTATTATCCAAATCATTAAGAATATTACCAGTGGCATACAGGAAGCTTAGCCAATGTGCAATCAGAAAAGGTGTTTCCTCTATAGTTCACACCAATGGAGGGCTGGCCGAAGCTTTAGGCCTGGGCAGGGGCCCTCCAGCTCCCTCTGATCACCGGCTCACCCCCTGCCCAGGCCTTCCCAGGCCGAAGGCCACTTGGGCAAGAGCAGACCCCCAGCTCCCTGCGATCAATCACAAGGGGTCTGCTCCTGCACCAGGCCAAAATCTTCTGCTGGATGCTTTCCAGCTCTCTGCACCAAGCTAAAGTGACCCTCAGCTCCCTGTGATCAATGGCAAGGGGTCTGCTCCTGCCCAGGCCTTATCTCACAGTGACCTGGTGCCAAGATGTTCCTGGGACACAGGCCCTGGGCACCTATGTATGCAAATTAACCACCATTTTTGGGGGGATTAAATTTGCATAGTCACTTTGATTGGCTAATAGGTGTAGCGAAGGTATGGTCAATTTACATGTTTGTCTATTATTAGGTAAGATGTTTCACTGTATACTTCAGATTCTTTGCAAATGAAGAACTGGTAGGCTGCAGAGACAGAAGGTTGCCAGAAATCAACAGGACAACCCATCACCAAGTCTTAGGAACTAACTAGCTGGTAAAATCTTCAAGTGGCAACTGCTACATACATGCCTGAACAGAATCAAATGAATGACTTTAAGCTGGTCCCTTTTCATAAGAGTAGGCATGTCAAAAGAATATAAGGAACTTACCTCTCAGCAATATTTTTTGCAGACTGGAGAAACCGTGCTTGGTCATTTTCTTTCAGGATATGCTCAGCTTGGTTGATGAGGACTGTTGACCGTTCAAGACACTGGCGACAATTAGCAACCTGCTGTGCCAACTTTCTCAGTTTCATAACCTTAAAGTAATTAGCAACAGAAAAATTAGCAACAGAAAAATAAGAGAAAACATCCAGTGCTTAATTAAAAACAATAAAACAACAGGAAGGAGATCTGCTGCAGTGACTCTAAAAATAAGGCCAATTCACATTAATAACCAATGGTCTCTTTACTAACCATTCACCTTCTCACCCTACCCTCTATGTTTGTCATGCCAACTCCTCCTCCTATCTACAGCCTGCTTACTTATCCTACAACCCAGTAATATACTCTAGATTATCTGCTCCTCTTTTTATTGATAACGTTAATTTTTCTGGTCATAAAAGCAATGCATGCTCATATAGAAAGTGTAGAAAATAACCCTATCCAGTTTGTTCAATGGATAGAGCATTGTCCTGAAGATTGAAGGGTCCCGGGTTCAATTCTGGTCAAAGGCAGGTACCTTGGTTGAAGGCTTGATCCCCAGCCCAGGTCAGGGCATGTATGGGAAACAACCAATCAATGTGTCTCTCTCACATCAATGTTTCTCTGTGTGTATGTGTGTGTGTGTGTGTCTCTCTCTCTCCCTTCCATTCTCTCTGAAAATCAATGGAAAAATATCCTCGGGTGAGGAGTGACAAAATAAAGAAGAAAAGAAAAGAAAAGGAAAAGTATAAAAAGATAGCCAACTACCCAGGGATCACCATTGTTTACATTTTATTGTCAATACATTTTCACATACATGTTTAATAAAAAATACCTCCTCTTTCTTTATGATGCTCTACATTTGTATGTATATATTTCTCTAAGTACCTTTATATATACCTTTGTGTTCACAGATCTGTGTTCCCGAAAACTTCAATTCCTGTGTTAGCTGGAATCACCCAATATGGCATAAAGTATTGGTCCCCACTCCAGGCTCTCATAACATCTCACATTGTATACACTGCATGAGGTTTTAATCACTACACTGACCGGCAGACCAACAATTCTAAAACCATATAGATGCATGGAGTCTCATACTTGATTTTCTTGATCATGATTCTTCAGTTCTCAAGCTAAAAGCCTAGAAGTCTTCTCTCTATCCTTCATCTTTTCCATCTAATAAGTTGATGATTCCCATAATTTCCTTCTAGAGATGTCTGTTATGTTCTTCCCTTCAGTTAGTACTGCCACTTCTCTGGGTTAGGTCTTCACTAACTCATACCAAGAATCATTCCATAAGTTTCCAAACTTGCTTTTTATATACCCTGCACACCTCTGCCATATCAATCAGTCTTCTCTCTTCCTAAGAAACTACAATGGTTTACCTATGTCTTTCAGATTAACCCCAAAGTCTTTATCATGGCATTCATGGTCCTACCATAATTCTGGCCCACGTTCCCACCACTATATTTTTTCTTATATTGACGTATAACATACATACAGCAAAACATCCAAATGTGAAGTATGCAACTCAGTTATTTTTTTTGCATATACATATACCCATGTTACCACCAACCAGGTCAAGATAAAGAATGTTTCCAATGCCCTATAACTGCAAGCATTTATATGGGATTCACAGCATTAAGCCAAACATTGCTTCTTTGCCTATCTCCCTAAAACCTCATTTCTTCTTGCTTTCATGATCCAAATTCAAACTAGAATCTTCAGCATAAAACCTTAACTTTTGTAAAGTCAACTTTGCTTTGATCTCACTGAAGTGTTGCGCTTTACCTTTGTCTCTTTGATTTTGACAGCAATCATTTGCTTCCTCTGCTGGATGATCTCTATCAACTCGTCACATTCTTCCATAAGTTTTGCCTCATGCATAGCAGTATTCACCTGCCAAGAAAGTCCATAATTTTACACAGTGATTGCTGCCTTTGTCCTCTGCTGGATCTCTGAAAGGTTCGGACTGACAGCTAAACATGCACAACTTCTTCCATACCTCCCTCATAGGATCCACTCCTAGAAGAAGGGTAGAGATGATGATATTAATGATGCAAGGGTATTGAAGCACCACAGACAGGAAACTCTCCGGCCTCTGGTAGATCATGATGATTAATGGAAGGCTGGGCAGAAGGACAGATGAGATGGGGGCACGTTATTCCCACTGTGCAATTCCCCTTACTCCAGCACCCTGTCCTCCTGTTGTTCTTTTGAAAAGAGGGTAAGGAAATTTAAGTACATCAAGGAAAGACTATTCCTCTTTGCAAGAGCAATGATATCAAGATAATATTACAACAACCTATTTCTACCATCCTAACAAAAATGTTTTCAGTTTTCTTTATTCTCTTCTAATTTTAAAATATATGAATGTACAGCTATATATTCACAATAAATACATGAGTGTAGATATATTTTCACATAGCTATCATCATGTTTCAGTAGGTATTTCTTATCTTGAGCTGTCCAGTATCTGAATACCTTTCTGATTTGGGGATATTTGCTACATCAAAGTATTTCCATTGCAAAATCAGGGTGGGGTTAGGGAAAAAGAGCCATCATTGTTGGTTATTTTTCCACATACCTATTTTGCCTT
Source organism: Pipistrellus hanaki (assembly GCF_964339955.1). Taxonomy (NCBI): domain Eukaryota; kingdom Metazoa; phylum Chordata; class Mammalia; order Chiroptera; family Vespertilionidae; genus Pipistrellus; species Pipistrellus hanaki. The sequence goes on from NC_140524.1 coordinate 47,197,110, forward strand.
CTTTCCATCTCTACTACTACTAACACTAGATGGTATGACGCTCCCAAAAGGGTTAAATGAGAGCAGGGGATCTTTGGGCTACCCTAGTATAAAGGAAAAGAAAAGGGAAATCAACTTACATCTCTTTAAACACTTAATGTATTAACTATGTTATAGATAAAATTATTTCATGTAATTATCATAAATACTTTATAATATAGTCATTTTTATCTCCATTTTGCAGATGGGAAAACTGGGGCTCAGAGACTTTTAGTAACTTGCTCAAGATCACACAGCTAGTAAGTGGTAAAACTTGAGTTCTGTCAAGTGAGACCATTGGGTTGGCTGGATGGGCAGACAAGGTTCAGTTCCATTTCAGCAGCACACAGAGCAGTCACACAGGGAAGCACAATCATTCCAAGAGTGTATTCAAGGATCACTCAACTAGAGCTCTAGAATACTGAGGAATAGACAATGGGTTTCTTAAGCATCAAACATCAAGGGGCCAGATGTGCTTCCTTAGCAAAGTAGAGCTGCATTTCCAATTGCTAGCTCTCTTCAGAGAGTTACTTCATATATTCTAAGTTTAGAAAAGCACCTGTCACTGGACTCTGCTGTCTCCTCTCTTATCCTCTAAGGTCCCCAATTAGCCAATTTTCTGTTTTATTCTTAACTGAAATAAAATGTGCTTGCTGAATTTTAACCTTATTTTGTTTTATTTCCATTTTCAAAGGGAATGCTAAAATGAGAGTTTCCATTTATTTTAAATGAACAGTCCCACTCTGGCCATTCTAATTTTTTTTCTGATTCCTCACCCTTTCCCTAATTTAGATCTACCTTTCCAAGGAAATAATTTCACCCTCTCAAGGACCTCCGACTTATGTAAGAATAAGAGATTCATCTATTCATCCAGTGCTCCCTGGATCTTTGCTTACAGTATCTGGAGACTTAGGCCATTCTTATCTATAGTTTCTTTTTGAGGCTGCTGATGGTGTAGTTTTAATGTCTTGTGCCTTATAATTTAGGCTTTGGAATAACCTTTACATAATACTCACTATATGACAGGTATTGTCCTAATCAGTTTACATGGACAGTCAGCCCTACATATCTGCATGTCCTGCATCCTTGAATTCAACCAACCACAGATTGAAAATATTTGGAGAAAGGAGTGGCAGTTACGTTGTAGCCCAGCTAGTGTGGCTCAGTTGGTTGAGCATCTTCCATGCACTAGGAGGTCACTGGTTCAGTTCCAGGTTAGAGCACATGTTTCTATCTCTCTCTCTCTTCCTCTCTATGAAATCAATAAAAACATATTTTTTAAATGTTACATTGTTGTTGATGTGTACTATGATGGTTGCATCTGTGCTGAACATGTACAAACTATTTTTTCTTATCATCATCCCCTAACCAATATAGTATAATAACTATTTACATAGCATTTACATTGTATTAGGTATTATAAGTAATTGATAGATTATTTAAAGTATAGAGGAGGATGTGTGTAGTATTTACAGATTTTGAGTATTTACAGATTTTGGCATCTGTGAAAGGTCCTGGAACCAGTCCCCTACAGATATAACTGTAGTAGTTCTTTCCATCACCAAAACAACTCAATGAGGCAGGTACCATTAATCTCATTTTACGGTTGAGAAAACCTGAGCAAAGCAAAGTGACTTGCTCAAGGCCATATCTTTAGTAAGTGGCAGAGATGGGATTTGGAACCAGGATATCCAACAAGAGTCTACAACTGTTTTTAAAAGTTTTAAATATGTTTTTTTACTGGTTTCAGAGAGAAAGGGAAAGGGAGAGAGAGATAGAAACATTAATGATGATTGGCTACCTCCTGCACGCCCTCTACCTGGGATTGAGCCCACAACGCAAGCATGGGCCCTGACTGGAAATCAAACCATGACCTCCTGGTTCATGGGGCAATACTCAACCACTAATCCACACTGGCCAGGCATGGAGTCCACACCTTTAACCATCACACTACACTTCCTCCCAAGATGAGTGTAACAAAATCCCTATCTTTAAAAGAAAATCCCTATTCTTAATTTCTGACCATTGTTTCTTCTTTTGCACATCCATCTTTATTCTGTCATCCCATTCTCTTTAGTCATTTCATACTACTTATTCTTCCACTACATTTCTTGCACGTCCATGTCTTGTGCCTACTCAAGACACTCCTTTCACTTACTAGTAAGTCATTTCTCTATTTGTTTATTGAATAAACTTCTACTTATCTTTTCAAGTCCTGGACAAAGATCACCACTTCTGTAACTATTTCTCAACTTCTTTAAAAATAATTGGTCTCTTATTTATCTATACTAATAATAGAGGAATACACAAATTGTCAGGGACACCATCACAGTAACGGTAACTACTAGACAGCAGGCTGCATGGGGCAACCAGGCCGGCAGAGGGGTTAGTGAGGGATGACTAAACGACTGAACAGCAGGCTGCATGGGCAACCAGACTGGTGGGGGGGGGGGAGGGCAGTAAGGGATGACCAGCCTGACAGAGGGGGGCAGTGGAGGTGACCAGGTGGCGGGGGGAGGGGGAGAGTAAGGGATGATCAGGCTGGCAGGGGGGGACAGTTAGCAGTGATCAGGCAGGCAGGCAGGTGAGCAGTTAGGAGCCAGTGGTCCCAGATTGTGAGAAGGATGTTCAACTGAATTGGCAGTCGGACATCTCCCAAGGGGTCCCATATTGGAGAGGGTTCAGGTTGGGGCTGAGGGGACCCCTGTGTACAAATTTTGTGCACTGGGCCCCTAGTATTCATATAATACTTTATATGTAAGTTAATTATACCATTTACTACCTTATGTCATAGGTATTCATTAGTTTGTCTTTTCTACTCACACATAAGCTCTGGAAGCCAGGGGTTGTGTTTTATTTGCCAGCATAGTAAGTGGCATATGGTAGATGTTCAGTAAATATTTGTTGAATTGAATTGAATGAGAAGAGAAATGTATCTCACTGCTTGCATGTGGTTACTCAAATTACCCTAAACGCAATATGTCTAAAAACAAATTCATCATCTTCCCTCTAAATCTGGCTTTCACTCCTGATTTTCTTTTTTTTTTTTTTGTTAATGTTACTATCATTATTGTAGTTTTCAGGTTTAGTTACCTGTGACTTCTCCTTCTCCTCTTCCCCCTCATAAATCCATAGCAGTCCCAAATCCTTCCATCTTTTTCTTTTTAATTTCACTAAGTTCTTCTGGTAATACAATGAGGCTCTGAGCCAAGGGGCCAATAAGTTGAAGTCCTAATCACTCTTTAAGACTATTATTGTAAGAGCCTCATTCATTCATTCCCCTACCTCCATAATCTTCACTTTGCTCCATCCTATACTCAGAAACCAAAAGAATCATCACAATCTTCATCATCAAACGTGTATTAAGCATGTCTTTTGTACAATGCCCTCAATAAATTTGCAATCAGGCTAGTGAAAAGCCACACATATAAAAAATAAACCAAGGTGAATACCACTAAGTAATGTAGATTATAATCTACAGAAATTAACGAAAAAGATCATTCTTGGTGGGAAGGTGGAGAAAAAATGCCTGAATGAAATGTGACTTGAATTGAGCCTGAATGATGGATAGCACACAGATTAAAAGGAGAGAAGGAGGGAAAATTTGAGCCAAGCTAATATGATTGAGCCTTGTTCTTTAGTTAATATGGTATCTTTGGAAAGTAATTTTTTGTGGAAGAAGGAGGGTAAGAAGGTTGGAGAATGACCACAGTTAACTTTTTAAAAAGATGTACTGGGTCCATACCCAAGATGGTGGTAAATAGGTGGATGTTACATTCACCTTCTCCCAGGACCAAACGGGAATTACAACTAAAATATAGAACAATCAACCTAAATAACCAATTGAAGAGTAACTGAATAGAAGACATAACCAAGGATTTATAGAAGAAGCCACATTGAGACTGGTAGAAAGGGCAGAAATGTGAAAAGGGCTGGAAGGTGGCTGAAGTTCTAGAGGAATATCTCAGTAGCAAAGGTTCCCTCTGAGAAGTTGGGGTCTCAACTGCATGCTGGACTCCCCAGCCCAGAATACCAGAACTAGGAATAGGCACCTCAATAACATCTGACTGTAAAAATTGAGGGAAAGACAGGAGTCTGCCAGAAATAAGTGCCCACCTAAAGGGCCAATGGACAAAATCTCATTTGCAATCAATCACCCTGGCTTCCTGCAAAGGGAGAAATGAGCATACCAGAGCCATGTGAGGAGAGACTATGATTTGTGGCTCTGGGGAGAGAGCTGAAAGGACAGCCACTAGGATACCTGTAGTGAGTCCCACTCCCACAGTGTAGATATCATCTTTCTTGGATGGAGGATTCCCCTCCTTATGGCACCAGCCTAGGAGAATGCAATAGTCCCATCCTCTGGGCTCCTACAGCGTCATCTTACACAGCTTATCCCCAGCTGAGGAGTCAGCTGCTAGGACTTGGGTGTAGAGGTCTATCCTGACTCTAGGGTTGTCAGTGACTGAGTTGTGTGGCTTTAGGGCAGGGCTATTTCCTCCCATGTTCCCATGAACTTGATGGGAGCCTACCCCGCATGGTGGGATACACTAACTCCACACTCCCAGCTCATATTCCCAGCTCCATGTGGCCCCATCCTCTAAACTCCTGGTGGCCCCAACCTGCCAAGGTCTGGAATGAATGAAGGACAGAATGATCAGTGTAGCAATGGGGCAGGGGCAATTTCCCCCACCTTCCCTCAAGCCTGACCAGCAACTCACCCTCACAGAAGATCCACAAGTCCCATGCTCCCAACCCCTGGAGGCCCTACACTGTTGATAGAAAGCTACTGGCAAAATCTGTGACAGTTTGAGTTGTGTGGCTCTAAGATAGGGGCCAATGTTCCCTTGTATGCCCAGTGGTATAGAGCCCTCACTTCATACAGCCAAATCTTGATCTGTTTGGGCCTGATAAACTCTGCTAGCCTCACCCTCACAACTCTCTGAGACCCCACCCCATCACAAAGGTCTGCACTCAGGTAATGGCAACTGGTTTTGGTATAAAGTACCCTGTGACATTTGCTGAGTGGCTTAGACCTAGCATTGGCAACAACTTTGAACCTGTATCAATCTGGTGAACACCATTTACCCCTACCTGGTGACTCACTGAGAACCTATTTCATGCAACTTAAGTACTGCAAGAAGCTTTTCACGGAGTGAGCCTAACAGACAGCAAGCAGGTGGAGGCAGGTGGAGGGGGTGGTTTGGGGAGTTAATGGAGGGATGAGGACACCTATTAATACCTTAATCAATAAATAAATTAAAAAAAATAAAAGTGGAACTCCCATTTGACCCAGTAATCCCACTTCTAGAAATACATCCCAAGAAATCAGAAACACCAATCAGAAAAAATATATGTACCCCTATGTTCATAGCAGCACAATTTACAATAACTAAGATTTGGAAAGAGCCTAAGTGCCCATCAGCAGATAAATGAATTAAAAAAACCATGGCACAGCTATATAATGGAATACTATACTGTTGTTAAAAAGAAGGAACTCTTACTATTCATAACAGCATGGATGGAACTGGAGAGCATTATGCTAAATGAAATAAGCCAGTCAGAGGAAGATAAATATCACATGATCTCACTCATTTGTGGAATATAATGAACATAAACTGATGAACAAATATAGATAGAGACATAGAAGCACTTGGTGCATGTCAGATCCCTCAGCCCAGGGTTCCAGTGCCAGGAAGAGATATCCCCATAACTTCAGGTTGTAAAATGTAGAGGGGGTTGAGGCTGAGTGACATGGAGGGCTGCTGGAGACCCAGACAATTCTTCTTAAAGGGCTGGCATATGGACTAACTTGGAATCACTTGCTTTGAGGTCCAGTACTGAGGCAGCAGCTTGAAAGGATCCAGGAACATATGGGGAGGAACTAGATTGTCTGGCATCAAGGCAAGAACTGGGGGGTAGCTTTCTCCCAGACAAAAGTGTTCACAGAGGTCATTGTTCCTTTGCTGAGACCTTCCCACCACAGTTTCAACAGGTAGTTGCCATATCTAAGTCTCCATCAATCTGGCCCACACTGTTTTCCCTACCCTGCTGATTCCCTGAGACCCAGCCTCACCCAATTTACAGCCCCATCCAAGATGTTTTCAGCAGCTTTTCCATATGAATGAACTCTCTTATCTCAGGCTTCAGACTTTCCTAAAATCTCACAAACAGGATTCAGCATGCCCCATACCTCTTGATAAGTGGCTCTAGACCCAGCACTACCTTCAGCCTACATTGATTTACAGTTTGGCCTCTCCTGGGCAACTAGAAGCCAACACAAGTAGCAGTCATCTACATAAGCTCTGTAGCTTGTGCTGGGTGGCCCCAGGGAGGACACAGGTGGTAACTGACTTTGCACCTCCCTGGAGGCCCTAGCACCAGTGTAGCCAGTGGTCAGCTTCAGACCATGCCAGATTGCAACCCTACCACACCCACAAGTGACACACTCAAGCAGCAGAGTAACTGAGCACCAAAGCCCAACTGAAGCAAGTCCTCCTCCCTAAGGGCGTCTCCTACACAGCAGCTTTTCCACTGTAGTAGCAGCTGGTCTTCACAGACAATTGGCTTGGGGTCAATCCCTCCCAATCATGCCAATGGAAATCAAGGCTCAACTACAATAGGACAGTGCTCACAGCCCACATAGGGGGCACATCTAAAGTGTCCAGCTCAGGTGACTGGGGAGACTGAGCCACTGGGCCCTACAGGACATCTATTACACAAGCCACTCTACCAATTCAAGGTGACACAGCAGCTGTACCTAATACATAGAAAGAAACACAGGCAACAACCAAAATGCAGAGACAAAGAAACATGTCACAAATAAGAGAACATAAGAAATATTCAGAAAAAGAGCTAAATGAAATGGAAGCAAACAAACTACCAGATATAGAGTTCAAAAACAATGGTTATAGAATGCTCACAAGACTTAAAGAGAATTTCAAGGAACTTAGTGAGAACTTCAAGGAACTCAATGAGAACATCAACAACATAGAAAAGAACAAGTTAGAAATGAAGGATACACTAACTGAAATGAAGAATAATTTACAGGTAATCAACAGTAGAGTAGAGGGTGCCAAGAATCAAGTCAGCGATTTGGAATATGAGGAAGCAAAAAACACCCAATTGGGATGACAAAAAGAAAAAATAATTTAAAAAGTGAAGATAATGTAAGGAGACTCTAGGACAATTTCAAGTGTATCGACATTCACAAAATGTGGATGCCAAAAGAAGAAAAGAGGGATCAAGAAATTAAAAACCTTTTTTAAAAAAAATAATGACAGAAAACTTCCCTTACTGGATGAAAGAAATAGATATATTAATTCAGGAAGTACAGAGAATCCAAAAGAAGATGAACCCAAAGAGGCCCACACCAAGACACATCATAATTAAATGCCAACAGTTAAAAACAAAAAGAAAATTTTAAAAGCAGCAAGTGAAAAGCAATCAGTTACCTACAGGGAGTGCCCATATGACTCTTAACTGATTTCTCAACAGGAACTTTGCAGGCCAGAAGTGAGTGGCAAAAAATATTGAAAGTGATGAAAATCAAGGACAACCAAGATTACTCTACCCAGCAAAGCTATCATTTAGAATTGAAGATCAAATAAAGATCTTCTCAGACAAGAAAAAGTTAAAGGTGTTTATCACCACCAAGTCAGTATTACATGAAATGTTGAAGGGTCTTTTTTAAGAAGAAGGGGGAAAATTATTTAAAAATATGAACAATAAAATGGCAATAAATATGTATCTATCAACAATTGACTCTAAAAATCAAAATAAAGAACAAGGAACCTAATTGACAAAATAAAATAGTACCAGAGGCATGGAAACATGGAAGAGAGTGATGAATTTCAAAATGAAGTGGGGTGCAAGAAGAGCTTAACCAAAGAACTTACCAATATATGCATACATGCATTGCCCATGGACACAGGCAATAGGCTGTTGAAGGCCTGTGATGAGGCTTGATATGGTTGGAGGGGCGCAATGGGAGCAATAGTGGGAGAACATCTATAATACTCAATAATAAATATTTTTTAAAAGAAATAATGACTAAAAGGATCCTTAACATGGTGAAAGAAAAAGACAAAAATTTTAAAAATGCAGATAATCTCAAACAGGATGAATACAAAAAGGCCCACACCAAGATAAATCATAATTAAAATGGCAAAGATTAAAACAAAGAGAGAATCTTTAAAGCAGCAAGAGAGAATCAGTTAGTTCCCTACAAGGAAGCTCCCATAAGGCTGTTAGCTGATTTCTCAACAGAGGGGATTAGCATGAAATATTCAAAGTAATGAAAAGAGCATATGACCAAGACTACTACTTTACCAAGCATGGATATAATTTAACATTGAGGAAGAAATAAAGAGCATCCCAGAGAAGAAAAAGCTAAAGGTGTTTCCTACCATCAAGCCAGTATTATAAGAAATGTTAAGGGGCCTTCTTTAAAAAGAAGGAGGAGGGGGAAGTGGAGAAAGAGAAGGAGCAGGGGAATGAGGACAGAGAAACACAGCTAAAGGAATAAATGCAATAATACATAACTATCAACAATCACCTTAAATGGCTTATATGCTCTAACCAAAAGACATAGTATAATAATCTCACTAATATGTGGATTTTAGTGAACAAAATAAACTGATGAACAAAATGGAACGAGAAACATGGATTCATGGAACAAAATGTTGGGTGCCAAATGAGAGGGAGTAGAGTTGACTAAATAAACAGAGTGAAGAGATTAGCTAAAGAACATATATGCATACCCCATAGAAACAGACAATAGTGTGGTGAAGGCAAAGGAAGGGGGAGGCAGAGTTGGGTGGAGGAGGGCAAGTTGGTGTGAAATGGGGAACTTCTGCAATAGTGTCAACATTACATTTTTTAAATAAAGAAAACATATGGTACCTCAATGGATAATAAAACATGACAAACATTATAAAAGTACCATAGTAAATATATTTTGTAAAGAAAATGTAGATTGAAGTGAGGTATTTAGAGTAGAATTTGGACAGTTGTACAGGGTGAGATATAACAGCCAGTCACAACTTTGAGAGCAGAGCAGAAAGTTGGCCCAAACTACAAGAACACAGTACAGAGACAACCAAGATGGCAGCATAGGTAAACACCTGAACTTGCTGCCATGAACAATTACATTAAAACTACAACTAAAAGACAAAATGAATGTTATCCAGAACCATGGGAAGTCTGGCTAAGTGGAAAATTCTACAACTAGAAGAAAAGAGAAAAGCACACTGAGTTCGGTAGGAGATGCGGAGTTGTGGAAGTCTGGAGGTATGGAGGTGCGCATGAAAGGGGTTGGCAAATGGGTATGCTGTTGTCTTTTTCAGTTTGGAGGAAGATACAAGCTCCCAATTGCTCTGAACTTCAGTTCCAGGCAAGACTCTGGGGACCCAGACTCATATAGAGAAACTGGACTGTCTGGCATCAGGCCAGAATGTGAGGGCAGCTTTCTCTCAGAGGTGCTTGCAGCAATCATTATGACTGCACGGTGCCGTGGGACAGAGACCCAGGGGCCTCTTCAGGTCAGGGCCAATGGGCAGCCATTGCTATTGCTCTGCCCTGTTGATTTCCTGAGAGCCGGCCCCACCCAATTTACAACCCAACCCAAACTGTGCACAGAGGCTTCTGCATATGAATGGCCTGGCCTTTCTCCACCAAAAAACTGTCAAACAGCAGCTGGGTCAGAGAGGCCCAAGCCTCCAAAAGAAGTCCCAATGCTGGACAGCAGCTTGCATTGCTTCACATCTGGGCCTCATCTGGGCACCTCCAAACCCCAAATAAAGAGAACGAATCTGAAGATATCTCTGTAGCTCCTGCTGGGTGGCATCAGGCAGTGGCTGACTTTGCACCTCCTTGAAGATCCAAGAGTGAATGTATCCAGTGGTCAGAGTGAGACCATCCAGATTACAACTCTTCACACCCATAAGAGACACACTCAGGGGGCAGACCCAGTGAGCGCCAAAGCCCCACTGAAGTAAGTCTTGCCCCATAAGGGTGTCTCCAGCACAGCAGTTCTCCCATTGTAGACACAACTGGTCCTCACAGCCAATTGGCCTGGAGGTCAATTCCTCCCAGTGATACCAACAGCAATCAAGGCTCAACTACAACAAGACTGTGCACACATCCCACCCAAGGGGGCACCAAGAGTGTCCACCTCAAGTAATTAGGGAGGCTGAACCAATGGGCTCTATAGGACACCTAGCACACAAAGCCACGCTATCAACACAGGGAAGCAGTCAAAATGTGGAAACAAAGAAATAGGTCACAAATGACAGAAATGGAGGAAAGCAAACTACTGGATATAGAGTTCAAAATCATGGTTACAGGTTACTCAAGAATCTTCTAGAAACTGCTAAGAAATACAGTGAGATCCTGAAGATATTAAAAAGGACCAACTAGAAATTAAGCATACATTAACTGAAATAAATAATAATATACAGAGATACAACAGCAGCGTAGAGGATCCCAGGAATCAAGTCAAAGATTTGAAATACAAAGAAGCAAAAAACACCCAACCAGAAAAGCAAAAGGAAAAAAGAATCCAAAAATATGAAGATAGTGCAAGGACATCTGAATTATAGGGGTGCCAGAAGAAGAGAGAGAGCAAGATACTGAAAATGTATTTGAAGAAATAATGACAGATAACTTCCCCTACCTGGTGAAAGAAATAGACTTACAAGTCCAGGAAGTGCAGAGTACCGCAAACAAGAGAAATTCAAAGAGGACTACACCAAGACACATAATAATTAAAATTCCAGGATGGCAGAATAGATAAACACCTAAACAATTTCAAAACTACAACTAAAAGACAGAATGGACATGACCCAGAACTACAGGAAAGCTGGCTGAGTGCAAATCCTACAACTAGAAGGAAAGAGGAAAGCACATGGAGAATCAGGACTGAGGTAGGGAGACGCATGCATGGAGAGGAAGAGCAGCTGAGTGCCTGGCTGGCATTCTCTGGTGGGAGAGGGAAGGAAGCCTCTGACTGCACTGAACCCCAGTTCTGGGCGAAACGCTGTGGACCCAGGCTCATACAGGGGGAGTCTGGACTGTCAGGTAGAGAGAAAGGCACATGCAAACTCGGAGAGGAAGCCACGCCGGGCAGGGGTCTGGAGGTGCTCACACATGAGTGTATGCATGACTGACTGCTGAGGTTGCTGCTAGCTCTCCCTAGTGGAAGGAAGTCAGAAGCTCCTGACTGCACTCAACCCCAGTTCTAGGCAAGCTTGGGAGAATCTGGACTGTCAGGCAGAAACTTAGGGGAGATCGGAAGGCAGAGGTCTAAAGACATGCGCACAAGGGCAGGGTTGATGGGAAGCCAAGACTGCGCAGTTCTGAGATTCCACCCCATCCAATCTGAGCACAGAGGCTTTTGTAATTTTGCAAGTCTAGTCCTATAAGGCTATGTCCAGCACAGGTCTCCCGGCATAGACAGAGCTGATAAACATAGCCAATTGGCCTGGAGGTCAATTCCTCCTCGTGATACCAACAACAATCAAGACTTAACTATAACAAGGCTGTACACACAGTCCACAAAGTGGTGCACCAAGACTATCCACCGCAGGTGACTGGGGAGGCTGACTCACTGGGCCATATAGGAAACCTAGCACACAAAGCTATCCTACCAACTCAGAGAAGCAGCAAAAATGCAGAGACAAAGTAACAGATCACAAACGAAAGAAATAGAGAAAAATAAACAACTGGATATAGAATTCAAAACCACAGTTATAAAGTTTCTCAAGAATCTCCTAGAAAAGGCTGATAAATATAGCCAGACCCTCAAGGATATGAAAGAGGACCAACTAGAAATTAAACATACACTGACTGAAATAAATAATATTATACAGAGACCCAACAGCAGACTAGAGTAACACAAGAATCAAGTCAAAGATTTGAAATACAAAGAAGCAAAGGACACTCAGCCAGAAAAGCAAAAAAAAAAATTAAAAAAAAAAAATCCAAAAGTTGAAGATAGTGTAAGAATCCTCTAGGACAACTTCAAGTGTACCAACATCAGAATTATGGGGGTGCCAGAAGAGAGAGAGCAAGAGACTGAAAACCTATTTGAAGAAATAATGACCGAAAACTTCCCCCACCTGGTGAAAGAAATAGACTTACAACTCCAGGAAGCACAGAAAACTCCAAACAAAAGGAATCCAAAGAGGACCACACCAAGTCACATCATAATTAAAATGTCAAGAGCAAAAGACAAAGAGAGAATATTAAAAGCAGCAAGAGAAAAATGGTTACATACAAGGGAACACCCATACAACTGTCAGCTGATTTTTCAACAGAAACTATGCAAGCCAGACAGGAGTGGCAATAAATATTCAAAGTGATGAATAGCAAAAACCTACAATCAAGATTACTCTAACTAGCAAAGTTATCATTCAGAATGGAAGGTCAGATAAAGAGCTTCACAGATAAGAAAAAGCTAATGGAGCTCATCACCGTCAAACCAGTATTATATAAAATGCTGAAAGGTGTTCTTTAAGAAGAGGAAGAAGAAAAAAGTAAAGATATAAATTATGAACAACAGCCAAAGCCAGTTTGGCTTAGTGGTAGAGTGTCGGTCTGCGGACTGAAAGGTCCCAGGTTCAATTCCAGTCAAGGGCATGTACATTGGTTGCGGGCACATCCCCGGTGGGGGGTGTGCAAGAGGCAGCTGGTCGATGTTTCTCTCTCATTGATTTTTCTAGCTCTCTATCTCTCTCCCTTCCTCTCTGTAAAAAATCAATAAAATATATATTTTTTTAAAAAATTATGAACAACAAATACATATCTATCAACAAGTGAACCCAAAAATCAAGTGAATTAAAAATCTGAGGAACAAAATAAACTGGTGAATATAATAGAATCAGGGGCATAGAAAGGGATTGGACTCATAATTCTCAGAGGGAAAGAGAGATGCAGGAAGATACTGGACAAAAATAGTACACCTATGGATGAGGACAGTGCGGGGGAGGTGAGAGAAGAGGGCAGAGTGGGAACTGGGTGGAGAGAATCTATGAGGGAAAAAGCAGAAACTACTGTAATAATCTGAACAATAAAGATTTATTAAATTAATAAAAATAAAATGCCAAGGGCAAAAGACAAAGAGAGAATATTAAAAGCAGCAAGAGAAAAACAGTTAGTTACCTACAAGGGAACACCCATACAACTGTCAGCTGATTTCTCAGCAGAAACTATGCAGGCAAGAAGGGAGTAGCAAGAAATATTCAAAGTGATGAATAGCAAGAACCTACAATCAAGATTATTCTACCCAGCAAAGCTATCATTTAGAATTGAAGGTCAGATAAAGAGCTTCACAGACAAGAAAAAGCTAAAGGAGTACATCACTGTCAAACCAATATTATATGAAACTAGAGGCCTGGTGCACAAAATTCATGCATGGGGGTGAGTGTCTCTCAGCCCAGCCTGTACCCTCTCCAATCTGGGACCCCTTGAGGGATGTCCGTTTATGTCCGATCCAGGTAGGATTGGGTCTAAATGGGCAGTCAGACATCCCTCTCACAATCCAGGACTGCTGGCTCCCAAATGCTCGCCTGTCTGCCTTCCTGATTGCCCCTAACTGCTTCTGCCTGCCAGTTTGATCACCCCCTAACCACTCCCCTGCCAGCCTGATTGATGCCTAACTGCTCCCCTGCCAGCCTGGTTGCCCCTAACTACCCTCCCCTGCAGGTCTGGACCCCCCCCCCCCAACTGCTCTCCTCTGTAGGCCTGGGTCCCCCCAAACTCCCTCCTCTGCTGGCCTGGTCACCCCTAACTGCCCTCCCTTGTGGGCTTGATCACCCCCAACTGCCCTCCCTTGCAAACCTGACCCTTCCCTCCTGCCCTTCCCTCCTGCCCTTCCCTCCTGCCTTTCCCTTCCCTCCTGCCCTCCCCTGCTTCCCTCCTGCCCTCCCCTGACCCTTCCCTCCTGCCCTCCCCTGCCCTTCCCTCCTGCCCTCCCCTGATCACCACAACTGCCCTCCCTTGCATATCTGATCCCTCCCAACTGCCTTCCCCTGCTGGCTGTCTTGTGGTGGCCATCTTGTGTCCTCATGGGGGCAGCCATATTTGACCACATGGGGGCAGCCATCTTGTGTGTTGAAGTGATGGTCAATTTGCATAGTATTCTTTTATTAGATAGGATGCTGAAGGGTATTCTTTAAGAAGAGGAAGAAGAAAAGGGTAAAGACAAAAATTATGAACAACAAAGTGATAATAAATACATATCTATTAACAAGTGAATCTAATAATCAAGTGAGTAAAAAATCTGAGCAACAGAATAAACTGGTGAATAGAATCGAATCAGGGGCATAGAAGGGAATGGACTGACAATTCTCAGGGGGAAGAGGGTATGGGGGGTTCAGGAAGAGACTGGATAAAAATCATACACCTATGGGCAAGGACAGGGTGTAGGGTGGGAACCGGTTGGAGGGGAGCTATGGGGGGATAAAGAGGAACAACTGTAATTATGTGAATAATAAAGATTTATTTTTTTAAAAAGAAAAAAATTCCAAACTAAAGGCAAAGCATTGACATTAAAATCTTTCCATGTCAAGAAGCAGCCTGAAAGATCAGGGTCCTTAAATATTTTCTGAACAGGAAATACTCCAGGGAAAAACTATCTTCATGATGTGAATAAAATATCTCAAATTGCTTGGAAGGTGCTTAAAAGCCCTGGTAGTTTCCTTGTCTGCAATGTTCTTTGAATATACAGTGTGGTATTTCACTTGCTTATTAAACCTTAGCTGAAAATTACTGGGGATTATCTTGATTAGCATTCTTGGTTGGTTGATTTGTAGAAGTCTCCAGCTCTTTATTTGGCCTTTGTTCTTTGGGTTTGGTTAGTGCATTTAATTAAATGGCTTTATGTCTGTGGAAAACTCTATGCTGCCTGAAAATACTAATAGGTTAATCTTGACAACCTACTTGTGTAAATTTCCCCATCCCAAAAAGACTTCTGGGGTAGTTTCTGATGTTTAAGACTGAGTCTCAGAGCCAGTCTTTTAAGATGTAAGCACCAGGGAACACAGGCGATCCTATAAAGTCTCCAGGTCCTCTTCTCTGCTCTATGCTCTTTTCATTCCTCCCAACAGCCCACTTTACTCTATTTCCTGAAGGTCTTTTCTACGTCCCAGCCCAAAGATTAATCCCTAATCTGAAAGAAAAAAAAAAAACTTACCTCAATGATCTTTAGAGAATTCAAGTTAGACCCAATGTTCCCCAATTTTCACCTTCCCTGACACAAACACACATGTCCCCTGTTTGAAGGATTTTACTGCTGGTCACTACAAGAAAATTAATATATAGGAGTTTACAAAAGGCACAGGATGCCAAGATTTAACAGATGGCAAAATGTTACTTTGGTAATTGCTTTTATTCTGTATTGAATTGTAAATGGATTAGACCTTTTTACCCTTTTTACCTCAGAGAGTATATTTGATAGTTTTTAGGATGATATTTCAAACACGTATTCTATAGGTATTTTATTCCTAGGTTTAATGTTCACCAGCCTTCCCTCTATCTCACCCCCATGAGAAATTTCCACTCATCCCCTCCCCTCAGATCAGTCACATTCATCAGTCCTGCAGAGCACTGCACAGGAGTTCAGAAGGAACTGAGATTTCCTGTTCAGGTGGGACAATATTTATGAAGTACTGGATGAGCCCTATACCCAGACTCAAA
Organism: Pipistrellus hanaki; assembly: GCF_964339955.1. NCBI lineage: Eukaryota > Metazoa > Chordata > Mammalia > Chiroptera > Vespertilionidae > Pipistrellus > Pipistrellus hanaki. The sequence goes on from NC_140524.1 coordinate 47,212,824, forward strand.
TGAAATTCATTTGTAGGGTAATACAACTCCTCATTGGTATCTCCACCCGAGGGTCACCCCTCTACACAGTCAATTCCTACTTAGTTTATTCCCTGAAACCTTCTGCCCCAATTGATTGTCCCCTTCCACCTAGAAGATTTTTGAAATGCCATTTTTAAAGATCATTTAGGGAAGTTTTTATTTCAAAACTATTTAGTAAGTGCCTGCACCATGTACAAGGCATTATGCAGGTTCCTAAGTGGGACAGAATTATGAAAAAACTCAGCTTCTGCCTTCAAGGCACTTATAATTTGGTGGGGAAGATGAGTGTGAATTTAGCTAATTACAATCTAAGGAAGGGCAGAACAAGTAATATAATAGAATATAACCAAAGCTCTATGAGAACACAGAGAAAGAAAAACTCATTTTGCCTATGGAAAAAGACAATCAGGGGATTAGGGAAGGTTTAATGTAGTTGAGTTGCTCTTGAAGGATGAGCAAAGACTTGGGTGCACACAGAAATGAGGTTTAAAGGGAGAGAATTCCAGGCAAAGAGAATGATGTGAAATAGAATGAGCAAAAACACAGGTAGGAAAGTAGATAATGTGTTTGGGTAAAGCAAATCTGCCTAACAAATGCAAGAGAAGGAAATAAATGTAGAAATGGAGGTTGCAGACATATTATGGACACCTGTGCTGTCACTTTGAGACTTTGAGTGTACCTGGATAAAATATCAGGATCTTAACTCTATAATAACATTTTAACTATTGTTAATTAACACTTTTGTCACTTTATAGAGAGAAATGTAAGGTCCCGAGAGAAGGGGTTACCCAACATTATATTACTGATCAATGACAGAACAATTCTGGAGCCAGATCTTTTGACTCCCCATCCAATGTTCTTTTCATGCTACTGCTTGTTTTATAAGCCCCTCTGAAGATATAAAAGTCCCTGAATTGCACCCTTGTGTATTTATCCTAGAAATAAGAACATTTATATTTATGCAAAAAAACTTACATGAATATTCATAACAGCTCTATTTGTATTAGCCCACAGTTAGAAACCACCAAAATGCTCTTCAGAGGAGTGGGGGACATGGATAAACAAATTGTGGAACATCAGTAATAAAACACTATTTATACAATAACTTGAATGGATCTCTATGACAGTATGATGAGTGACATAAATAAATCACAATATGCTACATACTATATGATTCCATTTACATAACATTTCACAAATTACAAAATCATAGTGATGAACAATAGACCAGTGGTTGTCAGATGGGCAGATGTGACTATAAAGAAGTAGCACAAATAAGTTTTGGGAGTTGATGAAGTTGTACTGTTCAAATTATGGTGGTGATTACACAAATCAATACATGTGATAAAGTTCATGGAACTATGTACCCTCCCCTACACCCCAAAACGTTTTCACATAAAAACTGGTGAAATGCAAATGAGGTTTATGGTTGCTTAGTAAAATATTGTGCCAATGAAAGTTTCCTGGTTGTGAGAGTTAATGTGGTCATGTATGATGTTAACATTGGAGAAGAATAGGTGAATGGTATGTGGGAATTCTCTGTATTATTTTAGCAACTCCTATGTGAGATTAAACTTATTTCAAAATGTAAAAGAAAAAAAGAAGGAAAACTCTAGAAGTCCCATAATGTTTTGGGCAGGTGTGATGAGCCAACATATACATAGTTTTCTGAAGTTATAATTAATAGATGTTCAGGACTTTGTCCAAATGGCATCTCATCTCACACCCCACTCTGTACCATAGTTTATTTTTATCCATAGTACTTATAACCCTTAATAAAAAATATAGCCATTTATCGTGTCTCCCCTAAAGAGAATGCAAGCTTCTTAAGGTTAAGGTCTTTGTTTTATTCATTCCTGCATCCCTAACATCTAGAATAATACCAGGCACACTGTAAATACTAAACAAATATGTGTTGAATGAATATAAGAGTGTTGGCCCTAAAATAAGAGCTCAATGAGAAATTGTATACTTAATTACATGAAACCAATTTCCATTACACATTCTTTTACACAATTACTCAAACTGGTAATTGTGTTCTGTTATTTACATATTGTTTGCTGCATCAGGAAAGATTTGGAAAGATGCTGAAATAATAACTTAAGTCTAGGAGACCACATATTCTGAAATGGTTCCTTACCCAATGTTGAAAGAAAGATAAAGTTAACTTTCCTGGATAATTAGCTATGCCTTACTCACTCTTATGATCCATAAAATATATTTACAATAGGTAACCACCAGAGGGTACTGTTTATTCAATTACCCTTTCTCAATACCTATCATGTACCACTCAAGCTACATGCTGGGTATAAAAAAGTACATAAGACACAGTACCTACTCTCAGAGTTCACAGTCTGGTGAGGAGACAAATCAGTATATAGAAGTACTGTAGTACATATATACAATGGAATATTACTCAGCCATAAGAAAGATGGAATACTGTCATTTGCAACAACATGGATGGATCTTGAGAATATCATGCTAAGCAAAATAAGTCAGAAAAAGTTAAGAATCATAGGATTTCACTCATATCTATACCAATAAAAGCCTAGGTGGCCCCTGTGTGTGACATTGTCACAAGATGGCTGCCATACGATGGCCACCACAAGATGGCTACATGCACAGTGGAGGCAGGGCCTGGCAGCCACTCTGTGCAGTGAGGCCTGAGGGTCCCACTACTCCATGTGGCGCAGAGGAGGCTGGTCCCAGCATCTCTGCCACCTCGCGTGGAAGAGGCGGGTTGTGGCAGGGGAGGGCAGTTGGGGGTGATCAGGCCAGCAAGTGAGCAGTTAGGCATCAACCAGGCCAGCAGGGAAGCAGTTAGAGGGCAATCAGCCTGGCAGGCAGAAGTGGTTAAAGGCAATCAGGCAGGCAGACAGGTGAGCAGCTAGGAGCCAGCGGTTCCAGATTGTGAGAGGCATGTTCAATTGCCAGGATCAGGCCTAAACCAGCAGTTGGGCATCCCCTGAGGGATCCAAGATTGGAGAGGGACTGAGCTGAGAGACACCCCACCCCCCATGCACAAATTTTGTGCACGAGGCCACTAGTATGAGATATAAAACTGAAAGTAACAAATGAACAAAAAAGAAAAACAAAACTCACAGACACAGACAACAGTATGGTGGTTACCAGAGGGAAGAAGGTGGAGAGTAGTAAAGGGTGAAGGGGATCAAATATATGGTGACAGAAGATGATTTGACTTTCAGTTGTAGGCACACAGTGCAATACAGTCATGTATCACAGAAATGTATACTTGAAACATATATGATCTTATTAACCAATGTCACCCCAAGTAAAAAGAAAAGTGCTATGATGGAAGTATATATAGGATTCTCCAGTTACATAACAGAGGAACCCCTGAACAGATTAGAGAGAGGGAGAGAGAGGTACATAACATGGGTAATGGCTTTCTGGGGGCGTGATGCCTGAGCTGAGTTTTCAGGGGCAAGTAGTAGTCAGCTAGTAGAAAAGAAAAGGTGTAAGTTATCTGAGAGCAGGTGACCTGTTCACATTGTATTCACAATTCCTGGCTGGCCAAAGGCAGAAATATACTTAAATATTTTTGGAATGAGTGAACAAAGTATAAAGTGCAGGTGGTTAAAGGGCATACATACTAAAGAAGTAGGCAAGATCATGATACATCTTAAATATCCTTATCTTAATGGTGATGGGGAACATTAGAAGGGTTTTTGGTAGAGGAATGACAGGTGGTCTTTGCATTTCAGCAAGCTTATCCTCACAACAATTGGGAAATTGATTACAGGAGAGTAGCATGAGTCAGAGAGACCAGTTAGGGACTGTGGTTTTCTAAATGAATGTGACATTGTCAAGGCCTCTGCCTTTAAAAAGCTTTTAGGCTAACGAAGAAAACAAGACATAATCAGGTAATTCCAATACAGAACAGGAGAAAAGGTTATAGAGGTATACACAGTTTGCTGATCCCTAGTCCACAGCTTTTCCCCAAGCCCTCCTTTTCACTGCCTTTCACAACCACAGAATTATGTAAGGGAAGGAGAGCAGGGCAATCCATTGAAAGATTACCCTTTATTTTGCCTCAAACTACATTGTGGGGAGGACTTAGCCCCTCTCTGTACTCAAGCCTGACTTAGCATCCTTCCACAAGACTTTGTTTCTCAGAGATGGCTTAGCGTCCCCATACTCTGTAGATACATACAGAGCAAGGGATCTCTACTGTTAAGGCCAACGAGACTCACACTCTGACAGCTAAGGACATGGAAGGCATCATTCTGATAAATAAGTCATTCTTTCTGAGACAGGGGACTTGGGATAACAGAAGGGAAAAAACTGGCTACAATTTCAGAAAAGGAAGATGATAACTAGAAGAAGCAAGGGTCCAAGTGGAAGAGTAAAAATAGTTGAAGAAGAGTCTATGTTGTTCTAAGCTGAAGATTGTAGGAATGTGGGATAGGAAAAGAATACGGAGACGTATAAGGAAAGAGCTCTGACGTATAAGGAAAGACGTATAAGGACAAGGATCTGAAGAATTCTGTATGAGACCATCAGTGGGAAATGAGGCCCAGAAAAATACCCAACTCCATGACAAGGTAACAAAGATGTCTTTAGTGACTATTTTCAGGTGTCCTAACTACCTCATGATTCAGGAGAGAGACTAGAGGTAAAGAGCTTCTATGGGGGAAAACCCAAGGCAGGAAGGTGGTCCTGATAAGAGCCCTAGGTAAGGTTATCTTTGTGGGAATGGGGTTGGGAAAGGGAGAGAAGAGAGAACAGGGGCTCTCTGGGCAAGGTTTCTGGGAGACCTGGGAAGGGGGTTTATCTTTACTGAACCAAAAATCAAAATTAAATTGGAAATAGTTAAAAAAAAAAAAAAAAAAGGGCTTTGAAGTCAGATAGTTCCAGGTGAACCTCCTGATTCTGTCTGGTTTTGAACAAGGGGGTCCAAGTTTCTTCTTTGGTAACATCAGTATTTAGCCTCATAGGACTCTGTAAATGTTTATTAAATTAAACAACAGAATTAAAGCATCTGATTCACTTTCTGATAGATGACAGTCAAACATTTGCTTTTGCCGAAACCAGTTTGGCTTAGTGGTAGAGCGTCGGTCTGCGGACTGAAAGGTCCCAGGTTCGATTCCGGTCAGGGGCATGTATGTTGGTTGCAGGCACATCCCCAGTAGGGGGTGTGCAAGAGGCAGCTGGTCGGTATTTCTCTCATCGACGTTTCTAGCTCTCTCTCTCTCTCCCTTCCTCTCTGTAAAAAATCAATAAAATATATATATTTTAAAACATTTGCTTTTTGTGTTGTTTTGTTTTTACTACTACTAATATGATGATGGCAATGATTGTAGTTACTATTGATATAACCACCATATCTTTTGGGGATTTCTGCAGAACAAACAAGCAAGCATGGCTTTATCATCTGGTGTATTTCTATTCAGTTTCTGTGTCCCTTCTCTTTCTGGAATATGATTTGCTTGGACAAAATTATCAGTGCTGGCACCAGGCCAGGCCTTTGGTTGAGGCTCAAGGCCCTAGCACATAGGGGCTCTTTAAGAACTTGCAAAAGGGGCTGGAAACACCCCATATTTGGGAGACAAAGAAGGTAAAAACATATAAATAGGGGAAATTCCTCCATATTGGGGCCCAGAATTTGAGAGACATTTTTCTCTGGATGCTCGGTAATAAATGTAACTCCATCTAAGTATTGCTTGGTTCTTCTCTGGTTTTCTGTAACATTAGAAAAGTATTTCTGAGTCAGAGATGGCCCTCGGTTATATGGCTTATCCAGGGATCCTATCCTAATGGGCTCTACCTTATGATGAAAAGCCCAGAAGCTCACATATGTGTGAGTGGGTGTTTATGTCCCGGTAATACCTATATTCACAATCTCTCACCACTGTCAGTAGGGTAAAGCAGATAGGTCTGTGTCCTTCACCCCTACACTTTCTCAGATGAAGAGCATCTGTTCTCTTATAAGTCTGTCCTTGATGTTTTTTCTCTTAACCTGTATTAGTGGGTACAAGTGTGATTTACTCTGGATCTTTACTTTTTGCTTAGGGATCAGAGCTCAGTTCCTTTGGGAAGTCCAGTGGCTTCTAGAGAAAATATAAAGCAAAAGAGAAAGAATATCAACTTGCTGGGAAATTCCAAAGAACTGATCATCTTAATATGTTGTTATTGTTAATAAAAAATTCATTCATTACAGTTGTGTAGTTATTATACCTGTAAAGTTGTTATGGCTTAGACTAGAGAGTGCTTTAATATATATTTGATTTCTATATTTGATCTTCACAACAACCCTATGAACAGGCATTACTGTCTGAATTGTATGGAAAAGGAAACCAAGATCTAGAGAGATAAAGTGTATTATCAAAATCATGCAGGCTATCAAGTGGAGTTACAACCCAAATTAGGTTTTCTAATTCCAAGGCCAAGGCTCCTTAAGATTCCACATGTTTCATTCTAATCATCAAAGTAACCATGCCCTTTGATTATTCTATTTGTAACTACAATTATTTTTTGTAGGCAAAAAGCACCCTCTTTTTTTTCTTTTTAAGGCTTTTCATATGCTAAATTTCCATTTCTCCCCAGCTCCCTTTTTCTCCTAGAAGGCAACAAAGTAGAATGGAAAGAGCTCTGGACTTGAAGTCAAGCAGAAAGGACTGAGTCTGAATTCTAGCTTTGACAATTACAAGCTGAGTGACCTGGGTCAAGTGAACATCTCTGAGCCCATCTTCCTGACAGGTAAAATAGAAACAATGTTACCTACCTCAGGTTGTTGTGATAATCAAATGAGATAACAGAGATAAAGGTCTTAGCACAGAACCTGGAACAAAGTAGTATAGCCTTTCTCACTCCTCCCCCACTCCAACTTGCTCCTCTAGTCTGGAAACAAGTACCTCTTTCCCAGAAAGCTGAAATTTAGGCTTTTATTAATATCTATACTTACTATTTTCACTGCAAAATGAAATGACTGGCATTTCGTCTCTTGATGGTTTATCATTTACAACTGATATTTCCACAATTTTTTGTTGATTAAGATAGTTTTAGAACTTATAACGTGTATGTATGTGAACACACACAAATGTGTTTCTAAATCATTTTAAGGCTTAAGTTATTACTCAGAAATTACTTCCAGTCTCTAAATCTGGATAAGTCATTCTTCTTAATCTCATTTGAACATAAAAGGCTGAGTTGGTGTTATTTGAATAGTGAGCTAACTTATTCAGTGACTTTGCTTTAAATAGTCAGGTCTATGGTATCTTAGAGTTAGATCTCACATTTCCAGCACCAGATTCCAAATGTATTTTCTAAGAAAGGATGCCTTTACTAATGGCCAATTTCTTATAAGCTGTCTTTCTTTTGTCTTCTGCAACAGGACAATAAAGTGATTTGGTTCTTGTGGATCTTTCCCTGGTGTCACCTTCTCCTCACTGAAGAGCTTCATACAATGTGACCAACAAAAGAAGATAAAATTTTCTCAGGGCCAGCCTGGAGAAAATCAGGCTGGCCCTGAGAGTGGAGATACAGGATTTGGATAGAAAATGATTTGAAAGACAAAAAATAACCTAGGCCATACAAGATTTTGACTTGAGAGAGGGCAGGAAAAATTTTAAATTGTTTTCTTTATAAAAATGTAGCATTATTTTACTTCTTGCAGTGAATATGCCACTATTAACATTTTAAACACTTTGATTATGAAAATTTTAAAGCAAATTTAAAACTAGAGAATATGATGAAACCTTATGTACCTATGAAACAGGAATTTTAGGGGTAAAATAGGACAGGTTTAGGAAATTTTAGAAATTTTGGAAATTAAGAGGACCATTGAGGAAAGCACCTGGCTGCAGAGCAGCAGAAAGTATATTTCCATAGAATGGGGGAGCTGGAAAGCTGTATCAGGTACATTTCCATAGAATAATGGAGCTGGGAACAGCAAAAGGTCTATATTTACAGAATAAAGAGAAGGAAGCCCTTCATACAGAAGGAGAAGATACTGGAAAGAAGAAAAAGTCATCCCTGGGCAGAACAAAGGGTGAAAGAGTTGGGGGATACAAGGAAGGGAGTGGCAGGTATTATGGAGGGAACTACTTAACCTGTTAACTGAGCAGGACCTATAAATACGTTAAACATAAACAAACAATATCTGGAATGGATAGGACATATGAATACGTCCTGGAAATATATGTTGCACCCTGAGAGGGATGGCATATATTTTTTGTAATCTTTATAATTGTTTGTAAAATTTATAATTTTTTAATTCGATGTTTCCATTTTTTGTTAGTATTCTTTTCTATTTTTTTGTAATTTTGTATTTTCCTTTGTGCTTTATATATAAATAAATGAAAAAATATACTTAATAAAAATTAAGTATAAATAAAAAAATTTAAAAAATGGAATTACGTCCTCCGGGAGTTACTTAACTGACACGTCTAGTGAAAGAGTACGCGCCCATTACAGGTTGCGTAATTAAAAAGGGAACTCCCCGGTTAACAGGTTAAGGCCCAAAAAGGGGATGTTTAATTGCTTAATCAAAATTGCTTCTGATTTCTCTGACCTCTTTCTGAACTGAAGATAACCAAGCCACAAAGACTCAACAGGAGTACTAGGCTTATTGGATGACATCCATCAGTTTTGTTGACCCTAACCCTAATGCAATAAGAGTTCCTTTTCTCAACAATTACCTGGTAACTAAGAATTTTTCTCTTATAGAGAAGACCAAAAGGCTAGGTATAGGTGACTAGATTCAGTAACATTCTGCAATAGCATGGTAGAGGAAAATATAGGAAAGCCCCATCTGCTCCTTTGTGCATTTTTGGCATTAGTGTAAATTGTCTTGGTGAACAGAGATTGTTGCCAATACTGTATGTATCGATGACTTTTATTTATTTTTTAATAAAGTGCAGTTTACTTTTATATTATTATTATTATTTTTTAAGTATATTTTATTGATATTTTACAGAGAGTAAGGGAGAGAGATAGAGAGCTAGAAACGTTGGTGAGAGAGAAACATCGACCAGCTGCTTCTTGCACACCCCCTAGCGGGGATGTGCCTGCAACCAAGGTACATGCCCTTGACCGGAATCGAACCTGGGACCTTTCAGTCCGCAGACCGACACTCTACCACTGAGCCAAACCGGTTTCGGCTATTATTATTATTATTATTATTATTATTATTATTACTACTACTAGAGGCCTGGTGCACAAAATTCGTGCACAGAGGGAGGGTGTCCCTCAGCCCAGCCTGCACCACCTCCAATCTGGGACCCCTTGAGGGATGTCTGACTACCCGTTTAGGCCTGATCCTGGAGGCCTGGCCTGGCCAGGGTGTGTGGAAAGCCTTGCTTCTTCCATTGCCGGGGGCAACCCTAGCCTCCCACTCTTTCCAGCTCTGTGGCTGCCACCATTTCTATTTGGATTTGTTTACCTTCTATAATTGAAACTTTGTAGCCTTGAGTGGAGGCTTAGGCTGGCAAGGGCAGGCGGAAAACTTGCCTTCCTTGGTTGCCTGGGAAACCCAAGCCTCCCTCCTGCTCTCTGTGGCTGTAGCCATCTTGGTTGGGTTTATTTGCATACTCACTCTGATGGTGAGCGTGGCTTTGGGTGTGGCTTGTGATGTGGTGGAGTGATGGTTGATTTGAATATTATTCTTTTAGTAGGTAGCATTATTATTATTATTTTGGTTAATCTTCACCTGAGGATATTTTTCCATTTTTCCATTTAGGGAGAGTGGGAGGGAGAGGGAAAGACAGAGAAACATCGATGTGAGAGAAACACATAAATTGGTTGCCTCCTGCACACACCCCTGACCAGGGCCTGGGCCAGGGAGGAGCCTGCAACCAAAGTACGTGCCCTTGACCAGAGTCAAACCCAGGACCCTTTGGTCTACAAGTTGACACTCTATTCACTGAGCCAAACCAGCTAGGGCTGTATCAATAACTTTTTTTTCCTTATTCCCAGCTTTATTGAGATATAATCAGCATATATTATTGTGTAATTTGAAGATGTACAATATGATCATTTGATAGACACAAAAATTTTAAATGATTATCACAATAAGATTATTAATAAAACATTAAACTTGCCATTTAAAATCATTTTTAATAATCTTATTGTGGTAATCAACTTTTAAAATGCATCTTTGCTTTAAACTGTCAGTCACACTTATAAGAAACAAACATTGTTACAAATAGGATAAGTGATAAGATTAAAGCATAAAAAGATATAGTGTGAAACCAACCAATGAAGTAAGAAAGACTTAAAAAATAAACAAGGATATAGAGGATTTAAAAAAAAAACTATCAATAAAACAATGTAATAATTACATATAGAACTTTGTATCAGTTGGCACATGAGTAGCATGGATTTGTACTGCATGGGTCCACTTACACACAGACTGTTTTCAATAAATACTGAAAATATATTTTCTCTTCCTTATATATTTTTCAAATTTATCTTTATTGTTGAAAGTTTTACAGATGTCCCTTTTCCCCCATTGGCCCCCTTTATGCTTTATCTACCCCTAGAACATTTCCTTTTCTCTAACTTATTGTAAGAATACAGTATATACATATAACATTGAAAAAATGTGTTGTAAGATGGTTTATGCTATCAGTAAGGCTTATGGTCAATAGTATGCTATTAGCAGTTACATTTTGAGGGTGTCAAGTTACACATGGATTTTCAACTGATCAGTGCCCCTAAACCCTGTTTTTTTCAAGAGAGGCTGCATTTTTCTCTTCTATTCATGGAACACTGACAACTGATCGTGTATGTATTCAACCACAAAGAATGGCATAATACTGGTACATTCAAAAAAGAAGACATTTTAGTCTACCTTCTCTGATCATAATCTTGTGAAAAGGAACAAAATAACAAAAATATGAATCCCTAAATTCTTATTCACTTGGAAATTAGGAAACATACTCCTAAACAATTTTAGAAATAAAGAAAAATTCAAAACTCAAATTCCTAATTTTTTAAAAAATAATGAAGAGACACACAATAATAAAACGTATAGGATACACTTAAAGCTCTATTCAGAAAAATATCTAAAGACTGAAAATAAATGAATTAATATTTCAATTTAAGAAATTGGAAAAGAATAAAATAAACTGAAAGAAATCAGAAGGAAGAATTTCATTTTTAAAAATCTGAAATTAATCAGATCAAATTAAAATCAAAAGTGGGTTCTTAAAAAGCCCCAATTAAGGAAAAGAAAAGTAAAACAAAACAAAACACAATATTAACAACAGAAAATAGATACAGACAGTAGTGTGTTCTTTAAAAAGCTACTATTTATTGACTTCCATTGTATAAAAACTCTCATCATGGTGGATTTTATGCTACGAATGTGTAGTCACTAAACCCAAAGATGGGAAGAAATATGCCAAGGCTGAGCTAGCTCTAGAACACCATTGTGTAGATATGAAAGTATATGGGAATACATGCAACCTATGTCACATGGTTGAAAAATCTTACATATGACCTAATTTTATCCCTTTTCCAAAGTAATAAAACCTCAAGACATTGATATCATTAATCCAGATTGGAAAGGTGATTAAACGTGTGTAATTTTTTAAAAAATACTCCAAGTTCACATGATTTTAGAGATGAGTTCCATAAACTTTTTAGAGAACCGATCATTCCATGCTATTTAAACTACTGAAAACCACAGAGAAAGATAAAAAGATCCCAAATGCATTTAGTGAATCATATAAATATAATATTAGAAACCTAAAAAGGATACCAGAAATAATAAGACTACAGATTGATTTAATTTCTGAATTTACACACAAAAAATTCTAAATAGAAAATGAAATATAAAAGGGCAACAAAAGAATATGCCAGGCTAGTATGGCTCAGTGTTTGAACATCAGCCTACGAACCAGGAGGTCACCATTTGATTCCAGGTCAGAGCACATGCCTGAGTTGTGGGCTCAATCACCAGTACAGGGAGTGCAGAAGGCAGCTGATCAATGATTCTTTCTCATTATTTATGTTCCTATCTTTCTCCCTCTCCCTTCCTCTCTGAAATCAAGAAAAATATTTTAAAAGAATAAAATACTATGAAAACAGGGCTTATTCCAGAAGTAAAAAAATGATTCAACATTAGAAAATATATTAACATATCTATGCAAATAAACCAAACAGTGTAACAACCAAACAACTGGTTTTGACATATACTGACCACCAGGGGGCTCGTGCAAAACATGGCAGGTGTCAATAGCAGGCAGCAGAGTGAGAAACATGTTGGTCATCAGCTGTGGCAGGATGGTGGAGCAGGTGAGGGGGGGCGCCAGACCAAGGTGGGGTGCTGGTTGCTGTTATTGTAGCAAACCTCTAGTGGTTACTGAAAAGTCTTTGCTCCCACCTGGTGCTCGCATCTACTGTCAGCTCTGGTGCCACTGCTCGCACCCACTGCTGGCACCCGGCACCCATCCTGATCGCTCAGTGCCATCAGCAGGTGCAAGTGTTGACTTCTGACCTTGAGCACCCCTGAGGGCTTCTCCACCTCACCCTGCTCATTAGGGGTGATTGGAGCAGCAGCTGTCACTCGCACCCATTGACAGTGCAGGCTCGATTCATATCTGCTGCTGGCACTAGTTCCAATCACTCCATGCTTTCAGCAGGTGCGAGCAAGGCCAGTGCCATCAGCCCATGGGAACAGTGACAGAGGGAATGGGACTGCTTGCGGACAGGGTACCAGGGGCTGTAGTGGGATGGGCCAAGACCTGCCCCTGTGCCCACTGCAGCTTCACAGCCTATAGTTCCTTTTAAGGTGCATGAATTCGTGCACTGGGCGTCTAGTAGTGTTATAATACATTCTAAGAAATTTTTAAACAAAATTTAGTAGCTAATCCAAATAAAAATTCTAAATAAGGACAACATTGAAATATGATTAAAAAACAAATAGCAAACATCATACTAAATGGTGAAAATGCTAAGGTCCTTCTGAAATTAGGAACAAGGTAAGGATGTCTGATATCATCACTATTATTCAACAGTGTTTTAATGTTTTAGCTGAGGCAAAAAAAAAATGAAAATGAGAAAATTAAATAACTGGTATAAATATTGATATAGAAGAAATATAAGTACTTCAGATAAACCTAAGAGACTCTAGTTTTTTTTAATCTAAAATTATCAATTTGGTAAGATTATTACATACAAGAAAATAGACAAAATCAAGGGATTTCCTACATATGCTGCTTCAAATGGAAATAGAAAAGCAATGTATTCACAATAGGGACAAGATCATAAAATACCTAAGGGTCAATTTAACGAGAAAGGTACTGTACCTATTTGAAACAAAACAATAAAATATTAAAGAGATCATATGGTACTATTCTTTCTCTGACTGGCTTATTTAACTTATAATAATTTCCATTTCTATCCATGCTGCCACAAAAGGTGAGATTTTCTTTTTTTGGCCAAGTAGTATTCCATTGAGTAAATGTAACACAGCTTTTTTTATCTATTCATCTACTGATGGGCACTTGGGATATTTCCATGTGTTTACTATTGTAAATAATGCTTCAATGAACATGTGGGGGTGGGGGAGGTAGATGTGGGCAAAGGGGGGATAAATGGGGACAGGAAGAGATAACTGGGTGATGAGCACACAATGCAGTATACATATGATATTTTATTGAGTTGTACACTTGAAATCTGAATGCTTTTATTAACCAATGCTACCCTAATAAATTCAACAAAATAAAAAGTAAAGATAAATAAATATAAATAAAATTGAAAAATATAGGAAAGAGAAGTTTCCCACAAATAGAACCTGAAAAAAATGCAAAGATAAAGCATGATTTTGTTTGGAAAGATTTGACATCATTTATTCTCAAAATAAATATAAAACAATGATAATCACAATTCAAATAGAGTATATTTTATAACTGGATAAAATTATTTTAAAGTTCATATAGAGAACAAAATATCCAAGAGTAGCAAGAAATTTATGACAAAGAAATATCAGATATCACTAAATATAAAAAGGTATCATAAAGCCACTATAATAAAAAAAATAGTAAGGGATTGGCTTAAGACTAGAAAATTAAATCGATATAACAGAGAAGAGTCTGAGATAGGTCCAAGTACATATGGAAACACAATATATGGCAAAATTGGCATATGTATTCAATAGGAAAAAGACTTGTATGAATAAATGGTCTTGCCATACTAGATATTTATTTGGAAGAAAAGAAAACTACATAACCTAAAACAAATTTTAAAGCTTCATATCCTAAAATAAATTTCAGATATATTAAAGTCTTAAAATAGAAAAGGAAAAATCACTGAACATATGAAAAGGAAGTTTAAGGAGGGGAGACCTTTCTCCATGAATGAAAGAACAAAAATCATACAAAAAATAAAGATAAATGACAAACTGGGAAAAAATTACAACACATTACAGATAAAAGGTTGATATCACTAATAATAAAATTATATAATATGGCATTATTATTAACAAATGTATTATAACACTATATGTTAATATATTTTCTAATGTTGAGTCATTTCTTACTTCTGGAATAAACCCAGTTTAGTTATAGTATTTAATATTATATATATATATATATATATATATATATATATATATATATATATATATATAATTCAATATTATATATATATATATATATATGTGTGTGTGTGTGTGTGTGTGTGTGTGTTAAATGTAAGTATTGCAACAATTCTATCATGTGAACTCTGTATAAGGGGGTCTCATCCATTTCTAAGTTCTCAATACCACCTATACAGTCGTGAACCAAAGTAAGTTTACAGTTGTTTATATGGAAAATAATACAATAATTATCAAATAATAGAATAATAAACTCTGTCTGGCATACTCACAGAAACATTTTGGCTAGTAAACATTTAAAAATCCCAAAGAACCCTCTCTTATTTTTAATTTATTTTTTTAAATTTAATAAATCTTTATTGTTCAGATTATAATTGTTCCCCCCCCCCCATAGCTACCCTCCACCAGGTTCCTACCCCACCCTCGGCCCTTACCACCCCCCCACTGTTCTCCTCCATAGGTGTACACTTATTGTTCAGTCTCTTCCTGCACCCCCCATTTCTTTTCCCCCGAGAATTGTCAATCCACTCTCTTTCTATGCCCCTGATTCTATTATATTCACCAGTTAATACTGTTCAACAGATTTTTTATTCCCTTGGTTTTTAGATTCAGTTGTTGATAGTTACGTATTTGTTGTTCATAATTTTTATCTTTTTCTTCTTCCTCTTCTTAAAGAATACCCTTTAGCATTTCATATAATTCTGGTTTGGTGGTGATGAACTCCTTTAGCTTTTTCTTATCTGTGAATCTCTTTATCTGACCTTCACTTCTGAATGATAGCTTTGCTGGGTAGAGTAATCTTGGTTGTAGTTTCTTGCTATTCATCACTTTAAATATTTCTTGCCATTCCCGTCTGGCCTGCATAGTGTCTGTTGAGAAATCAGCTGACAATCATATGGGTGCTCCCTTGTAGATAACTGTTTTTCTCTTGCTGCTTTTAATATTCTCTCTTTGTCTTTTGCTCTTGGAATTTTAATTATGATATGTCTTGGTGTGGTCCTCCTTGGATTTCTTTTGTTTGGGGTTCTGTGTGTTTTCTGAACTTGTAAGTCTATTTCTTTCATCAGGTGGGGGAAGTTTTCGGTCATTATTTCTTCAATAGGTTTTCAGTATTTTGCTCTCTCTTCTTTTGGGACGCCCATAATTTTGATGTTGGTACGCTTGAAGTTGTCCCAGAGGCTTCTTACACTTTCTTCAACTGTTTGGATTCTTTTTTCTTTTTGCTTTTCTGGAGGAGTTTTTTTTGTTTTGTTTTGTTTTTTGTTTGTTTGTTTGTTTGTTTTGCTTCTAGGTATTCCAAATCTTTGATTCTTGCAATCCTATAGTCTGCTTTTAGGTCTCTGTACAATATTCTTTTTTTTTATTTCAGTCAGTGTATGCTTAATTTCTAGTTGGTCCTTTTTCATATCCTCAAGGATCTCATTTATCGGCCTTTTCTAGGAAATTTGTGAAAAACCTTACAACCGTGGTTTTGAATTCTGTATCCAGTCTTTTGCTTTCCTTCATTTCTTTTAATTGTGGCCTGCCACTTTGGCTTCACATTGTAGCTGCTTCCCTGAGTTGATGGAGTGGCTTTGCATGCTAGGTGTCCTAGCAGGGCTCAGTGGGTCAGCCTCCCCAGTTACCTGAGGTGGACGGTCTTGGTGCACCCCTTTGTGGGCTGTGTGTACAGTCTTGTTGTAGTTAAGTCTTGCTTGTTGTTGGTATCACTGGGGGGAGTTGACCTCCAAGGCAATTGGCTATGAGGATCAGCAGTGTCTCCACTGGGAGGGTTTTTCTGTGCTCAGCTTGGATGGGGCGGAGTCTCAGAGTGGGGTAGACAAGCTTTGGTTTCCCGTCAGCCCCTCCCTAAGGGGGCCCTGTTTTCAGTGTCCCGCAGCAATGGCTATGCTCACCTTTGAGAGAAGGCTGCTCTCTAATTTCTCCCGCTGCCAGACAGTACAGTTTCTCTCAGACCGGAGCTGGATTTCAGTGCAGTCAGGAGGTTTTTGTTTTTTTCTCCGAATGAGAAAGCTAACCAGTGGGAGGGCTTCTGTGCTCAGCTTGGATGGGGCGGGATCTCAAGATGGGGCAGACAAGCTTTGGTTTCCCGTCAGCCCCGCCCTAAGAGGGCCCCGTTTTCAGTATCCTGTGGCAATGGCTGTGTGCACCTCTAAGAGAAGGCTTCTCTCGAGTTTCATCCACTGCCAGACAGTCTAGTTTCTCACCAACCAGAGCTGGATCTCAGTGCAGTCGGAAGGTTTTGTTCTCCTCCTGAATGAGAAAGCTAGCCGCGCATTTGCTGCCCACCCTCTTCTCACGCCGTTAGTAAGCCAGCCACACATTCAGCCACCCGTCCTTTCCACGCTCATGGGTCTCCGCACCTCCACAGCTCCTGAGACTCAGTGTCTTCTTCTCTTTCCTTCTAGTTGTAGAATTTCCAGTCAGCCAGCTTTCCGGTGTTCTGGACGATGTCTGCTCTGTTTTCCAGTTGTAGTTTTAAAATTGTTGTGGTAGGCAGCAGTGTAAGTGTTTACCTTATGCCACCATCTTGTTTTTTCCCAAACCCTCTCTTTTTAAAGGTACTAGAGATGAACACATGAGTCCTTACACAAAATATGTGCCTTTGTTTAGTGGCAGTAATCAAGAAGATTTGGACAGGATAATAGGAAAGTTTACATAAATATCAGCTTAAAGATATTCTTGTAGAAGGGCAGTGAACTTTATTAAATAAAATTTGTTTAAAATAGTAACTGAAAATTAGCAATATATATATATATATATATATATATATATATATATATATATATATATATATGTCTAAGTGACCATTATGACCAAAAGACTGGAATAATTGGAACTCCCAGTCAACCAGTTGCTATAATGCACACTTTCCACCAAGGTATAGACATTCAATGTAGGAGCTGCCCCCTGGTGATCAGTGTGCTCCCACAGCCAACCTCCCACAGCCCCCCCCACCACCAGCCAGCCAACTTCCCATGGCCCCTACCCCAGCTAGCCAACCTCCCCTGACCCCTCCCTTTTCACCAGTCAACCTCCGGCAGCCCCTCCCCCCTGCCAGCAGGCCTCCTGATAGGCCTAAATCACTGGCCAGGCCTAAGGACCCCACACATGCAAAAATTCATGTACCAGGCCTCTAGTATAATTATCCTCTTTACTGTAACACCTTTGCAGAGTTGTTGGTAGATTTTTAAATAGGGTCATATGGCTAAAATTTCCCACATTTTTTGTGCTGCAATTTCTTCATCATTCCCCCTTCCAAAGAAAAGTTCTAGTTCATGTATGTTAAATTTGAAATTGACTGAGCATTTGGGAATGACTGTCTTCTCCACCCTCAGAAATAACTCTAAATATCCCTAGAAGTCCCGAGGTTAGGGCTAGGAATCTCTGGCAAAGGTGTGGTGCCCAGAAATATTACTATAGTACTACTTACTAACAACTGCTCTTACTATTACCCCTACTCCTACTAACACTGCTGTTGCTGCTGCTACAATTACTACCATTTATTGAGCCTCAATTATATGCCAGACACAGTAGCAATGCTTTAACATATACTACCTTGTCCTTCAAGGTATATAATTAGTTCAAGTTTTATAGATGATGAAACTGAGGGTCAGAGAAGTTATGTGTCCAAGGTTACACAGCTAGCATGACTCCTGTCTGCCCAACTCCAAAGCTGTCACAGCACACTGTGTTCCAGAAAATATATTTCTAGGAAGAGAGAGTTGTAGAAACTGAACCTTTGGAGCTTAGAAGAGGTCCCTGGACTGGAGAGGTGGCTGGAAACCAAATAAAAGATGAAACATATGTGTTTTGAGTCATTGGATCTAGTAACTTCTGCTGTTAGCTACCCAGTAACAGAAAAAACAACTGGAATATTCTGTGTTTGTACGTCAGATTTTTCTGCACTTCAAAATGATACTATTGCTCTACCTCTCTTCACCTTCAAACCTTCCACACCTTGAAAGCTTCTCCTCCTCTGCCATCTCAATCCTCTGTTTTGTTGATTTACTTTCTCCCTTCTGCTCGTTCTGTTTCTCTTTTGCTCTCTTCCAGAATTCACATTCCTGTTTCATATCCCTTACTCACTACAAGTCTCCTTATGGGATGGGTCAGGAACCACTGATGAGGAACAAGGGACATCCAAGTGGTGTGTACCTTAACTTTACAAAAGAAAATTCCATAGGGTGGTTAAGGGTACAGGCTCCTGAGTTAAAGTACCCGGATTCAAATCCCCACTCTGCTACCTAGTGGCATGACCTTGGCAAATCACTTCAATCTCTCTGCATTTCATTATCTTTATCTGTAAAGCAGGAATAAAACAGTATTTACCTCATAGAGTTGCTGTGAGGATTAAATGGGTTAATAGTATAATGTATTTACTTCCAATTTAGGAAACCTTCAATAAACATTACTTATGCCGAAACCGGTTTGGCTCAGTGGTAGAGCATTGGTCTGTGGACTGAAAGGTCCCAGGTTCAATTCCGGTCAAGGGCATGTACATTGGTTGCGGGCATATCCCCGGTAGGGGGTGTGCAAGAGGCAGCTGATCGATGACTCTCTCATCGACGTTTCTAGCTCTCTATCCCTCTCTCCTCCTCTCTGTAAAAAATCAATAAAATATATTTTTTAAAAATACATACAAAGTTAAATTAAAAAATAAATAAATAAAATAAACATTACTTATTCTTAGTCTATGAAGGTACTCTAAAATATTGATTATTTCCACAAATCAATAATTACTTCTGATATTCAATTTTTAAAATATTGTCCCCTAGTAATCTCATAGAAGGCTTCACAGTCTTCCCATTTATTTTTGGAAGGTCAGTTTGACAAACAATTGTACTGATCTGTTCTAGGCATTCTTTTCATTCTACACATTCTCTTTTTTTATTTTTTTATATATTTTATTGATTTTGTACAGAGAGGAAGGGAGAGAGATAGAGAGCTAGAAACATCGATGAGAGAGAGTCATCGATCAGCTGCCTCTTGCACACCCCCTACTGGGGATATGCCCACAACCAAGGTACATGCCCTTGACCAGAATCGAACCCGGGACCCTTCAGTTCCCAAGCCGACGCTCTATCCATTGAGCCAAACCAGTTTCGGCCATTCTACACATTCTCTGTGGCTCTAAGTGCTACTTCGATGCTGATTCCCAAGTCTTCATTCCTTTCCCAGACCTCTTTCCTGATCTCCCAGTCTAGCCAGTGATCTGCATACTCGGCATTTCCTACTTAACTCTCTACCCACAGCACAACAAACCTCACATGTCTAAAAAGAATTCTATTTACTAACCTAGTTAAAAGCAACATATCCATTCAGTCACTCAAGCCAGAAACCTGTGAATCATCTTGCTATTTTCTTTTTTTTTTTTTTTTTTTGGGGGGGGGTAGGGGGGATAAAAATGTTCAAAACCAACTTTTATTCTACATTCATGATAGAGGACATTGTACAAAAAATGGAGGGTCAATTTCCAGGGCAGCCAGGATACAGTGGAAACATCACTTCTGACAGTTCGGAGTTTGCTGTCACGTAGCCTGGCTGACAACAGACAGTTAGAAGGTCTTTGTTTCTACTAGTATGTGAGTTTTGCCAAACCCAGTGGCCTGTAAGGCTGTGGTGGAAAATAATAACAGCTGGTGTGTGACTATTAGTGTCTTCTTAGCCTTGAAGGGGTTAGGGTAATTCACACCAATAGTATTTGGGAGATCATGCTGGCATCTCATCATCACGTTGGCTTAGTGGTCAGGGTCATCTTACTATTTTCTCACCCCTTCATCCACTGCATCTAACTGATTACCAAGTAGTACTGAATCCACATTCTAGAAGTGTTTTGAATGCATAACCTCCTCCCTAACCCTTCTGCCACTGCCTTAGGCTGGACCGTGGTCTTTCTCACCTGAATGGTCTCTTTGCCTTCATTTTTGAGCTTTGAGCCTTGTTCCGTATGTCTCTATTCAGGATTGCCAGGACAATCCTGAAATTCAGATCGTATCCAGTTATTCACCTGCTTTAAATCCTTCCATGGTTTCTTGGAATCTTCAGGATCAAGTCTAAACACCTACACATGGCACACAAGGCCCTTTATTATCTAGGCCCTAACTACTTCTCTACACTTGCCTCATGCAAAGATTTCCACATTTCATATTCCGTGTGGCTACTAGTAAACTAAACTTCTGGTAGTTCCCTGAATACCTATATGCTGCTTACCCTTCTGTGTTCTTGCATGCTGTCCCTTCATTCTCTTATCTCATTTTTGTTGGCAAAATTATTTTATTTCAAGATAAGTCCATTTTCATATCCATTCTGGAGTCTTTCCTAAGTCCCTCAAGCAGACTGCGGTGTTTCTTCTTTGTGCTAGCTTGCCCTTTTGCACTTATCTTCATTACAATAATTATCACTTCACATTTTTATCTGACATTTTACCTGTCAGGTAAGTTCTTTGGGGGCAAGAACCATTCCTATTTATCTCCATATACACAGTGTATGCCCAAGGTTTCAAGTACCATTTTGCCCATATAATTTGTTCATTTCTACCTCTACTAATACCTCTGCTCTCTGTCTCAGCAGAGAGAGTAATTTATTTTTCCTCCTTAAAAATTTGGTTACAATGAATTATCTTTATTAAATTTTACCTGGTTACAATTACTTTACTCTAATCACTTCTTTATTTTATTATGACCTCTTTCTTGGAAAAGACTTCTCCAGTAAACATATTTGTGCTTTAATGACTTATCGATAGATTCTATTCTTTCCTTTAGCTGGAGCATTCTAAAATATTTAAGGATCATCTGCTAAAATCATCCATTAGCAGATTACTAGTAAAAAATTAATTTCTATTTAAATATTTATTTTTATGCTTAGAGAATCAGTCAGGCTTGATTCTTACTTTTCTCAAACCAAATCCCCTTTCAGTGAGCAATTGGAGCAGAAAGAGAGACCACCAAGCCACCTACAGTTTGAACTCTAAATAGAATAACTTCTAAAAGCTATTGAAGCTAAAACCTGGTGGCAAGGCCAAAAACTGAAATATCCCCAATTACTGAAAGTCTCTCCCTCTCTTCCAACTCATCTCCTTTGTTTCTTCTTTATCTTAATGCTAAAGATCAGTGCCACCCAGCTCCTTAAAAGGCTTGAGAAGAGCCAGAAAGAAACTGATCTGCCCATGGAGCTCCCATGGTACTATAGCAGTTCTGAAAGGGAAGAAAACAGATGACACACAAAATAGCCAGGAAAGTGCTTTGATATGCTCAGTGCTCTAAAAATTAACAGTAAGACTAAATAAGTAAAATTGGAAGAGTTACATTATATTCACTTGAACCCTACACTGTTCTGCATGCTGCTTTTTAAATATTCCTCTTTCTCACTAGACACAGCGTTTTCACTAGCTACCGTGTTTCCCTGAAAATAAGACCTAGCGCATGGAAAGATAAGACATCCCCTGAAAATAAGACCTAGAGCAACTTGGGAGAAAAAATTAATATAAGACACTGTCTTATTTTCAGGTAAACAGGGTAGAGTAAAAGTTCCTGGAGGCCATCAGAAGTATTTCTTTTGTAGTTGTCAAATTGCTCACCACAGTGAGAACATAGTTCTTGCTCAAGAAATGTTGACTGACTAATTACAAAGTATTTAACTATTTTTCTTTCCCTCAGTATTTTCTGGAATGCTAATTACTCACAAAACTATACAGTCTTGGAAGCCAAAAGGAAAAAGTCATCTGTTAGTATATATTTTGCTTTGGCTATGCATTAAACAGAGATTTCCTTTGGAAATGTAAACAAAGGATGCCTGATGAGACAGGACAAAGAACTATATATAGAGATCAAGTGGCCAGAGTAGCAAGGTCAAAGCATGTCCTTCCTTAACCAGATTAATGGAGTCTTGGGATAGAAAAATTTCTAACTGCCTTTCCACTAAATTCTGGAAGCTGGGCAGCATCTACAATAGGTTGCATTACCAAAGATTTCAGCTAACAAATCTCTAGTGAACCTAATCTTTGTTTCTGTAATAATAGGAAGACTGCAGCTTTGTTTACTTTCTGAAGAGAATAGAGAACAGGGAAAAAGAACCAGGAGAGGGAGGCAGTATTTATGGTCCCTTTATGAAAAGTCAGTCTGTGACAAAAACATTTGCAGACAATAAGGAAGAGGAACAGGTTTGGCAGGAAAAGAGTTTTCTCAGAAGTGCCTCAGCTTGTGTCCTCCACCCCCACCTAATGTGAAATGCCTGATTTACACTATGAATATAATCATTTTTATAGACAAATCTGGATTAGATAAACTTAAAAACTGTCATATCACCCTTCACTGTCTGGCTCTCATGATGGACAGTATGCTATTATTTATTTATTTATAAAGTATTTATAAGCACTTACGAAGTCCCAAGTTCTTTCTTTAATTGCATTTCTAATGTGTGTGTTTGTCCTGAAGCCTTCTGGACACACAGGCTCTGTGTTGAATGAGTATACTAGTAATAAGTACCCTGGATTCACCCTATTATTACGGGGAAGTTTAGGGCACATCCTAACCTTTCAGAACAGGTGATGTAATAGGGGACAGCCAATGGTCTTCCATAAGCTATCTTGTAGAGCCAATGTTAAAATAGCATTTTAAACTGAATATATCATGAAGTTAACTCCCCAAAAATACTTTCACTCTTGGCATGTAATGCAGTATTCCAGGAATCTTTCCCAACTGTTAACATTTTTATTCCATTGTCTATATTTCCTACACATGTGTATCCACATCAGGGTGGATGTGGGTACTGTGTAAGCCCTCCAAAGTACGGTAAATACTATATCCATGCCATTTTTCTTTGTAACTGGTACAGATATTATCAAAAGGTGAACTTCTGTGTGCCAGAGCAGACAATGGCCTACAGGATGGATTTAATAAGCATCCCTAAAGGAGCCTCTTAAACACCTCCCTTGCTGGTTCATGATGGGGCTGCTCTTCCCTCCTATGTTACTTACATTTATAAGCACTAATGTCAGCCCTTGAAGGCTAAGCAGGATACTAACTTCAGAAAGGTGCTGTTAAAATATCACCTTTTACCTAAAGGGCAAGAATGAGTCCTCCTCTATTAACACAATGATGCATTGTTTTATGAGACCAGCTCCTTGCCACTTGAAAAGAGAAGGCTTCTGAATTTAAAAGGTATGTTTGGCACAATGGGCTGGGAAATGTTGGAACAGGGCATTTGGTTGGATAGAGAGACAAGATTTCCAGGTGTAGGATAAGATGTCATAGAGCTCCTGAAGTGAACAAATAATGAAAATAAATTGCTTATTTTTCTAATTTGACTACAAATTGCTCTATATTTAATAGCTATTCTTATGAGAGTGAGAAAGGTGGTTATCATAATTTCTAACCAGAATTTATCCACTATTAGCTGTTAACCCACTTTCAATCATGCAAATTCTAAACCAAGGGATTCCTTACTTTGTCTCCTACTTACAATACTTCCTTGTCTTTTCACCAGTGTGGGATTATTATACTGTAATCTAACAGCATAATCAGAAGCTTTGATATAGTGGAACATAGACTGACTCTGATGATCTGAAAACCACTCTAAAATGCCTTCTGTTTTATTTCTCCCCTCTGGGAAAGGATGAGACTGAATAGAAAAAGGAGAGAATAAAGAAAGTAACCATTCATCTGTGAAATCTGGGAGAGACATCAAAGGTCATATAGTCAGTTCAACTGCTCATTTTATATGTAAGGACAAAGCTGAGAGACTAAATGACTTATTAAAGCTTATAATACCAGTTAATGGCAAAATTAAGTCTAGAGTCCAGTTTTCCAACTTACATTCCAGTATTCTTTCTTTCTAATCCTTATGCTTCTTCCTAAACTCCAGACCCATTGCACAATCTCATAACAGGTTTAACTGATATCCTATGTACCCTACATTTAGCACCACTCTCTTCCACAAATGGAGTGTGCAACAATGATTAAATTGCTATCATACAAGTACATCATACAAGTATACCCTAGTTTAAGAAACCCAATACTTGACTGATTGCTGGGATCCAATATGGCAGCAGTGTAGGTGGAAGCAACACTCATCTTCAAGAATCAAACTAGAATGACAATTAAATTATACAACAGTTATCCTGAATAACCAACCAAAAACTAGCTGAAGAGAACTCATAACTATGGATTTACAGAAGAGATTACAGGAAAGGCAGAGATGCAAAGAAGGCTGGCCCTGCTCCTATGGGCATTTGGCCTAGCTTCCAGATGGATATCTCAGCTGTAGGGAGGATATCTCAGGTTCCCCCTGAGAAGCATGGAGTCTAAATCCCAAGGGAGGCATTCCAGCGCAGAGCACCAGAGCTGGGAAGAGGCACCCAGATAATATCTGTCTGTGAAAATGAGCACAGATTCTGTCTGACAGTAGTCTGCCAGAGAAACAGGCACACTCTTTTTTTTTTTTTTTAAGTGTAAACATTTATTTTTTCCCCCCATTTTTTTATTCATTTATTATCTGTGTACATAATTTAACATTGCCCCCCTTCCCATGTATACCCCCCTCCCCAGAGTTTTGTGTCCATTGATTGTACTTATATGCATGTATACAAGTCCTTCGGTTGATCTATTATCTCCCCCAGATCTCCCTACCCTCCCTGCTGTAATTTGACAGTCTGCTTGTTGCTTTACTGTCTCTATATCTATCTTTTGGTTCATCAGTTTATAATGTTCTTTATTATCTATAAATGAGTGAGGTCATGTGGTGTTTCTCTTTCATTGACTGGCTTATTTCACTCAGCATGATGTTCTCCAATTCCATCCAGGTTGCTGCAAATGATGAGAATTCCTTCTTTTTTATGGCAGCATAGTATTCCATTGTGTAGATGTACCACTGTTTTTGGATCCAATCATCTGCTGACGGGCACCTAGGCTGTTTCCAAATTCTGGCTATTGTAGATTATGCTGCTATGAACATAGGGGTGCATATATCCTTTCTGATTGGTGTTTCTAGTTTCTTGGGATATATTCCTAGGAGTGGGATTACTGGGTCAAATGGGAGTTCCATTTTCAGTTTTTTGAGGAAACTCCACACTGTTCTCCACAGTGGTTGCACCAGTCTGCATTCCCACCAGCAGTGCATGAGGGTTCCTTTTTCTCTGCAACCTCGCCAACACTTGTCTTTTGTTGATTTGTCGATGTTGGCCATTCTGACAGGTGTGAGATGGTACCGCATTGTTGTTTTGATTTGCATCTGTCAGATAATTAGTGACTTTGAGCTTGTTTTCATGTGCCTTTTGGCCTTCCTTCTGTCTTCTTTTGAAAATATTCTATTTAGGTCCATTGCCCATTTTTTAATTGAATCATTCATTTTCCTTTTATTTAGTTGTATAAGCTGTCTATAGATGTTGGAGATTAAACCTTTATCAGTGGTAACATTTGCAAATATGTTCTCCCACACAGTGGGCTTTCTTGTTGTTTTGTTGATGGTTTCTTTTGCTGTAAAAAAGCTTTTTATTTTGATGTAGTCCCATTTGTTTATTTTCTCCTTAGCTTCCATTGCCCTAGGGGCAGTATCAGTGAAGGAGTTCTTTTGGCATATGTCTGAGATTTTGCTGCCTGTGGATGCTTCTAGTATTTTTATGGTTTCCCGTCTTAAGTTTAAGTCCTGTATCCATTTTGAGTTTATTTTTTGTGTATGGTGTAAGATGGTGATCTAGTTTCATTCTTTTGCATGTATCTGTCCAATTTTCCCAACACCATTTATTGAAGAGACTGTCTTGACTCCATTGTATGTTCATGCCTCCTTTGTCAAATTTAATTGAGCATAGTGATTTGGGTTGATATCTGGGTTCTCGATTCGATTCCATTGATCTATATGTCTGTTCTTGTGCCAGTACCAGGCTGTTTTGAGAACAGTGGCTTTGTAATACAACTTGAAGTCTGGTATTGAGATCCCTCCTACTTTACTCTTCCTTCTCAGGATTGTTGTGGCTATTCGGGGTCTTTTATTGTTCCAAATGAACTTTTGGAGAGTTTTTTCTAGGTCAGTGAAATATGCCGTTGGTATTTTAATGGGGAGTGCACTGAACCTATAGATTGCTTTAGGAAGTATGGACATTTTGATGATGTTGATTCTACCAATCCATGAACATGGTATGTTCTTCCATCTGTTTACATCTTCCTCTATCTCTTTTTTCAGTGTCATGTAGTTTTCCGCAAATAGGTCCTTTAATTCCTTAGTTAAATTTATTCCTAGGTATCTTAGTTTTTTTGGTGCGATGGTAAATGGAATTGCTTTTTTAGTCTCTGTTTCTGTAATTTCACTGTTGGTGTATGGAACTGCCATGGATTTCTTGGCATTAATTTTGTATCCTGCTACATTGCCAAATTCATTTATTAAGTCAATTAGTTCTTTAATGGAGTCTTTTGCTTTTTTTATGTACAATATCATGTCATCTGCAAATAAGGATAACTTTACTTCTTCTTTTCCAATTTGGATGCCTTTTATTTCCTCTTCTTGTCTATTTGCAATGGCTAGTACTTCCAGTACTATGTCAAACAGGAGTGGTGAAAGTGGGCATCCCTGTCTTATTCCTGTTCTTAGAGGAAATGGTTTTAGTTTTTGCCCATTGAGTATGATGTTGGCTGTGGGTTTATCATATATAGCTTTTAGTATATCGAGGTATGATCCTTGTACTCCCACCTTGTTGAGAGTTTTTATCAGGAAAGGGTGTTGGATGTTATCAAATG
Source organism: Pipistrellus hanaki (assembly GCF_964339955.1). Classification (NCBI taxonomy): domain Eukaryota; kingdom Metazoa; phylum Chordata; class Mammalia; order Chiroptera; family Vespertilionidae; genus Pipistrellus; species Pipistrellus hanaki. The sequence continues at coordinate 47,240,136 of NC_140524.1, forward strand.
CTTTTTCTGCATCAATTGATATGATTGATGTATCTTTCAATTTGTTTATGTGATGTATCACGTTTATTGATTTGCGGATATTGTACCATCCTTCCATTCCTGGAATAAATCCTACTTGGTCATGGTATATGATCTTTGTGATGCTCTGCTGGAGCCAATTTGCTAGAATTTTGTTGCGGATTTTGGCATCTATGTTCATGAGGAATATTGGAACAGGCACAGTCTTAAAGGGCCAATACACAATATTTCACTCATGCTGAGAACCAATTTCAGCATGTAATAATAACAAGAGTTCCATCAAAAGGTTGATGGGATTTGGGGGGCTCAACAAGAGTGAGCCACATATATAATTTACCTGTTGGAAATGGCTAAATGGCACTTCCCCCAAACCTGAATAGGAGTGTTAACTGCCAGACAGTTTAGGGCATTTTATTGCCTCCTGTTGGCCAAAAACCTGAATAGCTGTAGGCTATTCCCCAAACTGACAATGCTTCTGTACCCTTTGATACCTTACCCTTTGGAGTGTATATTTCCACCTTGCCTTAGGATAAATCATGTTGAATAATTGGTCAAGGGAGAGTCTTTAGCTCCTTTTAGCTTAAGCTCCTCTGACCCCCAAAGCCTTTCTTTCTTTCTTTTTTTAAAATATATTTTATTGATTTTGTACAGAGAGGAAGGGAGAGAGATAGAGAGCTAGAAACGTCGATGAGAGAGAAACATCGACCAGCTGCCTCTTGCACACCCCCTACCAAGGATGTGCCCGCAACCAATGTACATGCCCATGACCGGAATCAAACCTGGGACCTTTCAGTCTGCAGACCGACGCTCTACCACTGAGCTAAACCAGTTTCGGCCCCCCAAAGCCTTTCAAAATTATCTTTTGTCTCTGGACTCTTTAATCATCTATGTGCAGCCCCTTTCTCCAGAATGCTGAACCCTTTTTAAAGCTGGGAAAAGATCCCTGGCACACTCATAGTTGCTTACCCTCTGCTCCATCGGAGTGAAAGGTAACAGATTAGAGTAGAATGGGGAGTTTGGTGTTTATGACTCTGAGGAGAGAGCTGAAGAGATAGCTGCCAGGATTCCTATGCTGAGTCCCTTTCCCATACCAGAGAAGCCATTTTTCTTGGATGGAGCGCAACCCTCTATGTGGCATCTGCCTGAGGGAAAGCAATAGCCCCACCCTTTGGACTTCCTCTTGCCCCACCCTGCAGATCTTATACCCTGCTGAGGAGTCAGCTGCCTAGGCTGGGATGTTGAGATTTGGGCAGATTCAGGGGGTGTCAGTTACAGAGTTGTGTGGCTTTGGGGTGGGGACGAGTACTTCACCCACCTGTGAACCTGACTGATTCCCCCAAAAGAGTGCTAATTGCACCCTCCAGGCTCCCAGGAGCCCCACCTGCCCAATTCCTGATAGCTCCATCCTGAGGAGGACTAGGTAAAATTCAGAACGGGCTAAGTTGTGGGGCTCTGGAGCAGGGCCACATCCTACATCTTCCCTGAAGCCTGGCCAGCACTTCCCACTCACTGGCCATCCACTAACCCCATCCTCCTTACTCCTAGAGGCCCCACCCTGCTGAGCTTGGCTCCTCCTAGCAGAATCAAGGACAGACTGAGTTGTGTGGTTCTAGGGAAGCAACTGTGTTTCCCTCACATGCCTGACCAGTACAGAGCCCTCCCTTCACCCTGCCAGATCTAGGTCTGTCAGGATCTGATAAACTCTGAAGGCCTTGCCCTGATAACTCCCTGAGATCCCACCCTAACACAAAGATGTGTGAACACACAGTGGGAGGTAGCTAGATTTGGTATATACAGGGACATACGCTGAGTGGCCTAACACCCAGCACTAACAATGAGCTTGAACATGTATCAATCTGGTAAATACCACTCGCTCCTATCTGTTGACTCACTGAGATCCTACCTCAAGAAACTCGAGTAATGCCAGAGGCTCTTTCAGTGACTAAGCCTAACAGGAAGCAGGCAGGTGGAGGCAGGTGGAGGCGGATTTCAGAATGCCTTCAAACTTTTGCTGACCTGCCCCCTGGCTCATTGCTGATGAAAGCTGGCCTTGGTGTGCAGCTTGGTACAGCCAGGTCCAGCAGAGGCAACCTCAAACTGTGGATCGCTTGTAGTTCCAAACAGTAGCCCAGGGCCAGTCATAGACAGCTCTGTCATTGACCTGCACCAGAGTCCTTACCAAGAACACCAGAACCAATACACCCAATAGCCAACTTCAAAAAATCTCTGAGCAGGATCCAATAAGCTTTACAAGTAGTATGCATATTCAAAGAGATATTATGGTAGGTGCAAGACCCTGCTGAAACAAGCTCTGCTTTGTGTGGTCAGCACCTGCATAGCAGCTCACATGCTGTGGTTAACATTGAGCCTCACAATCAGCCAGCCCAAGGGTCAATCCCACAGACAAACAGGCCAATAGCAATCAAGACTCAATTATTACAGGAGGGCCCAAATAACACACACAAGAGACATTCCTGAAGTACCCAGATCAGGTTATCAAGGAAATTGTACTACTGCACTCTACAGGATACCTACTTTATGTAAGACCACCTCACAAAGACATAGAAGATCAATCTAATATAGGGGTGTCGAACTCAATCAGAGAAGGGGCCAAAATCTAAAATCCAGCCTAAATCGCGGGCCGAATGGTTTACTAAACAGTCATAAACTGACAATGTCATAAACTGACAGAGGAGTGCAGTGATGACAGCGCGGTGCGGGCCACATTGCAAGGCCTGGCGGGCTGGATTTGGCCCACGGGCCTTGTGTTTGACACATGTGATCTAATACATAGAAACAAACACAAAGAGGCAGCCAATTAGGGAAACAAAGAAACATGCTCCAAATGAAAGAACCAGAGAAATCTCCAGGAAAAAAGTGCTAAATGAAATGGAGACAAGCAATTTATAAGAGATGCTCAAGAACATGAAAAAGGACAGGGAAATCATAACAAAGGAACAATCAGAAATGAAGACTATACTGGTAGGAATAAACACGAGGTTGGCAACAGAAGCAGATAATGGAATCACTGATTTGGAAGACAAGTTAGAGAAAAACATCCAATCAGAGAAGCAAATAATAATAATAATAATAATAATTATTATTATTATTATTATTATTTTTTAAATGAGGATAGCTTATGGAACATTTCGGACACCATGAAGTGTAACAACATCTGTATCATAGGAATACCAGAAAAAGAAGAGACAAAGGGATCAAGAACCTATCTGAAGAAATAATGATAAAAACTTCCCTAACTTAGTGAAGGAAAATGACACACAAGTCTAGGAAGCACAAAAGTCCCAAACAAGATGAACACAAAGAGCCATATACCAAGATATATCATAATTAAAATAGCAAAGGTTAGGACAAAGAGAGAATTTTAAAAGCAGAAACAAAAAGACAGAACTCCAAGGGAGTTCCCATAAGGCTGTCAATGGATTTTTCCATAGAAACATTTCAGACCTGAAGGAATTGGCATGAAATATTCAAAGTGATAAAAAGCAAGGATCTACAACCAAGACTACTTTACCCAGTAAGGCTATCATATAAAATTAAGGGAGAAATAAAGAGCTTCTTCAACAAGAAAAAGTTAAATGAGTTGGATACCATAAAACCAGAATTACAAGAAATGTTAAAGGGCCTTATTAAAGAAAAAGAAGAAGGACGAGGAGGAAGAGGAAGACGAGGAGGCAAAAAGAAGGAGGAGGGGGGGGTGCTGAGAAGGAGGAATACAAGGACATAGTTAAAAGAATAAAATGGCAATAATTATGAACCTAACAATAACCACTTTAAATGTAAATGGATTAAATAATCCAATTAAAAGACATAGGGTAGATGAATGGATAAGAAAACAAGACCCATATATATGCTATATACAAGAGACCTATTTCAAATGAAATATACACACAGACTAAAAGTAGGTGTATAGAAAAAGATACTTTATACAAATGGAAAGGAGAAAAAAGCTGGAGTAATAATATTTATATTTGAAAAAATAGACTTTAAAACAAAGGCTATAGTATAAGACAAAAAGACACTATATTTTGAGGAAGGGAACAACCCAAAAAGAGGATATAACCCTTGTAAACATATATGGACCCAACATATGAGCACCTAAAAATGTTGATGAACATAACATGAGAGATTGACAGTAAGGCAGTAATAGTAGGGGACTTTAACACCCCATTGACAGCAATGGATAGATCTTCAAGACAGAACACTGAAAAGGGAATAGCATGCATAAATGACACGCTAGATCAGATGGATTTAGTTAATAGCTTCAGAGCATTTCACCCTAAAGCAGTAGAATATACATTCTTTTCAAGTACACATGCAACATTTTCTAGGATAGATAACATATTTGGACACAAACAAGTCTCAATAAATTTAAGAAGATTAAAATCATATCAAGCATCTTCTCTGACCTTAATGGTACCGTGTTTCCCTGAAAATAAGACATCCTCAGAAAATAAGACCTACTTACAGGTTTCCTTCTGAGTGAAATATAAGGCATCCCCCGAAAATAAGGCCCCCCTAGGTTCTGTCTCAGAATGCTATTGCTAAACATGAGAGATTTGGTCCACTGATTCTGAAAGAAATGGAGTCACAAGAAATTCACCAGGAAATTCAGGAATTGGATTGTTATGATGATGTTCCAGAAGATGATGACATGATTGTCACTGAATAAATGAGTAAATTCTTGATACTGTAGGATTCACAGTTTGTCTGGTTTGTGTTGACAACTACCATACTACTGTACCGTATACAGGTAATAAATTTCCTTTATTTTCATTTAAGAATAAATGTGTACCATATTCTTCTTCATGGAAAAATAAGACATCCCCTGAAAATAAGACCTAGCGCATCTTTGGGAGCAAAAATTAATATAAGACACTGTCTTATTTTCAGGGAAACAGGATATGAAACTATAAATTAGTCACAAGAAAAAAAAACTGAAAAAACACACACAGATATAAAGGCTAAATAACATGTTACTAAACAATGAATTGGATAAAAATGAGATCAAGAAATAACTCAAAACATACCTTGAAACAAATTAAAATGAAAACACAACTCAATACTTGTGGGACAAAGTGAAAGCAGTCCTATGAGGGAAATTCATAGTATTACAGGCATACCTCAAGAAACAAGAAAAATCTCAAATAAACAATTTAACTTTACACTTGAAGGAACTTGAAAAAGAACAACAACAACAAAAATCCCAAAGTGGGTAAGAGGAAGGCAATAATAAGGAGCAGAGCAGAAATAAATGATATGCAATATAAAAAAGCAATACAAAATATCCTTGAAACACATAGCTGGTTCTTTGGAAAGGTAAACAAGATTGGCAAACCCTTATTCAGATTCATTAAGAAAAAAAAGAGGATCCAAATAAATAAAATCAGAACTGAAAGAGGAGAAATAACAATTAACAACACAGAAATACAAAGAATTATAAGAATATATTATGAACAATTATGTGCCAACAAACTGAACAATCTGGATGGAATGGATAAATTCTAGAAACATACAATCTCCCACAACTTAATCAGGAAGAATAAGAGAATCTGAACAGATTACAACTAGAGAAGTTGAAGCAATAACCAAAAATCTCCCAACAAAGAAAAGTCCTGGACTGGATGGGTTAACAGGTGAATTTTTCCAAAGATTCAAAGAACTAACATTTATCCTTCTCATACTATTTCAAAAAATTCCAGAGGAGGGAAAAATCCCAAACTCATTTTATGTGGCCAGCATTATCCTAATTCCAAAAGCAGATAAAGACTTTAAAAAGAAAGAAAATTAAGGGCTTAAATGTTAGACTTGAAACCATAAAAATCCTAGGAGAATAAATCGACAGTAAAATCTCATACATTTCTCATAGCAATACTTTTCTGATATATTGCCTCAGACAAGAGAAACAAAAGAAAAAATAAGCAAATGGGACTACATCAAACTAAATAGTTTTTGCACAGCACATGAAACCATTCACAAAATGAAAAGTCTACCCACTGAATAGGAGAACTTATTCAACCATATATCCGAAAGTTATAAAGTTATAAAACTCAACACCAAAAAAACCAAAACAATCTAATTAAAAATAGACAAAGGACCTGAATAGACACTTCTTCAAAGAGGACATACAGATGGACAATAATCATATGAAAAGATGCTCAACATCACTAATCATCAGAGATATCACCTTACACCTGCCCAAATGGCCGCCATCAATAAATCAACAAAATACAAATGTTGGCAAGGATATGAAGAAAAGGGAACCCTTGTGCACTGTTGGTAGGAATGAAGATTGGTGCGGCTACCCTGGAAAGCAGTATGGAATTATCTCAAAAAATTAAAAATGAAACTGCTTTATAATCAAGTGATTGTACTTCTGGTAACATATCTGAAGAAACCTGAAACACTAATTTGAAAGAACAAATGCAGCTCTATGTTTACTATAGCATTATTTACAATAGCCAATATTTGGGAGCAGCCCAAATGCCCATAATTAGATGAGTGAATAAAAAAAGCAGCAGTACATTTATGCAATGGAATACTATTTGGCCATAAAAAAGAAGGAAATCTTACCCTTTGCAAAAGTGTAACTAGACCTGGAGAGCATTATGCTAAGTGAAATAAGCCAGTCAGAGATAGACAAATGCCATATGATTTCACTCATATGTGGAATCTAATGAACAAAATAAACTACACAAAAAATAGAAACAGACTCATAGAGAAAAGACTGACAGCTGTCAGAGGGGAGTGGGGTTGTGGAGCTTGGTGAAATATGTAAAGGGATTAAGCAAAAACAAAATAACAACAAAAATCTCATAGATACAGACTACAGTACAGTGATTACCAGAGGGAAAGAGGGGTGGGAGCAGGTAGGAGAAGGTATAGATGAGATAAATGCTGAACATTTAACTTTGGGTGGTGAATATACAACACAATATACAGATGATGTTTTATAAAATTGTACACCTGAAACCTATGTAATTTAATTAACAATGTCACCCCAATAAATTCAATACAAAGTTTTTTTAAAAGAAAAACAATATTTTAAGAAAACCAAAAAAATCATGAGTGGTTACTCATAAAAGATTATTTTCCTTACAAAATTCTCTACCTTCTCTTAAATAGGAATCCCTAGGTGGGTTTAAGATATGAGATCATAGTAAAATTATTATATTGTTGAAAGTAAATTAAACTTGAACCATTACATTTATTTGTCATACAGTTAAGATTAGAACTAGACTACCAGGTTGTACATAGAATTAGATATATTTTTACCCAATAACTGATCATAAGGTGTCCTATAATATTTTACCCAACTGTTTACACTTTAAGCAGTTCTATTGCCTCTTTAACAAAAGCTACAGAAAATCGAGTGCTACAGCTAAAGTTTCACATTCTTGAAAAAAAGAAATAACATCTTTCTTTAAAAAAATATTTTTATTGACTTTTTACAGAGAGGTAGGGAGAGGAATAGAGAGTTAGAAACATTGATGAGAAACATCGATCAGCTGCCTTCTACACACCACCTACTGGGGATCGAACCTGCAACCAAGACACATGCCCTCGACTGGAATCGAACCCAAGACCTTTCAGTCCATGGCCCAATGCTCTATCCACTAAACCAATAAGTCAAGGTTAATATCTTTTTTTTATTGCATCCACTTAAGAAAAGGTTCACTCCTTTCGTAAGCTGTGATGTAGGTAACCATTGCTGAAAACTTTATACTTGTGTAACACTTTAAAATTCACAGATTTTATCTGTAACACAGATAAAATTCACAGACAACTTTAATACAGATACATTTTTTTATTACAAAAATAAGTGGAAAAATGGTGAGTGTTGACCAGGTAAGGGGGATGGGGACAAAGGAAGAAGAGGCTAGGAAGAGGAGTAGCAGTCCTGATAATATTGTTATAAAAATAATATGGCACTGAATGAACCTCACCCTACTCTGATGACCCAGATTCCCAACTTTCCTATGGCACCACAGCAATCTCTTCAAGGAGCTATAATGTCTAGTTTGATGAAAGAAGAGACACACTTCATGTTGTATTCTCATACTGCCTGTTTGGAAAGAAGGAACTGTCCTTCTTTTGGATTGTTGTCTCCACAACTCATCACTACTTCATACCTACATTTTTAAACAATACCTAGATAACTGCCACTTTTCTGAGAACACAAGCATCCAAAAGAAATGAGACTTCCTAGAACTGCCAGTCATTCCTTCACTCCAAATGGCTGAGCTATAGTCTGATAAAACTCAAGTCCCCCAGCAATTACACTTCTGGAAAAATATCCAAAGAAAACCAAAACACCAATCCATATGTGCACTCCTATGTTCACTTCAATGTTATTTATTTATAACTACCGTGTTTCCCCGAAAATAAAACATCCTCCGAAAATAAGACCTACTTACAGGTTTCCTTCTGAGTGAAATGTAAGGCATCCCCACGAAAATAAGGCCCCCCCCTAGGCTCTGTCTCAGAATGAAAATTAATTTACCATTAACTGGTCGCTAGGGCCACCCCGACTGGCGTCTAGCAACCAGTGACATTACACAGAGCCCTGACATCACTGCTGTGTGGAGGTGGAGTGGAGGTCGCAGTGAGCAGTGAGCGCTGGGCAGGAGAGAGGAGGAGACTTTCGCAGATGCTTGTAGAACAGGAGGATTAGAGCTGACAAGACGCGGCGAAGGTGGCGAGTGCCGGTCTATCTCTGTGACACTACCTGATGCTCGTGGCTGCCCTCGTGATGACTGAAGGTTCTCAGTCAGTGGCAGACCCTGATCCAGCCCAGATCCAGGCCCCAGCAAGCCCAGTGACAGTCCCCAGGCAGGCCCCAGGGGATAAATGTCTGATAAAGGGGTAGGAGGAATGTCTGGTGAAGGTGTTCAGTGGCACAGGGGTGGGGGGAGGGGGATCACTAACACAGGAGGATCAGAGGGGGCAATCAAAATGACACAGGAGGATCAAAAGGGGTTACTAAAATGGTAATCCCCCCTCTGATTCTTCCGTGCCATTTTTGATTCCCCCCTCTGATCCTCCCTGTGTCGTTTTAAGTGATCCCCATCTCCCCACCTTGATAACCAAATTCCTTTTTTTTTTACCCCTAGAAATGAGTGCAAAAAGAAAAAGCTACTTCGTGGAGTACAAGAAAGGAATCATGGAAGACTCTTGGGGCCAAAATCTTACTGCTTTCTGCAAAGAGAAGATGCTGAGTATCCGATTGGTCCGAAAATGGTGAGCAGAGTATGGTAACCTCATTGAACAAGTGGACAAGGGAAATGCTAAAAAGCGCAAGTGTGGATCAGGTTGGCAACCATTATTTTCCGAGCTGGAAGACCTGATCTGTGAATGGGTTGTTGACAGGAGAGCAGAAGCTTTGGTTGTGAATAGGGCTCAGATTCAAGAATTTGCCCTTGCAATGGCACCACAGTTTGACATAGCCCCCGAAGACTTCAAAGTATCACAACACTGGCTGGATAATTTCCTTCAGTGAAGTGAACTGTCTTTAAGAAGATCTACAACATTGTTTAGGTTGGAAGATACTCAAGTTATTAAGCGAGCACTTGCATTCAAGTCCTTTATTGATGATGCTGACTTCTCTAAACACAATATTTCCAACATGATTGCTATGGATGAAACTGCAGTGTTTATGGGCCAATCATCTCAAACAACAATTGAACAGCGGGGTGCCTCCTTAGTGTACATTCCCTCCACTGCTTAGGAAAGTGCACGTGTTTCCTGTATTTTGGCAATTCATCTGGATGGCACTAAAATCCCACCTTTAATCATTTCTAAGGGCAAGAAGGAAAAGATTGAACATGTTTTGGGCAGTTTTATTCTTGAAACTGAAAAAGCCTGGGCCACACAAGCAGTTATAAGGAAGTGGGTCGATTTAATGCTGCTGCTTGTTATGCCAGGGAGCCAGAGGTCTGCTAGTCTGGGATGCAGCCAGCACTCACAGTGCTAAAGACATGAAGACATTTCTTCACAAAAGAAAAATAGATCAGATAATGATTCCCGCAGGAATGACGGCCTATCTCCAGACTCTTGATATTGCAATAAACAAGCCATTCAAAGACAATTTGCGCATGGAAATTAATGACTACATTGAAAATAGAATGGAGAGAAATCAGTGTGGAAACTTTGTGAAACCTAAACTGCAAGAAGTTGTGACTTGGGTGAAGAATTCATGGGAGAAAATCACTGACAGTTGCATTGCAAATGCACTGTGAGCAGGCTACCTTGACAAGAAGTACTTATTTAAAGACAGTGCTATTGCTAAACATGAGAGATTTGGTCCACTGATTCTGAAAGAAATGGAGTCACAAGAAATTCACCAGGAAATTCAGGAATTTGATTGTTATGATGATGTTCCAGAAGATGATGACATGATTGTCATTGAATAAATGAGTAAATTCTTGATACTGTAGGATTCACAGTTTGTCTGGTTTGTGTTGACAACTACCATACTACTGTACCGTACACAGGTAATAAATTTCCTTTATTTTCATTTAAGAATAAATGTGTACCGTATTCTTCTTCATGGAAAAATAAGACATCCCCTGAAAATAAGACCTAGTGCATCTTTGGGAGCAAAAATTAATATAAGACACTGTCTTATTTTCAGGGAAACAGGGAAGAAGCCTGGTGCACAAAATTCTTGCACTGGGGGGTCCCCTCAGCCCAGGATGCACCCTCTTCAATCTGGGACCCCTCAGGGGATGTCTGACTGTGGGATGGGGCCTAAACCGGCAATCAGACAACCCTCTCACAATCCAGGACCACTGGCTTCTAATCACTTGCCTGACTACTGGCTTGATCACTGCCTAAATGCTCCCCTGCTGGCCTCATGGCCCCCAAATGCCCTCCCCTGCTAGCTTGATCGCCCCTATCCACCTCTGCCTCAGTCCCCACCACCGTGGCTTTCTCTGGAAGGAAATGGAACAGTACGAGGATGTTCAGTCTCCCAATCTAATTAGCATATCACCCTTTTATTAGTATAGATATCCAATATTTGAAAGCAGCCCAAGTGCCATCAGTAGATGATTAGATTAAAAGGCTGTGGTACATTTATACAATAGAATACTATTCAGCCATAAAAAAAAAAAAGGAAATCTTACCTTTTCTGACAACATGGATGGACCTGGAGAATATTATGCTATGTGAAATAAGCCAGTCAGAGAAAGATAAATACCATATGATGTTTACTTTTATGTAGAATCTAATGAATAAAATAAACTAACAAACAATAAAGAAACAGACTCATATGTACAGGGAACAAACTGACAGCTTTTACAGGGGAGGGAGGTTGTGAGGCTGGGTGAAAAAGGTTACAGGCTTAAGCCAATAAATATATAAACAAGCAAACAAACAAACAAATGAATAATTCAAGTCCCCTACCCCCCCCAAAAAAAATCAATACAGATCCTCTGAAGAAACACAAATATTAGAAATCACAAATATTTCTGTTACATACCTCAACCTGCTGGCAGATCTGTATTAGCTTGGCCATTTGATTTTCTAGTTCGCTGTTACGCTTAACCAGGTTGGTGAGGTTCATCTCTAGAGTTTGCTGTCATCACAGAGTGTGAAGCAAGAGGGAAAAGGGTAAGAGGGGGGGAAAAGAACAAACATTCAATGAGCTTGAGAACCAATACCATGTCAGTCAGCAAATACACTATTTCCTTTAAAAAAATGTTTTTATTGATTTTAGAGAGAGGGAAGGACTGGAGAGGAAGAGAGGGAGAAACATTAATGATGAGAGAAACATCATTAATCAGCTGTCTCCTGCATGCCTCACACCAGGGATCGGGCCCGCAACCCCAGGCATGTGCCCTGACCAGGAATGGAACCTGCGACCTCTTGGTGTATGGGCCAACATTCAACCACTGAGCCACACTAGCTGGGTGGCAAATACACTATTTCAAAGATTCATTGAGCACTTGTTATGGGCTAAGCACTCTTCTAAGCACTTAATAATACTATACAATTGGTACACTATCATTGTTGGGGAAAAGTTGACATTCATGACATTGTGGATATAGGACTTTAATGACTGCTTTGTTTTCTGTATTTAACTTTTTAAAGTACTTCATAGTCAATATTTCATTTTGCCCTCATAGTATACCCGTAACATAGGTAGGACATGTATTTTTTAAAATATATTTTACTGATTTTTTTTTATAGAGAGGAAGGGAGAGGTTTGGAGAGCTAGAAACATCGATGAGAGAGAAACATCGACCAGTCGCGTCCTGCACACCCCCTACCAGGGATGTGCCCGCAACCAATATACATGCCCTTGACTGGCATCGGACCCGGGACCTTTCAGTCCACAGACCAATGCTCTATCCACTGAGCCAATCCAGTTTTGGGAGGACATGTATTATTATCTCTTTTACAGATTAGTAGACTGAGAAAACTATAATTTATTGAATGATTACTACTTGCCAGACACTATGCTAGACATTTTCGTATATATCATTGAATAATCATAACAACCCATGAAGTAGGATGTGTCAACATTTTACATATGAGAACACTGAGCTTTAGAGTGAGGAAAAGTATTTTCCACAGTCATATAATTAGTATATGGCAAAGCTAGGGCTATAACTCAGGTCTCTAGCATTCAGTCATGGCTTTGCTCCAGAATCCCATGATTTTTGTGTGTATTTGTTGTTGTTGATGATAACATTTTATATTTATCAGTAGATTCCTTCAGAAAAGAATATGGTGTTTTAAGTGTGGGATTCCTCAAAATCTAGCACCATCTGTCAGTTTCACTTCCTTGGCACTAAGAAAGAGCCCTTGGAGATGCCAGACTTCAAAAAGCAAAGCCTGACTGTATCAAGATAGGAGAGCCATTGCTTATCACTGCTTACTACTATATAGATACTTTTAAAATATACATTAGAAGCACTTTGGAAATCTATTTAATATAACATAGTTCAAAAATACTCAGAGATCTTAGCATATTTTCAGTTGAGCCAGCTACTCTATCCCATTCCTTATCTAAGAAAATAAAATTTTATTTACTGTAGTTTGATAATGAGCTTTTTATTCCTTCCCATTCCCAAGTTTTTAGCTCTGCTGGCTGCTACTACCCCAGGACGTGCCCCAATATCCGTTCCTCTCTGACTCACCATCCCAACGCCCTCACAAATACTGTTCCAAATATAATACCCCAATTTCCTGGCCCTTACACTACTATCATTTTTTCCCTTGGCCATGATGCTTCATTGCTGTCTCTACAGTTTTTATGGTTTGTAGTTGTTCAAAGTTCATGTTTGCAGTAGGAGAAATGGAAAAGGGGGAAAGGATTCATGTACTTGGCCCCTTGCTACTAAAGAGCTGTTATACTTAGTAACCTTGGCACTGTCCAATGAATCTATCCTAAAAGATTTATTCCTCTGGATATGCATATTTCTAGGATAGGCAGTTTGATTTTGCTTGTCCTGAAACTGGATTATGAAAACCACCTTAATTTTTACTTCCCTTTTTGCCAGATCTCTCTTGGTTTCTTTGGCTTTGTTCCAATGGAAGTTATTTTTCATAGTTTATTCCATCTTTTTTTTTTTTTTGTGGTTTGGGCACAGTGTTTCCCCTGGTATTCTTTAAACTCCATGACCATTTCAACTGTGGCCTTCTCCTTAACAAGGACAGAGAGGGAAGAAGGAAAAAAGAAGGGCTGCAATCATTGATTTGGGCATGATCTTTAAGCTAAGTAGATGTCAGAGGAAAAAAAGAAACAACAGTTCAGAGATTTAACACAACAAAAGGTATTGAACATCTACTCTGTTCAAGGTGCAGTGATCTGAGATAGAGGAAGTGAGATTAAGAGGAGTCTTGAAGGATAAGTAGGATTTTAATAGACAGAGATGGAGGGTGGCAGGGTATTCCAGGCACTAGGAATAACATAAACAAAACTAAAATGGAACAAAGTATAGGACACGTTCAGGGAAGAGACTTTGACTTTGGCTAGAACAGAGGGTACAAGAGAGTAGTATGTGGAGGGAGGCAAGACTGGAAATGGAAATTAAGGCTCTGTTGTGAAGGTCTTAAATGCCTAGATGAGGAGTTTGTACCTATTTTTTAAGCAGTGGGAACTTTCCAAAGGCTTTTGAGTAAGATAATGATATAATCAGGGCTTCAGTTATGAGATCAAGCTACCAGCAATATGTGGGGCAAACTGAAATAGAAAAGCCTGGGGACAGGGACACTGGTTAGAAGAAAGCATCAGTGTTCAAGGAAGTTGGAAATGCAGGTCTGGGCCAAGCTAATGTGATAATTGAAAAACAAACAAACAAAACAAAAAAAACCACACATTTCAGTCAAGGTTTTACCACTGTCATATATACAGAGCGTGCAAGAAAGGCAGCTGGATTTGGTAATTAGAGGTCACTGGTGACCTTTGAAAAATGAATTTGAATAGATTTTTGGAAGTAGATGCCAAACTGTACAGGATTAAGTATGGAGGTAGTGATAAAGTGGAGGCTCCAAATCTGGGCTCCTCTTAAAAAGTTTGACAGCAAGATGAATATGATAGAACTGTAGTTTGATGAAAAGGCCCAGCTTAAGTCAGAGTGGGCATTAGTAATGGACCCAATCAGTTTGTGATTATCTCTAGCAGCATAGTCCAGATTCCTAGATGAATGGAAACCCAGTGTATTAAAAATGGCTATATTGACATATTAGTATTAGGTAAACATAATGTAGACTGATGAACTCAGAACAGATATATTAGAAATCTGTGTTTCAAACTGCAATATGTTTCCATTCAAACATAGGATGCCATGGGGAGAATGTTTTCTAACGAGTACATGCAACCTGTTGCAACACTTGTTATGAAACTGATATTTTATAAATAATTCATAGTGCAAAAAAGGACTAAGAACCCTGCCGTGTGTTCCTCATTTATGGCCCAGAACTGAGACTCATAGCTTCTGTAAAACCACTGAAAACAAAAATTAGGGCCGAGCACATAATTTGGGGTCTGATTAGACTATGGACCTTGGGTTACCATCACAAAATTATGGAAAATGGCTATTTTGATCCTTCCCCCTAGCAATTTGCAGAAGATCAACACATTTTTTATAGCAGACAATTATAAATGACAAAATGCCTCTAATTTCAACCTGACTTCATTAATATGAAAATGCTTTGAAAAATAAATCTTTGGCTAATAAAAACACCATCTGTTGATGGCTTTTTGCCACTGTTTTCTTATATTATGAGAGATAATTTGAGGAAAACACTAAGCATTTACTTACTAACTTCCTACTCATTTACAAGGAATTAAAGTCACCTCTGAAACTGAAATTGATTCTCAATAATGAACCCTTGTACAGGGTACTGACACAATTATGCAGTATATTTCCACACCCTTACTTCTCATGCCTTTTACTGACTAATCACTTAGAACTAGATATTCTGGGCCACTATAGGTTTTATTGATTTAGCCAAGTAATTATCTTGTCTATACTCTGGCTGAGTAAACAAAAATGATATGGGTATATGTATGTATGTCTACACACATGCAATCATGTAGCTACACTAATAAAAGAGAAAGATGCAAATTGACCATACCTCTGCTATGCCCACAAGCCACGCCCACAAGCCAATCAGGAGAGAGTATGCAAATTAACCCAACCAAGATGGCTGTAGCCACAGAGTGAGCAGGAGGCTTGGGTTTCCCTGGCAATGGAGGAAGCCAAGCTTCCCGCCTTCTCTGGCTGGCCCTGGCCTCTGCTCAGAGCTAAAAGTTTCAATTTTAGAAGATAAATAAATCCCAACAAAAATGGCAGCAGACACGGAACTGGAGAGAGCAGGAGGCTTGAGTTGCCCCCAGTGATGGAGGAAGCCAAGTTTCCCGCAGCCCTGGCCTGCCCTGGCCTTTGTTCAAGGCTACAAAGTTTCAATTATAGAAGATAAATAAATCCCAGATCCCAGGACCTCTGCTTGGGTCACTGGAGGGCGTGGCCAGCCTGAAAACCACCATAGGCCCCTCACCCAGGCAGACCCACATCCCAAGGGACCCCCCACCTTGATCTGGGACACCCTTCAGGACAAACCAGCTGACCTCCACCCATGCACCAGGCCTCTATCATATCTAATAAAAGAGTAATATGCAAATTTACCATCACTCCAACACATAAGATGGCTGCCCCCATGGCCAGCAGAGGAGGGCAGTTGGGAGGGAACAGTCCTGTAAGGGAGGGAAGTTGGGAGCGATCAAGCCTGCAGGGGAGGGCAGTGAGGGGTGACCAGGCTGGCAGAGGAGGGAAGTTGGGGGTGACTGGGCCTGCAGGGAAAGGCAGTTGGGAGGGACTCAGGCTTGCAGGGGAGGGCAGTTAGGCGTGACCAGGCCTGCAGGGGAGGGCAGTTAGGGGCAATCAGGCTGGCAGGGGAGCAGTTACGCATTAGTCAGGCTGTCAGGGGAGTAGTTGGGGGGTGATCAGGCTGGCAGACAGAAGTGGTTAGGGGAAATCAGGAAGGCAGGCAGGCAAGCAGTTGGGAGTCAGCAGTCTTGGATTGTGAGAGGGGTGTCTGACTGCCTGGTAGGATCTGGCCTAAATGGGCACTCAGACATCCCTTGAGGGGTCCAATATTGAAGAGGGTATAGGCTGGGCTGAGGGACAAACACCCCTGTGCACGAATTTCAGGCACCAGGTTTCTAATATATATATATATATATATATATATATATATATATATATATATATATATATATATATATATATTTGTGTGTGTGTGTGTGTGTGTGTGTGTGTATATATATGTGTGTGTGTGTGTGTGTGTATATATATATATATATATATATATATATATATGATCTTATACTAAAAAGTATCTCTATTGGTTGCTTGGTTTTGAAAAGTTGGTTTATTTTGCTCTTTTCTTGTGCAGTCCTATTAATGACTGAGCTAAGCCCTCTCTGTCTAAGCCTAATTAATGCATATTTCTCAGTACAGTTGAAGTATGACAGTGAGAGAAAGCCAAAGTGGCAAGGGAGATTGGAATGGAGATATCTGCTGGGAGGAAACAGGGACAGGAGGTTGGCAAGGGGAGCAGGATGAAGCTCCCATTTCCTGCTGCAGGAGGTTACCTCTGGGTTCTCCTGTGTTTCCCATATGTGAGGGTTAGAGAAGCTATTTGAGCTACAAAACTATGATACTCTCTTCCCCTCCAGATGACTACATCATTAGAGCTCTCACAAAATTGTACATATGTCTAAATCACACAAAGTGAGGGGAAAATTCGGTTTATTTGCATAACTGAGATTTTAAAAGGCCCAAGTTAGCTAAATTAGCAGACTCCTACATGGTTGACATTTTTACCCAAGTTTCACTTCATTTGTGTCATATAGACTTGGCCTCTTTGTTTTCTTTTATACCCTTCCCAAAGAGAAAGACATTTTGCACTTCTGAGAAAATCAGGCACAGGCTATTCTTTTTCCAGACAGCATCCCATTAAAAAAAAAAAGGGAGGGGGGCGTTTTCTAAACCTCTCAAGTAATTGCTGGTGGGGGGAGGGTTGTGTGGGTTTTTTTCCCCCCAGTTTTCTAGATACAGGTTATTTCTGGTTAGTTTTTCATTGGCTCCCTCAAGAAACCTAACTATACATCAAAATACCAGCTCTTCATTAAAGATAGAGTGATTTCCCTGATGACATACACTTGACCATGATCTCCATTGCTCTGTGAAGGCACATGTATTCACATATGAACACACTTACCTACCTGAAATAGCAAGTCTTGAAGCCTAAAAGAGAGTGGAGTTTTCTGTTCTATGGAAACATGTAGTTTTGCCACCAAGTGCCTATATGCTCTCTTTCAATTTTTTATTTATTTATCTTTATTGTTGAAAGTATTAAAGATATCCCCCCTTTTCCCCATTGACCACCTTTGAACCTTTCCTAAGCCTACTTCACTAGTCTGTATGCTCTCTTGCTATCTAAAGATATGATAGGTCAAATCCAACCAGAGTAAATTTGTTAAAACATTTTCTTTTAATCCTCATCTAAGGATATGGTTTTTTAAAAATGGGAGAGGGAGAGGGAGAGGGAGAGGGAGAGGGAGAGGGAGAGGGAGAGGGAGAGGGAGAGGGAGAGGGAGAGGGAGAGGGAGAGGGAGAGGGAGAGGGAGAGGGAGAGGGAGAGGGAGAGGGAGAGGGAGAGGTGTGAGAAACATCGATCAGATTGGTTGCCTCCTGTATGCTCCCAGACCAGGGATAGAACCTGCAATCTAGATATGTGCCCTGACTGATAATCGAACCTGCAACCTTGTTTGGTGTATGAGACTATGCTCCAACCGAATGAGCCACCTAGCCAGGGCCCACCAGAGTTGATTTAAAATAAATAAAAGACACAAGGGTCATTATCCAAAGCTGGTGTTTTTTTTTTTAAATATATTTTATTGATTTTTTTACAGAGAGGAAGAGAGAGGGATAGAGAGTTAGAAACATCAATGAGAGAGAAACATTGATCAGCTGCCTCCTGCACTACCCCTACTGGGGATATGCCTGCAACCACGGTACATGCCCTTGACCGGAATCGAACCTGGGACCTTTCAGTCTGCAGGCTGATGCTCTATCCACTGAGCCAAACCGGTTTCGGCTATCCAAAGCTTTTTTGATGTGGAAACTGAATCTTGGAAGTGCAGGGAGATAAGGGAAAGGGGGAAAAAAGGCCAACTCATTACAAACCTAAGCCTTCCCAGTTGACAGAAGATAACTTCATCTTTAAAAATAACCTGAGCCAATGTCCCTATTACTATTCTTTGGCATGTTCTTTTTTGACATCCTGTCTATTCACGGATGTTCCCAGCTTTTACACAAGCTAGAAGCCAAAATCTTAGCACACTTTTGAGGGTCATGTTCTGCCTTCTTTTTTTAACTGCTTGTCTTAAAATACTTAATTTGCTTTTGCTTCAGTCTGTCACATTATGTATCAATTACATATGGCCTTTCCACAGCAGAACACACCATCTGTTCCATAAATGAAAACCCACACCCTTATGCCAGAGTTTTATTCCTTCCCCAAACATTTATTTGCTGCTGTATAGACACAGGCTATATCATAGAAGGAGATGCAGGTTATATACTGGATGTATAAGATTTATTCCACCTAAGGCTTGTTAGAGATCATCAGACCAGTCCTCGGGCCAGGTGGAACAAGTTGCCATCCCACTTTTCAGAACTTTAAAAAATATATATTTTTATTGATTTCAGAGAGGAAGGGAGAAAAAGAGAGAAGAGAGAGAGAGAGAGAGAGAGAGAGAGAAAGAGAGAGAGAGAGAGAGAGAGAGAGAGAGAGAGAGAGAGAGAGAGAGAGAGAGAGAGAGAATCAATGATGAGAGAGTCATTGATCGGCTGCCTCCTGCACACCCCCTTCCTGGGATAGAGCCTGCAACCCAGACATGCACCCTGACCAGGAATCGAACCGTGACCTCCTGGTTGATAGGTGAACCATGTCCAACCACTGAGCCAAGCCAGCCGGCAGAACTTTCTGAAATCATTCAGCAAAGACCTACACTCCCTCAGTCACTTTATCAGACATGCTACATGAAACATCCCACATTCTTTCCCCTCTCTTTAGATTCATAACATTGTTAATCTCTAGCTTAGAAGTGTAAATTATTATTTGTACCTTCTAAATGAAAATCTGTACTAAAAATGGAAATCTAGCATCATTTTAATAATACCTAGATTAGTGAGTCAAAGCCAACCCTACATTCCTGGAGGCCTCAATATTGTATTCCACTTGCACTATTTCTCTTCAGTCTCTGCCTCTCCTACACATCCTCCTTTTGCTCTTCCTCCATGACAAAATTCTAGATCATTTGTCTGCTGCAAGGCTCATTCTTGGGCCCTCATTAGTTCACCACTACATAATTCTATCTCCATGCAAAAAACACCAAATTTCTTTCTCTAGACCTGATCTTTCATCTGGCATAAAGGTCTGACTTTCAACTCCTAAAATACACTTACTCTTTCAGTTCTAAGAGTAACCCGTGCTATCTCTCCTCCAGATATTTGAACAAACTATTTTATCTTAACTAGAGCACTTACTGTGTCCCTTGCTCCCAACAAGGGGTCCAAAAGCCCACCCAAAATCTATGTTGGTGTCTCTTCTATGCTATCTCACAGCCTCATGTGCTTCTGCAGTCGTAGCACTCGCTACATTGTCTTATAACTGTGTCCTTAATTGCCTTTTGATCCACACTAAGCTGAGAACTCCACTAGTGTTGAGACTAGGTGTCTTTATACTTGTAACCCCTACATTTCTTCTGGTGCTTGGCCCCTAATAGGTCGTGCTGGATATTGGAAGATGAAATGAGCATATAAGAAAGACTTTATTGCAGACGAAGAAGCCATTGCTACTAAGTAGCCATTGGACAAAGTAGTTCTTCAAAGCAGCCCACAAAGCAGCCATGCACTGGATGGTCAGTCACTCATCTCTATATCAACTTAGACCAAAGAGGCTTCTTGCCAACTGGTGACATCAATATTTGAGTTATAGAAAGGTATGCCTGCACAGTCCATACAGTAAAATTGCTGTGTCCTTGCTTTTACACATGCATATGCAACTGGCCTTGAACATCTGGCGTACTCTGATTAGGGTTCCCACATAGGTGTTTAGTAAATGTTTGATAAATGAGTGAATGTTGAGTCAACCCACAATCACATCAAACTCAAATCTAAAGTCGTCATCTCAACAAACTGCTAGCTAGCTCCTTCCTAATCCCCCCATTTCTGTCCCCAATACCACAATTATTCATGACATCTACTCAAAGATCATGTTTTAAATTATTTCTCTCCTTTGTCTATAACCACTATAATCATTAACCAAGTCCTATCAATTCTTTCTCCTCAGTCTTTCTCCAGTTTGCTCTCCTATCCAACAAATCCATTCATGATGATTCTCTGGTTTTGAGCTGAATGACTTCCTTTCCCTGATTCTTCCTCTTTGCCCCAAAGCCGTGGTCGGTAAACTGCGGCTCTCAAGCCACATGCGGTTCTTTGGCCTCTTGAGTGTGGTTTTTCCACAAAATACCATGGCCTTGGCGAGTCTATTTTGAAGAAGTGGCATTAGAAGAAGTTTAAGTTTAAAAAATTTGGCTCTCAAAAGAAATTTCAATCGTTGTACTATTGGTATTTGGCTCTGTTGCCTAATGAGTTTGCTGAGTCCAGAGTATCTTGTGCAATCCTGTCAAGGCACTTACTATACTGAATTAGAATTTTCTATGTACATATCTATCTTCCTTACTTACTCAGCTTAGAGCACCTCAGGGCAGGGACTGTGCTTTATTTTCTGTGTCCCAAGCTTCTACTACATTGAATAAAATTAGCATTCATTATTATTATTATTATTATTATTATTATTATTATTTTGTAAATGAATGAATGAAACCCTGGCCTAAATCTCTGGTGCTACGGTTTAATTAATATTAACTCATTATATTAATCCTTTATAAACTTGAATGTCATTATCACATTTTCCCTTTAAACTTCACTTCTTTTGGTTCAATAATTATTTTAAAAATATTTTTTATTGATTTCAGAGGGGAAGGGAGAGGGAGAGAGAGATAGAAACATCAACAATGAGAGACAATCATTGATTGGCTGCCTCCTGCATGCCCCTCACTGGGAATGAAGCCCACAACCCCAACCTGGGCATGTGCCCATGACCAGAATCGAACCCAGAAACCTTCAGTCTGCAAGCCAATGCTCTATCCACTGAGCCAAACCGGCTAGGGATGGTTCAATAATTCTTGTTTCCTTAATATTTCCTCACATATATTATATTTCTATAAAATGTTCTTTTGCCCAATATTAACAGACAGAATTTTCATCCACCCAAGAACAATTTCTGAGAAAACATTTTGTAAACTGTTCTCAGATTAAGGATTGTTAGGTCTTTTAAGATGTGTTGATGAGAAGACTTAGGACAAAAGAAATAACAGTAAAACAGAAAGAGAAGAGCACAGATAGCTGGAGTATCTACTTGCTAAACTTGTTCTCAAACCTAAGAAATAATATAAATCATCTTTTAACACAGAACCCTGTTAATGCTACATGAGAACTGAGCCAGAGAATAAATGTAATTATTAGAAGAAAAATAATAAAAGTCCAAATAAGTCTTAGCACACAGTTTGAGCAGAGATGGAATAAAATGCATTTTTATCCCCATACACGTACAAAAGATTAACAGATATATATATATTATAAGTAATGGCAGCAAGTCTTGGACAATTAAGAGACCACAGAGAAGCTATATCTACAAGCAAGAATGATTTTACAATAGTGAGTTGAAGGCTTGTTTAGCTGAGACACCTCATGACAGATATTACCCCCACCCCCATACACACCCGTCCACTACCATACCTTAGAGAGTGCAAATCTGGACTGAAATGCTTTGTTCTCATTATATTTAGCTACTGTGATTCAGTACCTAAGTGCATGAAAGTGAGAAACAACTTTTTTTGATCCCTCACCCATGATAACCGGTCCTGGTCTCCACCTGGAGACTTTTCTTATCATGAGAATATATGAACTTGCTCATTTATTATGGAGATCCTTAGTATCAGGAAGGGTTTTGTTGAGGTCCTAACCTTCCCTAGGATAGCTACAGAAAACTTGTCTTACACTTATGGCCTCTCATATCCAACTTATCTACAGATACTTACAGAAAATTAACACATACATTATCTCTTCCTCCACACAGTGATACACATTCATAGATACACATAGACACAGACAGAGTCATCCTCAGCCACTCATCCATGCAAAAACACATACGCTTGTATATAGTGACACATGCATATATATGCAAATATACCCACTCTAACTCAGTCTCATAAAGATATTTCTCTTTCTTTCTCTTACATTCATACTCAACAAACACTTGCTCAAAAACAGCCAAATGCCCACTGGTAGTTATGTTGAGAGGGTATCTGTCTTGGCAGACAGAAGTGGGTGTCAAGTGGGTGAGTAGACAAATGCCTGTGAGAAGGTAGTGGCTGAGAGAAGGGTGGGTGGATGACAGGGTGACTGAGCAGGAAGAAGGACAAGCAATCAACTATGGTAAGATCCCAGAATATCATATTTTCCAACCTTTTAATTCTCGTCGCTTTCCTTTGAACATCCTCCAAGTCTCATATCTCTCTTCTTTGTCTGGCAATCTTTATCACTCTCTGTCTGTCTTTCTTCGTGTGTGTGTGTGTGTGTGTGTGTGTGTGTGTGTGTGTGTATGTATGTTTTACTTTCCCATAACCAAAAGCTAATCCTAGTGCCAGATAATAGGTTTTAACAACAAGATACCTGATGTGTAAATGTAACTGAATTTAAGAATTACTTGAAGTAATGAATTTGTGGAAATGTAATGAGAAAAAGAAAATGTGCTTGTTTATTCCTTTCAGGAAATTCCTCTATTCCCCCTGGTTTTCATCAGCTATATTTTTGGCAGGCTGTGGGCATGGAAATGTGAAGACATCACTTTCAAAAAGAATTATAATAATCACATATGATTTATACAGATGTCACAATAAGGTTAGGCAGTTGGAAAATCCAGCAATCAAAATGGATAGGCACTTAAAATTAAGTACATGTTATACTTTTGCTAAAACTCTGGTTTTTAACATTATCAGTAGTTCACAGGAGATTTTTTCAGACTGCTAAAGAAATCATAATGGCAAGACAGATTTATATCTTATAAGATAAGAACCAAAACAAGCTATAGATACTGGTATACTTGCTGCAAATCCATTACAAATATTTAATTCATTTGGATTTCTTAAATCCTGAACCCCGACTATGTGTGTTAGACACTAAGGAGGATACTGAAGAAAATACCTTGTGACTTGCCTCAAAGAATTTATGGTATAGTTGCTCTGTGCTGGAGTGGCCTTGTGGGGTTTCAAGTGAGTGCTAAAAAATGGGTTGGATTGCTAATCAGGGCATGAGTGAGAGTGAAAGTTCACAGTTGGGAAAGAGGATTGTATGTTTAGTAGATAGTTGGGAGGCTACCCTGGGTAGGTGAAGGTGGCATGTTTGATAGTGGAAGGGGAAAAAGAGAGAAGGGCAGCATGAGGACCAAGTTGTACAGGACTTAGAATATCAAGATGAGATGGAGCACCAATAGAGAGAGCCACTGAAATGGACCTCTTTTTATAAAGCCAAAATTTACTAATACAATAATATCTTTTCTAAGATGAGAAACTCATGTAACAATGAAAACTCTAAAATGTGAAGCAGTTTTATAGAAAAGCAGCACAAATAATGAACTAATTTATATATTGTGATTAGTAAGTAAAGAGATAACGGAGAAAATAAATACTTTGATAGGCTTTACTACTGTAATAACTGTCATAAACACAATTATTCTTTGAAATTAAAGAATTTACTTAAACCACTGGTAGTCTTCTGAAGGCATGTAAGTAGCCTAGACAACTAAGTAAGAATATAAAATATACTAAGTATCCCAAATCCTCTAAGCCATTTTGAATACATGTTAACTAGCTTCTGGTTATTCTCATCTTGCATCTATTACATGATGGTTTGTTTATTCTTTATTAAACAAATAATCCTAATCAGGGATGTTTGTACAGAGTTATAAATGACAAAAATTAAGCCCCAGAACCAAAAAGTGCAAATAAATACTCTATCAGTTACTGGCCAGAAACTCAAACACGTGTGTGTTTGTGTGTGTGTGTGTGTGTTTATATATTAGAGGTCTGATGCACGAAATTCATGCACAGGGGTGTGTGTCCCTCAGCCTAGCCTGCACCTTCTCCAATATGACATCCCTCATAGGCAGTCGGACATCCCTCTCACAATCCAGGACTGCTGGCTCCCAACTGTTCGCCTGCCTGTCTTCCTGATTGCCCCTAACCACTTTTGCCTGCCAGCCTGATCACCCCCTAACCACTCCCCTGACAACCTGATTGCCCCTAACTGCCCTCCCCTGCAGGCCTGGTCAACCCTAACTGCCCTCCCCTGCAGGCCTGGTGACCCCCAAATGCCCTCCCCTGCAGGCCTGGTGACCCCCAAATGCCCTCCCCTGCAGGCCTGGTCCCCCCAACTGCTCTCCCCTGCAGGTCTGGGTCTCCCCCAACTGCCTTTCCCTGCAGGCCTGGTCGACCCCAACTTCCCTCCTCTGCAGGCCTGATCGCTCCCAACTGCCCTCCCTTGCAGGCCTGGTGCCTCCCAATTGCTTTCCCATGCTGGCCATCCTTTGGCAGCCATCTTGTGTCCACATGGGGGCAGGATCTTTGACCACATAGGGACAGCAATCTTGTGTGTTGGAGTGATGGTCAACTTGCATATTATTCTTTTATTAGATAGGATAGAGCAGTGTTTTTCAACCTTTTTTGGGCAAAGGCACACTTGTTTCATGAAAAAAATCACGAGGCACACCACCATTAGAAAATGTTACAAAATTTAACTCTGTGCCTATATTGACTATATATAAAGTAATTCTCTTGAATAGGAATCAAATAAACACAAAGAAAGTATTTTATAATTACTTTATTATGAAATATTAAGTAAACAAAATAGTGAAAAATTATAAAATTCTTGTCTTGTCTGCACCTACGGCACACCAGGCAACATCTCGCGGCACACTAGTGTGCCGCGGAACAGCGGTTGAAAAACGCTGGGATAGAGGCCTGGTGCATGGGTGGGGGCTGGCTGGTTTGCCCTGAAGGGTGTCCCGGATCAGGTTGGGACTTCCCTTGGGGCATGAGGCTGCCTGGGCGAGGGGCCTGTGGTGGTTTTCAGGCCAGCCACACACCCCCAGTGACCCAAGTGGAGGCCTTGGGATCTGGGATTTATTTATCTTCTATAATTGAAACTTTGTAGCCTTGAGTGGAGCCAAGTCTCCTGCTTGCTCTGTGGCTGCCGCCATTTTTGTTGGGATTGATTTATCTTCTATAATTGAAACTTTAAAGACTTAAGCGGAGGCCAAGGCAGGCCAGGGCTGCAGAAAGCTTGGCTTCTTCCATTGCCAGGGGCAACTCAAGCCTCCTGCTCTCTCCAGCCCCATGGCTGCCGCCATTTTTGTTGGGATGTATTTATCTTCTATAATTAAAACTTTGTAGCCTTGAGTGGAGGCCTGGGGCAGCCAGGGTGTGCGGAAAGCTTAGCTTCCTCCATTGCCAGGGAAACCCAAGCCTCCTGCTCACTCTGTGGCTGCAGCCATCTTGGTTGGGTTAATTTGCATACTCTCTCCTGACTGGCTGATGGGCGTGGTTTGTAGGTATACAGGAGTGATGGTAAATTTGCATAGTGCTCTTTTATTAGATAGGATAGATAGATAGATAGATAGATAGATAGATAGATAGATAGACTCTTCCTTTTCTCCCATAGGACTTCTGTGCTTCCCTAAGGCCAGGGAAGTATGCTCAAGGTTATCTCCCCCACAGCTTCTGACAGCTAATGTTTTCCTTTTTCCTCAGAGAAGAATCAAGTAGATTAAGGGGACAATCCTAAATGCTTTTCTAAATTAAAATTAACTCAAAAGAGTGAGTATATGTGACACTGAAAGTCAGATTTTCTCTCTACTTTAAGAGGAGAACTAATATCCTTTTACACCTGGCACCAAACCAACATGACCCCACCCCACCCACAGAGACATAAGCAGCACTTTCCTCTCCCTCCCCAAGTCCAAGATGTTCCAGACAATATAACCACATGGTTGGAAATGATTCATATGTTTCCACTCTCTGTCCAAAAATGAGCAAAAGAAGTTTCTATTTAATTTATAATCAGATTTTTCCGCACATTTCCTTAAAAATTAAAGGGGAATGATTCAAAATCTGGACTTTCTTTCTCTGAAAATTACTGATTAGTTACAGACTAAAGTATATTTTGGTAAAATATTTTTGTATTCCATCCATCCCTGGAGACAAGGGCCATAGCTGCATGATGCCAAATATCCAATCCATCATCCAATGTTTTCATGTTTTAGATGTTTTCAAAAAGCTGGTGTTCTGTAGATACAGGCTTATTATATCCAGTCTTTTGTTATCTCAATTGTACATATGGATACAGATTTTTCTGTTTGGAATATTTCTCAAGGCCAATGCCTTATTTATAGTTCTAACACCTGCAAATATTTGGCAGAGATTATTCTATCCTCTCCATATCCCCCATTCTTCCTGCAACCCCACCCCCATCTCTTGCCATTATGAAGCCGTAAGTTTATACAATATGTCCTTTCCTTGATGCTGTTAATTGTCTATCTGTGTGTCCCATAAGATGTGTAATTGCTGAAGCATAATGTTTAGTTTCAAATCACATTTCATGGGGAAAACTTAAGTCTAAAATAAAGTGGCAGCAGGCTGTACTACAAAGGATCCTTAACTCATAGTCTAGAGCAGTGTTTCCCAAACTTTTGACATATGTGTACCCCTTCTATAATTTTCGTAACACTGAGTACCCCTCGTACTTATGAGAACGTAGAATTAGGTGCAGCTAAGCATGGTGCAGTACATATCCCCATCAAACTCCGGTGCAACGCGTACCCCCACCAAACTCTTCCCGTACCCCTGGGGGTACATGTACCACACTTTGGGAAACACTGGTCTAGAGGAAACCTTTGGAGCAGTGGTCACCAACCAGTGGTCCGTGGACCACTGGTGGTCCATGAGGTCTGAAAGGTTGGTGACTGGTGGTCTAGAAGCTTGTTCCAGTTCCAATTTTGTGATTTTGACCAAATTGCTTAACCTATCAAACTCTGAGTTTATACCACTTTAAAGTATAGGGCTTCGACCAGGGGTCTTCAAACTACGGCCCTGATCCGGCCCGCCAGGTTTTTTGGGCAGTGAGCGCAGCCAAGGTGTTACAGTAGGAATTAGTAGTTCATATAGTCCGGCCCTCCAGCTCTCTGAGGGACCATGATCTGGTCCCCACTTTAAAAAGTTTGAGGACCCCTGGACTAGACCAAGATCAAAGCCTAACTTCTTATGATTATAAAAATTGAAGTTAATAAGATTATTCTTCTCTGCAGTCCTTTTTTATCATTGACAGTATTATAAATGTCCCCCAGTTTCTCCCCTACCTTTGTCCCCCTCCTCCCAGTCCCTGCCTCATCCCAGGCCTTCATTACACTACTGTCTGTGTCTATTGGTTATACATATCCTATATAATAAAACCCTAGGATGCAAATAGACCAAATGGCAGAACGACCAGTCACTATGATGCATACTGACCACCAGGGGGCAGACACTCAACACAGGAGCTGCCCCCTGCCGGTCAGTGTGCTCCCACGGGGAACACTGCTCAGCCAGAAGCTGGGTTCACACCTGGTGAGTGCAGCGGTGGTGGCGGGAGCCTCTCCCTCCATTTCAGCAATGCTAAGGACCCCTTGAAGGATGTCCAACTGCTATCTTAGGGTAGTGGGCATAAGCGGGCAGGCGGACATCCTCTGAGGGGTCCTGGATCGTGATAAGGTGCAGGCTGGGCTGAGGGACCCGCCCTCCCCCAGTGCATGAATGTCGTGCACCAGGCCTCTATTATGTATATAAGTTCTCTGGTTAATCTCTTCCCATCTCCTCCCCGACTCTGAGATCTGTCATTCTTTTCAATGCATCCATGACACTGGACCTATTTTGTTCATCTGCTTATTATGTTCATTAGATTCCACTTATAAGTGAAATCATGTAATATTTGTCTTTCTCTGACTGGCTTATTTCACTCAGTATAATAGCACCTTAAATGAAATAAACATAAACATTGAACTATGTACAAATTTATAAATATTAGATATAAATAACAATAAAAAGGCATAAAAGGCCTGGCTGGTGTTGCTCAGTGGTTGAGCATTGATCTATGAACCAGGAGGTTATGGTTCAATTCTCTGTCAGGGCACATGCCTGGGATGCTGGCTTAATCCCCAGTAGGGGGTGTGCAGGAGGCAGCTGATCGATGTTTCTCTCTCATCAATGTTTTTATCTCTCTATCCTCTCCCTTCCTCTGGCTCTAAAATAAATAAAAAACATATTTTTAAAAGGCACAAAGCATTTTCAATATTGCTTGCCATAAATTACAGAAGAGAATATGTATATTATTCTGAGTATTGCTGTCCTCACCAACAACATAAATTTTACCTAAGTTACATCGACTTTTCCAAAGCATGGCAAGAGGAAACTCTCCATCCACTTCTTGCCCTTTCATCCTATCTAGATGTTCCTTAAAGGTTGGATTATATATTCAGGCCCTATTTAGCAGTGGTAATCTCAATCATTTACACATTTTATTTTTCTTGAAATTCTAAGAGAAGTTAAATCACATACAGGCAGGCAATGGGAATAAACCAATTTACTGGTTCTGACATTTTAACATCCATATGAGGAGGTACGGCTTTAAAAACAGGCATTTAGAGTTGCACATAAATATTATATGGCCCAAAAACTTTGGAATTCTATCCACTGAACACAAATGAAAGACTAAGAATTTCCAAGGCAGGACTGCAAACAAGTGCTTCAGTCCATTAACCACAAAAACGAAAACTGGCACAAAATCTGATACTGGATTAAATATTTATGGCCTTCAGTCTAAATGTTTAGTTCAGGTTTTTATCATTCTTTCTGACTTCATGGTACACTGAAGTTCCTTTTTTAGGAACTGTTAGTCTGTTGTTGTTTTTATGTTGTTATTTATTTTTATTTTTATTTTGGTGGGGGTTTTTGGGTTTTTGTTTTTGTTTTGTTTTTTTTGTTTTTGTTTTTGTTTTTGTTTTGTTTTTACCAGGCTTAGAATTAGCCCTATGTTAAGGGTTGGATGGAAATTTGTAGTGGCCAGGGCCAAACTTTTTTTCTTTAGAGTACTGAGTGTGCAAACATATACTACTGTCCTCCACAAAAATCTCCCACCCACAGAGATCTACTCAGACACCTCCACCCATACCCACATAGAGACACATTGAACCTTCCCATTGCTATACACATAAATATGCAAACAAGCACAAATGTCAATTGTAGCACACCTACACAAGTACTCACATACTTAAAAGAAGAGGTGGAAAAAATCATGGCAAAGATATGTAGTGTGTAATGTATCACTGAAAGAGGAAATAGAGTAATGTTTCCCTGGATGCACTACTGGTGTAGTGAGCTATAGGTCAACTCCCCAGAACTGGCTAGACACAAGCAGATGTATACAATAGATGAAATAGGTTCCATTGATAACTTGCAGATGAGTAAGTTATTCCTCATGACAACTTAAAGTTAACTCACTTTTCACATAAGAAAAGTGACCCATTTTACTAGTGAACTTGCTACCCACATAACACACACACACACAAAAAAAAAAAAAACCTTACCTTGAGTTTCTCAAATCGATCATTCAGGGACGCAACCTGATGGTCTCTGTGACGCCCCACTAGTTTGCATAAGGCACAGATCAATTGGTCATCAGATACACAATACATGTTCACTTTCTCATTCTCATGGTCCAGGCAGGTGATCCCTCGAAGATGTGTGTCTGGCACTGGTTCCACCAGGCGGTGGCTGGTGAAAGGCTTCTTGTTGGGGTGCGTGGCCCTCAGGCAACGATCACAGTAGGAGACCTCACAGGTGATGCATGTTTTTACTGCATCTCTGGGTGGGTCCTGTTCACAGAATTGGCAAGCAATTCGCTCACTAGACATGGTGGTACTGGGCCTATAAGTCCTCTCCCGGCGGCTCTCACTTGGGGAATTGGGCCCACTGACTGAAGCCTTCTGAAAGCGGTCAATAATGTTCTGCAGAGTCACATTCCTCTTGAGGCCGTCCAGGCCCCGGTGGTTCAGTGAGATAACATATCTGCATGTAGGGCACTGGAAAGCAGTAATGGGTTCAATGGATTCACCAGAGCTGCAGCTGGAAACCAAGATGCGGTGGGCACAGCTGAAGCAGAGACTATGAGCACAAGGGAGCAGAAGGGGATCTTCAAACAACTCTAGGCAGATTGGGCAGGTCAATTCAGACTCCAGGGTTTCCATCTTTAGTGAAAATAATCCTGTTGAGACATTAAGAACCACAGAGGCTGGGCTTTCACCTGCAAGGAATACAAAACAAGAGTCATTAAGCATTTCCAAGGGAAAAGTGAATGTAGTATAATTCCTCACTAACCAATGGAGACTTTACATACTGGATTCCCCAGGGATGCTGAAGTAATAGGAAAACGATTCAGGAATTCATCAGAAAGCCTTTCTCCCTCCCACCCCCCTTAAAACCTTGTTTTTGACAAATGCCTCAGTCTATTTTCCTGCACTAATAAATAGAACCTAGTGGCTACCTCTGAATCCTGGCTTACTGATTAACATTAGTATGCAGGCTCACAACACGGCATATATCATTCTCTCAGATATTTTCCACTGACATTTCTTGTCCTCAACTACGACAAGCCTGAGGCCCTAAAAAATTCTCAATCTCCATTTCCCAATATTGTTCTCTATTTTACTTCAAGGTAAAATATAGGAGCTACTCCTATTTCACATCTAGTGGAAGGAGAAGAAGGCCATATTTCAAACCAACTCACTACTTCTTGAAATGATTCCATTCTAAGAGCCTGCATAAAAAGAAGAGCTTCAGAAAAATGTAGTTCTTGATTGCAGGATAATAAGTTCTTAAGAGTGTGGACCTGAATTATTTCCTACAAACACATATGGAAATTTCTGGTTTGTCCCATTTCTAGTATACTGAGGTACTAGAGCCAAAATATTATAGTTTTCACTTTCACTTTCTTCCCTCACCTTCAGAAAAGTCTTCATTTCGTCAAATTAAATGAGCAATGATTTCAACTTTTCAACTTACTCAGCAATAGTTGCTGATCAATAATGAAGACAATTACCTTGTGGCTTCAGTTGGTTTTAACACCTGCTGAACTGAGCTAGCATAAGTCTGCTATGAAGCTCACCTCCCCATGTGTCTTTTCATATTTCCTAAAACATGACAAAATGCAAATCAAGACCTAGATATAAATTAGCAAAGTATGGAGCCAGAAATTTTCAGATCTGGTAATCTTCATTTTAGTGTGCATCAGATAAAAGAAGTCACCCACCTAAAAAGAAACTCAATCTATCTCTTCTTTTCTTTTTTAAAGTATTTTTATTGATTTTAGAGAGGAAATGAGAGGGAGATAGAAACATCAATGATGAGAATCGTTGATTGGCTGCTTCTTGCACGCCCTGTACTGGGGATCAAGCCCGCAACCCAGGCATGTGCCCCTGACCGGAATTGAACCTGGGACTCTTCAGTCCACAGGCCAATGCTCTATCCACGGAGACAAACCAGTCAGGGCTATCTCTTCTTTTCAAAGACACTTCTGAGCTGAACATATAGATACTTGTTGCCATACGTTTTCCATTAATTAAAATCAACACACAAAAATATTCTAAGCTAGTCTTAACTAAGGAACAATGTAAAATATCTTATTGACTAAAAGTGTTAATCCTATTTATCCTTTTGCTTTTAAAAAACTTTTTGTTCATCATCTAACTATCATTGGATACACTTATCAGGGCATGAGAATTTGATTCTGCCATTTACATTTGTTTAGATTTGGTCATCTATCAGAGATACATAACTTTCTCACAGGATACTTAAACACTCAGTACAATTATACCTTCTGCAAAAGTACAATAGATGTATCCCTAAAAGCCGTTTCTAAATCAAACCTTTTAAGTACACTGAAATAACTATTTTGCAGAAATATATAGGCCACTGGTGTAAAAGTGAAGAATCTTTTTGTAAAATGGTCATGCTCAGTTGGCTTGGTAAGTTCAAATGTTTGTATAACCACTTTTTAAAAAAAGACTTGTGGTATTTTTTTTATGATTTACAACTGCTTGGAAATTGTTGGTTAGTATTCTGTAACATAATATCAGCATCCACATATAGATAAAGTAAAACAATTAAAATGTACATACACTGTAGAATCTTAGAATTGGAAGATACTTTGGAGATGATAGATTCCAACTTCCACTCAAGGCAGGAGTATTGCTTTTGATAGCTTCATTGTTCAATTCAACATATCCATAAGTGAGACTGTTATTCTCCCCTCCCTGAAACACACACACACACACACACACACACACACACACACACACACACACCTCTTTCTCTTCTAGTCTTTTCTATCTAGTGAATATCACCATCCAAGCCTAGAAAACCAGGACTTCTCTCATTTCCATGTTTATCACCTCAACCACCAGTAGCTTCCAGAATATTCTGTTTTCTTCCATTTACTTATCTGTGTCTCCAGCTAACTTTCTATGTTCCTTGAGGACATCAACTATTTCATATTTTTATTCAAAGCATGGAGCTTCATACATAGTAGGTATCAATCATTGTTAAATAAAGAATCCCTTAAAATTGAACTTAGAAAGGGACCTAGCATTTATAGGCACCTCCTATATTCTGAGTCCTGTGTTAAGTACTTCACACACATTATTTCATAAAATTATATGAAGAAGCCTGTGAGGAACGTATTACTACTACATAAGTATTACTAGAGGCCTGGTGCATGAATGCGTGCACTAGTGGCGTCCTTTGGCCTGGCCTGCAGGATTGGGCTGAAACCAGCTCTCCAACACCCTCCAAGTAGTCCCAGATTGTGAGAGGGTGCAGGCTAGGCCAAGGGATCCCATTGGTGAATGATTGGGCTGGGGAGAGACTGGGAGATTGGCCAACTGGGGATGGACTGCAAGAGAGCTCTAGGGCATGTCTGGCCCATCTTGCTCAGTTCCAATCAGCTGGACCCCAGCAGCAAGCTAACCTACTGGTTGGAGTGTCTACCCCTGGTGGTCAGTGCCCATCATAGCAACTGTTGAGCAGTTGACTATCTGCCCCATGGTGGTCAGTGCACATCACAGCAAGTGGTTGAGCAGCCTTAGCATATAATTAGCATATTGCACTTTGATTGGTTGAATGGCCAACCAGTCATCCAGACACTTAGCATATTAGGCTTTTATTGTATAGGATAGTTAGGAATTTGGGGCTCAGCATTGTTAAGTAAATTAACCAGGAACATACATACCCAGAGCACTATGTCACCATGCCTGTGCTCTTTTCCCTACACTTCTATTTCAATCATCTCACCTCCTTCACTGAACTTTATCTTGACTATTTACAAGAGGGTTTCTAAACAGCATATTTCCGCTTCTATTTTTGTCTCTGTGTCCCTCAGAGTTTCTCTGAATCTGCCTCTCATTCAAAGTCTCTTCCAAAATTGTATCTCTTTCTTCTAGGCCTATCCCCATCTCACACTACATTTCTATTACTGTCTCTTCCAGAACTATATGTCTGCATTCCTCAAAATCTGTGTTGGAAGCTACCTGGGAGGATCAAGTACAGCCTCTTATCAAAATGAAATTGGACAGGAGCATTTCTGAAAGACATGTTTATGTGTTGAAAACTATATAAAACAAATACCACAAGTATTCTAAATCCTAGAATGGTGTTGTATAAATTCTGTACTGAGAAAATGCTCATTGAATTTTTCTAGAATCCAAAATATTGTTCCCATACAAGTGTGAAACTTGAATCTCACCATGAAATTAAGCTTGGGAAAGTATAGTATGGGTCAGGATTGCCTTAGATAAGATTAAAATAAGATTTGTAACCAGGGATTGCTGAATCTTCTAGAACTGTTTGAAAAATGTTATGTGTATGTCATATTGCCCAGGATCATACTTGTTTGAAAAAAGTAGCAAAGCTAAGATTCAGATCCAGAATACAATTGAGAGTTCATAAATAAATGCATATATTTATGATCAGTTGATTTTTGACAAGAGTTCTAAAACCATTCAATAGGGGAAATAATAATCTTTTAAAAAAATGATACTGGAACAAATAGATATCCACATGCAAAAGAATAAAGTTAGAGCCCTACCTCACACTATACATAAAAGTTAACTCAGTATAGGTCAATGATGCTCTGCAAATTGACCATCACTACAACACACAAGATGGCCACCCCCATGTGGTCAAATATGGCCACCACAAGATTGCCAACCAGGGAGGGCAGTTGTGAGCAATCAGGCCAGCAGTGGATGCCAGATAGGAGGGACGAAGCCTGCAAGGGAGGGCAGTTGGGGGCAATCAGACATGCAGGGGAGAGCAATTAGGGGTGACCAGGCCTGTAGGGAAGGGCAGTTGGGAGGGACCAGGCCTGCAGGGGAGGGCATTTGGGGGTGATCAGGCCAGGCCTACAGGGGAGGGCAATTGGGGGAGACTGGGCCTACAGGGGAGGAGAGTTGGGGTGGAACCAGGCCTACAGGTGAGGGCATTTGGGGGGCGACCAGGCCAGCAGGGTAGGGCAGCAGGGAAGAGCAGTTAGGGATGACCAGGCCAGCAGGGGAAGACAGTTAGGGGTAACCAGGCCAGAAGGGGAGGGTACTTAGAGGAGACCAGGCCAGTATGGGAGGGCAGTTAGGGGTAACCGGGCCAGCAGGGGAGGGCAGTTGGAAGGGACCAGGCCTGCAGGGGAGGGCAGTTAGGAGTGACCAGGCCTTCAGGGGAGAGCAGTTAGGGGTGACCAGGCTGGCAAGGGAGGGAAGTTAGGGGTGACAGGCCAGCAGAGGAGGGCAGTTAGAAGTGACCAGGCCTGCCGAACCTGGTTTGGCTAAATGGATAAAGTGTCAGTCTGTGGACTGAAAGGTCCCAGGTTCAATTCCGGTCAAGGGCATGTACCTTGGTTGCGGGCATATCCCCAGTAGGGGGTGTGCAAGAGGCAGCTGATCGATGATTCTCTCTCATCGATGTTTCTAACTCTCTATCCCTCTCTCTTCCTTTCTGTAAAAAAATCTATAAAATATATATTTAAAAAAAAGAAGAAGAAGTGACCAGGCCTGCAGGGGAAGACAGTTAGGGGCAATCGGGCTGGCAGGGGAGTGGTTAGGGGGTAATCAGGCTGGCAGGCAGAGCAGTTAGGGACAATTAGGCAGGCAGGCAGGCAGGCAGGCAGGCGAGCAGTTGGGAGCCAGCAGTACTGGAATGTGAGAGAGATGTCCATCTGCCCATGGGATCGGGCCTAAACCGGCAGTTGGACATCCCTCGAGGGGTCCCTGATTAGAGATGGTGCAGGCTGAGCTGAGGGCCAACCTCCCCCCCCCCCCCATCCCCATGCACGAATTTTGTGCACCAGGCTTCTAGTCTAAATATAATTGCAGAAACTATAAAACTCTTGGAAGGAAACATAGGTATAAATTTTCATGAACTTAGGTTAGGCAAGAGTTTCTTAGATGACATCAACTGCACAAACAACTAAAGGAAAGCAAGATAAATCAGATTTCAAAATTAAATAATTCTGTGCTACAAATTATACTATCAAGAAAGTTAAAAGACAACTCATATAATGAGAAAAAGTATTTGCAGATCATATATGTAATGTGGGCCTAGTATCCAGAAATATGCATAACTCTTACAACTCAACAATAAAAAGACAAAAAATTTTAAAATGGACAAGGATTTGAATGACATTTCTTAAAAGAAGATATTAAAATGATCAATAGGGATATGAAAAGATACTAAACATCATTAGCCATTAGGGAAATACAAATCAAAACCACATTGAGATACACTTCATACTCACTAAGATGGCTATAATACTACTTCACACCTACTAGGATAGCTATAAGTTTTAAAATATAGCAAGTGTCAACCAGGATGTGGGGAAAATGGAACCCTCATACATTGTTGATGAGAATGTAAAATGATCCAGCTGCTTTGACAAATAGTTTGGCAGTTCCTCAACAGGTTAAATGTAAAGTTACCATATGATCCAGAAAAATTTAAGACCTACTCAAAAACCGGTACATAATGTTCACTACAGCATCTATAATAATAAAAGCATAATATGCTAATTAGACCAGACAGCGGGACGACCTTCCAGAAGTTCTTCCAGATGACCTTCTGGATGAAGTTGGGACCTTGAGGACCGAGGCAAGCCACTGCGGCTGTGAGGGCCGAGCCCCTTGCATGAATTTCGTGCATCGGGCCTCGGGCCTGTAGTTATTTATAATATCCAAAGGATGGAAACAATCCAAATATCCATCAAGTGATGAATGAATAAAAAAATGTGGTATATCATGTAATAAAATAGTATTCAGCAAGGAAAATGAATGAAGTATTGATATGTACTACAAAATGGATGAACTTTGAGAATATTATTTTAACTGAAAGAATCCAGTCACAAAGGGCCTCAAATTGTATGATTCCATTCATATGAGAGATCCAGAATAGGCAAATCCATAGGAACAGAAAATAGATTAGTGGTTGCCAAAGGCTGGGGGGTTGGTGAGATAAAGAATTACTGCTGATTGGTATGAGGTTTCTTTTGAGGATGACGAAATGTTCAGAAATTAGATAGTGATGACGGTTGCATAACTATGTGAATATACTAAAAAGCAAATGAATTGTACACTTTAAAATGGTGAATATTATTATAGTGAATATATCTCAATTTTAAAAAGTTTCAAACACAGATCTGACCCCAGAGTGTGAACAGTTAACCACTATAATATACTGTCAACTGTGCAATTATAAACTCTCTTGAATTGATTTCTCCTTTCAATTGTTTTTCTAGGTAAGTGATTCCCTGTCTAGGTTTTGTAATATCCGGGATATCTTTAATGATCAATGTATGTTATGAAATCTTATTTCCCAACTGTATTAATTTAAAAAATATAAAACTCCTAAAAATATTTTACTCCTATATCACAAAATATTTTTAGGAAGAAAGAGGGAATGGTATGGCAAAAATGAAACAGTAGCAGAGTGTTGCAACTTTAAAAATTTGTCAGTCACCAACCTCTGCAGAATTGCTAAGAATAAAGACAGGATGTAAACCTGGTAGAATGCGATGCAATGACAGGTAATCATGAAGTATTTTCCAGAAAACACAATGGTTTGTCATAAAAATGCATTGATAAAATGTCTGGGAGAGCAGAACAATTGCCATGATAAAAAAACAAATCTCCATATCCACATACACTTATTTGTTTCCCTCCATATCATTTAGTTGATTTCAGTCATTAAATAAGTATATTCATGTATTTGCCCTTGTTCTATTATAAAATTGTTTATCCGTGGCTTTATCTCCACCCTGAAAAAAACACACACACATTGATGCGAATAAACTATGAGAAGATATAAGGCTGTGTGAGTAGGTAGAAATAGAAAAGGGGTGTTTAAAAGCAGGTGATTAAGATAAAAATAATATATTCTACATTACAAAATGAAAAGACTGATTTCAGCATCACCCTTGAAATCCAGCAGTTATCAATAGTTAACTCTGATCAGAGAGAAAACTTGTGATCTGCAGAGCATGGCTCTGGGCTTTCACTACCTCCCTGAGGAGCCATGATTTTCGCCTTCTTCAGAGAAAAGCCATGAAACCAAGCCTGACCTCTGGGCTTTAGAATGAGGACTGAGGTGAGTTGTAGGATTTGTTTAAAAAACAAATTAATATAGCCCTATCTGGTCTTGCTCAGTGATTAGAGTATAGACCTGCAGACTGAAGGGTCTTAGGTTCAATTCGGTCCAAGGAATTTACCTGGTTGCCTGGTCAGGCACAGTGGGAGACAACCAGTCAATCTCTCTCTTTCACATCGATGCTTCTCTCTGTGTGTCTTTCCTCCTCCCTTCCACTCTCTAAAAATCAATGGGAAAAATATTCTCAGGTGAGGATTAACAAAAAACATATATACAAATTGATATAAAATAAACATTATTTAGGATATTAACATTAATGTCCTTTGAACTCTTCCTTAAGTATATCTACACAATGAAATACTACGGTGCGATAAAAAAAGGAATTCTTACCATTTGCAACAGCATGTATGGAACTGGAGAGCATTATGCTAAGCAAAATTAGCCAGTCAGAGAAAGATAAATATCACATGATCTCACTCATTTGTGGAATATAATGAACAACATAAACTGATGAACAAAAACAGATCCAGAGACAGAGAAACATCAATCAGACCATCAAACCTCGAGGGGAGGTACGGGAGAATGGAGGGGAGAGATCAACCAAAGGATTTGTATGCATGCATATAGGCCTAATCAATTGACACAGACACCAGGGGGTTGAAGCATGAGTTGGGGGTGGAGGGGCAATGGAGGATAAGGACACATATACAATAACTTAATCAATCAAGAAAAACAAACAAACCAAAAAAACAAAAGAAAAAAAGAAATGCTAGAAACTGTCTCTTTGTCTTGGGGAATGAGCAAATAAGTACTGGCTTAGTCTAATGTTTCCTTAATTGCAAAATGTCATTAAAGTTGGACTAGAATCACGATGATCTTTAAGCTGCTTTCCAGGTCTGACATCCTTTTATTACACAGATCTTGCTATCTGTATCACATAGAAAAGACACCTTGGATTAGTGAAAACTGGACCCTCAAAACACAACTCTTATTTATTAGTGTGACTAGAAAGGCTGACATACAATGGGCATTATCATGAGAGGAACTGAAATAAACAAAATGCATTCTTTTCTTTTCTTTTCTTCTTTTCTTTTCTTTTTTTTTTTACTAAAGCCAAGTTGATGAAGGGGAGTGGCTGGTTTTGCCTGTTGTATGTACTTCAAGATATAATTGGTGTTCCAGAAGACAAATAAATGGGAGGGGAGTCACATAGGAGTATAAATGAGTGAGAACACCTTTTGGAACTGAAAAGGAATACAAAATCCTAGAATACTA
The DNA here is from genome assembly GCF_964339955.1 of Pipistrellus hanaki. Classification (NCBI taxonomy): domain Eukaryota; kingdom Metazoa; phylum Chordata; class Mammalia; order Chiroptera; family Vespertilionidae; genus Pipistrellus; species Pipistrellus hanaki. Next base: position 47,279,863 of record NC_140524.1, read on the forward strand.
CTAACAGGGGGGAAAACTCTTGAAACTCAAAAAGATCATTTGGGAACATAAAAGGCAACCAATGCATAGAATTCTCATCCTAAAAGGATGAAGACTGCCTAAACCGGTTTGGCTCAGTGGATAGAGCGTCAGCCTGCAAACTGAAGAGTCCCAGGTTCTATTCCAGTCAAGGGCATGTATCTTGGTTGCGGGCACATCCCCAGTAGGGGGGCGTGCTAGAGGCAGCTGATTGATGACTCTCATTTATGTTTCTAACTCTCTCTCCCTTCCTCTCTGTAAAAAAAAATATATATATATATATTTTTTTTTTTTAAAGGATGAAGACTGAAAATAGAAACCCCCCCCCCAAAAGAGGCTAAGTAGTCAGAAAGCATAAATAACAATAAGAATCATCTTACATCTATGTACCGTTTTATACTTTTCAAATAGTTCCAAAGCGATTATCTCATTTGATCCTCATAATAAAGCCTGGTTATAGTCCTGACTCTAAGCTGAATTAGCTGAGTGATTCTAGGTAAGACGTTTAAACTGTTTGGGCCATAGCCTCCTCACCTGTCAAATTATAGCTACCTGCCCTATCCATCTCACAAGCTCTTGTGAGGATCAGATGAGGATAAAATAATTTGCTTTAAAAATATAGTTTCATCATACATTCAGATTACTGATATGAAATGCGTTATTAAGGAAAACAGTAATTTTTATTATTTGGAAAAACAAATTTTATTACCATTTATAATAAATATAAATGTCCTACCATTTATTTTATTTTACTTTATTTCTTTTTTATTGAATTTACTAAAAGCCTGGTGCATGAAATTTGTGCGCGGATATGGTCTTCAGACCTAGCTGGCGATCAGGGCCAATCTGTGGGGCAACTGGCAGGATGATTGGGGGGCCCCTGCTGGCACCCACCTTGGCTGGCCTGGCGCCACCCACTTGCCAGCGCACCTCCCCCCCTGCGCACCCCCCCCTCACCACCACCACTGCTGGTTGCCTCCCTCTACAGGGGGCCCCTGCTGGCTCTGGCCTTGGCTGGCCTGGGGCCTGCAGGCTGGGGACAGCTGCTATGTTGAGCACCTGCTCCCTGGTGGTCAGTGCACGTCATAGCCACCAGTCTTTCCTTCATTTGATCAATTTGCATATTAGGCTTTTATTATGTAGGATTGGGTGACATTGGCTAATAAAATTTTATAGGTTTCAGATATACAATTTTATAATATATAATCTGCATATTGTAATTAGGTGTTCACCACTCCAAGCCAAGTCTCCTTTGAAAATTCATCCCAAACACGTAATTGACATATCACACTCTACCCCAAGTTTTCTTGAGGACTTTGAATCTGATTGTGATATTCATTATACTCATATGTCTCTCCTGTTAGTCTTGAGTTCCCTAAGGCAGGAACAGTCTATTTTCTTTTCTCTTAAGCTTTTATCATGCTCAGAGAGAGCTCAGGACTGGAGGTTGATTACCAACTGACAAAGAGTGCCAGAGTCACTTCCCATCTAATAGGTTATTAGAGCCTACTTAATATTTTATAGTATGTGGATTCAATGATATTTTCTTTATAATAATTAGCTCATAAATCCAATCATTGGTTGTTTTATATAGTATAGTCATCAAAGACATTAAAATGAATATCATAATAGCAGAACTAAAAGTCCTAAATCTGCTACAACTGCAAAAGATATAATGTGAGTAACCAAGAAACAGATTTGCCAAGATAACACATAATTGTCAGGAATCCTAAATACAATTTATAATACCTTTATCTTAATGCAGATAGCACTGGCAATTGCAAGGTTCAGGAACAAATGGAGAACAAATTTAACTTAACTACTGCTACCAGTACAGCTTTCCATCTATTCTAAGGCTGTTTTCCCAATCTCTGTTATCCAATGAAATATCTGTAAATGTTTAAATGTGCAGTGGCACACCTGAATGGACAGGCACCTCTACTTCCACAGAATAAAATTGGCAATATATGTATATAGGACATGCTATTGAATGTTAGGCTGAGAGGACCCCAAGTTCAGGACAGAAACAAGGGACAGAGAACAAAAGCCTATTTCAAATGAAACTCCTACTCCCCTAGGAACCACATGAATCCTAGCAACACTGAACAAAGGGCTATAGACAAAGCAATCGAGGATTCTGGACCATAAATCATTTTTCTATCTCTGGGCTGTATACATTCAGATATTTCACTGTCCTGCATTAGCATTATCCACCATGCCCAAACATTAACCCAGCAAATTGTAAATAATGGTATTTTCTGTTACGGGAGAATTTTACATTGTATAATGAGTTTGTTATCCGATCGTTTGGTCTCTGTAAGAGGAGGATCCAGAGACTGGGGACATTGTTCTGTTCATCAACTATAGGAGTCTGACCTGCAGAAAAAGAGGCTGAGACAAAGCCCAAGGTCAAGTACTCAGAGCTCTGCAGAGAGATAGGATCCCAAGTAGGACAAGCCTTACTAAGGTCATTTTGCTAACCCATTTAGGTTGAACCAACACACTAGTGTGCCTTCAGGTAAACCACACATGGAGAAGGGAGTGGTGGGATGTTGGCACATTATTCAAAATCCCTCCTCCACCTTCCATATTTTAAACATATGGTAGTTTTAGCAGCTTATAGGATTTCTAAGGAAAATGACGAAGCTGGGATATTGACTTTTGAAAAAATGATGTCTGCCTATGGCCATGTAGAATGCGAAGATGAAAAACAACAAACATAGAAATAGCCACAGATCTCCAGTGCTCACAGAAGATATTAAACAGACTTTTGCTTTAAGAAAAATGAAGAAACATATATTGATATAAGAAAAATATAAACAGCCGGGACTGGTTTGGCTCAATGGATAGAGCGTCGGCTTGGGGACTGAAGGGTCCCGGGTTCGATTCCAGTCAAGGGCATGTACCTTGGTTGCGGGCATATCCCCAGTAGGGGGTGTGCAAGAGGCAGCTGATCGATGACTCTCTCTCATCGATGTTTCTAACTCTCTATCTCTCTCCCTTCTTCTCTGTATAAAATCAATAAAATATATTTTAAAAAAAGAAAAAAAGAAAAAGAAAAATATAAACATATATTTCTTGGGAAAGAGAAAAAATAAAAAGGGGACTAGCAGCCTGCACAGGGGGATAACTGGATATACATGAGTGGCCAGATTATTATGATCTCTGAACACACAATAATCTGGCCCAGTACATGAATTTGTGCATGGGTGGGGTCCGGCCAGCCTGGCCAGGGGGAGGGGACATGGCAGTTGGCCGGCCTGCCTGCTGGTGGAACTCCTGGTCGAGAGGACAATTTGCATATTAGCCTTTTATTATATAGGATATACACTGAGTGGCCAGATTATTATGCGTTCAGAGATCATAATCTGGCCATTCTGTGTAAATGTCTAGACTCAGAGGGTGGAGGGTGAGAAGAGGTAGAGGAGAGTATAGGTGGGATAAATAGTGATGGATGGAGACCTGATTTAGGGTGATGAAAATGCCATACAGAGTACAGATGATGTGTTATAGAATTGTGCACCTGAAACCTGTATAATTTTGTTAACTAGTGTCACTTCAATAAATTCAATAAAAAGGAAAAAATAAAGAATTTCAACAAACTGGGGGGGAAAGGTAGATACTATTATTCTTCTCATTTTATAGTAGATGAGGAATTTGAGGACCAGAGAAGTTAAGGAATTTGCCCAAAGCCTCATAGCTAATAGGGATACTTGTTAGCATTATTCAATATAATGGCTGAGAAACACTTTTCTATTCACTTATCCACCCTGCTCAGTGATTAATTCAATGCTTTTTGAGAGACTGGAAATACAAACCTTAGTGCAATAATGCCTTGGTCCCAAACTTTTAATCATCAAAAAGTGAAAAATTGTTAGCTTTCCTGATCTATCATATGTCCAGTGTCAATATGTTACATGTCATATTTTGATGATGCAAGGCTCTAAGTCAAAGATATTCAGCTTAAGGAGTTATTTTGCAAACACACTGCCTCATATTCCCCTTTGCAGAGAAGACAAAATCTTAGTGCTAAATGGAAATGCAGCACAACTGGCCTCCACTAGCACCCAAATCGTATTGCCTAATAGCTAGGGAGTTACCAAAATCCATAAAGACTGGTTGACAGCCCTAGCTGGTTTGGCTCAGTGGATTGAGCGTGGGCCTGTGGACTGGAGGGTCCCAGGTTCAATTCTGGTCAAGGGCACATGCCCAGGTTGTGGGCTCAATCCCCAGTGTGGAGGGCAGCCAATCAGTGATTGTCTCTCATCATTGATGTTTCAATCTCTCTCTCCCACTCCCTTCCTCTTTGAAATCAATAGAATATTGATTTTAGAAACTGAGTGGCAGACACACATGATGCCAAGCAGTACCTCTTAGAAGAGCCATTTGAGACACATTCTGTGACTCAGCCCTGTCTTTACCTTCTTTTAGGGAGCTATGTCTCCGTTGGAAAAGAGAGAACCGGAGTGCCAAGGAATACAGTAAATAGAAGATATTCTCACCTCTTCACCAAACCAATGAGGTTTGGTAAATGGTAAACATGCACTCATCCTGCAGTTTCCTTCTCAACTGTCATGGTGTCAGCAGATTTTATGGGAGGAGAGAAAGGAGGGACTGGATAGGCTCACTACCTGAGCAATTTTTAGATGCAATTATGAGACTCCACTGGCACCATTGGCACTGCTTAGAATCTGCAAGTTGGAGCAGGTTATCCTGCACTTAAAGAGAAGGGATTAACTAAACCAACTTCATCTAAATCAGTTTGCACTGTTCAGATGATATGTTTGTGTAGCAATCAAGTTACCCTGATTTGTGGCAGTACTTCCCAGGGGGTGGCCATGCAAGGCATAACATGCAAGATGAGAAGTCTAGTAGTCAGGAAAGTAAACCAGAGAAACAATTGCCCCTTCATGTCCCTAGCCTCTACCCTACCCCTCACAGCCCCTCCCTGTCCTAATCCTGGAGCTGCAAGTATTGTAAAAAGGTAGGCCTCAAACAAGCAGGAGGCCAAAATACTAAGCCAAGGCTGGGGCCTCCACCCAGTCAACAGAGGTCTTTTCACATTGTAGACACTTAATAAATATTATTGACTCAACTCTACTAGATTCTAATCACGCTTATATAGCCATACATAAAATTATTTATGCCACTTTTCAGTAGAAATTAACTAACTACCCCCATAAAGGAAAAAAAAAAATAGGGGATGAGGTTATGTTTTCAGATCAGCCTGACTCAGATTGTTAGGTTGGAGTACATTAGATATGACTTAAGCCTTGACTTAAAGTAATCACCATTACTCTGTATATCTAGTTTTATGTATGTTTGATTCAGTTGTTTGTGCATTGGGGGAGGGAGGGGAAACAGACTTAGGGCCTAAGTATGGTAATAGATTTGGCTGGGGGTGGGGGGTGCGCTAATAATGGCAAGTTAAGGTTTCCAGAAATAGGGTTCCTTACTTATACCCAGTCAATCTATTATACCAATAGAAAGGTAAATGAAGCACTTCCTTTGAAAAATATAATGCTGAGGATTTATAGAACCCTTCCATCTTCAAAAGTCCAAGAGAAAGCTCACAATAACTAGTATACAATATTATGTATTTTATACAACTGTATCAACTATGAAAGAAAGGTCAGAAGAATGTCCTAAGGCCATAGACACAATGCAATATCAGATTTGAGATGAATTTTCTGATCATCTGGGCCCCTAGACCCATAGTTCAACCACATAAATCTAGTTGTAAGGAACAATCAGAAAAAACATAATTCACATCATATATCTGTATTAAGTTAATTGAACAGTAATATATAAAAATATAGACTGTTTCCCCCTCAGGGCATGTAGAGAGGGTTGGAAGGATGTGAGGGTTAGGGGTAGAGTGGGAAGTAGGGGAGGGACTCTCTCTCTTCAGCATGTCCCTTCCATTAGAACATGACCAAATAACTGATTAGAGTACTGGGAGGCAAAAGAATGGGGTTAAAGGCAGCCCTTTGGCCGAACCTGGGAATCAGAGGAATCAACCCTCCCACAGTATTTGTCTATTTATGTAATCTCTAATACGTTCTTTTATAAAGGTTCCTCCTCAGAGACACACAACCATCGTTCAACACATTCCCCACACACAGAAATCCTGAAAAAGACAAACTGGTTGAAGAGCAAATGGCTGCATGGCTGGGAAGGTTGAGGAAGCGAAGGGTGTGCGGGATGGGTAGGTTTTGGTAAGACATTTGGGAAGGCAGGTGGATGTGTGATAAGGTAGAAGGAAGGTGAGTGCGAAGGTGGGTTGGGGACTGTGAGAGCAATAGTGAAGAACCCAAGGACCCCAGGATTCCAAATTACTGCTCTGAGAAAAACCCTCCAAGAAATAATGTGCTACACACAGAGTGCTAAGTAACCTAATCCTTATCATCACCAAAAAGGTTTCTGTAATCTACTCCAGTTATTTACTTAATTCTTACAAGCCAGAAATGGAAAAACATCAACTCTCTGAGAGTCCGTCACAGTCTGTCGAGTTTCCCCTCTCCCCCACTGAGCTCCTCTCACAGCTAGGCCAGAAATAAGGAGTCGCCCAGAGACTTGAGGATTGCTCTCCTGGCAAAAAAAAGAAAAAAAAGAAAAAAAGAAAAAAGAAATTAAGTTTCCCTGGGCCTCTTCGCAGGCAGGGTGTCCACAGCATCTCTGGCTGCCACAACAGCCACCCCTGGCAGACTGCCGGGCGAGGGGCGCCACCCTGGCTCAGGAGGCTGCCGGCCACCGGAGCGTGGGAAGGCGCTCGTGGGAAGAAGCCGCTCTCCTGGCCGCGCCGGGCCAGGCCGGGCTGCGCGGGAGGCCTCGGAGCGCCCCACACGCACCCGGGGTGCAAACTCCGTCCCGGAGGGCGGCAGTGACTGGCACCCGGGCCCCAATGGCGCGACGGGATGCCGGGGCCAGGCTGGCGCCCCTGCCGCCGCCTCCAGCTTCCCGGACCCCGTCGCCCGGCCCCGCCGGGCCCAGGAGCCCGGCGCCCGCGCGGCCCCGGCGACACCTGAGCGGCCAGAGCTGGGGCGCGCGTGCGGGGTGCTCGGCCCCCCAGGACAGTGGCGAAGGGGCGCGTTTTACCCAGAGCGTTCCAGCGTGCCTGCCATCTCCTCGGCGCGCCCCAGAGCGCGGGGCGCTCGCCTGCTTCCGCCGGGAGCTGGTTCTGGCTCCTGCGGGAGCTCCCGGCCGCCGCCGCCACCGCCGCCCCGTAGGCCGCCGCCCGCACCTTCGCCCCGCGCCCGCGGCCGCTGGGAGCCGCCCGCCGCGCGCCCCGCGGGGACAGCCGGCCGGTGGCGATGCTCTCGCGCCTGGGTCTCCGGAGCCAAACTTAAGAGTTTTCACCACCTCAATCCAGGGGCAGCACCATGACACCAAGGCAGCACCACACTGTCATTTCCGCCGCAGCAGAGAAAAAAAAAAAAAAAAGCAATCCCTCGGAAAAGGGGGTGGGGTGGGGGCGAACAGGGCTGGGACTGAGGCCTGAGGGAGCACTGGGAAGGCCCCAGCAGCAGGGGCACTTGGCCACCTTCCCGACCTCACCTTCCGATGCCCCCTCTTCTCCCAGTTTCCCTAGCCCCTCCTCTGGAGGCGCATTTACTTGTTTTCTCCCTGGGTAGTAGCGACCCAAGAAACCTGAGCAAGCAAAAGCAGCGGGTGGGTGGGGTTAGGGTTACTACTGTACCTACCAGCTGATTCCAGAAGCCTTTTCTCCAGCGCCCTGTCATCTTGAAGGAAGACACACCAAGAGGGGCAGAGCTGGGCGTGTGTCCGCGCGCGAGCGCGCGCGCGCTTGTGTGTGTGTGTGTGTGTGTGTGTGTGTGTGTGTGTGTGTGCGCGCGCGCGCGCGCGCTTGTGCGTGTGTGTGTGTGTGTGTGTGTGTGTGTGTGTGAGAGAGAGAGAGAGAGAGAGAGAGAGAGAGAGAGAGAGAGAGAGAGAGAGAGAGAGAGAGAGAGAGAGAGAGAGAGAGAGAGAGAGAGACTGGCTAGGCAAAAATGTGTGAAATGCAGAAAGCAAATTATGGCCAAACTCTTCTTCCACCCACCAACCCTCAGCTTAGAAAAAGGAAAAAGGCTCTTGCAAGCGACAATGAGATGAGAGCGTCAGTCCACAGCTCAGGTCCTCTGATGAAGCTGCTCTATGCAAAGTTGACTACAGAGTAAAACAAAAATAGTGGAGGAGACAGAAAAGGGCAGACAATTGAAGGAAACCCAACCCCTCTTTCTTTTTACAAAGGGAGAATGGCTGTGTTTTATTGGCCATGGTAAAAAAAAAAAAAAAAAAAAATGTGGGGATGAATTAAAGCCAATCAAATTAAAATAAAAAGTAGGGTTTCATTTGCACATTCAAATCTTTGATGGACAAAACAAGAGAGTCCTTACTAAAGAGGACAATAGAACAGATGCCAGCTATCCAGGTATTTAATGTCTCTAAGAAGCTAATTGGTTCATCTAGAATCCAGAAGCCTTCATTGGTATGAAGTTCCACTTGGCTGACCTGTCATTGGCTCAGAGACCACCTCCCTCACTTAAAAGGAGGATTCCAAAGAGAAGAAACGGGTGGCCCAGAGGAGATTATCTTCCAAACTTGTGGGAGAGAGGGCGAAAAAGGGGATAGAAGCTAGAAAATGGAAGGAAGCATCCCCTCTCACATAGGCCTCCCATTACTGCGCATGGAAATGAGCCCAGAAAAATTAAGGTAACTCTGGGTGTATCCCACTGGAGAAGCAGTAGTAATTAGGCAACACCCCTTTTAAACAATATGCTAGAGAGCACTGAGCTGGAAAGGAAGGCAAAAATCACAACCAGGCCATCCTGATGAAAGTCTGGCCCTAAAAGAAGTAAAAGCTAGAGTCACACCAAAAGCACAGCCAAGGGAAGCAAAAATAGACAGGTGGGACTACAACAAACTCGAAAACTGTGCAGCAAAAGAATCAACAAACTAAAAAGGCAAGAATGAAGAGAAAATATTTGCAAGCCTTATATCTGATAAAGCATTAATATCCAGAATATATAAACAACTCCTACAAACCAATAACAAAACAATAAATAACCCAGTTAAAAAACGGGCAATGGAGTTGAATAGATATTTCTCCAAAGAAGAGATAGGCATACAAATGACCAAAAAGCATATGAAAAGATGCTCAGCATCATTGATCATCAGGGAAATGCAAATCAAAACCACAATGAGATATCACCTCACACCTATCAAAATGGCCATTATTAAGAAGTGAACCAAAACAGAAAGAAAATGTGCTAGTAAGGATGTGGAAAAATTGGAACCCTTGTACACTGTTGATGGGAATGTAAAATGGTGCAGTCACTATGGAAAAAATTCAGGAGTCCAGAGGTTTCTCAAAATATTAAAAATAGAACTAACATAGGATTCAATAGTCTTAATTCTGGATGTATATTTGAAAGAATTGAAAGCAGACTCTCAAAGATATATTTGCACTCCCATGTTCATTGCAACATTTTTCACAAAAGCCAAGTTGGAAACAACATAAATGTCCACTAATAGATGAGTGGATAAAGAAAATGTGGCATATACATAAAGGGAATGTGGCATATGACGAGGATGATGCTTGATGATAATACACTAAGTAAAATAAGCCAATCACAGAAGGATAAATGCTGCATGATCCTACTTTTAGGATATGTCTAAAGTGGTCAAACTTATAAGAACAGAATGTAGAATGGTGTTTGTCAGGGGCCAGGGGGAGGAGAGGCAGGGAGTTGTTTTCCGTGGGTGAGTTTCAGTCATGCAGGGTTTGATGGAAGGGTTCTGAGGAATCTGTTGCACAGCAGGGTGCATATGGTCAACAATATTGTACTGTATAGTTTAAATTGTTGAGTTTTATGTGATATATTCTTTGCAAAAATAAAAATTATTTTTGCAATGTTACTGGGGCAGAAGTAAACTGATCCTAGCATAACAGAGGAATGGATAAAGAATTATACACACACACACACATACACACACACACACACTAGTGACACAGTGCACAAAATTCATGCACATTAAAAGGGAATTAATTAGAGGAAATATTTTAATATTGCCATTTGCCCTTTCTCTATAATAGAAGTGTCAGAGATGAAATAAAATTAGTAAAATGTATATGAAAATCTTCCTCCTGCCAGAGTCTAGGGTGCACCATGGGAACCAGAGTCAAGTCCCCACCCACCCACGTGGGCCTCAAAATCATGTGAGACCCAGACCCAGCTGGCCTCACCCCTATTGGGCTAGATCCAGACTTGGCTGGCCCCACCCCCATCAAGCCCCACTGGGTGGGGAGTGCAACTTCAGGTCACCTGACCTGGTGTGGGGGGGGGGGGCACGATCTGAGGTCCCCTGGCCCGGGCCAGGGTGGAGAAAACGTCTTAAGGTCCCAGTCAAGCCCTGTAGGTGGAGGGTATGGTCTCAGGTCCCCTGTCAAGCCCTGCCAGGCAGGGGGCATGGCCTGAGGTCCCCTGTCAAGCCCCACCAGGTGGGAGGGCTGAGCTTCATGTCCCCAATCCTGCAGCCTCAGGTCCCTGCTGATTGCTCATTAAGGCTTGTTACAGGAACTCGGCCTCCACTGTGGGTGCAACCATCTTGTTATGGTGTGGTGATCAATTTGCATATTCCCTGTTTATTAGATAGGATATATATACACATTATATTACACACACACACACACACACACACACACACATTACAGTATATTGTTATAATTTTTCAATTTTCTTACTAGTTATTGTTGTTATCTCTTACTATACCTAATATATAAAATAAGCTTAATAATAGGTATGCATGTATAGAAAAAAAGTATGTATAGGATTTAGTACTCTCTGCAGTTTCAAGCATCTTGGAACATATGCCTTACGGATAAAGAGAGGCTACTATATGTATATTTTTCTACAATAAAACAAATTTTAAGAAAATAAAAGAATGAGGAGGTTTACAGAACTGGTAAAGATTTTTGTATTTGTGTAAGATGTTAGATATATGTATATGCCGATAAATGCATAGAAAAAAAATTGGGAGGGCACACTGTAAACAGTTTGAGCCTGGAATTGCAATGGTGTTTAAGGGGATATTTCTGGTTTGATTCTATGTATTTTATAACTGTTTGAATATTCTACAATGAGAATTTCTTTTGTAGTTTAAAAAAGTTTTAAGTTTTGTCTCAAAAAAAAAAAAAAACACACCAAAAACATAAATTTGAGTGGATTGATTCCTGAGAATTCTTTAACCTCATTTGTTATGATCCCTGCAGAGAACTGGAGAATTTTCTAAACTGTTAAGAACTGACCATTTTCATCACAGTCACGCCTGAACCAAGCTAGCTAGCTCTTGGAAGAACTGGCACTTAGAGATTCTCTTTCAATGGCCTTTATTGTCCTTTAATTTAACTTAATTTAATTTTATAATTAAATTTATTGGAGTGACATTGGTTATTATGATCATACAGGTTTCAGGTCTGTGTTTCTATGTTATAAGATCTATATTGCACTATGTGCCCACCACCCAAAGTCAAATATTCTGTCACCATATATTAGGGATCCCTAAACCCCCAATACCTTTCCCTTTGGTAACTACCACACTGCTGTTTGTGTCCACAAGTTTCAGTTTTATAGCCCACATACAAGTGAAATCATATGGTTCTTAGCTTTTTCTGACTGATTTATTTCACTTCACATAATATTCTCAAGACCTATCCATGTTGATGTAAATGATGCTATTTCAGCCTTTCTTATGGCCGTGTGGTACTCCATTGTGTATATATACCACATTTTTATCCAGTCCTTTATCACAGGACACTTTGGTTGGTTCCATGTCTTGGTCACCATGAATAATGCTGCAATAAACATAGGGGTGCATATGTCTTTGTTAATACATTATTTCAAGTTATTAGGGTATATACTCAGGAGAGAGATTGTTGGGTTATATGGTAGTTTTATTCTTAAATTTCTGAAGAATCACCAGACAACGTTCCATAGTGGTTGTACCAGTCTACATTCCCACCAGCAGTGGATGAGGATTCCCTTTTCCCACAACCTTTCCAACACTTGTTATTGCTTGTCTTGTTGATAATAGCTACTCTGACTGGTGTAAGGTGCTATCTCATTGTAGTTTTGATTTGTGTTTCCCTAATTGCCATTGAGGTTGAACATTGTTCATATATCTGGTTGTCATTTGTATTTCTCTTTGGGAGAGATGTATTTTCAGGTCCTCTGTCCACTTTTTGATTGGGTTGTTTGATTGGTGTTGAATTTTGAGTTCTTTATATGTTTTGGAAATTATACCTTTGAGCTACTGTTTGCAAATATCATCTCCCATCTAGTTGATTGCCTCCGTTTTGTTGTCAGTTTCTTTTGCTGTGCAGAAGCTTTTTAGTCTGATATAGTCCCATTAATTTATTTTTGCCTTTAGTTCCCTTGCCTGAGGGGTCAAGTTCATAAAATGTTCTCTATAATCAAGTTCCGTAAGTTTGGTACTTATGTTTTCTTCTATGTAACTTACTGTTTTGGGTCTTAAATTTAGGTCTTTGATCAATTTTGAATTAATTTTTGTACTTGGGGACAAAACTATAATCCTGTTTCTTTTTTTGTATGTGGTTTTCCAGTTTTCCCAGCACCATTTATTGAAGAGACAATCTTTACTTTATTGTGTGTTTCTGGGTCCTTTGTTGAAAATTATCTATCCATATACATGTTGTTTTATAGCTAGGCTGTTTCTCTGCCAATACTATGTTGTTTTAATTATCATAGCTCTGAAGTATAACTGGAAGTCAGGTAGCATGATACCTCAAGCTCCAGTCTTTTTTCTCAGGATTGCTTTGGCTATTCAATTTTTTGTGGTTCCATAAAAATCTGATGACTTTTTGTTCTAGTAATTTAAAAAATGACATTGGTATTTTGATGGAAATTGCATTAAATTTATATTGTCCTTTAAAAATTATCTGTGTCCTTCACATTTTTTTAGCAGTGTCCCTTCCACCTGAGTTGCCAATGTTTTTAAATAAATCCCTGGCTTACTAGAGCACACCACGTAGTGCTGAACCCCACCTTCTCTCCCCAGGCAGCAGCCCCTATTCTGGATCTTTCCTTTTTCTCCTTAAAATTGAACCACTTCTAGGTCCCTTTCACAAAGGACCTTACTGATTAAGGATTAGCTAATTTGAGCTTAATATTAATGTCTTCATTTGCCTCTCTTAGTAGATAATGTTTTAATTTTACAGAGGCCTTCAATGTATTAACTGATAGGAGTGGCTAATAGTGTGTGTGGGTGGGGATGGGGTGGGTGGGAGATTTTGAGAATCATATCACATAAACAACTGCTTTGAACATATCCCCACTTTCAGTGGTTCAATGCAAATTATTGCTGTAAATGTATGAAAGTAAATGTTTTGTAGCTGGCAGGAGATGCAAAATGGGCTGGGAGTCTGTGATTAAATTATTTGTTTATAATTGTTTAATTACCTTTGTATATAACATGTGTTGATCCTACTAACAAAATAAACCGGACACATGAAAAAAAATATGTTTGACAGCTTCAGTTTGAGGTGTTTAATTGAATTAAACTAAGGCAGGTTCTCTACACCACAGTCCTAGGGTATGAAAGGGACAGCTCATGGCCTCTTTTTTTTCCCCCAACTAAGAAAAGGGGAGGGAGAGGGGGAATGGCTCCAGATACTTTCTACAGAGAAAAGCACAGAGCCCAGTCTGTTTCAGAGGGTAAAAAAATCACAGAAGGGAGATTTTATTGCACAAGAGAATTGTTCAATCTGAAAAAGGGAACCTTTATAGGATCTTAAAAGAAGCAGCTAGTTGTCTGAAATGCAGAGGTTGACCTGAAGGCTTTTATAACTAGGGGGCTTTTAATAGGATGGTGAGAAGTACTTTTGGCATGAGCTCATCAATGCGATATTGTTCTGAATAGGCCATTTGGGCTGCTTAAGAGACAGTGGTTCAAAATAAATATGCTCCCAGTATGGAGAAATAGTATGCTCCAGATACATTTTATTCCCCTTTTATCTATATTTTGGTATTGCTTTTATTTATTTTACTAGAGGCCCAGTGCATGAATTCTTACATGGGTGGGGTCCCTTGGCCTGGCCGGCAATCAGGCTGATCAGGGCCATCTTGCTCAGTCCCGATGGATTAGGGCTGATTGGGGCTGGCCAGCTGATGGGGAGGGACCACGGGAGGTTGGCTGGCTGTGGGAGGTTGGCTGTGGAAGCACACTGACCACAAGGGGGCCAGTTCCTGCATTGAGCATCTGCCCCCTGGTGGTCAGTGCATGTCATAGCGACCAGCCGTTCAGTTGCTTAGGCATATATATATATATATATATATATATATATATATGAATTGCTCTGTTACATACATGTTTGTTATAAACACATAACATATATGTTTGATATCTATATTACATTGGTAAATATTCTCCTAGAGTTTTAATTAGTCTTCAGATCCAAGTCTAACCTACCTATTGGCCATGCCTTCCTAACCAGTTCACCAGATCACTTAGAGTCTGGCTGCTGTTGCACCACATCTTCCTGGTTTTTCTCCCATCTTGCTGCCTGTTCCTCATGCTCTGTTTCCTCCTGATGTCTTTCTAACTCCCAAGGTTGGGGTTCCTCAGACTCAATCCTTGGCTTCTCTATCTACACTTACTCCCTAGATGACTTCCTCCAGTCCCATAGTTTTAAGGGCAATCCCATTTTTATCTTTCCACTTCAAATCTTTCCCCTGAGCCCAGACTTGCATATCCACCTGACTGTTTAACATCTTCAACTGGGTGCTTTGTAGACAGCACTAAGATAATGTGACCAAAAGAGAACTCTTGGTTTCTACTCCTCCTAATCTCATTAAATTGCTCCATCCACTGCTTATACTGTACACTAGGGTGTCATCCTTGACACCTTCCTCTCCCCAAAATGCTACATTTAATCCATTGTAAAGTCTTATTTTGGTCTCCCCACTTCTACTTTATCAAGTGCAATCAGCACTTCTCCCAGAGTTATTTTTCCCCCCAAAATGGAAATCTGATCATTTTACTCCATCCTCTCATTGCCACTAAAATAGAATTCAAATTACTTAAACTGTTCTATAAGACTTAGCAATGATTAGTCCCTGCTTACCTCTTCAATCTCATCCTGTTTCATTCTTGTTATACTTGATCACATGTTCCTTGCTCACTGAAATCAAACACACTGGCCTTCTAATATCACTTGAACCACAAATTCTTGAGGACCTCAGAAACTTTTCATGTCCTCTTCTCTCTGTAGGGGTGATTATCCTTTAACTCTTCACATAGCTGTTTACTCCCTCAGGTTATACATCACCTATTCACAGAAGCCTTCCCTAACCACCCCATCTAAATGAACCCATTCACACTATTCTCTAACATAACATTCATTTAGGGCACTTACACTGAGTGGCCAGATTACTATGATCTCTGAATTCATAAAAATCTGTCCATTCAGTGTATATATATTAGAGGTCCGGTGCATGAATTCGTGCATGGGTGGGGTCAGGCCAGCAGGGCCAGGGGGAGGGGACATGGGTGGTTGGCCAGCCTACCTGCTGGTTGAACTCCTGGTCGAGGGGACAATTTGCATATTAGCCTTTTACTATATGGGGTATACACTGAGTGGCCAGATTATTATGATCTCTAAATGCATAATAATCTGGCCACTCAGTGTATATCTAACTAAAATTACTATATATATATATATTTGTTATATGCCCTGCTGGTGCATACACATGCTAGCATATACATTCCATGAGAGCAACACCTTGTCTGTCTCCATCAATGGTGTATCTCCAACACCTAGAATACTGTCTGGCTCAAAGTGGGTATTAATATTTCCTGGATCAATGGTAATTTACAGGAAAGAGGGTGGTCCAGAGATGACCTACACCACACTGATAGATTTACCCTGGTCTTCAATCTACAATGAGAATATCACACATGGAAGAGGGCCTCTTGGCAGAATTAGTGTATTCATAGCAGATTCATGTTGGGAGGCCAGACACATTACTCAGGGACTCAACTGACTATATGCCAGCAATTCTCAAGTTAACTCAAGAAATGCTAGTGTCCCTCAAGGTATTTACTGGTATTCTGAGAAAAAATAATTGACCAAATAAGTTTAGGAAATGCTGCACAATGAATCTCCTTCTCAGAGACTTACAGCACACATTAGCATATTAAGGCTTTAAGAAGTCTTGCCAGAAATAAAATCAATTTTAGCTGTGTTTAGCATTCCTCAAATATATTTGACCGTAAGACTTTCACGTTATACTCACTTATTAATATCTAACAGGATACATGTGTCTCTCAAAAGAGAGTTTTGGAAACACTGTCATAGGTACATATGAATATGTATGGCTATAGGTATCTATATAATGATATTAATCAGATTTAACATTAAGACCCATGATAATTTCTACACAAAGATATCAGTGAAATGATGTCAAGTGGGATTCAAGTTTCAAATGAGACATTGAGCCTGGGCCGCGTGGGCTCAGTGGTTGCACAGTTTGATTTCAGGTTAGGATATATGCCTGAGTTTCAGGCTTGGTCCCCAGTGTGAGGTGTGCAGGAGGCAGCTGATCAATGATTCTCTCTCATCATTGAAGTTTCTATCACTGTCTCCCTCTCCCTTCCTCAATGAAATAAATAAAAATATATTTTTTAAAATAAAATAAAAAGATATTGATTGGAGATAATGCCCTTCTATTAATATTGACCTGTTAGGTGGATACTGGCCTGTGATGGGTTAACAGTGCTACTCTAAATTAGTTCAAATCTTCTGGCTTGAATCACTTATCCCCTCGGCCACTGAGAACCTTCAAATAAGATCAATGAAGCCATTGCCATGTAAGATTCTGGGAAATCGTACATGGGAGAAGTACCAATATCATATCCTCAAAGGCTTGAGATAAATAGCCTTCAAAAGAGGAAAGAAGGTGGATTCTGCAGACCAGTGGGTTTAATGTTGATCTGAGGCAACATACATACCACTGTTCCTCTTACCCATTTCAGTACTTCTGTTTTGTGAATTCTCCAAGCTCATCCCTGCATAAAGCCTTTGCATTTGCTGTTACCTTTACCTACAGCAGGTGTGGACAACCTTTTTATGTAGCTAGCCAAATGGTAAATATTTTAGGCTTTGTGGGCCATATGATTTTTGTCTCAACTACTTATCTCTGTGCAAAAACAACCATAGACAATGCATAAACAATAAAACCTTATTTACAAGCACAGGTTGTGGACAGGATTTGGTCTAAAGGTCATAATTGGCTGACCTGAAGAGTACTTGCCAAGATAGTTACATAGCTGATTCTTTTTTGTTCAGAATTCAGAACAAACACCATTGTCTTGGTTACATAATCCAATCTAAAGTAATTTTGAATTTACGTGCTTTCAAATCTCCCAATTTTAATTACTGTCATTGCACTCATTCAAATATTTGGATTCTTTGCTGTATTCTATCCTAGATGAGCTGTCTCTTTGTCTGGGTCAGGTTAGGGTACTGGCCCAATTTCTTTTTTTTATATTAAATTATTATCTGTGTACTTATTTTAGCATTACCCCCCCCCCCCATACACACACTCCCTCCCCAGAGTTTTGTGTCCATTGGTTGTACTTATATGCATGTATAAAAGTCCTTCGGTTGATCTCTTATCTCCCCCATATCTCCCTACCCTTCCCGCTGTAATTTGACAGCCTGCTTGTTGCTTTACTGTCTTTATATCTACCTTTTGGTTCATCAGTTTATAATGTTCTTTATTATCCATAAATGAGTGAGGTCATGTGGTATTTCTCTTTCATTGACCGGCTTATTTCACTCAGCATGATGTTCTCCAATTCTATCCAGGTTGCTGCAAATGATGAGAATTCCTTCTTTTTTATGGCAGCATAGTATTCCATTGTGTAGATATACCATTGTTTCTGGATCCAATCATCTGCTGACGGGCATCTCTAAGGAGTTGACATTTGAGTTCAGACTTAACGGATATAAAGGAGTGGTGGTGAGCATGTACTAAGCAGAGGAAAGAACAAGTACAAAGACCCTGGTTCAAGAGAGCTTAGCGTGTTTCAAGCACTTAAAGAAGACCTGGGGTTGGGGCTAAAACAAGGGAGATGAAGCCAGAGAGATAGATAGACTAGATTATATAAACTATAGCTAGTTGGTAAAGAATTTATATTTTTTCTAGATATACTGAAGGGTTTTAAACTGTATAGTGACATAATATTACATTTTAACTTGTTAACCGAGCGGGACTTATAAATACGTCAAAAGTAAACAATATCGGGTATGAGTAGGACGTATGAATATGTCCTTGAAATATATGTTGCTCCCTGAAACAGGTGGGACGTATATTTCTGAACAACAAAGGTATTAGTCATCCATACATGTCTCCACATGAATTTAAGACATGGAGGGAATCAGTATAATTTCGCTAGTGAGAGTGGTGGACGTGTTCAACAAAAATTGTTTTGGAGTTAACACATGACTTACTGAATAAAGGGTATAGGATTTACTTAGATAATTTCTATATGTCAATTCATTTGGCTGAACTCTTGTGACAAAACAATACAGACATTGTTGGAACAATGAGGATAAAGAGAGTCGGAATCCCCAGTGAAATAAAAACAAAAAAAAATTACAGAAAAATGAACATATAGTAAGATTCAAAGACAAACTTATGGTTTTAAAATGGAAAAATAAAAAAGACGTATTGATGCTCAGTTCTATTCATAATGACGAAAAGACAATGATTGAAAAGAGAGGAAGAAGGCAAGAAAAACCGAATGTTATCCTGGATTATAACAAGAATATGGGCGGCGTAGATTTGGAAGATGGAGTTATGGTGGCCTACACGGCTGCCCGTAATACGGTAAAAAATTTTTATAAAAAAAATTTTCTACAATTAATTGATATGTGCTGCTTCAATGCATATATTATATACAAAAAAGATAAAGGTCATTTGGATCGATTACACTTTTTGATAGAGTGTGTAGAGAAAATGGTAGATAACAACATAGTGAAAACCCACCCAAAGACATCAACAAGCAGCTCTACATCTAAACCATCATGCTTAGTTGAAAGGCATTTTCCAGAACAAATGAAAAGCGATATAAGAAAAACTAAATCCAGGAAATACCGAGTTTGCTACAAAAAAGGTGTTAGGAAAGAATCTATATACTGGTGTTCGGATTGTAAGGTAGCACTATGTATCAACAATTGTTTTAAAATATATCACACGGAAGTTGAGTTTTGAATTTTTACATCAATATTTTAATTTTTTAAACTCAATATTTCTATTTTATTTGTGTGCTTTTGTTTATTGTTATGTAATTGTTAACTTTTTATATTTTTTATTGTGTATCAAAATAAAAAAAATTATTTTTTGTAATCTTTATAATTGTTTGTAAAATTTATAATTTTTTAATTCGATGTTTCCATTTTTTTGTTGGTATTCTTTTCTATTTGTTTGTAAATTTGTATTTTCCTTTCTGCTTTATATATAAACAAATGAAAAAATATATATTTCATAGTCTTTTCATTTATTTTAAGTATAAATAAAAAAATAATAATAATATGAAATTACATCCTCCGGGCGTGACGTACTGACACGTCCTAGTGAAAGAGTAAGCCCCCGTTATATGCTTCGTAATTAAAAAAGGAATTCCCAGGTTAACAGGTTAAAATGGTCATTTTTGCTTCTGTGGGAGAATTAACTATAGGGGGCAAGAATGCAAATGGAGAAATTAGGTCATGTTGCAATCTAGGCTAACCATTCTCCCCTGTTGCAAATGGTAAAAGTTCCTTCTTTTTTATAGCAGCATAGTATTCCATTGTGTAGATGTACCACGGTTTTCTAATCCACTCATCTACTGATGGACACTTAGGCTGTTTCCAAATCTTAGCTATTGTAAATTGTGCTGCTATGAACATAGGGGTGCATATATTCTTTCTGATTGGTGTTTCTGGTTTCTTGGGATATAGTCCTAGAAGGGTGATTATTGGGTCAAATGCAAGTTCCATTTTTAATTTTTTGAGGAAACTCCATACTTTTCCCCCACAGTGGCTGCACCAGTCTGCATTCCCACCAGCAGTGCATGAGGGTTCCCTTTTCTCCACATCCTAGCCAGCACTTGTCATTTGTTGATTTGTTGATGACAGCCATTCTGACAGGTGTGAGATGGTTCCTCATTGTTGTTTTCATTTGATCTCTCAGATGATTAGTGACCTGGAGCATGGTTTCATATGTCTCTTGGCTTTCTGAATGTCCTCTTTTGAAAAGTGTCTATTTAGGTCCTTTGCCCATTTTTTGATTGGATTGTTTATCTTCCTTTTGTTAAATTGTATGAGTTCCCTATAAATTTTGGAGATTAAACCCTTATCTGAAATAGCATTGGCAAATATGTTCTCTGATGGGGCTCTCTTGTTGTTTTGTTGATGATTTATTTTTCTGTGTAGAAGCTTTTTATTTTGATGTAGTCCCATTTGTTTATTTTCTCCGTATTTTCCATTGCCCAAGGAGCTATTGATATATTGGTAATATATTCCTACAACATATGTCTGCTATTTTGCTGTCTATGGCTTCTTCTAAGACTTTTATGATTTCCCATCTTACATTTAAGTCCTTTAACCATTTTGAGTTTGTTTTTGTGTATGGTGTAAGTTGGTGATCTAGTTTCATTTTTTTTTTTGCATGTATCTGTCCAATTTTCCCAACATTATTTATTGGAGACTGTCTTAAATCCATTGTATTCACTTGCCTCTTTTGTCAAATATTAATTGAGCATAGTGGTTTGGGTCAATTTCTTGTATCTTTATTCTATTTCATTGGTCTATATATCTGTTCTTGTGTTAGTACCAGGCAGTTTTGAGAACTGTACCTTTGTAATATAGCTTGATATCTAGTCTTGAGATCCCTCCAACTTTGTTCTTTTTTCAGGATTGCTGTGGCTATTCAGGGTATTTTTTTTTCCATATGAGTTTTTGGAGAGTTTGTTCTAGGACTGTGCAATATGCTGTTGGTATTTTAATGAGGATTGCATTGAATATATAAATTGCTTTTGGTAGTATGGCCATTTTAATGATGTTGATTCTACTAATCCATGAACACGGTATGTTTTTCCATATTTTTTTTGTCTTCATTTATCTCCTTTTTCAGTGTACTGTAGTTTTCTGAGTACAGGTCTTTTATCTCCTTAGTTTAGTTTATTCTTAGGTATCTTAATTTTTTTTGGTGCAATGGGATTGTTTTTTTTAGTTTCTCTTTCTAAGTTCATTATTGGTGCATAAAACAGTCATAGAGTTCTGGCTGTTATTATTTTCACTTTTTAATCTACTATACTCTAACTTTGGTTCTACAAAAATTCACTAATATTATTCTTGCTAAGGCCTCAATTTTTTTTGTAATTGCTAAATCTAAAGACTACCATAGTCCTGATCTTCTTTGATGTCTTTTCTGTGTCTCACTTTGCTGAAAACCCTCCTTATTGAAACTCCCCATTATGTTAGTGCCACAGGGAGAATAATGCCTCCCCCCCAAAAGATATCCAAGTTCCAACTCTTGGAACTTATGAATATGTTGATATATATATATATATATATATATATATATATATATATATATATATATAGAGAGAGAGAGAGAGAGAGAGAGAGAGAGAGAGAGAGAGAGAGAGAGAGAGAGAGACTTTGCAGATATGGTTGAGATAAGGATCTTCTGATGGGGAGGTTATCCTGTATTATTCAGGTGGACCAATATAATCACAATGGTCTTTATAAGAGAGAGTCAGGAGAAGGTGATATGAAAACAGAGGCAGATACAGTAAGGAGATGTGACAAAACTATGCAGCTGACTTTGAAAATTAAGAAAAAAGTCATGAGCCAAGCAATGGAGGCAGTCTGTAGAAGGTGGTAAATTTGAGCAAATGGATTATTCCCCAGAGCCTCCATAAAGAACCAGCCCTGTTGATACCCTGACTTTATCCCAATGAGACTGACTTTTTATTTCTAACATTTAGATCTATAAGATAGATTTGTGTTGTTTTAAGTCACTATGTTTGTGGTAATTTGACACAGCAGCAATGTAAAATGAATACACTTGGATTCATGATACTGCACTGTCCTGTTTTTCCTGCCTCTCTGGCTGATCCTCTTTCTTCCTTCCATATATTTTCTTCCTCTGCAACTCTTTAAATTTTTATGATCTACATGGTTCTGTCCTCATCCCACGTCTCACCTCATTCTGCAGTCTTTTCCTAGGTAAACATAATTCCAATGTGCATCTCATGATTTCCACATCTAGGTCTTTAGTTCTTGCCTCTCTGCTGAGATCATGATCCACATATTCATTTGTCTATTCACCAGTCCCACCTAGACTCCTCAAACTCAAACTCCTCAAACTCAGCATGTCCAAAATTGATCTCATTATTCTCCCACATTTCTCTATCCCCATTTCTCCCCCAAAGTCTGCTCCTCCTTATGCATTAGACTGTGGGCTTCTTCTCCTTTACTTCTTTTGTCACCAAGTTTCATTCAGCTTTCCAAATATCTTTCATACATGTGGTCTCCTTGTTATTGTGTACCTAACATATTGAATTATTTCCTAACAACTCTTCTGCTTCAGTCCCCTTCAAATCCATCCTTCCCATAGAACCTGAGTAATTTTTATAAAACATAAATTTCATTTTTGCCATTTCCCTATTTAAAAGCAATCAAAGATTGTCTATAGCTTATGGATAATGTCCATACTCCTTGGTATGTCATATGGAGTTCTTTGTGATCTCTCCTCAGACTACCTCATTAGCCTCTTCCTTTTACTCCACACTGAGCCTATGTGCATACAATGTTATATGTTCTTTGAAGTTACCATATTCCATTTGGTTTCTGTGACATTTTATTTTTTTAATTTTATTTTTCAAATACAGTTAACATTCAATATTATTTTGTTTTAGTTTCAGATGTGTAGCATAGTGGTTAGACAATTATAGGCTTTATAATGTGATCCCCCTGATACTTTATAGCACTTTGTCTGTTAACTTATGTTTTCCCTACTAGACTATGAGCTCCTTGAGGATAGGGGCTCAGGATACATAGAAACAATAAATTCTAATATAATGAATTTGAGTTACATAAGGCAACAATGAAAATTAATCTGATTGCTTTGTAGGCACAGGCTTCTACCTTATATTATTGTATATGTATACATTGACAGCTCACTGAAATAAAATATAATATTTATACATTAATTGTCATGTATTTTGATATGTTTGCTACCCCTATTCAGTCCATCTGGACTCAATTTTCACTACTTGAAGTTTATATTTCCCTTCTAAGTGAGTATCTTCAGTGAATTGGTAGGTAATGCTCCACAGTTGCACATAAGTGAGTTCTTCATTCTCTCTTGAAAACTTATTATGAGATAAATCAAGAGTTGAAAAATATTTTTATAGATCTCATTTTCCAGTACTTCCCAACTCTAATAGCTCATCTGTGGGTACCTATAAATATAGATTTTTCAGTCCCCATTCAGAGGTACAATACAGTACAATCTGAAACCAGCATTTCTGAAAATTTTCTAAATTAGTGCAGATAAACAGCTAGGGTTTAAAATCTTTGGCTGAGTCTAATCATCCTGCCAGTGCTTAAATACCCTGGATAGCAGTGTAACACACGTAATTATTTTAAAACTTTACTGTGGAATTTCATTTGGTAGGTCTGGGTAGGGGGCTGAGAGTCTACATTTCTAGGAAACTTTCCTATGACAAGATATTACTAATTCTTAGTCAACACTTTAAATAACAACAGCATTAAAAGCATGCAATAGTGGTGTGAGAGAAATCTGGGTTTAAATCTTACTTCCACTATTTAGTAGCTGTGCAACCTTGGGCAGTTTACTTCACTTTCTGTAACTGTTTCCTCATTTATAAAATTGAAACATTAGTGCCTCATTGGGCTGTTGTGGAGATTTCTTTTAAATATACAAATTGACATAGATATAGTCTTTTGAAAATTCAAACAATCTAAACAAATTAAACTCTCTCTTCATCTTAATTATGCAGAACTAGAGGCCCAGTGCATGAAAATGTGCAGAGGTAGGGTCCCTGGGCCTACCCAGTGATCAGGGACGATGGGACCTTCTGGCTGCTTTCTGGGGTCTTCCTTCATTCCGCGTCACCTCTGGTGGTCAGCACACATAATAGCAAGCAATAGAACTCCCAGTCTCCTGGTTGAACTCCTGAGGGGACACTTTGCATAATAGCCTTTTATATATAGTAGTATAGATAATTCCAAGATAACATCTTTACAATACTATGCCATACTATACAGTATTATGTCTATTTTTATTTGTCTATTTTTTGTCATATAATTAAATTAAATTAAATTAAATTAAATTAAATTAAATTAAATTAAATACTGTTTTAAAGGTACTTACCATGATTTCTGGACATCATAAGTGCTCAGTACATAGTACACAATAGCTTTTTTTTTTTTTTTTTTTTTAATATACTTGATTGTGGCAAATTTCAAACACACACAAAATAGAGAGTATAGTTTCAACAATGATCAACACATGGCCAATCATGATTCATTTGTACACCAACTCATCTCTTCCTCTTCCAGAATATTATTTTTTTATTTTTTTAATAAATCTTTATTGTTTAGATTATTACAAATGTGTTCCTCCCCCCCCCCCCCCTTGATTGCACCCCTCCACCAGGTTCCCACCTCACCATCTTTCCTTTCCCCATCATCCATTGTCCTCATTCATAGGTGTACAGATTTTGTTCAGTCTCTTCCCGCACCCCCACTCCCCTTTCCCCCCGAGAATCGTCAGTCCACTCCCCTTCCATAACTCTGATTCTATTATATTCACCAGTTAATATTGTTCATCAGATTTTTTAATTCCCTTGGTTTTTAGTTTCACTTGTTGATAGTTACGTATTTGTTATTCATAATTTTTATCTTTATCTTCTTCCTCTTCCTAAAGAACCCCCTTCAGCATTCATATAATTCTGGTTTGGCAGTGATGAACTCCTTTAGCTTTTTTTTTTATTTGTGAAGCTCTTTATCTGGCCTTCAATTCTGAGTGATAGCTTTGCTGGGTAGATTATTTTTGGCTGTAGGTTCTTGCTATTCATCATCTTGAATATTTCTTGCCATTCCCACCTGGCCTGCATGGTTTCTGTTGAGAAATCAGCTGACAATCATATGGGTGCTGCTTTATAGGTAACTACCTGCTTTTCTCTTGCTGCTTTTAATATTCTCTCTTTGCCTTTTGCTCTTGGGATTTTAATTATGATGTGTCTTGGTGTGGTCTTCTTTGGATTCCTTTTGTTTGGGGTTCTGTGGACTTCCTGGACTTGTAAGTCTATTTCCTTCCCCAGGTGGGGGAAGTTTTCTGTCACTATTTCTTCCAGTATTCTTTCGGTATTTTGCTCTCTCTCTTCTTCTGGGATCCCCATAATTCTGATGTTGGTTTGCTTGAAATTGTCCCAGAGGTTTCTTACACTATCTTCAACTTTCTGGATTCTCTTATCTTCTTGCTTTTGCAGAGGAGTGTCCTCTGGTTCTTTGCGTTCTAAATCTTTGTCTTAATTCTTGCGATCTTCCATTCTGTTTTAAGGACTCCATGTAATATTTTTTATTTCAGACAATGTTTTCTTTATTTCTTTAGTTGATCGCTTTTTATTTCTAGTTGATCCCTTATTATTTCTAGTTGATCCCTTTTTATTTCTAGTTGATCCCTTTTCATATCCTCATAGGTCTCATTTATTTTATAGGCCTTTTTTAGGATATTATTGAAAAGCCTTATAACAGTGGTTTTGAACTCAATGTCCATTCTTTTCTTTTCCTCCATCTCCTTCCTTTGTGTCCTGCCTCTTGTCTGCATTTTAGTTGTTTTCCTGATTTGATGGAATAGTTTTGTGTGTTAGGTGTTCTGGTAGAGCCCAGTAGCACAGCCTTCCCAGTTACCTGCGGCAAACAGTCTTGGTGTAGCCCTTTGTGGGCTATGTGTGCAGTCTTGTTGTTAAGCCTTGCTTATCACTGGGAAGCATTGATCTCCAAGCCAATTAGCTGTGAGGATCAGCAGTGTCTCAGCTAGGAAGGCTTCTGTACTCCGCTTGGATGGGGTGGAGTCTCGGGGTGGTGCAGGTAATCTTTGGTTCCCTGTCAGTCTCGCCTTAGAAAGGTCCTGTTTGCAGTGAGTCTCACCAGATTGATTGCAGGCTCACACACTTCTTTGGTAAAGGCGCAGACAAGCTTTGGGTCCTGGCCAGTCCCTCCTTAGAGAAAGCCAGCCTCTTGGAGAGCTTCTGTGCTCAGCTTGGATGGGGCAGAGTCTCGAGGTGGTGCATACAAGCTTTGTTTTTCTGTCGGCTCCTCCCCAAGTGGCTCCTCCCCAAGTCCCTCAGTAATGGCCTCTGGCTTCACACACCTCCGAGAGATCTCTGCCTGCTGCTGTACAGTCTGGCCTCTCCCTGACTGGGGCCATCTATCAGAGCAATAGGGTGGTTCTGTTTTCCTCTCGAACAAGAAGGCCAGCCGCGCATTAGCTGTCCTCCCTCTCTGCGCACCGGGAGTAAGCCAGCGCCTTTTTGAGTACACAGTTCTCCATACCTTCAGTTTCTGAGTGTTGGCGTGCCTTCTCTCTCCTTCCCAGATGGCAGAGCCTCCTCTCAGCTAGCCGTCCGGTGCTTCAGGGCAATGCCTCCCCTGTTTTTCAGTTCTAAATTCAAGTTTGTTATGGTAGGCTGCATTCAGGTGTCTACCCTATGCCACCCATCTTGGTTTATCCTCTCTTCTAGATTATTTTAAAGCAAGTCCTAGACATCACACAATTTCCTCTGCATGTATTTCTAAAATATAAGATATCTACTTGTCTACTTCTCTCTCTCTCTCTCTCTCTCTCTCTCTCTCTCTCTCTCTCTCTCTTTCTCTCAATAAGCATTATGACATTATTTTCACCTAAATTTCCCACTAAATCTATAATATAATCAAATATTCAGTTAGCATTCAAATATCTCCAATTGTCTCATAAACACCTTTATGAAGTTGGTTTGCAAAAATCAGGATAAGAGTGGAAGTTATAATATTACTATTATTATTATTATTATTATTTTATTATGATTTTTGTCACACTAATCTTGATCCTAGACTTCCAGTGATGAGGAACTTGCCAAATCCCATGGCAGCTCATTTTTAACTTATGATAGCATGATTATGAGGTTTCTATTCAATATAAAGCATTTCTGTCTCTCTGTATCTTCCATCCATTGGGTCTTATGCAGAAAAAAAAATCTCCCTCTACTCCATGATAGTCTGTGTTAATTTCCTATGGCTGCTTGAACAAAGTACCACAAACTGGATGGTTTAAAACAGGAGATATTTATTGTCTCACAGTTCTGGAGGCTATAAATCTGAAATCAATGTGGTGACAGGCTATGTCTCATTTGAAGGTTCTTAGGGAGAATCCTTCCTTACCCTTTTTAGCTTCTAAGGGCTCCTATTCCTTAGCTTGCGACAACATAATTGTAATCCATGCCCTTGTCTTCACATGGCAATCTTCCCTCTTTGTCTGTGATCAAATTTCTCTTTTCTTATAATAACACCAATCATATTGGATTAATGACCCACCTTATGCCAATATGACCTCATCTGAACTAATTGCATTTGCAAAGACAACATATTCAAATAAAGTCACATCCTGATGCTCCAGAGGTTAAGATTTCAACATATCTTTTGGGGGCACACAATTCAACCCACAACACAGCTTTCAAATATTTGAATTAAAACTATTAAATCCCTAACCTGGTTAAATCTTTCCTGTTCCTTCAACTATTCCTGGGGTTTGGTTTTATATTTTTCTAACCACTGGCATTTATTGAATAATCCAACTTAGCCCACTGGTTGAAATGTTGCTCAGGCATAGTCTGACCTGCAGAATAGACCCAAACTATCTCCTCTCCGTTTTCACATACTCTATTTCTATCAGTGCAACTTAAATTTAACTTAATTTTTCTCTCTCTTCACTCATTTAAGGCCAAGTTAGAAGTCCTACTTCTATTCTTTTGTTTTATCTCTACCATTGCTCTTACCACACTATGTAATAACTGTTTGTATGGGGGAAAAAACTAATAAGGGTGTTATAAGTTAACTCAATTAGCCAACAGTGTGTTATAGCCACAAAACAATCAATTTATCAAACATTAGATTATTACTATGTTCCAGACATTGCATATGATGTGACATATACAATTTTTAATAAAGCATAGTCCTCTGGAAGCTCATAGTCTAATGAGGGATACAGGAATGTATAACAAACAAGAAAAATATAGTGGGACAAGTGATGTGTTAGACTCCGTTAGAGGCAAGTTAAAGCATAAAAGAGGAGCATCTAACCCAGTCCAGAAGAGCATGTTAGGTTAAGGGAAGCCTTCTTTGAAGATATGATGCTTGGGGTGAGTCTGAGAGGATGACAAGTAGTTAGCCAGGCAAAAATTGGGACGTACACAGTGCGGGAATGGGCTTCAAAGCAGAGGCTGCAGCATGAGCAAAGGAATAGAAGTGTCCAGAGAAATGCAAGGCTGCAAGCAGCTTGGTATTTCTAAAACATAAGCTGTGAGTGAAACATGAAGCTGGGAAATGAAGCTGGCAAATTTAAGATTTGTATGGTCCTGACAGAGCTTGAACTCCATCTTATATGTGATAGTGTGTTACATGATCATATTTTTTCTTTAAGAATCCTAATTTGGATGGCTGTGTGGAAAGTTGGATAGGGTCAAAACTGGAGATAAGGAAGCCAGCTAAGAATTGGTTACAGCTATTAGGTATGCCATGAATGGAGAAATATTTGAGATATAAAATCATCAAGATTGGGTCAGTGTTTAGCTATGAGGGGAGTATGAGAGAATAAAAAGGCAAAATGACTAGCTGGTCTCTGGTGTAGGAATAACTGGGTTATGCTATTGTTTGAGACAGGGAACATAATAAAATAGGTTTGAGGAGGAGATAATGCGTTTTGTTTTTGGATGTGTTAAATTTGAGGTACTCATGGGATTTTCCACATTTGGGAAAAAGTTCTGGCCTGGAGATATAGATTTTCATGTCATCAGAGAAAAGATAAATGGATACAATGAGAGTGAATGGAACCATTTGGGAGAATTTGTGTTTGTTTTTTAAAATATATTTTTATGTATTTCAGAGAGAAAGGAAGAGAGAGAAATAGAAACATCAATGACAAGAGAGAATAATTTATTGGCAGCCTCCTGCATGCCCCCTACTGAGGATCAAGCCTACAAATCAGACATGTGCCCTGACCAAGAATGAAATCGTGACCTTCTGGTTCATGGGTAGATGCTCAATCATTGAGCTGCACAGGCTGGGCTGGGAGAATTTGAAAGTGGGAAGAACCAATGAATTAGGATGGAATCTTGGTCAACAACCACATGTTGAAGGGAAGGAGGATCACATGAAGAGCAAAATATTTGTAGAGGTACAAAGGGAACTAGGGAAGTGTGGTGTCATGGAATCAAAAGAAAAAGAAAGAGCAGCAGTATTAAATGGCCCTGAATGGTCAGAAAAATAAGGGTTCCAGGAAAGACCTTGTTTACTGCTTTGTTAAAATCTAAAGAAAACCAAAATTCTATTCTAATTTCCTTGTTTTCCTTATCAATTGGTCTCATTAAAGAAGGAGTGGTTGAGAGAATGCCAAGGTTACTCCTCCAGAAACCCCAGTATGATACACACACACACACACACACACACACACACACACACACATTTTAATCCCATGATTTTTAAATTCTCTTTTTTTCTAATTTAAGGAATTTGCAAAGGGAAAATGCTAAAAAAAAAAAAAAAAAAAAAAAAATTAGTAAATTTCATTTCTATAATTTAGTAAGCTAAATAGGCCAGAAATGCATGCTAGATGCTCCTGTTTCTTCCAGACAATAAAGATAAATATGGCTGTGTTGTATTTGATGTGGAGCTTGAGTGGTCCTGGATGGCAAGGCAGAAAGGAGAACTCACTTGAGAAGGTTGCTTGGAGGAGAGAGTGTTCAGATATGATGTAGTCAGTGGGATGAATTCCTTGAGAAAAAACGGAAACTCATAGGTTTGGACCTAGTGACCTGACTGAAGTTAAAGGAAAGAGACAGTGGAGTACTGTGATTAAGGGCACTGACTTTGATATAGACTCCCTTGATTTGACCCCTAGATCTGCCACATACTAGTTGGTGACCTTACTATCTGATCCTCAGTTACCTCATCTAGGTAACGGGCACAGAGTTTTTAAATAGAGAGAGAGACAAAATGGCAGCAGAATAGATGGACGTGTCCCAAGCCTTGTCCCAGAGCAAATAGAGTGAGCGGCTGAAATGAGTGGAATGAAGCCCGAATTGGTGAAGGAGATGCAACTGGTGAGACAGTTTGCAGCTAGGAAGGGCAGAGTTTCCCTGGATAAAGGTGAAATCAAGGATCTAGGCAAGAGAGTCTGCCAGATCTCTATGCCCAGAGGGTCAGGGAGAAACTACAGAGCACCAAGCCGCATCCCTGAGGACAGGCAAAGCATCTGATTGAAAAAAAAAAGGGACTATGAGACTGAAGAAGGTAGGGGATTTTGGACTTTGGAGTCTGGATTTTGGATCTGAGCTCAGAGGAATCCCTGAAGGTCTGGCAGGACCACACAGTGCTGGCAAGAGAGGAGCTTGTAGGTGCGCAGTCCCTCCTCGTGCTGGGGCCTGTGCCTTTCTCCACTGAACCTAGTTCTTAGGACCTTTTGGGTAAAGACACTTACCCGAGCCTGAGGTGCAGGAGAAGGTGTGGGCTTTTGGAATCTGGGGAGAGTAGGTGACAGTCCAGTAGAGGTGGTAGCGAGTCTAGTTGTGCTGAATCATATCTAAGCCCCAGTCGCCATTTTCTCCTGAGAGATAGCACCTCCCTCCAGTCACCAGGCAAAGAATATAGCTACACCCAGATGACACCCTGAATAATACAAGGAATCTGAATACTCCCTGAGGTCATAGGTCATAGGAACTGGTCTAAAGAGAAATCTTTAGCCCCAGCAACCAGAAACTGAGAAACAATACAGTACAGACAAATGGAGTCAAAAGCCAGCCAAAGGAACGACACTCCACTTTTTTCACTTTTATTTTTATTTTTTTATTATCCCTTTTTTCTTCTTCTTTGTTTTTCTGTTTGTGTTTATTGCTTTATTTTCTATTTCTTTTCGCATTATTTTTATCACTATTTTTATTTGCTATTTTTAATTTTTTATACCATTTTGTGATAAATTCTTTTTGTAAATTTATTACTTTTTCTTCTGATTCTCTTTCTTCTCATCCACTTATTCCCTTTCTATCTCCTCAATACTAAATTGAGGTCCTCCCCATATTCATCTAATTCTTAATCTTATTTTCACTATATAAGCTCAGCCTCTACAGATTCTGCCCCAATCCTCTTTGCTGGGTGTGTGGTGGAGATTTTTTTTCCTTGGTTTATCTATTGGTTCTGTGGTGTCTTACACACACACACACACACACACACACACATATATATATATATATATATATATATATATATATATATATATATATATTCCTTTTTATTCCTTTGTCTTTTATCCCTTATCTTTTTCTCTCTCTTCCATAGCATTTGTGCTCTCTTTTTTCTGCCCTATCTCTCTTTTCTCAGGTGGTCACTTATATTGGGGTTATTGGTGTCATGAGTACATTTGTGCTTATAGTTCCCTCTATGTTGTGTTTTGTTGAGGTGAATTTTATCCTGTCTGGCCAAGCAGATTGAGAGCAAGCCACATAACCAGACACCTGGAGAGGAAACTCCATCCACGAATGGGTTAATAACATGCCAGACCCAATTATACAGACAAGAAGAATGAGGCAGTGAGGGAAAGAGCATGAGTGAGTGAGGAAAAGGTGGTGTGTGTGTGTGTGTGTGTGTGTGTGTGTGTGTGTATGAGAGAGGGGGGGGGGGAAGGAGAGAGAGAGAGAGAGATGCACAGTTAGATCCCAGAGGACCTTCAGGGGCAGGCTAATCAGGCTCACCTAACTAGGCAGCTTCTGCTACCATTGCAAAAAGTACCAGGAGGCCAGCTTGTTCTTAGAAACCTAGCCTTTTTGAAGGGGAGAGCTACTGTAACTGAGTTCCCATCCTCAAATCCACCCAGAGTGCCCTCAGATAAAACCTGGGACTCTACAGCCAGCCATGCCAGGATCGCGCTACTTAGGTTGTGATCCCACAGTCAACGAGACACCAGATACCCTGGGCACAGGCTCATGTGAGTTCGGAAATAGGATCCACTCTGACTGTCCCAACACTTTAGCCCAGGGCACTGCAACCACGTGAACAGCAGACACATGAGCAGCCCACTCCTTTCCAAGGAGCAGGAGCCCTGAGAGCAACCTGCCTGCCCCCAAGGAGCAGCAGCTGTGTGAGCAGGCAATTCCCCTGTCTGTGGAGCAGCAACCACGCGAGTAGCTTGCCCCATCCCAGGAGCAGCAACTGCTTGAGCAACCCACCCACTACTGAGGAGTGGCAGGCCCACACAGCCGGCCCCCCACTGAGGAGCAGCAGCTGTGCACAGCCCACACCATGCACCTGTCCAAAGAGCAGCAGCTGTGCTGCATGAGCAGCCAGCCTCCTTCCAAGGAGTAGCAGCTGTGCAAGCAGCCTGAACCCTTCTGAGGAGCAGCAGCTGTGTGAGTAGAACATCCCTTTCTGAGGAGCAGCAGCTGCACGAACCCCCTACAACCATCTGAGAAGCAGCAGTTGTGTGAGCAGCCCACCCCCTTCTGAGGAGCAACAGATGCACGACCTGCCTGCCCACATCTGAAGAGCAGGAGCTGTGTGAGCAGCCCAACCACATCTGAGGAGCAACAGCTGTGTAAGCAGCCCACCCCCTTCTGAGGAGCAGCAGCCACTCAAGCAGACCACTCATGTTCAAGGAGCAGCAGCACTGTGCAGTAAGCACTGGTCTGGGGAGCAGCAGCTCACACACAGCGGCACCTGTCTGTAGAGAAGGAGCCAGGTGAGCAGCCTGTCACTGTCTGAGGAGCATCAATTGCATGAGCAGCTCACTCCCACGTGAGGAGCAGCAGCCGCATGAGCAGACCACACCCTGTCTGAGGAAAAGCAGCCACATGAGCAACCCACACCTGTACAAGGATCAGCAGACCTGCAAGCAATCTGGCCCTGTCCAAGGAGCCACAGCAACATGAGTAGCCTATCACATTTGAGGAACAGCAGCAGCACACAGCCAGCCCCCATCTAGAGAACAGCAGCCACGGGAGCAGTCGGCCCCTGTCCGAGGATCAACAGCTACGTGAGCAGCTGGCCCCCATCCAAGGAGCAGCAGACATGAGCAACCCATCCCCATCCAAGGAGCAGCAACCTCATAATCAGCCCACCCCCATTAAAGGTACGGCAGCTGTACAAACAGCCTCCCACAACAGCCAGAGGAGGCTCAGTTGCTGTGAACAGCACCCACCAGAGGAGCCACTGCCAACTGAGAAACAGCTGCTTTGGTAACCTCCTGAGGAACAACCATAGCCAGAGAAGCCATTGCCACCCAAGAAGCAGCCCCTACATAGCTCGACATCTAGATCAATCAATGAGGCCAAAAATGGGTAGACAAAGAAACCCCCAAAGGAAAGAAATAGAGGAATTGCCAGAAAAGCCACTA
Source organism: Pipistrellus hanaki (assembly GCF_964339955.1). NCBI lineage: Eukaryota > Metazoa > Chordata > Mammalia > Chiroptera > Vespertilionidae > Pipistrellus > Pipistrellus hanaki. The sequence continues at coordinate 47,313,618 of NC_140524.1, forward strand.
AGTGAAACAGAGGCAAGAAATATGTCAGAAAAAGAATTCAGAATAAGGATCATAGAGTTCATAAACTGGATGGAAGAAAAAATCAACACCTTATGTAAGAATCAAGAAGAAATGGATGAAAAAAAATCAACACCTACATAAGAACCAAGAAGAAATGAAGAGTAATATAGCTGCAATAAAAATAAAATAAAAAACACCATGGAAAGTTTCAACAGTAGACTAGGAGAAGCGGAGGACCAAATTAGCAAACTAGAAGACAGGGAAGCAAAAAACACAGCCAAACTGAATTGCAACTGGAGAAAAAAAATTAAAAGACAGGAGGAGAGCCTAAGGGAGCTATGGGACAACATGAAACGATGCAACATATGAATAATAGGGGTTCCAGAACAACAGGAAGAGGAACAAGGGTTAGAAGAACTATTTGAAGAAATAATGTCAGAAAACTTCCATGATGTGGCAAAGAAAAAAGGCACACAAACTCAGAGAGTCCCAAACAGGATGAACCTGAAAATACCCACAACAAGACACATAATTATCATGGCAAATACTCAGGACAATCTATAAATTCAATGCACTTCCCATTAAAATACCAATGGCATATTTCACAGATCTAGAACGAACTTTCCAACAATTCATCTGGAATAAAAGAAAGATCCTGAATAGCTACAGCAATCCTGAGAAAGAAGAACAAAGTACGTGGGATCTCAGTACCATATATCAAGCTGTATTACAAAGCCACTGTTCTCAAAACTGCCTGGTGTTGGCACAAGAACAGACATATAGATCAATGGAATAGAATAGAGAACCCAGAAATTGACCCAAATCACTATGCTCAATCAATATTTGACAAAGGAGGCATGAACATACAATAAAGTCAAGACAGTCTCTTCAATAAATGGTGTCGGGAACATAGGACAGATACATGCAAATAAATTAAAAATGGATCAAGGACTTAAACATATGACAGGAAACCATAAAAATACTAGAGGAATCCATAGGCAGAAAAGTCTCTGACATATGCCAAAGCAGTTTCTTCACTGATACTGCTCCTAGGGCAATGGAAGCTAAAGAGAAAATAAACAAATGGGGCCACATCAAAATAAAAAGCTTTTGCACAGCAGAGAAACCATCAATAAAACAACAAGAAAGTCCACTGCATTGGAGAACATATTTGCCAATGATATCAACAATAAGGGTTTAATCTCCAACATTTACAGGGAACTCATGCAGCTTAACAAAAAGATAAACAACCCAATAAAAAAGTGGGCAAGTGATCTAAATAGACACTTTTCTAAAGAAGACAGAAGGAAGGCCAAGAGACATATGAAAATCTGCTCAAAGTCACTAATCATCAGAGAGATGCAAATCAAAACAACAATTCAGTACCATCTCACACCTGTCAGAATGGCTATTATCAACAAGTCAACACTCATGTAAGGAAAAATATCCGTAAGTAAATTACATCTAGAAAAACTTGTACTTTAGAAAATTAATTGTAATGCTAACAGCAAGACACCCATGAAAAACACACATTGTGTCAAAACAAGCCAGAGGAAAATTATTTGGGCAAAAAATGAAAAAGGATGCCAAGTCAAATTTATAGAAAATATTCTTTTATTAACTTTTGGTTTGAATATGTTTGTATATTTTCAGAAAACAACTCTGAGACCATGTGGATTCTGGCAACAGAGAGGAATTGACAGGACTTCTCCAGCCATGAAGACAGAAGAGAGGCAGTCCAGAGATGGAAGACGCTGATGTCGCCTTGCCATAATAGCAGTAAGCAGCTGTGTGTCACTGCAGGTTGCCCAGGACCAAACCAGAGAGAGTGAGACCAACATTACTACCATTTGTCCATCATCCAGAACTGAAATATGATTGCTCTCATATACACATAAGGAACTGTTTGACATTGAAATTGGGTCTCAAAAGAACTGTTGGCCCAGAAAGAAACTCACTACAGACTAATTCATTTGCCTTTCAGCATAACAATTATTGCTTGTCTCATTTTCTGTTCTTATAAGTGTATTTCCAGTAGGACCTGATCTCATTCATCTAGGGGAAATGATGAACAACATAGACTGATGAATAAGAACAGCATTGATCAGACTGTCGGACCTCATAGGGAAGGTAGGGAAGGGTGGGGATAAGGGAGAGAGATCAACCAAAGGACTTGTGTGCATACATATGAGCCTAACCAGTGGTCAATGACAACAGAGGGGTGGGGGTATGAGTGGGGATAGGTGGGGGATGGGAATGGGGGGAGGAGGACAAATATGTGATACCTTAATAAAGAAATTATAAACAAACACAAGTCAACAAATGACAAGTGCTGGGAGGATGCAGAGAAAAAGGAACCATTGTGCACTGCTGGTGGGAATGCACACTGGTGCAGCCACTGTGGAGAACAGTATAGAGTTTCCTGGACCTCCCATTTGACCCAGTGATCCCACTTCTAGGAATATATCCCAAGAAAACAGAAACACCAATCAGAAAGGATATATGATGTTCATAGCAGCACAATTCACCATAGCTAAGATTTGGAAACAGCCTAAGTGCCCACCAGCAGATGAGTGGATGAAAAAACTGTGGTACATCTACACAATGGAATACTACACTGCGGTAAAAAAGGAGTTCTTAACATTTGCAGCAGCATGGATGGAGCTGAAGAGCATTATGCTAAGTGAAATAAGCCAGGCAGAGAAAGATAAATATCACATGATCTCACTCATTTGTGGAATAAAATGAACAACATAAACTGATGAACAAAAATAGATCCAGAGGCAGAGAAACATCAATCAGAACATCAAACTTCAGGGAAGGTAGGGGACAGTGGAGGTAAGGGGGAGAGATCAACCTAAGGACTTATATGCATGCATATAGCCTAATCAATGGACACAGATAACGGGGTGGGGTGGGGGCATGAATGGGAGGTGGATGGTAATGGGGGAATAATTACACATATGTAATACCTTAATCAATAAGGAAATTTAAAAAAAGAGTAAATGAGCCCTAGGTGGTTTGGCTCAGTGGATAGAGCGTTGGTTTGTGGACTGAAGGATTCTGGGTTGGATTCCGGTTAAGGGCACATGCCTAGGTTGTGAGCTTGACCCCAAGTATGGGGGGTGCAGGAGTTAGCTCATAGACAATTTACTCTCATCATTGATGTTTCTATCTGTCTCTCCCTTTCTCTCTTAAAATCAATAAAAAATATATTTTTAAAAGAGTAAATGAGACGGTGTTTTATTTATGTATTTAATTTTGCTTAATCCTCACTCAAGGATATTTTTGCCATTGAAAAGGAGAGAGAGAGAGATTAATTGGTTTCCTTCCACACACATCCTGAATGGGGCTGGGTATCAAACCTGCAACTCAGGTACATTCCATTGACTAGGAATTATACCTGAGATCCTTCAGTAGGCAGGCAGACACTCTAACCTAGGGGTGTCAAACTCAATCAGAGAAGGGGCCAAAATCTAAAATCCAGCCTAAATCGCGGGCCGAATGGTTTACTGAACAGTCATAAACTGACAATGTCATAAACTGACAGCGGAGTGCAGTGATGACAGCACGGTGCGGGCCACATTGCAAGGCCTGGCCGGCCGGATTTGGCCCGCGGGCCTTGTGTTTGACACATGTGCTCTAACCACTGAGCAAAATTGGCCAGGACTGTGTTTTATTATTATTAGTAGTATTAGTAGTAGTAGTAGTAGTAGTAGTAGTAGTATTTTAGTTCTCATCCGAAGATGTGCTTTTATTGATTTTGAGTTTTGAGGGGGAAGATGTCAATGTGAGAAACATCTGCTTCCCATATGTGCCCTGATGGCGGATCAAACCTACAACATTTTTGGTATATGGGACACTGATCCAAGCAACTGAATCACGCACTGGGGCAAAAGCATTGACCAGTGCACCAGAGATTGTGTTCTAAAGCATCTAGCAAAGTGCCTAGCACCTAATAATCACTCCATAAAAGTTGACATGCCCTTTCCTCCCCTATCTAGGAAAGATTCTTATTGAGCAGAGACTTCAGGTAACAGGTGAAGGAGTCAGAAATAAAATGGTGATTTCATCTAACTTTCCAGATGGAAAGTCATGAACACTAGAGATGCCTGATTGGGTCCACAAGAGAACAACTCAAATCTTTTACACAAGAATAAAATAAAAACACTCTGATATCAAATACTGTATTATTCTATACTAGAGGCCCAGTGCATGAAATTTGTGCATGAGGGAGGTGTCTCTCAGTCCAGCCTGCACCCTCTCACAATCCAGGACCCAATCCCTGCAATCAGACATCCCTCTCACAATCCGGGATTACTAGCACCTGCCTGCCTGATCGTCCCTAACTGTTCACCTGCCTGCCTGATGGGCCCTAACCACTTCTGCCTGTCTGCCTGATCACCCCTAACTGCTTGCCTGCCTGCCTCATAGTCCCTAACTACCCCTGCCTTGGCCCCTGCTGCAGTGGCTTCATCCAGACAGACATCCAGAAGGTTGTTCGGCTGTCCAGTCTAATTAGCATATTATGCTTTTATTATTATAGACTACAGGCCTGATGCACAAAATTAGTGCACAGGAGGGGTGGTGTCCCTCAGCTCAGCCTGCACCCTGTCTAATACGGGACCCCTCAGAGGATGTCTGACTGCTGGTTTAGGTCCAATCTCTCTCACAATCCGGCCTAAACCGGCAGTCGAACAGCCCTCTTGCAATCTGGGACTTCTGGCTCCTAACTACTCACCTGCCTGTCAGCCTGATCCTCCTAACTGCCTCTGCCTTGACCTTGCCACCATTGCTTTGTCTGGAAGGACATCTGGCCTAATTAGCATATTACCCTTTTGAGCTGGCTGGTCTGTACTTAAGACTTTTCCGGATCAGGGTAGAGGTCCCCGTGGGGGAGCCTGGCCAGCCTGGGATGGGGCTGAGTAATGTTTTCAGGCTGGTCACACCCCCATGGGGTGAGGGTCCCCGCTGGAGGGCATGGCCAGCCTGGGTTAGGGGCTGAGGGATGTTTGGGGGTGGTTTGCAGGCCAGCCATGCTCCTGGCTTTGTCAGGTCCCCTGAAGGTCTCCTGGTCTAATTAACATATTACTCTTTTATTAGTATAGATAAAAGGATAATAGCAGAAAACAGGTTGTTAAGGCATGCACTGACCACCAGGGGGGCAGGTGCTCAATGCAGGAGCTGCCTCCAGCCTGTAGGCCCTGATTGCCTGACTGGGACCTGTAGGCCAACCTCTCAGTCCCTTCGTCCCTTCCCCTTCTGCAGGCTCCAATTGCAGGATGGCAAACAGCCCCCACCACCCCCCCCGCCCCAGGGCCAGTGAGCCAGTGAGCAGGTGGAAAGGTGGAAACAGCCAACCTCTCAGTTCTTCCCCCCGTCCCCACCTCCCCCGCCAGCTGGGGTACTTTTCCACAGCGGAGACACAGGCCTGCCCACAGCTGCAGACAGTTGCTCCTCACTCCTCCCCAACTGCTCCCTGAGGGGGAGGGAGAAGCCATCAGCAAGGTAGCAGGAGTTGGTTAGGTGGGTTGTTGAGAAACCTATCTCCTGATGCTGTTGAATTCTAACCCTGTTCAGAATTCTGTGTTCTCTGCTTAAAACATCTGATCTTAACCTCCTCAGTGGTGATGTGACTTGAAATCTAATGGGACCTCTTTGTGGGATGGGTTGTTGTGCCCTAGGACCCTGCAAGTAGAATCCTACAGTCCAGTGAATGAACACAGTGAACAGTCAGGCGTGACCAGAATGACCTTGATAGTGCCACTGCCTCCTGCAACTCTCTCGGGCATTGGGCCCACACCCCATTCCTTACCTGAAAGAAATTGCACACAAAAGCACCTCGGATCACAGCCTCCTATACAGCCTTGAATTGTATCTTGGGCCAGGACCACCTTGGGTGCAAGATGGCAAAGGGGAACTGGGGGTGGGTGGTGAAGGGGAATGGGGCTAGCTGCTGGCAGTCGGGGAAGATGGCTGTGATTGCAGGCCAGACCTAGGGATCATACCTGTGCACAAATTTCATGTGCTGGGCATCTAGTCTTGCATAATATGACATCCAGACACAGTGTGTACTGTAAGGTTAGTTGATTCAGCAACTAGATAATTTTGTGAAAGACACAGTTTCTTTGGTGTCTCTCTCTCTCTCTCTCTCTCTCTCTCTCTCTCTCTCTCTCTCTCTCTCTCTCTTTTTCTCTCACCATTCTAAAGTGTCCCATTCATCCTAAGGTTGGTTTCTCTGGTTGTAAGAAGGCTGCTTATAGCAATTGCTATATACATACTTAGTAACATGTAGTGGAAGGAGACAACCTCTACTTCAAGGATAAAACATAAATTCTTCATTTCAGTCTTGCTGGGTCCCCATTGGCCATTGTCCACCTTGAATTTATGGGATTGTCAACCTCCAATTGGCGTAAGTCTGGATTCCTAAACCAATCACCAGCAGAAGAGAGGGAATCACAGTAACTTATTTATACTAATGACAGTGGCTATGCTTTCTGGACCCCAGAAGGAAGATTATCGTGGCATGGAACAGAGCCCCCAGGCAATTGACAATGTGAAGAACAGACTTTAGTGATTTTAAGAAATTAGGGCTTTGGGGGTTATTTGCCATTGTAACCTAACCTAACCTAACCTATGTTATATAACAATAGACAAAGTAAGTATTGTAAACTACATTATGAAGGAGAGATGTGCCAATGTGGGTGCAAATGAGCTAAATCCTCTGTGAAAGTAGGAAGTCAGTACTTGATATTTAAAATGAAAATAAATAGTACAGAAAGTCATGTTATTTTGAAATTTAGAGGAAACTATGAAGAAAGAAAAAAATATGCTAAAAAAATTAAAAGTTATTGCCCAGGAAATAAGTCTAAGGTAGAAACAGGTGGGGCAGGAAGATTTTGGCTTTCATTACAAACTCTCCTGAAATTGTTTATGTTTGTAAGTAATGTGCTTGTATTCCTTTGATATATATTTTAAAATTTCTGTTTATTTGCCTTTATTTTATGCAAGCTTTAAAAAACGATCATTTTCAGGTCCTTGGAACATGGTCATTAAATCCAACTGACGTCTTTCTGGAAGTGAATTTGTGCTTTGGTTGACTCAGATCTTACATATCTAATTTACTCCTGAATAACATTTTACTTTTGACAACCTGATGGTCAAACTAGTAATCTGACAGCCAGATTCAAAATTATAAGAACAAAAGAATATTTGTGTTTATTCCATTTATTAACTTTTTAGAGAAAAAATACATCAAAAGGGTTTCTGGTGAGAAAATAAACTAATTTTTTTGTGTGTGAGATGATGAGGTATTTGCTCACCTGGGGATGTTCTTTAAAAGAACTTTGGAGGGGCTAGAGCTGCAAGTTTTTCACTAGGGAGTTTCTCTTGAATCATAGGCCTGAGCTGCTTTTACAAAGTCTCCTCTACCAGCATCGGAGTCTTCACAACACTTATACTGTTTGCCCTCTGTAAAGCCTACATCCCACTCTGCGTGGATGATATGGTCATCTAAGATGGTCCCATTTAGGAACCGTATGGCATTTTCAGCATCAGCTCTGTTGTAGTATTCTACAAAACAGAAACCACATGGTGTTTTCTTTATCTTATCCAAGCCCATGAATACATTTCTGACATCACCACATCTACTAAAGACCTCAAATATTTGCTCCTCAGATGTATACATGCAAATATTCCCCAAATATAGAGTGCAGCTTTCCTTCAGTAGTTTTTCATGCTCTCTGTTATCGGCACTGAAATTCTGGCTCTGGTCCTTGCTCATCTCCAGGTAGAAGTCGCTGCACAGAATCTTCAGGTCTTTGGACATGGTGCTCAGCAGGTCGTGATCAAGCTAGGCAGCAGTGACACCAACAAAACCCTAAAATTAATTTTTTAACAGACTAAAGTTACAAGGAATGAAGAAGAAATAAAAACCTATAGATACTTAATAGATTTGTGCCAAGATGCATACACACCTCAGCTCTTAATCAAGAGAATCATGTCAAGGCAAACCCCGAATGGAAAGTGCCAGGTCCCAAGAACATGGACATAAAATCCGACTTTGCAAGTCTTCCTGAAAGGTAAGTTATGCTGTCTTTGGTTGACTCATATCTTACATCCTTAATCTTTTCCAAATAATATATTTAATAATAGCATGGTGTTGGAAAATATGGCATAAAACAATAAAAATTGATCAAATTTTCATGGATAATGAGTACTACTATCATTTCTAATCAAGAACTAAACATCAGATAGGTCACATATATAATCAGGGTCAAAGTAAAAATACAATTGTGACATACTCTCTCATAATTTAAAGTAAATATGTGATTCAAGTTTACAATATACTGTCCATACATATTTGGAGATATATATATATATATATATATATATATATATATATATATATATATATAACCAAATATACCAATCCTATATAATAAAAGAATAATATGCAAATTGGCCATACCACCCACAAGCCATGCCCACCAGCCAATCAGGAGCGAGTAGGCAAATTAACCTAACCAACATAGCTGCGGCTACGGAGAGAGCAGGAGGCTTGGGTTTCCCCGGCAAATGGGGAGCCAAGCTTTCCGCCTGCCCTGGTCTGCCTTGGCCTCCATTTAAGGCTACAAAGTTTCAATTATAGAAGATAAATAAATCTCAACAAACATGGCAGCAGACACTGAGCTGGAGAGAGCAGGAGGCTTGAGTTTTCCCCAGCAATGGAAGAAGCCAAGTTTCCACAGCCCTGGCCTGCCTTGGCCTCTGCTGAAGGTTACGAAGTTTCAGTTATAGAAGATAAATAAATCCCAGATACCAGAGCCTCCACTTGGGTCACCAGGGTCGTGGCCAGCCTGCAAACCACCACAAGCCCCTCACCCAAGCCACCCCAAACCCCAAGGGAACCCCCACCCTGATCTGGGACACCCTTTAGGGCAAACTAGCCAGCCCCCACCTGTGCAACAGGCCTCTATCCTATCTAATAAAAGAATAATATGCAAATTGACCATCATTCCAACACACAAGATAGCTGCCTCCATGTGGTTAAAGATGACTGCCCCCATGTGGACACAAGATGGCCACCACAAGATGGCTAGCAGGGGAGGGAACTTGGGAGGGACCAGGCCTGCAAAGAAGGGCAGTTGAGGGTGATCAAGCCTGCAGGGGAGAGCAGTTGGAAGGGACCAGGCCTGCAGGGGAGGGCAGTTATGGGTGACCAGGCCTGCAGAGGAGGGCACTTAGAGTAAGGTGACCAAATCTTCCCACTTTTGGTGGGACAGTCCATATTTTTAACAATTTTTCCTGCATCCCACTGCATTTTTAAAAAGTCCCGATTTTGGGAAAGATTGGAAAGATTCTTTCCAAAAATTGGGACTTTTTAAAAATGCCATGGGACGTGGGAAAAATTGTTAAAAATCTGGACTGTCCCACCAAAAGCAGGAAGATCTGGTCACCTTAACATAGAGACAAACAGGCTGGTAGGGGAGCAGTTAGGCATCAGTCAGGCTGTCAGGGGAATGGTTGGGGGGGGGGGCGGTGGTGATCAGGCTGGCAAGCAAAAGTGGTTAGGGGCAATCAGGAAGGCAAGCAGGTGAGCAGTTAGGAGCCAGCAGTCCTGGGTTGTGAGAGGGATGTCTGAATGCCATGCAGGATTGGGCCTAAATGGGCATTTGGACATCCCTTGAGGGGTCCCAGGTTGGAGAGGGTGCAGGCTGGGCTGAGGGACACCCCCTCCCCATGCACAAATTTTGTGCACCGTGCCTCTAGTTCTATATAATAAAAGTTAATATGCAAATAGACCGAATGGCAGAACAACCAAACAACTGGTCATATGCTGACCACCAGGGGGTGCACGCAGAACATGGTGGGCATTGGCAGCAGGCAACAGAGCACGGAACATGGTGGACGTTGGCCGCAGCAGGATGGTGGAGCAGCTACATCAAGGTGGGATGCAGGTTGCTGTTATTGGGGCAAGCCTCTGGTGGTTACTGAAAATTCTTTGCTCCTGCGAACCACAGTCCCTCCTAGCATTCACACCTGATGCTGGCGTCAGCCCCACTTGCACCGGCTGCCAGTCCCAATGGCCCCTCAGGGCTTCTCCACCTCCCAATATTCCTAAAGGGGCATTGGGGCAGCAGCCACCGCTTGCCCCCACTGAGGATGTCAGCCCTGTTCCTACCTGGTACTGGTGCCAGTCCCAATTACTCTGCGTTTTCAGTGTGTGGGAGCAGTGGTGGTGAGAGCAGGGCTGCCAGCAGACAGGGGACCTGAGGCCGTAGCAGGAGGGACTGGGTGGGGGCAGAGAGGATGGGCCAAGACCCACCCCTGTGCCCACCATAGGCTCACAGCCCACAATTCCTTTCAAGGTGCATGAGTTCATGAACTGGGCCCCTAGTAGTTCTATAAAAATGAAAACTCTCTAGTATCATAATTTTGATATAAATTAAGATTAAATTTTATTAACAATAATTCCACTTGTCATATTAGACTTTAGAATGACTTTTATATAATTACTTGAATATTCCTGTTTTTAAAAACCTTCCCAGAGAATTTTTACAAGTGCCCTTTTCTTTCTTCACTAAATGTTCCTACTATGATCAGAGGCATTAAAAATAATTCAATTGGTTTTAGCTACACTTTCCAAAAATTGACATTCGTCCCTGCCCCCCATATTTTGTAATGATTCCCAAATTTTAGTGTGAAGGGAAAATCTGCAGAACCAGAAAAAACAAAAACAAAAAAACAAAAATGCATATTCTTTCAGATGGCCCTTAAGACATTCTAACTCAGTAAATTTAGAGCAAGACCAAATAACTTACATTAAATTTTAACCTGAACCCCTCAGTGCTCCAGATGCAAGTTGTCCAAGGACCACGCTTGGAGATTTCTCTTAAGCATTTAATGAGCTGTTTTTATTTGTCAGGCACTATATTATGAGCATATAAATGAAAAGGACACAGTGGAAGTAAAAATTTCAGAAAGAATGGTATAAGAGGAGAAGGGAACTCACATTTTCTAGGGATCTACTTCATGGTGTACACTGTTTGCATTTTCTACTATATCTTACAGGAGGAGAAGCAATGACTCAGCTTGGGGAAATCAGAGAATATTTCCAGGGAAGGGCTGCATGCACTGATTCTCAAAACACACACACACACACACACAGAGAGAGAGAGAGAGAGAGAGAGAGAGAGAGAGAGAGAGAGAGAGAGAGAGAGAGAGAGAGAGAGAGAAAGGAAGATGTAGAAATTTAGGGGACCAGAATTTTGCCCCTCTGCTCCTCTGTCTGAACCAGACAGAGAAAACATGTGCAAGGGAAGAATGTAGTCAAAGAAAAATAAAAGCATAGAAAACTGAAATGGAAGCCTAAATAAAGCCAGGTGCAAACAATAGTGCTGTAATTCATAACAATGAAATGAGGGCCCCTGCCTATTTAGATGTCAATTGAAGGGCAGTGGGAAGCCCAGTACCCAAAAATCATCTTGCTGACAGCCTGTAAATGATGTCTGAAAGTCTGCCAATGGAAACTCATATTTTGAATCATTGACAAATTGCCCCATTAAAAAATAAACATCCTTCTCATATAAGATTGGCAGATCAGAGAAAATGATAGCTATAGTGGATTTCATTTAATTCAGGTGTTGGATAAAGTTCCCCATAATTTCCTTGTAGATGAGTTGGCAAAATATAGGGTGTATGTTTCTGTTGTGTGTTGAAATGAGTTCAGAACTAACCATAACATCCAATGATTTGGTGTCAAACTATAAAGGAAGTTCTAGCAGTGAGCCAAAATGTTTTATTCTTAGTTGTGTCTTGTTCAGCTCCTTTATAATTTGGCTTACTACTAACAATAGCTTTAAAACTGGTCAAAGCAGCCCAAAGCTAGAATGGGTTGCCTTCAGGTACAATGAGCACTGGGATACCTCTGGAATACCCCTTGGCTATTAGTCAAACAGTGGAGAAGCCCTCTTTAATCAGTGTAATGTTAGGAGTCAAGGATGAATTTTGAAGTCAAAAGACCTCAGTTCAAATTTAAGCTTTACCACTTACTTGCAATATGACCCTGGGCAAAGTGCTTAGCCATACTGATTTCAAAAACTTTCCCCACACCTGAGGATAATTGCCTGGGGACAATTCAAGTCGGAATCCTATTAGTCTGTAGACAGAGGCGGTCTCTGGAGGCTTTGAGTCTTAGCCTGATATAATTAGTCAGAAACAGCCTTTAACACTGTCCTGCACTAAAGATTGAGAGGTATAGAGGACCTACCTAAAACATAGTTACAAACTCAGACAGTCAAAATGAGGAAACAAAGAAATGACCCCCAAATGAAATAACTAGTGAATTCTCCAGAAGAAGAGCTAAATGAAGCAGAGATAAAAAATTTATCTGAAACAGAGTTCAGAGTAATGATGTTAAAAATGCTCAACAGTATGAAAAAAGATATAGTAACTATGAAAAAAGAACAATCTGAGATAAATGATATAACACAAATAAATAACACATTAGAAGGAATACACAGCAGATTAGGAGAAGCTGGGAATGGAATCAGTGAATTAGAAGACAGGGTTTAAAATATCACTCAATTATAGAACCAAAAAGAAAAAAATAATTAAAAAACAGGAGGACAGCTTAAGGGATCTGTGGGACAATGTGAAACGTGCAGAAAGGGAGAAAAGAATAAAGAATGTATTTTAAAAATAATGGTAGAAAACTTCCCTAACCTGGTAAAGGAAAAAGTCACACAAGTTTAGGAGGCACAGAGAACCCCAAACAAGAAGAACCCAAACATGCCCATGCTCAGACAGATCAAAATTAAAATGCCAAAAATTAAAGACAAAAAGATAATCTTAAAGGCAGAAAGAGAAAAGAAAAATGGTACCTACAAAGGAGTTCCCATAAGGCTGACACCTGATTTCTCATCAGAAACTCTACAGGTCAGAAGAGAATGGCATGAAGTTCTTAAGGTAATGGAAAGCAAGGATCTGAGACCAAGATTACTATATCCAGCAAGGCTATCATTAAAAATAGATGATCAAATAAAGATCTTCTCAGGGAAAAAAAAAAAAAAAAAAAGCAGCTAAAGGAGTTCATCACCACCAAGACAGTATTTCACGAAATGCTAAAGGGGATTGCTGTAAGGGAATGCTGAAAAAAAGAAACAGAGAGAGAGAGACCTAGCCATACAGAATTAAAATAGCTATAAATAAGTACCTCTCAATAATAACCCTAAATGTAAATGGATTAAATGTTCCAATCAAAAGGTATAGCATAGCTGAATGATACAAAAGCATGACCCAAGTATATGCTGTCTACAAGAGACCCATCTCAAAACAAAAGACACACACAAGATGAAAGTGAAGGGATGGAAAAATAATCATATGCAAATGGAAAACAAAACAAAACAAAAAAGCTGGAGTAGCAATACTCACATCCAACAAAAAAGACTTTAAAAGCATCATGCTAAGTGAAATAAGCCAATTGGAGAAAGATAAATATCATATGATCTCACTCATTTGTGGAATATAATGAACAACATAAACTGAAGAACAAAAATAGATCCAGAGGGGGGAAAATATACTGGAATATAATAGAAGTAATCCTGTTATTTGCAGATTTTTAATGTTTCCTACAACTTTTGTGATATACTATGTTAGTACAGTTTTGGTAATATTATAATACTTAAAATCCATTTATACTTGAAATATTGTTTATTGCATGTAATATTATTATATGCAAGATATTTTTCTTGAATAATTGGTGTTTATTGCATTACCACTATCATATTTAAAATCATTTTTCTTGAGATATTAATGTTTATTGCATGTAACATTATTATATTTAAGATAATTTTTCTTGAAATATTAAGGTTTATTGCATGTAACTTTATTATATTTAAAATAATTTTTCTTGAAATAAAAAAATGAAAAAAATAAGCTATTTAAAAAGTTTTAAAAAAGACATGATGAAGAGTCTGGACTAATATATTATAGGAACACAAAGAAAAGACATATCATATAGATACTAAGAAGACAGACTTAACAGGTTTGGGCGACTGGTTGGACAAAGAGTCTAGGATGACTCCCAAGTTTCAGACCTGGACAACTATATGGATAGAGGTCTGAGTCACCAAAATGGAGATTTTGACATGGATAGAGGAGTGAAAGAATTGAATAACAAAGACATATTTATGACATGCTGAATTTCTTTTTGAAGTACCTGTGAAACATACCATGTCCTATGTGTTAAGCTGCAATTGAGTGTTCAGGTTTCGAGCTCACAAAAGAAGTCTGAGGATATAAATACAGATTATGGAGTCAACAGAAAAACAGATAAGACCATGGAAATAGATAAAGACGATTTAGGAGAAAGGCATAGAATGAGACAAATTCTGGGAAAGACCAGCATTTAAGGGGTATCAGAGAAAAATCCATAAAGGAGCATAATAAGGAGTACCAGAGAGGAAGGAAAAGAACCAGGAGGGGAGCAGCATCACCAAAGCCAAGGAATATGCACTTTCAAGAGAGGCATGAAGATAGAAGTAGAGTATGAGTTAAATGCAGCAGAGAAAGGTCCAGTAAAATAAAGACTTAAATTTGTTAGTTGGATTGGCAATCAGGATGTCATTGGCTTCCTTAACAAGAGCAGTAACAGTGTTATTCTTGTGTCAGAAAAACCAAACTGGGTTGGGGTGGGGCTTAGTTTTGAATGAGGGTCTGAGGAAATGGAGACAGTGACTCTAGACTACTCTTTTGAATAATTTCCTTGATAATGGAAGAAAACAAATAGGGTAAGCAGCAGTTAATGACAGAGCCAGGAGAGTTTTGTTTATTTCTTTTTTTAATTGGAGAAGGTTGAGCATACTAAATGAAAGAGTGGTTGAAGATACAGACAAAAGAGGGAATAACTGATGAAGAAAGGTCCCCAAGGAGGTGGGAGACAATGAGCTCCAAAATATAAATAAATGAATTAGCCTTGAAGAGAAGTTATGCCTATCATGCAAGATAAAGAGAAAGGAGGTTAAGACATGTAGGGACACAGCTCTGTGGCAGGGTGGAGTAAGGGCAGGAAAATGAACGTTAGCATCTGATGGCCTAGATTTGCAGAATGAAATAAGAGGTGAGGTCATCTTCTGAGAATAAAGTGAAACATGGGAATAGGTTGGTGAAGTGGAGTGGTGATGAAAAGGATTGAAAGGATGATGCTTGTAGACAGGTCATTTACAAGGACATTAAAATCAGTCAGGATGGTGGCCAGAGTTGGAGAGACTATAATTGAGGTGCTGAGGTCCTCAATAAGTGAGAGACCTGGAGGACAGTAGATGGAAGAAGGTGACTGTACCATCTCCTGGTTCCATGAGGTAAGAGAACCTCTATCACTGAACCTTTGGAGAGGCTGCTTGGTAAATATTAAGTATCTGACCCAAAGTACATGCTGGATAAATGTGAAGAATTGACTTACCCTTTAAGCCAATATGATTGTAAAAATGCATTAGGAGATCACAGGAAGGAACAGTCTTAATGGACTAAGGGTTGATCAAACTGCACATGGAGCAGTATGCCCATTTCTAAGGACCTTATTTTAAAGTGAACATTTACAAACTATAGTGCATCTAGATAAGGCTCAATAAACTACCAAGTACTTATTAAGAAATGGGCATCTTTGATCTAGCAAAGAGGTGGTTAAAAGAGGATATGACAGCTGTCATGAAACATCTGAAGGGTTATCTCTGCCCCATATAGTAAAAATTAGATTAATGGATAGAAGTTGCAAAAAGAAGATTGCAAGTGTTTTTCAGCACAGTTTCTTATTTATCCACTGATGAAATGTGAACCTATCTAGTGTATTCAAGTGGAGGCTGGATGAACACTTACCTGTGAAGGGAGTTAGAAAGGCCACAGAGAGAGAGAAAATGGAAAAAGCAATTGAGTCATTGTGGACTACAGATCATCAAGTTGATTTATAGACACTGTGAGAACTATTTCCTACTTTTAAAAGTAGAGCTTGGCTAGAATAGAAGGCCCTCCCTGACTCGTTATTGGGGAAGAATGAGTCAGAGAATCTAAAAATAGAAGAAAAGCTTAAATGCCTCAAAATGATCACGATCAAAATCTTAAGGAGAGGAAGAAAAGAAGGTAGCAAGATAACAAATAATCTTTCAGGAAAAAAAATTTCTGGCCTTCTGGAATTGGTGGGAGGACTCTGCCAATGGCTGCCTTAAACTAATGCTTGGTATTATTTCAACTATGCAAAAAAAAATAAGGATCTGGTCTCTAAAATGCCAGGCTGTTTCCTGCTCCAGATGAAGGCAGTAGCTCTAAGAAAGGAAATTAAAAAGAGCCCAGATAGCCCTCATCGGTTTGGTTCAGTGTAGGCCTGCGGACTCAAGGGTCCCAGGTTTGATTCTGGACAAGAGCATGTACCTTGGTTGTGGGCACATCCCCAGTAGGGGGCGTGCAGGAGGCAGCTGATCAATGTTTCTCGCTCTTTGATGATTCTACCTTTCTATCCCTCTCCCTTTCTCTCTGTAAAAAATCAATTAAAAAAAAATATATATATATATTTTAAAAAGAGCCCAGATGGCTTGGCTCAGTGGTTGAGCATTAAACATATGAGCCAAGGTACCGGTTCAATTCCCAGTCAGGGCACATGCCTGGGTTGTGGGCATGATCACCTGTAGGGGTTGTGCAGGAGGCAGCCAATCAATGATTCTCTTCTCATTGATATTTCCATCTCTTCCTCTCCCTTCCTTTCTGAAATATTTTTTTTAAGAGCTAGGACAGCAGTGTTATATGTCAAAAGAATATTCCTAGTGGTAGAAAGAGAGAGCTGAGAACAGCTGTTGAGACCTAGAATCCGGTGGCCAGAGATTTAGTTTGTGCCAAGAGACACTAATGCCTTATTGAGATTGCTTAGAGCTATCTAGTGGTAGATGTTCATATGCATTTAAGACCTATATTTTAAAGTGCAGTTGAGCATAATGTAAAACAGATAGGCAGAGCCAATGCAGAGGCAATGGCCTGAGGACAGCCTACAGGAGAAAAGAGAATATTTGGTGACTATTTAGTGTAACAGCTGATCTTAATTAAATTAGGAATGAGGTATTAATGATACTTAAATTTTTTGTCTATTTGTTATGTGCACCATATAAGCCTTGCTATTCAAAACATCAGCCATGAACCAACAGGACCATCACTTGGGAGCTTATTAGGAATGCAGAATCTCAGGCGCCTTTCCAGACTTGCTGAGTAATAGTTTGCATTTTTACAAGCATCTGGTGATTTGTATGGACAGTACAGTTAAGAAGCACTGCTGTACCTGGTTTCATAGTTGAACTTTTGCCTAGCAAAACTTTTTGTTCCTCCTTCCTTTTCTCCCTCTCTCTACTGCTCTTGATTTCTCTCATCTTTGCTTCCTTTGTGAAATAATAAACAACTCTAATCATGGCTGATAGTCTTAGGAATAGTTCTTATTATACTCAGATAAGGAAAAGGGTCGCTGGGTACATATTGTAAAGCAATGGTTTGGCAAGTGGGAAAACACTGACTCTGTTTCCAATTGTGCTACCAGAATATAACTTTCATCAAGCTCATTAACTTTCTGAGCTTCAGTCTCTTCATCTGTAAAATAAAGGTTATTATAGTATTTACTACATAGTGCTGTTGTGAGGATGAAATTCAGATCAGGTATGTCAACTGCCTGGCACAGTGCCTGACACAGAGTAAGTGCTCAGTATATAGTAGTTATTATTAATGAAAGCCATCAGTTTTGAAGTAAAGTCAGAAAAAATAAAGAACTAGTGCTACAGCCCTCCAGCCTTCCAAAGTCCATGAAATTCCTTGAGAGCCTCCATGAAAGTCTCACCTACCTCATCTAATTCTGCCTCCCTGATTCTAGGGCCAGCCAACAGTCAAGCTAAAGCATTTCTTACTCCATTGACCCATCTTCTGTTTTTTGCTGAATTAGTAAGATTTCTTCTTTTTCATTGCAAATTAGCCACAGTACATTAAAGCTAAAAAAAAAACAAAAAACTTTTGTGGGCTGGCCTGGAACTATGGAAAAATGCATGTCACCTTCCAAACAATTGACTACAGAATGAACTTTGAGATCTCACCCTGTGTACAAGTTGGAGGCTGCCTAATGTCAATATTGGAATGGTGACAAAGGGCTAGATAAGCCAAGTCCAGAATTCCAGAGGTGACAGAAAGGTAAATAAGAATGCTCTAAGGAGTAGAAATTAGGGCAAATAGATCAATCCGAGTGCTCAGTGTCAAGATTTCAAAAATTAATACAAGAAGGGAGAGATACCTCTGGAAGTATATTAAACAACAACAACACAAACCATTTTTTATTTTATTTTACCTATTGTTTGTAGACCCCCTAATCATTGGGGATCTACAAACAATAGCAAAACCTCACAAGAGATCTCTGCAAGATGGTTGCCTTCCTCCTGCCCTGCTCTCTATAATTTGCATAAATTCTAAGCTTATATAGTAAAATATAAAGCAGTGGCCCCACCCCCCAATCTTCCTCACCCCATACCCTGACATCCAGCTTCCAGGTTCAGTCAGCTTCCCTCTGCCCTTACCCTTCTCTCCAGAGGATATCTAGGTTTTGGGAAAATACAACACAGGTTTGTGTTGTTGTTTTTTCCCTTACAAAAAGCAAGAGAACTTCTGTATTGGGTAAAATGAGATGACTGGTCAAAACAAGATCCCCAAGATGGAAAGGGGTGAAAACCTAGTAACAAAAGACAATGGAAAAGCCAAGGACTTTGGTGCCTTCTTACCGAAGTCTTTAGTGAGAAGATCAATTATATCCAGGGGAATTCTGGATTATTAGGTCAGGAAGCTAACAATGTCTAATTTCCACCAATTTAAAATGCCCACTAAAATATCCATGAAGCTCTGAAAAAAATGTAGAGTTGCACTAGCTAGGGAAACTGGGAGGTGGGGTAATGACTGCCAACTTCTAGTGGGGAAGGAGTTTCTGCTGGCTTTTATGGAGAGGTTGGGCTAAGGAGCATACTTGTGGTCTATATACAATATACCCTGTGATCCGGACAATGAAAGTGCCAAAAAAGATAGGGAAAACTTTTGATTCACTTCTACTAACTGTTTCCAGCTTAGCAATACAGGGGTTGTACTAATCTGAAAACCGGAGTCTATCCCATTAATAAATTTATAAATTTATAAATAATTTTATAATGTAATTATAAATAAGAAGGGAATTCATAAAAACTGTAACTATTTTCTAAGGCAACCAGGGTTCTGCTTCATTTCTTCTACCATTAGCTCCTCTATTTTCTATATACTTTTGGAGACTACAACTTGAGTACACCACATGGTCAGTGACCGTGGTAGTGATGGTTGGGCCAAGGAAAATCTCCAAATATAAGCCTGCTTGGAGGCATCATATCTGAAATAATGTAACAGGACAAACTGCAGAGTCAGACAACCCAGAAAATCAGAGACAAAATATTCCATCTCAGTGCAATAGAACCTAAAAATAATAAAACCACCACCAACACTATAAACTGCCCCATTCACTGCACATTTTTGTGTCAGACACTATCTTAAATACTTTACATACATTATCACATTTATTCCTCAAAGCAAACAGAAGATATCACTCAAATTTGTTTAAAAGTGTTAGGTAATAATAATAATAATATCTATCATTTATTGAGTCCTTATTATCTGTTAGGCACTAACTGTCTTATGTCCACTATCTCATTAGATGAATGCCTACTAGGCATTAGAAAATGGGCTCAGCCTTCCCAATTCATTTTTCAAGGCTCAGTTTAAGCATCACCTCTTCCAGGAAGCCTTCCTAGGCCCTTATAATCTGGGGTAGGTATGCCCACTCTGCATTCCTCCCATCACCACCCTGTGCTTCTTTCTATCACAACTTTTATCTCATAACACACATATAAACATACTCCAATACCAAACTCTGAGTTCCAGAAGAAAACATTATAGAAATTATGATGCAATGATATATTACTTCTATAAAACAGTTTTACAAAGAGAGAAGTTAAAATAAAAGTTGCTTTTGGATGGCAGAATTGTTAGTGAATTTTGAGACTTTTTTTTTGCCATATTTTTTTTTATTACAGTTGATATACAGCATTATATTACTTTCAGGTGTACAGCATAGCAATTAGACATTCATAAGACTTACAAAGTGATCACCTCAAGAAGTCTAGTACCCAACTGATACCATAGTCATTACAATATTATATATATATATATCAGCCTAAACGGCCATTCAACCATCCAACTGGTAGCTATCTCTATATATATAAGCCTAAGTGACTGTATGACCATTCACTATGATGCGCACTGACCACCAGGGGGCAGATGCTCAACGCATAGGCATGGAAACATGAAACAGACAGATGGATCTCAGAGGAAAGGGGAGAAGGGAGAGGACAGGAAGAGATTAACCAAAGATCTTATATGCATCTCTAGAGGCCTGGTGCATCCGTGCACTGGTGGGGTCCCTTAGCCTGGCCTGCAGGGTTCAGGCTGAAACTGGCAGCCTGACATCCCCCAAGGGGTCCTGGATTTCGAGAGGGCATAGGCCAGGCCAAGGGACCCCACCAGTGCACAAATCCAGGCAATGGGCCTCTAGTTGACTATTTTCCCTATAGTACACGTTACATCCCATGACTACTTATTAACTGGAAAACTGCACTTCTTAAACCCTTTATCTTTTTCCCCCATTTTCCCCCAAGCTCCTTTTTTATCTGGTGATCATCAATTTGTCCTCTGTATCTATGAGTTGGTTTCTGTTTTGTTTGTTCATTTATTTTGTTTTTTAGATTCCACATATAAGCAAAATCATATGGTATTTGTCTTTTTTCTGTCTGACTTATTCACTCAGCTTAATACCCTCTAGGTCCATACATGTTGTCATAAATGGTAAGATTTCATTGCTTTTATGGTCTAGTACTATTCTATCACATATATGTAGCACATCTTCTTTATCTATTCATCAATTGATGGACACTTATGTTGCTTCCATATCTTGGCTATTGTAAATAATACTTCAATGAACACAGGGGTGCATGTATCTTTTTGAATTCGTGTTTTGGATTTCTTTGGCTGACTACCCAGAAGTGAGACTTCTTTAATATCTAAAAAACAAGCTGTAAAATAAGGTCAAGTCATAGGCTTATTATGAGGAATAAATGGTAAACAATTGTAAAGCCTCTTAGCATAGTGCCTTGCATATAGTAAAGGTTCACTCATGTAACTATTGTTATCAATATTATAAGGTGTTTGGTCTGGAATAAAGACTTAAAAATTCAGAGGATAATAACATCCTGCATTAGCAATTTTCTAAAATAATCATGTATTTTATAATAAAAATATTTAGTTTATACAAGCAAAACATACTAATTTTTTGGCAAATAATAAAACTAGAAAGTCCTGCCCTGGCTCATGTAGCTCATGCGGTTGGGCATCGTCCTGTGCACTGAAAGGTTGCTAGTTCAATTCCTGGTCAGGGCACATGCTGGGTTGCAGGCTCAATCCCTGGTGTGGAGCATGTAGGAGGCAGTTGATAGATGTTTCACTATCATATCAATGTTTCTCTCTCACACTCTCTTTTCTTCTCCCATCCTCTCTCTCTAAAAATAAAAAAAAAAATTTTTTTTTCACAAAACTTAGAAAATATACCTCCTTCACTTCTTTCCCCCCACACCTAATCCCACCTCCTCCTTAGAAGTAACCATTTCAACACTTCTAGTTGGAATCCTTCCACAGGGGGGGATGTATTTGAATTTAAGCAAGAGAAAAATGTGTGAATTCTGAATACAGTAAATCCAAGTTGTAATAGGAGGATGGGAAACCAAATGATAGTAAAATAAATCAGTACTTAAAGATCTAAAAATTAGATATTCTTGAGTACCAGGGCCTTATACTATTACCACTACTATTTTTTTAAAAAAAAAATTATTAAAATGGTAATCATTTATTAATCTTTATGGGGAAAAAGTAAAGTGTCCCTCACCTGAGATTAAGAAAATAACACTGATAAAAGTGCCATTTCACACACCTTTATATGCAAATACCTGGATAAAGTATGCAAAGTTGTACTGAATTATTAACAATACTATTTGAGAGCAAGGACTGCAAGAGAAATGTCAAGGGGACAAAATCTTGAGTTTAATGGAGCCAAATGCCAAGAAGAAAACCAGGGCTTCGTCCCAAGGTTATTCATCAAGATAAGAGAGCTAAGGCAAATATAAGAACAAAAGGTTCCCCCAGTTCTTACAACACAACTTAAACAAACATTTATGGAGCTAATATATTTTGTTATAAAGTTTAACATTAAATCATTATAAACAGAAGGGAAATTCATAAAAACTGTAATTAAAAAACAATTCAGTTGGCCATAAGTCTACATAATGCATATGAAATTTCATATTCAACTATGTCCTCTGGCTTTTACCCAAGAACATTAAAAAAAGATAACAAAGAAGAAAAGGGAAAATTAATGTATAATTTTAAAAGAAAATACATTGAAAAAGAGAAAGGGGAAAATTAACATACATAAAAGATTGGCTTTTGAGAGATCAAACCAAAGAATGCTCAGCAGTCTGTGAGAACACAGGTACTATATTCTTAGCTCTGGTGGTTTGGACAGTGAACCCCAAATGCCTCTTTCATCTCTGATCTTGGGATCCTGTCAAGAGCCAGAGGTAAAGCTTGTTTCTGATTTTCGGGTCACTACAGCAGAGAGATAACTACCCTCCCTCCATTTCTGGAATCTGTGGGGATATATAACATCCACAGGGCCTTATAGACCCCACATAAGATCTGTTGGGAACAGGAGTGATTGGCTGTCCTTTTATCTTGATCACAGGGCTGATGCTTGTGGCACATGGAGGGAATTTCAAATTATGGAAGTCCAATCTACAAGGACTCAGGCAAGTGTAGCGCCACTAGAAAGAAGATGGCTCTGCCCAGATTGGTGTCCAGGTGTATCACTTGGCCATGGACCCTCTTAGTGTAAAGCAGTGGTTCCCAACGTGGGGCACACTCTCCACAGGAAGAGACGATTTGATTTTTAAGGGGGGCAAGTCAAGAATGATTTATTAACAGTGAATTTTTTGCATTTCTTATGGTTCTAGGGGCCTCATATACAGTATATACATATAAAGTGACATATTTATGCACTTAAGTCCTCTATTATATGTTCTGAAGCTTTCTTTGCCATTTTTTCATATCACTTCATATTATTGTTATTTTTAAAACAATTTCATAGTGATTTCTTCCTCAGCACTTTAACTGTCCTTTTGTTCTTTTATTTTTCTCTTTCATGGATGCCATGTTCTTTGAAAGCTTGTTTAGACCAAGTTAATGGCCTTTTATGCTTCCTCCACGGAATAGGAGTTCATTTTTTTAAAATAATAAGAATTATATGTGACAGGGGGAGGGGCATCAGGATTTTAAACATGTTTAGGAGGGGCATGGCCAAAAAAAGGTTGTGAACCACTGGTGTAAAGCAGTGTTTTTCAACCTTTTTTGGGCAAAGGCACACTTGTTTCATGAAAAAAATCACGAGGCACACCACCATTAGAAAATGTTAAAAAATTTAACTCTGTGCCTATATTGACTATATATAAAGTAATTCTCTTGAATAGGAATCAAATAAACACAAAGAAAGTATTTTATAATTACTTTATTATGAAATATTAAGTAAACAAAATAGTGAAAAATTATAAAATTCTTGTCTTGTCTGCACCTACGGCACACCAGGCAACATCTCGCGGCACACTAGTGTGCCGCGGAACAGCGGTTGAAAAACGCTGGTGTAAAGTATCTGTCTTCTCTTTCCTCCTACTCTCAGAACCAATGCATTGTGGATTCCACTAGGAGGCACCTCTGGCTTCTCCCAAAGATATCTATGTCCCAGGCAGAAAACGTTCAATGTTTAAACACAAGATGGCAATATATACTGCTTCTACTGCAAGGGCCTTGGCCTTGTGAAGGGAGCTGAAGGGGGGTGGGGAGTGCTGACTGAAACTGAAATCCATTTGAATTTTATGTGAAAATTGGACATCATAAATATTTTGAATTTTTTGAGGAGCCAATAATTATTTAGTCAAAGTATTCCAAGTCTCCAAGTCTTAGAAGTCTACCACAGCACACATCCCTACATCTCACAAAGCTGGGGTATGACCCAGTCACCAATCTGCCTTGCTCTCCACAAAGCTCCCCTTTCACCTTAAGTCAGGGGTTCTGGAACCTTCTCTTCAGAGCCAAGAACCCCTCAGCTGGCAGTTTCAGGACACTCCTGTGCTCCTGTAGAACCAATCACCACAGGTCTTAATAGGGTAAGGCTAAGGGCAGAGGTCACCTACGTTGGCAGATGAGGAAAAAGAAGCGGGAGAGAGCAAGTTTGAAAAGTGGGGAAAGAAAAGTGAAGAGAAATGGACAAAACTGAGGCGAAAGAGGGGGTGTGCTGAAGTGAGGAAAGGAAAGGGAAAATAAAATGAGGGGGGAAAAGGGGAAGAAAGAAGTACATGACAGAAAAAGAAAAATTGGGGCAGAAAGGGGTAAATGAGGAAATACAGAAAAGGAGAAAAGGAAACGAGTAAAGAAAGGGGGCAAAAAAGAAAAAAAAAGCGGAAATGGATAAAGAAAGAGGAAAAAAAAGAAAGAAAGAATGGGAGGAAAAGCGCAGAAAGACTGAAGTGAGTGAGGAGAGAGGGGCAAACTGAGGAGAGAGGAAAAAAAGAGGGAGAAGAGGCTCGGCAACAGAAAGCCTGCCGGGGAGCTCGCATTCCCGGAAGCCCGGACAGCGATCTCCTCAGGCGGGGCTCGGGGAAGAGAGGAGACAGCAAGTGGGGGGAGAGAGGGAAAGAGAAGTGAAGTGAGAAGGAAGGGACAAAACTGAGGAGAGTTTTATCGTGCTTCTGTGAGTTTCGTTTAAGGCATTTACTGGGTAGTCCTGAAGTGTGTCCCACACGCTCAGACTTTGTGCAGGAGCAGACGTTTCTCTTTGTCCCACCCCCGCCCCAAAGAGGTTTGTGGAGGCCGCGGCGTCGGCTGTAACTAGTAGGGCTCTCCAGGGCGGCCTCTCTCCTGTAGGGGGACCCGTCCGCGGTGGGATCGGGATATTCGCCCTCCCACCGAGCGGGAGGACAGGGTGCTGCGGCCCCCCGCCTGGCTACTCTTCCATTTCGGGCGGAGGATGCGTCGCGAGGGGCGAGAGAGCCTGAGCTGAGGCGGCACACCGAGCGGCCGGGGTGCGAGCCGCCCGCGGGGCGAGGGCGCGTGGGTGCGGCGGGGCGGGGCGGGGGTTTGGGGGCCGGACCGAGCGGGCTCAGGGCCGGCGCCCGCCCCGGGAAGCTGGAGCGGACTCCTCAGCCCCCGGGGGGAATTTACTCGCTGCCACGGCCGTGCAGGCTCCGGGGCGTGCGGCTCGCTAGCTCGCTCGCTCACTCGCTGGGCTCCTGCCACCGTTCCGCCGGCGCAGCCCAGGGGAGCCCGAGAGCGGGTGAGCCAGCGAGTGGAGGAGGGAGGGAGGGAGCGAACAGGGGGAAAAGAGGGCTCGCCCCGGCTCCCCCTCTGCCCTGCCGCCCTGCCGCCCTCCCTTCCTGCTGCCACAGGTCCGCCCCGAGTCTTGCTCACACTTGGGAAACTTGGGAAGACGCCGGGGCAGAGTGTGGCACCTCAGGGGCGGCCCGGGCCTCTAGCGGAGGGAGGAGGAGGAAGAAAAGGAAGTGAGCCCCAAGGATCCGCTCCGAGCTGTTTGTCCAGCTGTTTCTATTCGAACCCAGAGCAGCCCTGCCAGAAGGGGGCCAATTCGAGGGTGGTTAGCCGGAGGCACTAATTTCCAACTCTTCTCTCAGCTTGCCTTTTCCAGACACGCTGGAGTCTCCTCAGGCCAACCCGGCGGACGCGCACCTGCCAGCCGCCCCAGACCTGGCAGGCCAGGCGGCCCCCGAGCCCGAGAAGATGGCCCAGCCCAAGACCGACTGCCGCTCACCTGTCGGTCTCGACTGCTGCAACTGCTGCCTGGACCTGGCCCACCGAAGTGGGCTCCTGGGAGACAGCAGTGGGCAGAACAAGAGCCCAGGCAGCCCCACCGTGAGCAACTTTCGGCAGCTTCAGGAGAAGCTGATCTTTGAGAACCTCAACACCGACAAGCTCAACAGCATAATGCGGCAGGATTCGCTAGAGCCCGTGCTGCGAGACCCCTGCTACTTGCTCAACGAGGGTATCTGCAACCGCAACATCGACCAGACCATGCTCTCCATCCTGCTCTTCTTCCACAGGTGGGTGTCTGAGCAGATGGGTGGGCATGCGTCCTGGCTCGCACCAGCTTTGTTGTACCTCGGGCAAAAGGGGCTCCCAGGAATTTCATGAGGGGCACTAAGGAGGCTGGGCTCTCAGGCTGCTGTGACCGACCCCAAGGGCTATCTAGAGTCCTGCGGGGTGGAGGGGATGTCTGGCAGGTGGGAACTCTGTAAGTGCGCCTGCAAAGGCTTTCCTAAGAAGGTGCTGGAGCCTAGAAAGTGGCTAGATCCCTAGATGTTTTGGAAGTAGCTGGGGGCACCCCCTCCTGCAATGCATAATTTCCGCTGCCACTTTGGAAATTCTTCTGTGAGATGCTCTTAGGATCTGAGTTCCACCCTTCACAAAAGCCCATTTCTAAGTATGCAAACTCAGATTGAAACTTTGGGGGCTTTGAAATTACTGAATGCCACTGACTGACAGTGAGGCCAGAGAAAATATCAAGACAAACTTAAGAGGCTGCTGATGTGCAGCAGGTGGGAAATAAGAAAAATTATGCAGCCTTGAGAATTTCTTGAGACTGGATAGGATACCCCCACCTCCTCCATGTCACGTCTTTCAATTTCCAATGATGGCTAAAAGCAGCCCAGAGAGCATCCTAGGATGGGAGGGTGGATGAATCCATGTCATCGCAGATGTTTGTTGGGGTGTGGAGAGTGAGGGCCAGACTTTCTAGAAATCCTGCTGAAGGGCAAAAGGAAGAGATAGGGGAGGAAATAAAGAAACACATTGGAAAGCCCCAAGGTGTCTATAAGGTAGTCCTCTAGTCTGAGACAGTCTGGTCAGAGCCAGTCTTGGGGGTACAACTGAGGCAATTTGAGACAGGGGAGGCAACTTCAGAAAACCCAATTGCAGTGGGTTTGGTGTTTTTGGAACCATTATAACAGGGTAGAGGTGTGCGTGTCTGTGTGTGTGTGTGTGTGTGTGTGTGTGTGTGGTGTGCATTTTATTTTTTCTCAATGATGCAGGTTAAATGCATGAAAGAGAACCCCGTAGTGGAAGACCTGGGTTATATGTAGTACAAGTTATAGCCCTGCCTCACTGTATGAACTGCAAGTCACCTGACTTCTCTAGTCTCTAATGTACCTTCTGGTTCTGAGAGTCCAGGTCATTGGCAAGTGGTATGCTCAGACAAGGTAATAAGAAATCGTGAGCACCACAGAATACTTGATAATTGGACGGTTTTTCAGTGAGGCACAAAAAGGGAATTTTAAAAGCAATCAAAATAGGCAGGAGCTACCCTCACTTAAGTGTTCAGACCAGGTTTACCACTGCAACCCCTAAAGTTTCAGGAGGGAACAAGCAGGGCTTCTGAATATGTTAGCATTATCATAACAAGTTGTATTTCTCAGGTATTTTCCACCCCATCAAAGCTCTTCATCATTTATTATTTCACATTAGGTACAAATGTATTTCATTGTCTTAAAAGACCAAAAAAACCAGGCCTCATTGTAGTGTGTTTTTAGGGAATCTTCATTTTGATGAAAGATTAGTATAACTGTATTCAGATCACACCTGCTGTAACCCCACGGAGCAAAAGCCCTAACAGGCTCCTAACAATCCAGCTCAGCTTGGTAGGAGAGTGGCAGTGGGGGAGGGGTGATGGAGATACCTAGAAAGAACTCCTGTCACATTTGCACTCTTTTAACTAGGAGAGAAACTGCCCCCAAACGGCCTTATTGATGTGTAAGAGGAGACACATCCTCAGTTGGGTTACTAGGCTCGGGACCTAGGACAGTTGGATCTACGTGAATGAGGTGTGAGACTGAGGTATGAGACCAAGAGACTGAACGTGTTCACTTGTGCCACACCTTGGGAGGCTTTCTGGCTGTCTGGGTTTCTCCAAATGGTAAGACCTACTTTGTCACCTAGTCCATTGACACCTGTCCATTGGGGTTTGGTTATTGGCAAAGCATATAAATAATATAGGGTAGGGGCGTGGGGGTATTGAGGGCATTGTTGGAGGGAGCAGAGCAAATTGTTGGAAATGTGGACCTGAGCACTTTGACTCCTGGGATCAGAGGAATTCAGTGTCCAAAACAGATAAGCCTTTCTTTCTGTAAGGCTGGGGAGTGTGACAGGGGCCTGTGGTAACAGCCTTCTAGTTCTAGCAGGACAAAATAGTTCTTACTTTTTTCTTGATAACTGAGATATTTGAGGTTGGGAATTCTGAATTTGCTTTAGGTTTTACCTAGAATGACATGCTCATTAGCAGAAATAGGAGACCATTATTGCTGGTCATGGGACTTTTCCAATATCTGAGCTGGAAAGACTTCTCCTGAGAGAAAATTTTATCTTTCTTACTTCATTTATTCCCTGGATTTCTGTATTTATACTTAAGTCATCAATTTCATTTCTGTTCCATTTAATGCTTTGTTATTTCAAATTCTTGTTGGGGTGTGGTGTATTTTTCCCCTTTAATTTATCTACTTTCAAGGCTACCTTTTCTGGAGAAGAGACTCTCCCTGCCCCTCCTCCTGCAGTCCATTTTCCTCCTGGAAGGGTTCCTATATTTTTGGGAGGGGAGAGGCACATTCTTGATTTCTGTCTGGTTATCTCCCTTGACCCTTCCCTTGTTCTCAGCTTAGTTCCCAGTGTCCTTGGAACACAAGAAAATAAGCAGTTTGAGGGTAGGTGGTGTGTTTTATACTCATTTGGTCTTCCTTGGATTTCTTAGTTATATAGCCCGTATGAAATAAAGTTTTTTTTTGTTTAGATGACTGCTTAATTGTTGGTGTAACAATTGTAAAATGTAAAAAAGCAACTTTAACCTACTCTTGGAAAATCCTTATTAAGGTTTAAATGTGATTTTGTATTTGTTTTCTGTTTGAACCATGTGTGTAACTCTAATAGTCTGGGAGAAGTCCTGGTGGACATTGCTGTATGTATACTCATAACTCAGTGGTAATGGGCATGTGGCTTGTTGGTATGTAAATGGTTTCTCTAAACTATTGAGAGGTGTGTTTTACTAAACACCATCCCTTTAATCTTGTGTTAGGTAACTAATAACTATAATAGATTAATAGCTAACATTTATTGAGCATTTACAGTTTGCACTAAGCATTATATCTGCCTAATCTCATTTAATATTTATACCAACCCATGAAATGGTTACTATCACCCTTCTTCATTTTATAACAAAGAAAATTGAGGCTTGGGAAAATTAAGTAACTTGCCCAATACCTCACAATGAAAAGCAGACGAAAACTCCACCTAAGATCTGTCAGACACTAAATAATTGTCTATTAAGAAAAAATTGTTAAGCAGAGGTAAATATTACCTGAGAAACTAACCAAATGTTTAAAATATCCTTATTAGGTAGGGTGACCAACCATACCTTTCTGGGCCATGGGACTTTCAGTGTTTAAACTCCAACAGTCCCAGGGAAACTGGAATGGTTGGTCACCCTGTTATGAGGGAACTCAACCTTATCATTTGAATATGCTTCTAAAACTGGAAAATTTAGGAGGCAGATATAATATGCTGGACAAACAGCTAAAATTTCCAATTTAAATGTAGCCTATGAAAAAACTGGTAAAGTTGAAATTTGAGGGGCCTTAATTCTTTGATCAATAAGGGGTAGCAATCTGAAATGGAAATTTTTTCCATATTCTGTTGTTGTCATTGTTGTTGCTGTAATTCAGATTTACTTCTAAGATTTTATCTAAAACTTCTTAATCGGCTCTATTTTGCTGCCTTTGGTTCCCAAGCACACATACCTGCCTGGGGAAGTCTGAGATATTCTGAATTGGAGTTCCCTTGTACCTTTAAAAACCTTAGGGGCCTGCCTTTAAGCTTCTGAGCTGACACCAACTGGTTCCCACACTTATATGCTCAGAAAATGATAATAGCAAAGATTTCTAATTGCTTTACATGTGCTAATTCATTCACTCTCTCTTACTGAGTTGATATATAGTAGTAAAGAGAGAGATCAGGTTTCCAAGGGGGAAAAAATGCAAAACATTTTTTGTGCTTCTCTAAGTGAGTCTCAGAGTTCATGATTTCATGAGTGTATATTCCTGGATCTGACATCTAAGGATGTAGCTACTTACAAGGTGTGATTTAAGGGGCCAAACTACTCTCCAGGCCTGCCTGCTGTAGTGCCTAAGATACAGTTTTCTATCTAGGACCTATCTAAAATTCCTCTCCCATTGCACAGTGGTATTCTGATCACACCATGAGAAACTCTGAATTAGAGATCACAACCTTTGTCAACTAATTTGCCTTTTGATTTTGATGATGGAGTTCTTTGCTGTAGAGAGATTTCAATGTGGTTAAGCCTGCCATTCTTTGCCTTTGTGATTTTTGCTTTTGGTATCAAGCTTGGAAAGTCCTCCCTAGCCTAAAGTAATGTAAAATAACTATTTCTTAAGTGCTTATTGGTCTGACAAAGAATAGGCACTCTGATTAAGGGATTTTCTATTAAAAACAAAATGCATTTGCAACTTAACATTCAAGGTTTGAATACTTCAAGAGAAAGTTGATAGGAGATAAACTGTCTTCTTGCTGAGGCACATGTAAATCCCACATGCTAAGAGGCTTTTGCCTATGAGTGACCTTAGTGCTCTACTGGATGTCCTTCCCGACAAAACCATGGTGGCGGGCTGAGGCAGAGGTAGTTAGGGGCAATCAGGCTAGGAGGGGAGGGCAGTTGGGGGTGATCAGGCTGGTGGGTGGAGGGGAAGTTGGGAGTGAGCAGGCTGGCAGGGTGGGCCAGTTGGGGGCTAGCAGGCTGGCAGTGGGGGCAGTTGGGGGTGAGCAGGCTGGCAGGTGGAGCAGTTGGGGGCAAGTAGGCTGGTGGGGGGAAGTTGGGGGTAAGCAGGCCGGCAGGCTGGGCAGTTGGGAGCAATCAGGTGGACAGTGAGGGCAGTTGGGAGAGAGCCTGCCAGTAGTCGGGGGAAGTTAGGGAGAGAGCAGGCCTGCAAGGCGGCAGTTGGGGGCAATCTGGCTGGCAGGCGGGGGCAGTTGGGGGCGAGCAGGCCAGCAGGCAGAGTGGTTAGGGGTGATCAGGCAGGCAGGCAGGTGAATGGTTAGGAGTCAGTGGTCTCAGATTGTGAGAAGGATGTCTGACTGCTGGTTTAGGCCCAATCCCCAGGGGTCCCAGATTGGAGAGGGTGCAAGTGTGCTGAGAGACACCCCCCTCCCCATGCACGAATTTATATATATATATATATATATATATATATATATATATATATATATATATATATATATCTCATACTACATATATAGCAGTAAATTGTATA
The DNA here is from genome assembly GCF_964339955.1 of Pipistrellus hanaki. Lineage (NCBI taxonomy): Eukaryota > Metazoa > Chordata > Mammalia > Chiroptera > Vespertilionidae > Pipistrellus > Pipistrellus hanaki. Next base: position 47,345,180 of record NC_140524.1, read on the forward strand.
TAACAAAATTTGCTACTTTAACCATGTTAAGTATGCAATTAAGTGGTATAAGGTACCTTCATAATGCTGTGTATAACCATCACCATTATCCATTTCCAGAACTTTGTCATCACCCCAGATAGAAACTCTGTACCTCTTAAACAATAACTCCCCATTCTGCCCCCTCCCATCCCCTGGTAATCTCTATTCTACTTTCTGTCTCTGAATTTGCCTATTCTAGCATTTTCAAATAAGTAGAATCATATAACATGTGGTCTTCTGTACCTGACTTGTTTCACTTAGTATGTTTTCCGGGTACATCCATGTCATAATATATATCAATATTTTATTTCTATTTATAACTGAATAATATTTCAGTATATACCACATTTTGTTTATCCATGCATTTATCCATGGACACTGTGTTATTTCCACCTTTTGGCTTTAGTTAAGAATGCTGCTATGAACATTGATGTACCATTAGCTTTTTGAGTTCCTTCTTTCAAATCTTTTGAGTCTCTACCTAGCAGTGTAGTTGCTCAGTGCCTCCTTTTCAACCCAATTTCTTGGTCCTCTAATCAGAGTCAGTCCATACAAATGAAGTAACTCTCATGAAAGGAACAAATGTTTGTTTCTTTGAGGAGAATACCCTCTCCCTGATCAGCTCCTAGTGCTAGTGATTATAATGAAAAGAAAGCTAAGAAGTTTTAACAAAGCGATGGAAATACAAGTTTTATATGGGAGGGGGTGATATGCTTTCTGGGTGCTCATGAATAAGGGACTGGCAAACGTTTTAGTGTCTCATCAATGGCTAGGGCCTACCCTGGTTTACTTCCCAGGGTTTACTTTTTTAAAAGACTAACATATGACATCTTTACTCATCATTGACTACTTTGTGAGCATTTGTTTACTAGAATTTTGTTCAGTATAACAACTCTCAGGGAGTAGGGTTCTCTGTGAATAGATGTGGGAGAGCCAAGTTTAGAGAAGAAAGGTAGAAAGACAAGTCCTGCTACAGTATGGGGCTGTGAATAGCATGAGAGCTTAAGAGGTCTGGGTGGAAGGTTCATGATCTTAAAGAAAGGTGGCAAGAACAGAGCATGAATTTACCTATTTCTCCAGGTTGCCAGGAGTGGACGCAGTTGAGTCCACACCTCAGAAAATACCTCTTCCTAGGGTGACCTTATTTCCCTGACTGAAGAAGGGGTTAACATTCCTTCTTATATTTGCACTTCCAGATTAACTAACAAGCTCTCAATTCCAGGTAGAGTCTTGGCTCCTTTCCAGAAAGTCCTGAAGGCCAGGCAGTCTGGGTAAATGGAGGTGGATGTGTTTGGCCAGCGCTGCCAGGGATTCCGGGTCCCCTGAGTGATGGAGCCCAGCATAACACTTACCCCCACCTGTGGGCTGTTTGAAAGGAATGAGGTTGGTAGTATCTGCACCAGTGGTGGCTGTTGCACTGTTTGCTCATCGTAATTCTGCTCCTACCTGAACTTTCTCCTCTTATGTAAGACATCCCTCAAGATAACTACAAAGCCATAGTCTGCCATGGCTGGCTGAGTTTACATAACAAAGTGTTGGTGTCATGCAATGTTACCTCTTGAGCCCCAGAGAAGCCAACATGCTGAGTGGGATGAAGTTTGGGACCATTTGGTGGGGCACTCTGTGTGCCTCAGTGCACTCAAGGGAGAGCATTCCATGACCACAGAGGTCAAAAAGACAAAATTTCCCTTTTAGATGAAGAGAGCAATAATAGCCCAGGACATGTTGTGCTGTCCCAATGCTTGCAATAATGGGACAAGTCTTAGGGTTTCCCTGAGGGGCCATTGCTTTGGTACAGCTAGCCCTCCTTAGGGGGATTCTAATGGGAACCTCATGAAGGCCAGAAGGTTAGATCCCAGCCTCAAAGCAGGTTAGATATGAAGTGGGGCAGGAATAAATGGCTTATAGAGGCCATAGTCAATCATGCCACAATCTAGTTTAGCTAAGGATTCAGATTGGGGATGACATGGGGGTCTGTGAGAGTAGAAAGTAAACTTTTCCAAATGTTAATCCATGCAGGAGAGAATCTTATCAGCTGGCAAGGCAGATTCACTTTTATCTTCTAGCTGTAAATCCCTGCCCAAAGTAGCTATTGCTCCTTTGGTAACAGTGTAAGAGGTGTGAAATCGCAGTCAGCACAGGAGACTGAATGGGAGCTTCCCATTGTACAGACACTAGCCCAAGGGGAAACAAGAGCTGGAAGCCTGTTTGGTCAGTCATGCCCTAGGCAGGCTATCAGCCTTCCTCCCCTGGGAGCCACTTTCCTTAAATAGGCCCATCCTGAAATCAGGCCCTTGCCTGTGGACAGAGCCCTACAGGGACCTTCCCTATCCTTCCTCGAAAGAATTTACTCACGAAATAGCCTTGCGTATTCAACCCGTTTCCTCTTGTCTCCTCTTCAGGGGAGATGGAGAACAGCTGTCACAGTTTAAGGTTCTGGTTCGGATTTTTGCCAAGTTCTCTAGGCCAGCGATTGGCTACAGCTACCCCTGAGTAAGAAGGGAGTGAAAAGTGAGAGGAAGGGAAATGGTTCCAGAGTCTCCTACCTGGTTTACATCCCCCCCAGTCAATCCCCCACACACCTCCCATTTAGTCTCACTCACAGATTAGGTTGGGCCTAGGCCAGCTAGAGGGCCCTGACTCATATCTCACATGTTCGTGCCTAGTGCCTCATGTAACAGAGATAAGTTACTGAGGCATCAAGGGGCCAGGCATTCAGAAGCCTGCTGGGGATCTAAGTCCAGCTCATCATACTCCCAAAGGAAAAGCCTGCTCTCCCTAGGTCAGGCCAGCAGTCTGCTCAGACTGGGCTAGTAACAGGCTGCAAAGGTGATCCCTCCAGAACTTCCACACTCAGCAGCAGGCAGGTGAGCTGCTGTGAGCTTAGTGTCATTTCAGGTATAGAGGGGGGTGGGGTGGTAGTAGGTTCCTGATATAATCTGACAGTATATTTCTGAGGGGACAGCCTGGTACATTTAGAGGGGCCCCAGAACAGATCTCAGAAGCTCCTCTTCTTTTTGTATCTGCTTGTTGGTTCAGGGACTGTTCTGGGGACTCCAAGCAGAAGGGTTTACTAGAAGTGGGAGGAGCTTTGGCTCAGTGGATAGAGCGTCAGCCTGTGGACTGAAAGGTCCCAGGTTCTATTCCAGTCAAGGGCATGAACCTTGGTTGTGAGCACATCCCCGGTAGGGGGTGTGCAGGAGGCAGCTGGTTGATGTTTCTAACTCTCTATCCCTCTCCTTTCCTCTCTGTTAAAAAAAAAAATCAAAATATATTTAAAAAATAAATAAATAACGGATGTCCCAAGAACCAATTTCTAGTTCATTCTCCAAGAAGTCTCAAAGTCTCTAAGCTGGCCTGAATTCACAATGATTCTTAGTTCCCTTCATAGCCCATTCAGTTAAGTTATATTACTAGCATAGTGTAATTGAGAACCCTATGAAATCAAACTGGCTAGATTCTATGACATGTTTTTCTAATAAGCTAACTTGACTATCTGCAACACAGAATAGTCCCATCAATCTAATATTACATTAGCTCAAAGTTTGTAACTAAACCAGTAGGTCCTCTTCTTCTCTTCCCTTGACTTTACTAGCCTGTCCCATTGTGTTACCAGTGGGTAAATGACTTACCAGCTAAGGGTAGTTCGGGACACTTCTCTCCAGTAAGAGAAAGAGGAAGAAACAAGAAAATAACGCTTTTTAAAAGGTGGTATGGGAATAACTAGCAGGCATGGTTGTATATTTATGTATTCAAAGTTCAGACACATAAATCCTCAGACAAGTTCAAGATCACCCACTCAGGTCTCAGGAGAACTGAGCACCCCGAGTCCCCCACATCACAGCCAGAACCCAGTCAATATTGGCTAGCCTGAGGTGGAGGTGCAGAATTTCCCTTTCTTGAGACCCCTCTCAGGCTTCCAGCTTCTCTTTTCTCCCAATATTCCCTTTATTGAGTGCCTACCACAGATTTATCTACATGGGAGGTGGTACAAGCTAGGACTGGGCTGTAGGGAGCTGATAGTGAAGCTAGGGGAGTGAAGCAGCTGTATCCAAGGCCGGTTGGAACAAAGCAGTCCCACTGGACTTCCTGCTGCTTGAGAGAATGGCCTCAAGCTTATGGCACCCTCGGTCTGCAGGTACAGAGCTTGGGAAGTGGCAAAATAAACTAGGAAGAGGGAGTTTCTTTATGGTGGCAGTTCCAGAAGGGCCTTTAAAGAATGCATTGTCTTTGGCATTGTGGAAAGAAGCAGCTGTGGGCTTTCTGGTTGGGAAAGGGGAAGGGAACCTTGCCAGTCCAGCAGTGCTCATGGGTAGGAAGGTGCTGGCCTGGGTGTGGGTGGGGCAGTGGTGAGGAAAACTTTCTATTCTTCTTGGGACAAAACCTAGAGTCACCAAGTTTCAGGAACGAGTAAAAGGCCCACTTCTCGTCCCTCTCTGACTCAGGGCAAGCTGGCTCCTAGAATGCTCTCCTCAGAGACCTGGGTTAGCCCTTGATGAACTGAGGCCTTTGGGGCCTTGGAGCAAGAAGGGACTTTCTTTGATGCTTAGAGAAAGCCCACCGGAACCAGGATGGTTGAGCTTGGTAGTGCAGTGAGAGTGGGCACCAGAGGAGCCTGTGGAATGTGGCTTCATATTTTCACACCTCTATTCTTGGTGTCTACCAGAACCTTCCGAAATGGGTAACAGAACCAAGGGGGTGTCAAGGTGCTCTCATGAGAATATATATATTCTCATTCACCCAAGTCTCTCTGGGGAAAAAAAGTTGTTGGTGGACCCATATGGTGTCATTTTAGCCTTGTTTGCACATTGTCAAGCCCTTTTTTCCTAGATTCCCTATAAATGAAGACCCTGGGGTAGGGCTGAGCAAGGGGGGAAGCATCAGGTAGATAGAAAAGGTGAGGAAGCTGGGATAGCGAAAGGAACCAGTCTCAGGTTACTTGGTGAAAGAGGGTGCTGCTTATGGTCAGCACTTCACCCTGGTTTTCTGGAACCCTCTACCCCAGGTAGTGTCCTGAGCATCCGTGCCCACACCCTTTCACACCCCCAATGCTCCAGACAATTCAAATTCTTAAGTTCATAAACCGATTTAATCAACAACAAATATTTCTTGCACACCTTCCATGCGCCAGGCTCAGTGTTAGGTACTGGGCATAGAATGGGAAAGTCACTAACGGCGTGGTCACAGTCATCATGGAATAGCCAGTGGAGTGAGGGAGAAGGACATTAACCAAATAATCACACTAATGAATTTCAAACTAAGTGCCAAGAGAGAAAAAGAATAGCTTCTGTCAGAGAGTATAACAAAGGATCAAACAAGGCTTCCTGTGGAAGTGATACTTGAGCTAATCATCCAAACCAAATGAGACATTTTTAGGCATAAGACTCTCAAAGGAACCCCTGAAGTCATACTATGTAGGTAGCTGCTCACACCCCTGGAAATATTGTTATGGCCAGCAGGTCCAAAATGAGAGGACTGACAACATTCTCACATGAGGAAGAAATGAATTTGAAGTCCACAGAGCAACTAGTACTTAATGTCATCCTTTGCTAAAAATAGTCCATGACAGTATAGAAATGTATAAAGGCTGACCCTGGGGACTGCTGATAAAGTGGTTATTGCCTGTGGGGAGGATAATTTGTTTTTGTAAATTATTTACTGTAAAGAAAAAAGAAATGGGAGGGTCTTCTAGGTTTTCTTTTCCCTTTGCAGGCCTCCTTCTAAGTTATGAATGCTTCTCATTGTACAAAAGCAGTGGGGCACAGAGCTTCAGACTGCACTTATTATGGCACTTATTTTCTGGGTTGCAAATGTCAGATATTTGTTTGGGGGGGGGGAAACCCCAAAAAACAGCCTAAATGAAGAAGAATAGGAGGCTACACCTCTAAGAAGGGCAAATAAATTGATGGAGGAGCTCCAAAGAGCTTTCATTTGAGAGGGATGTCCTTACCACAATGACAAGGCAGGTGACAGCTGAGAGCCCACTATGATCCAAGGGATTCTTATTGTAAAGGGTCCAGGTAAGGCTGACAACATTTCCTTAGACAACAGAAGGTAAACCTGAGACTTCAGGGGACTATGGGGCTAGGCTTTAGGAACTAAGTAAGTGATCCCAGAGGTGGGGTGAAGGGTGGTAAAGAAAAAAAATAGGTTAATCTTCATATACAAGAAAAGTCACAACTCAGAGATGGTGACTAGCTGTTTCCAAACCACAATAGGAACAGAACAAGAGGAAACAGGCTTCTACTGTAGCATGAAGAATTGAGATTAGATAGCAGAAAGCATTTCCTGACTACAAGCATTAAAATAAACTAGATGAAATTACCATGGGATGTTATATTAATTTATAAATTTGGAGATGGTGGTGAGAGTAACGATAAAGAACTGGATAAAAGTGTGATGGCTGGTTATAAGGACCATAGACAGAAAGGGACAGGTGGGGAAAGCAAAGAAGTCAGAGGCAGGTGCTTCCAAGGAAAAAGAAAGTGAATGTGTGATAGATTAAAGTACTTTCAAAATAAAAATGTTTATAAAAATTTCCATTGGAGATCAGTCATTAAAATGAGGATATATTCTACTGGGATTGAAATGGTGTGGGGGAATAGATTAAGGAGCTATTAGAATCCACTCCCATATCCTTAGCATTCTCATTTCCTGGCTAAATTAACCTCAGTAGGGGCACCCATAGTCTAACAATTTTGGGGAGCACCCCTAAGGGCAATGGAATAAAACTGCCCACTCCTGATACTTGTGGAGGAGGATGATTTCTTCTTCCATGAGCATAACAAAGATTAGACACAGGCTAGTTACAGTGACAACCAAAAAACTAGGCAGGATCCTGTGACAGAAAACTTACAAACTAGTGGTAGAGACAGACATCAAATAATAATTACACATATAATCATATCATTACAATTGAACATAATGAGGGGAAAGTGCAGGAAGCTGCAAGGATACAAGCTAACAGGGCTTCCCTCAGGGTTAGGAAATCCACAAAAAGAAAATTCACCTTGGAAAACCTTGGCACTTCATATGCCCCACTGTGAGTAATTCTTGCCCCAAATCAGTGTCCAGAAAAGGAAAAATGAACCCAGTCACTGCTAATGCCCAAAGATGTGGGGTTTGATGCTTTTTCGGATCACTGAAGCCCTCAGGAGCAAACCCCCAAGGAAATTTTCTCATTTCCAAGATCAAGCAGCCTTTAGTTAGGCAGAGTGATTCTCTAAGGGCCATAATGGTCTATCATCTAAAAATCAGGAGCAGGGAGACTTTGGAGAGCTCATCACTTGCCAGGTGAACAGTTGAAAGTCAGTGAAGAGAATAAAGAGCTAATGCTTGAAAATTATTCTTGAAACTGCACCCCAGAAATGACCATGTCTCCAAAATGCCGTGTCTTCAGTCTCCTATTCAAATGTGGGAGGCTGCCTGGCCAGCATGACTCGGTGGTTGAGCACTGACCTATGAACCACGAGGTTGCAGTTTGATTTCCAGTCAGGAAATTGTGGGCTTGATCCCTAGTATGAGGTGTGCAGGGGGCAGCGGATCAATCATCCTCTCTCTTTATTGATGTTTCTATCTCTCCCTTCCTTTCTGAAATCAATAAAAGTATATATTTTAAATGTGAGAGGCTTTGCTAGTATATTCTAGTATTAGCTGCAAGGTGTGCCTAGGGCTGTTGAGTCCTGGGGAGTCAGGATCCTAGAGTAGAATGGGAGGTGCTGGTCCCTGTGGGAGAGCTAGGATGGGCCCCTCTTGCCTTCAAAGGCCTTGGAGGGGCCACTAAGTAGCAGAGGACATTAGCCACTATGTGCTCATAAAGCACAGGGCCTTCCCATTTGATAGACTACCAATGACAGACTCTGACGTGTTTAGTCAACTTCTCTGGACCTCAGCTTATTCATCTAGAAAATGGGGGAAGTGTGGTTGAGAAGGTTAAAAGAGAGGATGCTCCCAGGAAGCACTCAGTCAAGCAAAGCTTTCTTACCATTAGGCAAGTCATATGTGGAACCAGAACAAAACCTTCCCTGATTTGCCTTGCCTCACTTTGTCACCAGTCTGCTCACTGACTCCTCCCATAGCTCTGTTAATCACACACCCTCTCCTGCTTAGACTAGAGCCAGTTAACACCTGCAACCCAGTCTGGCAAGCTCTCTCCCTGTCAAGGCTTGCTCTCTGAACTTTCTTTATCCACAATCAGGTATAAATGACTGAGAAGGTTTTCCTCCAGCATGGGGAAGGGAAAGCTGCTGGGAGCTTTGAAATTTTTACCAGAGATCAAAACTTACAGAAGCATACGGTCACCCTGCTGGCATAGCTAGCAAATGGAGGATTCTAGAACATAGTGGAGGTGGCAGGGAAGGCTTCTTCAAGACAATGAGCTTCTACTTTTCCAGGTTTGGCTGCCGGCACCTTCTGCCTCCACATGCATCTTAGGCAGAGACACAGATACACAGAACTCATAGGGCTTTTGCAGAATTTGGTCTGACTCTCCAATTACAGATGAGGAAACTGAGGCCCAGAGTGGGGTATGTATCTTCCCTAAACCAAACAGCCAATAAGTGACCAGCTGAAAAGAGAAACCATATCTCCTGATTTTCTAATCCAATGGTCTTCCAATTTCTCGTCTCTACACGACTGTGCACATCCCATCCCAGTAGGTACACAAGCTATCCGTGCCAGGAGACCAGCTTTGGATCCACCTGATGCCAAAAACCGTGTTTTTTAATTTGATTCTATTTAATGGAATTGACCGGTGGTTTGGGTGTTATGGAGCCCCAGCCCTGGAATCTTGCTTCTGCACAGGCTGGGGCTGCATGCCACAGCCACAGTCATGCAAGGGGGACAGAAAGGCCTGCTGTTCGGGTTGGAAAAGAAATCAGTTGCTGAAACATTGGTCTTTTTGAAAGTTCCAACCACAGGGGCTGGCTGGCAGAGCTGCTGTCTGGGTCACCCTCCCACCCCCCACCCCAGGATCCGGCCCTCCCCTTCAGTCTGGGAGTTAGTTTAGGAAGCTGGCCCAGCCTCGACAGAAGATCTGGAGGGCAGCGCTCGCCCCAGGAGTGTCAGCCTTTCCTCAGAGCCTGGGAGCCCCCAAGGCATTTAGAGCAGGGAACTTCCTCCAGCCTCCACAGCCAAGGCAGCTTAGGCTGGCCCTGAGGCTCCCTGAGCATTTTTTCTTCTGAGCTTGGGAGAGTTTTCAGTTGCTCCCATAGTAGCCTGGAAGCTATAGAGAAGAGAAAGAGGAGAGAGAGGAAAGGAAGGAGAGGGAGGAATCAACCTCAGCCAGGCAATCAAGGCTTTCCTAGGCAGTAGTGAGATGAAGGGGGAAAGGCTGGAAGAGCCCCAGCTTGTGGAGGAGCCCCAGCTTGGGGAGGTCTCTGAACTTGAGGAGGCACAGTTCCTGGAGGAGCTACAGCTTGAGGTGGTGGAAAGTGGGTCAGATTTAGATCCAGAAGACCTGGGTTCGAGTCCTGATTTTGCCACCAACCTGATGCTTGAGCTTGAGTAAGTAACTCCCTGTCCTTCTGAGGGCTGCTTTCCCTACTTACAAAATGAGGGAGGGGAGAGACAAGATTGTCTCTAGGGTCTCTTCTAACTCAGGTATTCTGGAATACCATGCTTCTAAAATCTTGATGTGTGGATGGGATGCATGGACACTTGAAAAAGTCATTGAACCTCTGAATGTTAGAATTAGGGGGTGGAGGAGATGAGATTAACATGAATGAGAAAAGGGGAGGAGAACATGGTAAATGTGTTAAAAGTCATGCCACCAAGAGGGAGTCCAGGCTGAATAGAACATTAGAGACAATTTTCAAAACTGAAGGATGAAGGGCTTATTTTAGTAATGAGAACCAGGGTGTTGGGGATATGGTCAATGTGCAATTGCTTATGAGTCCCTCAACCAAATGTCTCCCAGTAGCCCCTTCAGTTCCAAAACTCAAGTATTCAATCCAGAATGCATTTATTGAGTTCTTCATGTCTGTCTTAGCAGAAATTCTCAATTTAATTAGGGGTATTTTCAGGTCTTGCATTTTTACATCCAGATCTAAAACAGAGCCTAAGAACAGGGATAAGACTGGCACCTTGTCTTAGAAACATACTTTCTTGGTAAACCCATGCATCAGACCTACTGTAGCATGACTCAATTGGGGACCCTTTGAGAATTTGATGGCTGCTATATAGAGCTACTCTACCCCCAAGGGTAGAGTATGCATGGAGGAGCTACCAAAAACCAATCTGTTTGGTGAGTGTTGGTGTTTAATATTGTTGGTATTTAACTGTATTCTGAATTATTCCAAGTTAGTTATCCCTCTCTGGTTTATATGGTGAGAGTCTATAAGTCATAGTAGGTGATACTTCACTAACCAGAAAGTTCCTTACTGGCCCAAGCATAAGAGCTCAGAGCTCCCTACATAGATCATCTCCAATGGCCTTTGCCAACCATGTACCCACCAGCATCTCCATTGTGATGGAGACTGCGGGGAGGAGAGTGAATAAAGAGGACCCCCCCCCCACACACACACACACACTTGCCCAGTGCCCTAGCATCCTTACTTATACCACTGCACACTCTGCTCCCTACCAGCTAGCCCTCCTTCATTCTTGGCTCCGTTTGTTCTACAATCATTTCTTGCCAGTCAGTTCATCAATCATAGATTCTCTAGGTCAGTGGTGGGCAAACCGCGGCTCGTGAGCCACATGTGGCTTTTTGGCCCCTTGAGTGTGGCTCTTCCACAAAATACCATGTGCGGGTGCACACGTACAGTGCAATTGAAACTTTGTGGCCCATGCACAGAAGTCGGTTTTCGGCCTGGGTGAGTCTATTTTGAAGAAGTGGTTCTAACACCGAGCCACACTCAAGGGGCCAAAGAGCCGCATGTAGCTCGTGAGCTGAGGTTTGCCGACCACTGCCCTAGGTTGAAAGGGATCTTAGAATTCCCACGGGGAATAAGGCTGTATTATATGGAATCCTTGTGGTCCTCTTTGGCTCTGTAGGGGCTGCCAGAGGGAAGAAGAAGGGAGGAAGGAAGGAGAGAGTTTAGAGAAGGAAAAGAGAAGTAGAAGAGAAGATTATGCCACTGCTCTCACCAAATAGAGGTTTACACCTCCAAACAAACAAGATCACAAATAAGAATCTACATGTGTCCTCTAAAGTTTGCAAGGTTTGTGTCAGCACCTGGCATGCTTTCCTCACCAGAAGGTTTTCAAGCCGGGCACCCTGAACTAGAAAGTGTCTCCCCATGGGTGGAGGAAATTAGGGGGCTCTGGGAGTCCTGGGAACTGGGTTGATAGAGCTCCCAGCCTCAGCCCCACTTCCCTCAGAGCAGTTCTGCTCCTCTAAGGACTTTGTATCCAGAGGCCCTGAGAATGTCCAGGTTAAATTGGGGAGAGTGGAGGGAAAGATGGGGATGTTTAACAACAATTTTAAAAAGTTGCAAGCCACTAATGACCTTAATTCTCCAGAGAAAACAGGAATCTCTTGGAAAGCATCCCTGGGTGGGGGTGGGGATGGGGGTGGATATATCCACTTGGCTTGAAGGCATCTTACACTGAAGCTGGCTCCCTTGTTGGTCAGCTGATAGTCCTTGGGTTTAGCATTTATCGAACATACATCTTTCAGTTCGGCAAAATGCTTTGCCTCCACCCTCGTGTTCTTGCTGTGGGCCTTCTTTGTCTCCTGACCACCCAGGAAACAGGCTCAGGGAGAGGTGGGGGTCACTGGCTTCCCAAGGAAGACCGTTTTCCAGCTAGGGGGACCCATACGCTCCCGGCTTCCCCAGCCGCAAGTTGCTGGGACTTGTGTGAGCTCCGAGCTACTGATGTGGGCTTGGGGCACTCCACCTGAAGCAACCCCTGGGGCCAAAGTGGAGGAAGTCCGTGCCACAGAGGGCACTGTCTGAGTTAAGTGAGGTCTAGTGTGGAATTTTCAGCAGGGGAAATAGCTCTAGGGAAGGAACACTTGACTTACAATAGAGGCCCTGTGTTCTTTACAAACTCCAGCCTTGGCTCGAGCTGGCACCTGAAAGGAGGAAAATAATAAGGGCCAGGGCCCTAGCCCTCAGAGGAAGGCGAGGGAGGCAGGCTCAGGATGGTATCCTGGCCATTCAGGCAGTCTAAAGCCCTGCTGGCTTTACATTGAAGAAAGAAATAAAGCTTTGCTTGTTGACTGTGGGGACCATCTGCGTGCACTATACAGAGACCACTGTTTCCCCAATCCCGGTGAGCATTTGCTGGTCGTGTGCAAGATGATTTTGTGTGGTGGGTGGACCAACTTTGTTTTTCTATTTTTATAGCTATTTATTTATTTAACATGTATTGAGGAGTAATGTATCTAATATATACACCCTATGATTTAAAAAAATATTTATAAGGTGGAGGCATTTTTAAGAAATGAATCTGCTTAAAGTTATTTTAAAGAAAATATGAAGTAAATAACCATACATAGTTAAATATGGCTAAAATCTTGACAGCGGTAGGCAAATCACTGGATTTGGGGCTGTGTACCACCCTGTCAGCAGAGGTGGGAAAGAGAAGCCAAAGAGTCATAAAAACCATACAGTGTGGTTTGAGATTGTCTTGTCCATGTACACCTAGCTTGAAGGCTCCCTCTGACACCCTGCTATTTTTATATCCACTGTGTCCTGCTCTGGCCCATGACACTCAACACTCCAGATTAGCAGCAGCCCTTTTCTTTGCTCCAGACCACTGTCTCTATCACACACCGGCACACACAAAGAAGCAGCTACTGGAAGGTTGTTGGGGTTGTCCTCATCAGTTTCTACAGATTTCTTTTCAGCATTGTTCATGGGCATATTCAACTCAAATGTAAGGAGGTATTTCCAGAAAACAAATCAAGGAGGTTGCAGTCTTTTTCTGAATGCACAAAGCCACAGTAAAAGGAAAGGAAATATGTCATTGCAGCAATTTTGCATTAACTTGGGTCAATTTCTAGACAGATTTGGACAAGATTTGGTGGGAAATTTGTATAAAATAAAACTGGACGAGAGGGTTCCTGCTTCTAATGGGAGTTTGTGATGAGCTCTTTGGTCCACTTTCTCCTTCCATTGCCCTGAGATAGGAACATGCTTATTAGTCCTGCTTCTTCCCAGGGCTCACCTTGCGGATTATAAGGGTGAGCCCTGAAAGGAAGCAGAAGTGATCAAGGTCTCCTGCCTTCCGGTTTGGTTGTTCCTCAGGAGCCTTGCATGACTTTCCTATGTTATCTGGTCCCTACAACTGTCTTTAGCAGAAGGATCCAGTGGAGACAGCTGAGCTTCAGATACCTCTAAGAAAGGAAATACCACAACATCCTTTGGTTGTATAGTCCAGTGTTTAACAACCTTTGCTCTCTGAGACTATTCTGTCCTCCATCCTTCTTGTACATCACTTAATAAGCTTAAATGATAGTTATTATGTCCCTTGTCAGCCCTCTCTCCAAAATTAGCTAAATGTATTTTTAAAAATAAAAAGATTTTGGACTATATTGTATTCTTCTCCATCCTTTAGACAGTTTTCAAATTCTCCATCAGAGATTTCATTCTGTCTTTGTAACAGCTGAGAGTATAGCAGGCACAACATTGCTTTTAGCCAACCACCCCAATCTCTCCTCTGACTAGTAACACACATTTTCAAGATGGCAGGTTAAGAAAGGAGCAAAATTAACTGAACCTCAGAGGACTCAATCACCTGTCCTAATCCCCTGAGCTAGCTGTCTCACAGGACAGTGTAGTGTTTCATTGGTGGCCAATGGCCATGAAATAGAGAAGGAAGATGACCTCATAGCTCTTACATGCCTTTTTCCTATTTAGAGCACCCAGGATCATGCTTGTTTCTTAATGATACCAAATTGTGTGCTAAAGTTTTGTTGCAGCCTCTGTCTTTAGCCACCCTACCCACCCACACAGCCCATTCTTGTATCTAGGTAGAATCTCATTTTGATTATTCCTATATTCATTATTCACTTTGTGGATTATTCATAGCAGTCAATAAATCCCAGGTTCCCCTTCTTTCTAGCTAGTCTCTGGGTACTCAAGCATGCAGGGTCACTTTGACAACAGTCCAAATCAAGCATAAAGAAAGAAGTTTCTTGCAAAAATAAATTATTCACTCACACACAAATCCCAATACAATAATAGTTGAATTTCACATGGCTGGGATAACATCAGACATGTTGCATGGATAATCCAAAATAGAAGATAATATGAAAAAATCATGTATAGCTCTTTGAAATTACACTATGGTTCTAATTTTTAAGTATTTTTTAATACTTCTTAATTTGGGCTGATTTGAAAATGGGCTCTCATCCCTCATGTATACAGGAACTAGGAGAAAAACTGGATGCAAGGAGAAGCTAAGCTGAGACCAAGCATTGACAGAGACATTTCACAAGTGGAAAAGCCATCCAGAAATACCTGGGAGTTTGTTTTCAGATATACAGAAGTCTTTTCTGTATGTCTATGAAGTGTATCACATGCTTGTTTATGCCATGGATTTGTCCAGGAAGGTCTAAGGGGCTTGTCTACCAGTACCTACTTTGACTTGCAAAGACACAGGGCCAGGGAGTTGACAGTGAATCATAGTTTCCTTCTCCTTCACCATCATAGCTTGATGGTTATGTCACTGGTCTGATCTGGTCATCTGACCTATGCAAGTCTAAAGGAGGTGCTGCAATTCATTTAAGGAAAATCACGTCTGAGACAGTAAGGGGCACGGCAGTCTCTTCAGCCAAGGATTTATGTATCTGTCACAGGAGGGAAATGTGAGCTGAGAAATAACTCCCAGAAGTGCTAGAATTGGAAGAGGCAGCCCTGCCACCTTTCACAGTCAGTAGTGTATTCATTGGAATCTATGCTACCTCAGGAGACCAGCATCCTGGCCCTTCCTCGAGTCCATTATCCTTCTTCACTCCCTTCCTTCCTCACCGGCTCCTTTCTGGCTCAGTGAACACTTAAGAAAACAGAGCAGACCTGGCCAGATGCACCCTGCCGGGGACCAAGCTGTAGGTGAAGGAAGGAGGGCAGAGGTTTGCTTTTTGCTTGGCAGTTAGAGGCCAAGGGGACTGGTCCCAGACTTTTGAGCTAGCCACAGCAGCTTGCAGCTGATGCCTTGCCTCCACTCTGGTGCTGGGGCAGCCTGGGTGGATGGGGTTCCTCCAGTGCCTGCAGCCAACAAAGGCCAGAGAACTCACTCAGTCAGGCTCTATCTAGACTTTAGTGTTGCTATCTTTGTGAATTGATTTTTGCATTTTTGCCTGCCATGCATATTTTGGCTCTGGGCCCTCTGCTGAGTCTGGGACTGTATTTGCTCCATATCCTTTCCCCTGCTGTGAGGCTTCCAGACCCACTCCCTTGGCAACCTCATTAGGCTTTCGTGATGGTGTTGTCTCGGGGGACTCTAAGCTGGGCAGCAGTACTCCATATTCAGGGCTCTAGTTGTCCAGATGGCTTCAAATCTCCATCAGTGAAAAGGGACTCTAGCTGCAAAATCTAACCTAGCTGGCTTTGAGAACACCCACTCCACTCAGGTCTGTTCCTGGCATCAGTGAAGACACAGTCCTCACCTCCAGATGCAGTTCTTTGTACATTCCTTTCCTATTGTTTCTTTCTAGGCAGGGGCTTAGACAAGGGAGAAAATTCCACCCCAACCCCCCATGACAAAGAACTAAGGACTGATTTTGTGCTCTTCTTCTCAGGAAGCGAAGAATGAGCCATGCTAGGCTTTGCAGCCCATTAGGGAAGGTGAATGGCACCCTCACTCCAGACCTCATCCCTCTTCAACCTGCACTAAAGGGACCATCTTGGTCCTTGCACTGAGTAGAAGAAAATGAATTCTGAGGAAATGGCCTGTCTATAGAGAGATGGGGTATCCCTTGTTGTGAACCTACTTGCCAAATCTAAAGCATTGTCAATTGGAGGAAGCAAGGTCATCTCTCACAGACTGGTGAAATAGTGAGGATTTGTTTTTGACACTCTTCTCCCCTATTCTACCTTCTAGTATAGGGGTGTCGAACTCAATCAGAGAAGGGGCCAAAATCTAAAATCCAGCCTAAATCGCGGGCCGAATGGTTTACTGAACAGTCATAAACTGACAATGTCATAAACTGACAGCGGAGTGCAGTGATGACAGCGCGGTGCGGGCCACATTGCAAGGCCTGGCGGGCTGGATTTGGCCCGCGGGCCTTGTGTTTGACACATGTGTTCTAGTACAAGCTCCCTCAAACTATCCCCAGCTGCTCAGGGGAGCTTGTACTACAAGGTGATAGGTCATGTTCCAGAACTTTCCTGATCTCCTGGAACCTTAATCATCTCCCAGGGGGAAGTTTGCTTTCTGCCACTGCTAATGTGATAGAATTAATCCAGCTAAGGTGTAAACACCTGGTAATAACTGAATGTCCTGCCCCTCCCAAGTCACAATTCTAAGTAAAGGGATAAACAAAGTGAGAACTACAGGCTCAGCTGTGTGCTATGGAGTTGACCTTTTTGGCAAGGTTCCTCTGACCTTTAGCCCCTCAAATCATACGAAGCAGGCAACCACCCTCTCCATATATGTGTAACCCCATCCTGAGGGATGTTGTTGACTTTAGCAGAGGGTGTCCTAGATGTCCAGGCACAAGGGGGTGGATGTCATGGTGGAGGTTCCAGCCTTAGCCTGCAAAGCAGGTAGCTGAAGTTGGTCTAGGCCTCTGTGTCTCTGTGCCCTCCCCCCCGCCCCCCCCCCCCCCCCCCCCCCCCCCCCCGCAGCCAGGCAAGCACTTTGGAAGATGTAGGGGGAAACTGGAAATTCCCCTTCTTATGTACCTGACTCAGTTAACTTCTAAAAACATCTGAAAAAGCAAGAATGAGGGAATTACTTGTAATAGCAAAACCATTTTCCCGTAAAGGGAGGAGCTCTTACCACTTACAAAACAAGGGTTACAGTCCTTCCAAAGGGTCTCTTGCAAAGCTATTTTTGGCTCATCTGCTCATCTTTCCTCCTTGAATTCTGTTCCTCTCCAGGCCCCTCAGGAGCCCCCCTTCCACCTCCTTCCCTATGTCTGTGCTCACAGGCTTATGCAGGGGAAGTAACCCCTAGCCAAGTAATTCTCTCATCCAGCACATTTTCCGAGATGGTCCCACTGCTCCCTTTCAGAAGAGCAGGGACAAAGACTGTCTGAGCCCATGTAATGACCACTTCCCCTCCGCCCAAGCATGCCGGAATTTCAAATGCTCTTGTTTCCTTCTAGCACAAATGGCTTTTGCTGCTGATCCTCTGCTCTGGGTTACCCATTTCCTGCTCAGCCCTGGCACAGCAAATGTGTCTCTGTAGCAGCTACCTCAGGGTAATTTGAGAAGGAGCTCAGGGCCACCACATGTGGAAAAGGAATCAGGGGAAGACACATGTGGAATAAGAATCTCCTAGAGAAAGATGCTGTGCTTTTTGCAAATGGCCTGAATAATATAGAATTACCAGGACCGGATGTTTCTAGGATGCCAACATCATTTACTCCTAGGTGGTGGTGGTGGTTGTTGTTGTTGTTATATCCTTCCTATTGCAGCAACTCTAATGAAATCCCTGACACTGTTCCATCTGCCTTAGGGAGTCACAACCACCAATGTCCTGCCTGTGAAAGTCTTGGACGCGCATACCCCTACCCAACCTGGAACATTAAGCTTGTACCTGTAGTATCTGATCAGTTTCTGCCTAGTCAGTCAGCAGTACCCTGTGGCTGAGCCTGCTTGGGTGCGGAGGGGAGGGATGTTGTTGACTTTAGCAAGTGCTCCAGGAGGGAGCTGTTCTCTGTTTCCCCACCCCTAACTGCCCAGCTCTCTCTCTGCTTGTTTAAGTCTCTAGCTTCTAGGCACCAATCATGGCCCCATCTATACCCACTACGTGAAACACAGGGTTTGCTGTTGTGCTCAACCGGCACTTCCATCTCTCCTCCCATCTGCTCAAACGCTGGGCTGGTGGTAGATTTATATCTGCCTGACCACTGAGATCAAGTAAAGCTCCTTGACCAATTCCTTTTGGTCTTTTCTCCATGACCATGTGAGGGATGCTCATTCATGATGGAAGGAGTTGCTTCTGCAGATTCACCCTGAGGAACAACTCCCTTCTCCTCAAAGCTGAGAAAACAGGAGCACTGCTCACATTGATTTGGTCAGGAACTTTGTTTTATGCATTTCTAGATCCACATTTTTCATAGGCCTTCCAGTACTGATTGACAAAGCTGAAACCCCATCCAAGGGTAACCCAAAAATATAAGCCTGGGACCCTAGATAAAGCTGCGGAGTAGACAAAAGATGTTGCATCTAACCATGTCTGCCTTTCTATAGCATTCTCTCATCTTCTCTTTCTCTGAGCCCTGTACCCCCATCCATCTAATGCCCACATTGTGGCTGCCTCCTGGATGCCTGGAATACCAGTGCCAAGCAAGAGCTCCTGCTCTACACACGATTTTTTTTTCAGTGTACTCCTTTGGAATCTTAGGGATTAACCAAACTAATCTCAAGGGCAAGTGGAGGGCCCAGCCAGCGGGGCTCCATACCCCTTACCCCAACTTTAGAGTAGCTTTGCTTCATCTGTTTCATAAATTGGATTCACCATGTGAGACCGTTTGAAAGAAAGGGTCCACTTTTATTTTAATCACTACTCTAGGCCTTTCTCTCTCCCTACTTAAATTGGCCTACTCCTTTCTTGTCATCTTTTCTCTTTCCTCTGCTAAGGGACAGTGTGGACAACACTAATCAAATAACCATCTCAACTGACTCTTGAGACCATTTACTTGCTTTCTACTATAAAACTGTTCTCGTTTGTGTTCTGGCTGGCAATGCCAGTGACTTCGCTTGGGGAAAATTGGGAGAACAGGCAAGTTGGCACTGTACTCCTCACATCACGTGGCTGCTTCCTCACCCATCATTAATAATAATACCTTGAATTTGCATAGCACTTGAAAATTCCCAAAACACTTTCACAGACTTTATCTTTTTTGATCCTTTGGAAAGCCTGTGAAGGCCTCCAGGGTTGGGACTGTTATTTACATTTTACAGACTCAGGAGACTCTTGAGACCATTTACTTACTGGCTTCTCTGTAGAGCCTGCTAAAAAGAAACTAATTAGTTTGAGCTGAAGAGTGGTTAAAAAACAAAACAAAACACAAGAGTTGGATGGAACAAGGGCTATAAAAGCAGTGACAGGGGAAGGAGATGAAGCAAAAGGGAACAACAGATCCACAGTGCCACCAGATCCACCAGCCTGGTTTGTGAAACTCTTCAGAAGTAGTATGAACTTTGGGAAGGGCTGACCCAAGGAGGCAGAAAGATTTTCCATTATCCATGATGGTCATTGCTTGAGCTCCTGAGCTAGCCACTGCCCCCACCTTTTCTCACCTCCACTTTATAAACCTGACCTAGTCACACAGCTCTCTTGAGGCTCACGAAGCAGAATTTAAGTCCTAGAACTGGAAAGGCCCTCAGAGAGCTGCGTAACCATTTTATAAAAGGAAACAGATGCCTAAAGACAGAAAACAATCTTGCCCAAAGTTACACAGAGAAACTGAGACAGAGGTGGGTTGATACCCAGATCTCTCGACTTGTAGTCCAGAGTGCTTTCTGCTATAACACCTCTCTCTCTCTCTCTTTCTCTTTCTCTCTCTCTCTCTCTCTCTCTCTCTCTCTCTCTCTCTCTCTCTGTGTGTGTGTGTGTGTGTGTGTGTGTGTGTGTGTGTAGGGGAGTGTGTATAGAGGTGTGAAGAAGGGCTGTGTGTAGTGTCCGAATGCCTGTCTGGTGAACTCCTGTGGTCTGGACTTTGTATCCATGTGCAATGTCTGAGCTTAAAGTCATTTATGGGGCCTGGGGTATGATAGGGTGTGAGAAAGACAAGGTTCAGGGTTTCTCTCCCAAGGGGATTCACCCACATAAACTGCTCCAGGTAATTAAGATCCCAGGAGAATTGGCAGCTGCTTGCTGAACAAATTAGACTCTGCCTTTATGGGCATGTTCTTTGCTGGAGATCAGAGGGCCCTCCCTGATGTTTGGTTCATTAGTCATTGTTCCCTGTCAGAGCAAGCACTCAGAAAATTGGATGTCTGGCAACAGCCTGTATTCAGAAATTTAATAGCAACAGCAGCAACAGCAAGAGCCATGTCTAGGGCAGTGTTTTGTGCACAGTAGGTGTTTGGAAAAATGCTTGTTAGCTTACTAATGAACTAAGTAAAGAAAGCCTTTAGTTCTCCACACTATTCAGAATGAAACATTGTCAATAACAGATCTTATTGCTTTTCACCAAGACACATTTGAACTTTTTAATGTGCAGGCTGGCAAGGGTTGGGTAAAAATTCAATGGACCCTAGATTTCCTATTCTGATGACACTGTAGAGATCAGTGCCTGCCACTTGGATCTTAGATTTAATGGACTCACTGCTCCCTCTCTAAGCTTGCCATGACTTCCTTTTATTTAAATCTAAAAGCCTTTTCCCAATTTTAGTCTTCCTTGGCCAACGCAGAGTCAGCTCAACAGCAGGGAACAAGATGAGGTTCCAGGACATGTGTGGTGATGGGGGAAGGGAGGAGACACGAAGAGGACATTTAGGTCTGGTGGACTTTAAAATTAACCTGTCCTTCTTCACCATCTTGCCACAGGCCAAGCCTGCTAGGTAAATTTGGGTAGACACTTTAGTATTGTTCTTAAATGTCAGGGAAAGTACTTGTTTTTGTTTTGTTATTTTGTTTCTTATACTAAATGTTCTTAGTTCAAAATACCCAAGATTCCTTGCAAAGGTCAGTTAGCATAGCAGGACTAAGAGAGTCTTAGCAGCTTTTGGCAGTCACTAAAGGTTACCACTGGTGTCTTGTCTATAGGCCAAGGGAGTGAACTCTGTGAGGGATTTCAAATGTCCTTCATGAACTTTTCCACTATGCTAAGAACCACTAGAAAAAATTACTTCTCTTATTCACTTAGCTATCCAGTCTCTCTTTTAAATCGTGCCCACCAAGGAAGAAACACTAGAATTTGTTGAGCACAGATTCCTTTTGCCTTTGTTGGGAAGAAGTATGTACTGTACATGACTGTGTGTAGCTGTGTACATTGTCAGGACTTGAGTGTGTGGGTGGGCTTTGGGTTGCATTGTGGATGCACATAAATATGTTTAAATCATGTATAAAATATATGGCAAAATGTATGGTAAATATATATATTTATATGTGGGGGAGAGTGATACCTGTGTTTGTGAAGGGCTAACTGGAAAGATGGCATCTGGGAAGGTTGGTGGTCTTGTGAGTGAGAGACATATTGTAAAACTCCATCTAAGTCTATTCCTGTATTTTTGACCTGAGAATCAGTGAGAAAGGTATATATGAATCAGGTATGTGAACACATGAGCACGTCATTTTGTGTGTGTGTGTGTGTGTGTGCGCGCGTGTGTGTGTGCTGAGGGTTTGTTTGGTGTATATGTATGTACAATCTTCAAGCCTTAGGCTTGCCTGGCCACATTCCTTTTTCTCCACTCCCAGACCTCCTTAAATCCTCTGTCCCTGCTTTCTTGTCCTTAAGGAAATATTTTCTAGCATGTACCCCCCCTTCCTCTGTTTCATGATCTCTATCATCCCCCACCCTGCTGTCCCTTCTCCCAGGCCACCTCCAGTCTCTAGCAACAAAATGAGGGTGACTCCACCATTGAGAAGAACAATACTAAGTGATTGGGAAACAATCTCTGAGCCAGTGAAATGTCTGCCTAAAGATTATTCTTGGAGCAACAGGAATCCTGTGGGTCACCCTTGGACAGATTAACATCATTAAGAAATGTAATATAGATATTCAATCCTAGAATTTTGGTGAATTAATTAAAGCCTTGTTTTTAGTTCTATTGAGAAGGAAAAATCATTTATTATCTTTAGTCTGACCTTGTCCCTTCAACAGAACTCTTATTCTGTGAAAATAAGGGCTGAGGTAGGCAATTCACACATGCTTGTGAAATCTAAGTAGATTATCTCACCAGTGGCTATAACTGTAATAAACGAAAGTGACCTCGTTTAAACAAACAGATGTTTGGAGCTAACAATTAAAGTGAAAACACAACCTTAATGACTTAGTTAATAGTAAGTAGTTCACTCTTTAAAGATAATAGCTAAATTCTCAGTCTTAGTAATAACATAGGTCTCCAGGTTACCTTTGTATTCTTCCTGTTAGTAATGAAAGATTTCTAACTACTAGGTCTGTAAGGCCACTTGTAAAACAGGAGAGGAGGACAACCTAAAGACAGTTCTGATTGGAATATGTGTGTCCACCATCAAAACCAGTCCTCTTATATCTTCCATTAGGTAAGCTCATAAACAATGGGTATATTTAATACCCATTAATGAATAAACATGATCTCTAATTTCAAATAACGTCTTATCAATAACTCACTCTGGATCTGATGGAGATACGCAGCTAAATTCAAGGAGACTGCCACTTCTCAAACGAACCTAGAAAGCAGCCAAACACCCTGTTGCCAAAGAGATGGGTGAAACAGAGTAGAGGATGCTGGGAAATAGAATGTTCTGCTCCCTGGTTTAACTGCCACTTGGTGTAATGCACTCCACCCTTGTCCCAACTGCTTATTTGTTATTTCATCAAGATGTGACAGGGAGGGGGTGGTTAAATCAACTGACATGCTGGCTTTGGGTTGCCCTCTCTTCAAGAATAGCTCTTTCTTTGCTGCAACAGATACATCCAGCTGCAGATTTCAGTCATCACTAGATACACTTGCAGATGAATTCAGAAATTATACTGGCTTCTCCAATTGTTGTTTCTGAGTTGAACAAGCACTGTTGAGACTATCTTCTTGGCCACACCACTGTCCTGAGTGCCACAGGAGAAGTGAAGAGGGGAGAAAAAACCACTAAAAGCCTGCTTTCCACCCTTCAGAAGTTTTGGGTCAAGTTAGGAATATAGAATACATGCATAGAAATCGCTCAAGAATGATTATAAAGATTTATGTCCACAGATGCAAAATAACACATACCAAAATGTCCTATAAAATAATGGGCTCTGTAAAATGATATGTGAAATGAAATGGCAATTGTGACTCTCTGGAATTTTCATGTTCTTGATAGAACAAGGGGAATAGAAGTGGTTGGAGCAGGCTCCAAAGCATGTGTTTCAGTATTGGAAGTAGTGGGAATGATTGTCTTCCATGCTGAACTCTTTATTTTAAAAGAGCTTCTCTCACATATCCAGGTTACCCTGTCTCAGAAAACTGCATGAGCTATTTCCACTCTGGCCATAGTGAAGGCTTGGTGGCTTGACCATATCAGAGATGGCAGGGTCAACTCAGCTTCATACCCAGCTCATAGCTTGATCACAGGCCCAGTTGATTTAATTTTGACCTGAGCATGCCAGGGTCAGCCTTGTGAACCTTCCCATCTGTCTACAGTCTGGCCTCGGAGCTTGCTCAAGGTTAAGAAAACTATCCATGGCTTATCACCTTTTCAAACCTGGTAGGCACTCATATCAATTCATTTCCTCTTCCTGTTCACAACTGGAGTATTATATCTGGGCTAGAAAGGAGCAAGGTGGTTTCTGAAACCAAAAGGAGTACAATGGCTACATACCTGGGTTTGCTCTCCACATTCCCCACTCCCTTACCAGTGGAGAAACTAGGGCTGAGTTTATACACCCTTTCAAAGCTTGAGTCCTCATTATGAAGAATACTCTATAAAAGGTAAAGACCGGGAAGAGCAAAGGTCCCCAGCCCAATTCAGGCTTGACTTTGAGCCACAGGTGTGATGCCCAACTGGTACAGTAGTGTCAACAGGTATATCTATTGACAGGTGAAATGGATCTAAAATTCTCACAGCCCACACACCTCTTCTGGTCATCCTCAGCTCAGCTTACCAGACTACACTGCCCACTTCAACTTGGAGCTGGGTCTACAGCTTCTGGGTCCCCAAATCCCTGCTTGGGCCTCAGGTTGGTATATATTCTTCCATCCATGGCCAGGACCCAGAAATCTTTGGGTCTCAGTTTCCCCATATATAAGATGAAATGGTTGGACTAGATGATTCCTCAGGTGTCTTCTGGCTCTGTCATCCTGGAGTCTAAGTGTCCTCTCAGTCCTCCCTTTTTTCTTGAGTAAATGTTTTTAAGACAGGGGAAGCGGGGAGAGATGGCGGGGAGGCGGGGGGTGGGGATGTGGGGGAGGGGCGGAACAAAAGGCTTTCAGTTTGGAAGTTGGTCCAAAGTTCCCAGGCTGTGTTTGTTTTTGTGTTGCATTTGTTTCTTTCCAACTGCTTTTTCCTATTACTAAGGGTCAGTGGTCACTCTGGTTTGGGCTGTGAATATGGCAGGGTGGTAGATCAGTGGTTCATGGCCATCCTGAGCTATTCCAGACAGTATAGCCACCTCCCCCTCAGGCTTCAGAGGAAGTTCGTCACTCTTGCTGGAGCCACTGTCTCCTGCCTGACTGGGCAGGGACCCTCCCCTCAGTGGCAGTCTGGTGAACCGACCCTTGGAGGGCTGATCTGAGACCCCCATCTGCTAGGTGCCTTAGGGTTGGTTGGGGTGAGAGTGGGCACTGTGCATGGGGCTCCTTAGGGGGAACTTCTGGGAATGATGTGAAGAGCCTGTGACTGCCTCTGGGATGGATCAAGTTCCCCTCAGGAATCTGGGAAACTAGGACTGATGGAGGCCCTTGGGGCTGGTCAAACTGTGTGCCTAGGGGCGGTTTGCTATTAGGCTGTAATTGAGCCTGAGGGAAGTGAGGGGGAGGAGACTCTGTGACACATCATGCTCTGGTTCCTCCAAGAAACCTTGGAGGCCTTCAAGCTAGGCTTTTCATTTCACCAGGGAAGGAGGAAGCACTCTTCCACAAGACTAGGAGTTGGAGGGAGGGCTTGTTGTTCTGTGTGATCATGTGATCCTGGGACTACCCCTATTTCCTAGTCCTTCCCAGGGAAACAGTGAGCTGGAAGAAGCCTAGGCAGGGAGAAGAGTGATGACGTGCTACATAGAAGGCAGTGTCAGCCACAACAAACAAGAACAACCTCTCAGACAAACACACTTCTCTCTCTCTCTCTCTCTCTCTCTCTCTCTCTCTCTCTCTCTCTCTCTCACACACACACACACACACACACACACACACTCATATGTGCCGAGACCTCACTGCATACCCAGACGCTCAAGGGCGGCTCTGTGGCACTGAATTTCTGTGACAACACCCCAGTGGCCCAGCCCATATCACCTGTTGATACAACTTAACTTTACCCAAGTGTGGGGGAGGAACAAGGTTCCTTGGAAGGGGAGGGGCATTTTCTAAAGCTTAAAAAAAAGGAAAGAAAGAAAACAAAGTAAGGCTGAAGTCCTCCCACAGGCAGGCTCGTGCTCCGGGTGTGCTTTCGCAGGCCAGAAACTACAGAACTGGGAGTACTGCCAAGTGCTTTATCAAAGGAAACAGCCCGCCCAACAGCTGGAGATGGGCTCCTGCCAGCTGTGTGTGCCTCTCTGTCTCTCCTTCTCTTTTTCTCTCCCCTCCCTTCTGCTATCTCCATGTATCCATCTCCTGCAGTCTTGCACTTTGCATTGGGAGAGCCCACAGACGGACTTCCTTGGAGCAGAGAGAATACCCTTGACGCTGAGGAACCAAACAGATCTCAGCCTCAGCTAGAATAGGGGAGGCTGTCTTTGTGAAGGGATGTGCTGTCCAGACTCAGGTCTCCTGGCATTGGGCAAGGGGCTGCTGGATGGCAGCTTCTGCTGCAGCTGCAGCCTTGGGGAGACACTTGAGTAGTCCCTCTGTCGCCTTCTTTATTGCCCGTGGTGGGAGGCGGTGCCTGGCTGGGCTGTGTGTCTTGGCGGCAACAGGGTGTTTTCCAGCAACCTCAGCAACTTTGCCGTCCAAATTCATTAATTAGTTAATTACTTGGACTCATTTCTCTAAGTCTTGGGCTTCCAAGGAAGGAGATGATGTACAGGTGGGAGAGAGCTCTGAATAAAGGGGTTCTCCCTTTTCTGGGGGTGAGGGCCCAGTGCCAGATGGTAAGGAGAGAAATAAGGAGGTAATATCCTATGGCTTCACCCTTCTCTCAGCTCTCACCCATTTTCAGGCTCCTGATTGGCTGTCAAAGTGGCCAACACAGCCCTAAAAGGCAGCTTCAAGCTGCGTTTATAGAAGCAACCCAATGAAGACTGGTGGGAGCAGGGCTGTCTAGCTCTGTGAGTGGAATTGAAGGCAGCAGCCCTGACCCTGAAGAGGCCCAGAGGCTTTCTCCTATTCCCCAACTGTGCACAGCCTGCACCCCTTGTCCCAGTGGACACCTGGGGATGGCTCAAGGCAAATCTAACATTTCCCCTTCCAGCCTGGCCACATCTCAAGGGCAGGATTCCTATTGGGTTTTTCTCTATACCTCAAAGCCTTCCATGTGCTGGGTCTTAACTAATGTCTGGTGACCTGGACTCTGAGGAAACCACTTTAAAGCTTGGGTCTTATCAAGTGGGAGGCAGCAACTTGGTCTATGTATATTCCCTAAGGATGCCATGTTAGGCTTATTACTTCTTTACCAGTGAGCAGGTGCCATGCTGAAGGCAATGAGGGGAGTGATTACTAACAGGAGTGAGGCCACAACTTAGGTAATCTCGTCTTCTGGCACCTGGTGGGCATTCTGCTGTGCATCAGTTCCTCTTGCACAACCTCTCCCACCATTGTGGTTCTCACAAGGCCAAGCTCTTGAATCTTCTCTGTCTTACCCCCTCTCCCTTCCTTTCTTCCCTGAAGCTTTTTGTATAGATGGTCACATTATATGCTTAGTCACATGAGCCCTGTAGGACAGTAAACACATTGGGGAAGTTTAATTGAGGTAATATATACAGTACGTATACCATATAATGCTTTGAACTATGCTTGGTGCAAAGTAGGCACTCAATGAATTTACACTGCTGATGTTCAATACTGCTGCAGTGTGTGTGTGTGTGTGTGTGTGTGTGTGTGTGTGTGAAGATGGCTATCACATGCAGCTGGGCTGACAGGACTGACTGCATGCTAAATCATAGACAAATCAGAGGCCCTGATTAGGATACTCAGAAGAAACTTCAATAGTTCTGATTGCCAGCCCTGATAGCCACAGTCTTGGGTGGAACAGGTATGGAAGTCAAGAGCCTGAAGCAGAGTTCAATTCTTTATTTCTAATTCATTCCCTTCTAAGTAACAGACCATAGGACTGTTACTTGGGCCATAGGGCTGACTAGACTAGCCCCTATGCATGGATGGGGACAAAGTCTTCTGGGAAACTCTACCTTCCCTACAATTTCTCTGAACTCTGTCTTCCTGGCTTCCTTCATTTGGGATCATTTTGTCTCACCTAAGCTCTAACACACATGCCTTTGTCACTTTTCCCCCCACAATGTTGTCAACCCTGAGTATATCTGAAAGGACCAGCCCCAAACTTGAAAGGACCATATTTATAATGGCCTATTGATTACCATATTCCTAAGTATGTGTCTGTGTGTCTAGAGCCTACAGCTTTGGGGTACCAATTCCTCTGCATGTTTAAGCCTTGTGACAGTAATATCTCTCACTCTTAGTCCAAATACCAACTGCTTGACCATCCCTCAGCAGCAGCCTCTGAGAGCTGGGCAGTCAAAAGGACGCTGATGTGGACATGTACATGATTTGTGATACAAGACTTCACGAATGGAGGTTTGTGGGGCATTTCCCTTCCAGTTTCCTCATGGGGGCACTTCCGATAGTTGGCACCAGTAGCATGTCAGCTGCAGAAAGCAAATGGTGTGAGAGAAGAGATTCCAGGTCTTCTTTGGCTACGGTTGATTCCTTATTTCCTCTCCTTTCCCACTTTGGGAGCATTTGTTGCTGTCTGGAGGGCCAGGCAGTGCCAAGACCACAATAAACAGCTTGTCCGGTACACACAAGCTCTTTGGACCCTGAAATGTCAGCTGGCCAACTGGCTCACAGCTAGACCCTGCTGTGTGCCTTTTGCATCCGGCCCTGACAATGCCACTCAACACTTGTAGAACCATATGTCATAGCAACAAGCCTGGGAGTAGGAGCCCCACAGTGACCTGGTCTTAGAGTTCTGGGATGCCAAGCTTAGGGGCTTCACTTAGAGCCCCTGGCAAAAAAAATGCCTTAGGGACCCAGTCCTGCAGGTCTCAGACCAACAAAGTGGCCTGCCCTACCCCTTGCCCACCCAGGCCAGACAGCCAGATTCCCTATGTCCCATATAGTTGAATTACCAACTGGTGTTGGATAGAAACATCTTGCCCAGTGAAAGATAATGGGGTGCAGGGTACATGCCTCCAGAGGGTACAGACAGAGCACAAAGGGCAAGAGAAGAGGGGGAGAGGTGGTGGGGTTTGATGACAAGAATGCCAGGCCAGGATCCAGGAAACCTGGGCTCCACTCCCAGGCCCTGCCACCAACTCCCTTGGCGTCCTTGAGCAAGATCACCCAGAGGGCAGGGTTGGGGGAGCAGGCATAGTGCCAAGACTTTGCCTAGGAAAAGAATAGCTGCAAAATCTAGTTGATGCCTTCAGGAGGTGGGGATGTAGTGTTTAACCACAAACACTATCTACTGAAGAGCTACCTTGTTGCTTTTAAATACCTGTTGTGAGGGCTGAGGGCAGCATTCACAGTTGTACCTTAACTGGGGAAGGCCCTGTGATCCCTGTGATGGTCTTCACTTCAGCCTCTTATGGCCACCCAGGACAATTTCTCTGGGGTGTGACGTTTGTCTCTATTCATAAAAGCTTATATGGAGGAAGCATCTCTCAGCTCACCACCATGGGCACCCATACTTCAGTATCCCTAATGTTCAGACACTCACACCAAAGCCCTCACTTACTCTCAGGACCTACCTTCATGTCTCATCCCCAAGTGTCTTCTCTCTGGTAGCAACAAGTCAGCTGTTTCTGCCCTACATGTTGGATGAGAACTCATAAGGTTCAACAGTCTTCAGTAGCACAAAACACAGTTGATAGAAGCTACCAGTGTCTAACATAGAGTAGCTGCTCAATAGATATTTGTTCAAATAAATCCAGGCTGGAATAAATTCACAATACTTGCATATAAAAGACTGCATTTAATGATAGAAACATTAGCATCTACAGTAGGGCCAGTTCAGGGGCAGAAGGAAGGAGCCTGTTTGTGACTCTGCAAAAAACAGCATGGGAGCCGAAACTGGTTTGGCTCAGTGGATAGAGCGTCGGTCTGCGGACTGAAGGGTCCCAGGTTCGATTCCAGTCAGGGGCATGTACATTGGTTGCGGGCACATCCCCGGTAGGGGGTGTACAGGAGGCAGCTAGTCGATGTTTCTCTCTCATCGACGTTTCTAGCTCTCTCTCTCCCTTCCTCTCTGTAAAAAAATCAATAAAATATATTAAAAAAAAAACAGCATGGGAGCCACCACCCTCTGTATGCATGGATGGAAGCTAGGATACACCCACTGAGGGTGGGGGAAGGATGTCTGGGAAAAGGGCCAATCTACACTTCAGTCTGAGGCCTCAGACGCTTCCCAGCACAGGAAGGCCCCATGGTGGTGTCTAATTGGCTTTCTAGTTATCTGTTAGGTACTGAAGGCCCTGTGGCAAAGTTAGGGTAGGGCTGAACTTCCAGAATCTCTACTGGAGTTTTGGGTCACTTCTGGTTATTCCCAACCAGGTGCCAGTTGAGAGAGAGGGCCTTGAATCTGATTAGCTTTGCCTGAGGGAGCCAGGAGGGCCTTCCTAAATCACGCATATCTCAATGTTCCCTCTCTCCCCCTTTGGTTCAGGGGCTTTGGGAGCCATGGTCTAGCTTTTGCAGTGTCACTTGCCAGATTCCTGTGCTGTCTATGCTTTCACATCAGGGTGGGTGACAAAGAGTGGCCCAGAAGGAAAAAACAAACAGAGGAAAGGTCTTTGGGTCGGTTGACCTTATAAATGCTATTGATTTTACACGATTTTTCCATTGGGAGGACAGTGAGCTGACCTGGTTTTACAGCTGGCTCTGGCTTTGATGCCACTGATTAGGCCATGAACTGAGAATCCAAGAAGCTATGAATTTATCTCAATACATACTTGATAGTCACCACTCTCAGCAAAGCCAGACAGGGGCCTCCCAGGGTACAACATGGGAGGATGTGGATGGTACAGGCCTCTGTTCTTTCCACATTTTCCTAGGGATACTGTATGACCCCCTCATACAGTATAAAAAAAAGTTACATAGAGTAAGTAAGCCCCCACTTACTCTCAGATCTCGCTGGACCTGGATGGTGCTGGAGGGGGTGGGGGTTGGGGGCTTTTCAAGCAAGAAGGACTCTAGACACCAAGCTCAGACAGGAAGAAGATGGTTGAAAGAGCATTGAACTGTGACTTGGTGACTTGGACTTGTATCCCAGCTGGGCCACTAATTAGCTGTCTGATTTCAAGCAAATGACTTCCTTCTTCTTGTCTCAGTTTTCTCATCTGTTAAGTGATCGGTGGAACTAAATGATCCCTGTGGTCCCTTCCAGCAGATTTGTAAAAAATGCAGAAGTTAGGAAGGTGGAGAAGGATATAAAGAATAGAGGAAAGCGCAAGAATGTAACATTCCAGTTCAGTGCAGAAGTGGGAAAATGGGAGAAAAAGGGGTGTGCTGCATCGTGGTGGAGTAGAAGTGGCCCAGATGCCTAGATCCTGTTCCCAATTCTCCCATTAATGAACTATCTGACCTTAGGCAGGTCATTTCCCCTTTTTGTACCTCATTCAGGTGGGAAGAATGAGTTACCTTCTTGCCCCACCTCTACCCCAGATTATTTTCTTGTTGGGAAGCCTAGGTACGCACACACATGGGAGTAGATTTCAGTGCTCAGAGGTGTGACAACAACAGTAGGTGCATTTGAAGAAGGAGCAGGTGATGGTGGCTGCTAGGTAAGACCTTACCTAAAGGTCAAGGGTGGATAGTAAAGAGGAGCAGCAGCCCCAGAATTAGACATACCTGGATGGAATTATTAGCTCTGGCCCTGCCTGATTATGTAACCCAGGGACAGTCATTTGCTCTATCCAACTTATAGTTTCCTTACTCACAAAAGTAGAGAATTGAACTAGTTGATCCTCAAGGTTCCTACCATCTCCATGATTATGTGTGAAACGAAATGCAACAAAAAGAGGCCAAAAGATGCCAAGTAGGCCAAAGGGAAGAATTTTGTGTTCAAGGAGGAAGCCAGCCAGTGTGGATCAGACAAGTTTGCCAGGAGAAAAGAAGGGTGGTGTTCCCAGAGTAACAGTGGGCTGGGGGCGGGAGGCGCAGTAGTGGTGAAGGAGATGAAGGAGAAGGGGAAAGAAAAGGCAAGATCGTTTCAGAGAATTGATTCAAAGGGACACAAAAGCAGGTTTGATGTGAGAGAACTTGGTTGGAGGGCCTTCTGATAGGAACCGCTGCCTCTTCAGTGGGTCTCAGACAAGATGCTGAGAGTGGTAGTGAGTGCTACAGCAGCCTCACCAAAAGCTAAGCCGGGAGTGGAGGGTGGGAAGCTGGAACACTTTTCAATTGGCAGGAATTCCACAGAGGAGAGGGTGGTCAGGAGCCCATTCTTAAGTATTTGATACTCTTGGATTTTATACATCATTGATCCCTCCCCATACGCTGAGATTGAGTCTGGGAAAATGTGGAAACTGAGGCCCTGAGAGAGGCGATTCAACCTGCCTGGAGTCACATAACAATTTCGTGGCAGGACCAGGAGCAAGAGTTGGTCTCTCTCCTGATTCAGAGCCCAGTTCTTTTGGTTACCGCTTCCCCCTCCATTGTATGCTCTTAAGCAAATCCTTGGTTGGAATTGTTTGCCTCTTAAGGAAAAAAATGGAGTGAAGAGAAATCAATTCCAAGTAACTGAGGGTCTCAGGGTCTTGGGAGGCTGAACCATGCTAAAAGGTGCTGTGAGCCATTTGGCCACAGAGCCCGTGTTTGGGGAGGGAGCGGTGAGGAGTGGGTAGGATGAAGAGTGTGGGTTCTGGAGTCAACTTATCCTCAAATTTCAGCTCCAGCTGTGTGACCCTGGGTTGGTCACCAACTCCCTGAGCTTCTATTGCCTCATCTGTCATCTTTAAAAAAAAAAGTTACATAGAGTTGTGAGAAATAAATGAAATAATGCATGAAAAGTTCTTGGCCCAGTACCTGATGCATAATAAACTTTCAAAAAGTAGTAGCTGTGATCATTACCATTACCTTTAATGGTTTAACAAACCTGAGATTTTGTGATCTTTCTTACCAACCTCCCATCCCCACCAAATACCTACATTCTGCACCAGGAACTTCCTTCTTTCCTTACTTGCCTCAGAATCCTGCCACCACTTCAGTTGCTGAGCCTTGGGTCTCTGAGACCACCTTTGTCACTTCCATTATGGGATCAACTTTCTCAGGTGGCTTCTCCAAAGAGTCCCACTTCCTCTTAACCTGCCTGCTGACATAGGGCCCCAGCAACGGGCAGAGGGAGGGAGATGGATACCAGAGGCCAACAAAATGAGGCCATGCATTGCTGCCCTATCACCAGTCCCCTGGCAAGGCCTAGCAAGGTCACCTTTTGCCTCTAATCTACTTTAGGGAGAGGGGTATTGAAATGAAGCCCCAAGGGAGCTCAGATGAGAGCAAGGGCTTTGCCCCCACAAATTAGGAGAAAGCTTCCCTGGAGTATTTGCCAGATCAAAAGACATTACAGCTAAAAGGACTGCCGTCACCTAGTATAGGAACAGATCTATTAGATTCATGCTGCCCCATGGTAGGTGTCATTTTCAAGCCCCTAGAATAGGGGTGTCGAACTCAATCAGAGAAGGGGCCAAAATCTAAAATCCAGCCTAAATCGCGGGTCGAATGGTTTACTGAACAGTC
This sequence comes from Pipistrellus hanaki, assembly GCF_964339955.1. Lineage (NCBI taxonomy): Eukaryota > Metazoa > Chordata > Mammalia > Chiroptera > Vespertilionidae > Pipistrellus > Pipistrellus hanaki. The sequence continues at coordinate 47,378,008 of NC_140524.1, forward strand.
ATAAACTGTCAATGTCATAAACTGACAGCGGAGTGCAGTGATGACAGCGCGGTGCGGGCCACATTGCAAGGCCTGGCGGGCTGGATTTGGCCCGCGGGCCTTGTGTTTGACACATGTGCCCTAGATAAAGCTCAGGGGCCCCTAATCTTGGTGAGGGAAACCTAGGTTTCCTCAGTGAAAATATTCCTAGTTATAGACCTTCAGAAGGAGCTGATTGCTTATGCTGGGAAATTCAGTGTCCCAAACTGATCTCAGCCTCATTCCTGGGGGTAAGGTGGGGTCATCAGAGAAATTTGGAGGCACTAGGCCAGAGAGGCCCAAAATAACCTTCTAGCATTCAGGTCCTGGAAATGAAAGAGCCCATCCATTCTCTGGGTTGAGAGGTAAATGAGATGAGTGGGAAGAGCAGGTGGGTGAACCTGGTGAATCTAGAGGTGGAACAGGCAACTGCCTATCTGGCAGGATTTCACAGGCCCCAAAGCAGTCACCATCCCCAAATTTCTCCCAGCATAAGTAACAAAACAATGATGTGTTTCTTTTAAAAAATATTTTATTTATTTATTTATTTAAATTTCTTTATTAATTAAGGTATTACATGTGTCATTATTCCCCCATTACCCCCTAACCCCCTCCCACTCATGCCCTTACTCCCTGTTATCTGTCCATTGATTAGGCTTATATGCATGCATACAAGTCCTTCGGTTGATCTCTCCCCCTTACCCCCCCCTCCCCTACCTTCCCTTAGGTTTGACGTTCTGATTGATGTTTCTCTGTCTCTGGATCTATTCTTGTTCATCAGTTTCTGTTGTTCATTATTATCCATAAATGAGTGAGATCATGTGATATTTATCTTTCTCTGCCTGGCTTATTTCACTTAGCATAATGCTCTCCAGCTCCATCCATGCTACTGCAAATGTTAAGAACTCCCTTTTTACTGCAGTGTAGTATTCCATTGTGTAGATCTACCACAATTTTTTCATCCACTCGTCTGCTGGTGGGCACTTAGGCTGTTTCCAAATCTTAGCTATGGTGAATTGTGCTGCTATGAACATAAGGATGCATGTATACTTTCTGATTTGTGTTTCTGTTTTCTTGGGATATATTCCTAGAAGTGGGATCACTGGGTCAAATGGGAGGTCCATTTTTAGTTTTTTGAGGAAACTCCATACTGTTCTCCACAGTGGCTGCACCAGTCTGCATTCCCACCAGCAGTGCATGAGGGTTCCTTTTTCTCCACATCCTCGCCTTCACCATGTGTTTCTTGAGCACATGCTGGCTGTTCCACATTGTGTTCAGCTTCTGTAGCAAATAATCAATTTCAGTCATTACCACCCTTTCACCACCCCAGAGTCCTTCCTCTTAAAAGCTTCCATGGTTAGTGGCTAAGGTCAGGGCTGGTAAATCAGGGTCATTTGGCACACCAATGGCCCTGGAGAGAGAGTGTATGTGGCAAAAGGCTCTTGGGTGGTGAAGGAAGGCCTGAGTGTGATAGGATGGGTGAAAGGGGTAGGGTGGGAGATGTTCTTTAAGCAGGTGGAGACCAAATCTGGCTAAGGGCCAAACCTTGGAGAAGACACAGAGGATGAGAAAAAGGAAAAAGGCAGGCCAAAGGTACATTGGCAATTTTTTTTTTGTAAAGAGGACTCTTCTGTTTAACCTGAATGAGTCCTTCAAGCACAGCAGGGTGAGGAACATAATAATTCCTGGTATTTGTCCCAGACCTTGCCATTTAGATCTCTCTCTCTCTCTCTCTCTCTCTCTCTCTCTCTCTCTCTCTCTCTCTCTCTCTCTCTCTCTCTCACACACACACACACACACACACACACACACACACAAAATGTCTTAATTTTCATAACAGTTCTGTCAAGGTGGATAGGGCATGTGGTAATCACTCCCATTTGACAAATGAAAAACTGAGACTCAGAGAGATTGACTTGCCTAAGGTCACACAGACACTTTTATGATAGAGATGGAACCAGAACTTGGTCTCTCAACTCTCAGGGCAATGAGGCCAGAATTGGCCTAGGGGACAATCCAGAGTGTGGATATAACCAACTCCATAGTGTTTTCTCAGGAATTCTGGGAAGGACCCCTGCCTCAGATATATATCAATCTCTCTTCTCTGATCACTAATACCTGAAATTGCAGTCTTAGAGATTAATTCTTTTGGATAGGAACTGTGGCCACTGTTAAGATGTGGAGGGAAAAGTGGCGACACAGGAGAATATCTCACCACCTGGGAGTGTACCTAGGAGAGGACCTGGCTGAAGTGGGATGGAAGCAGTGCTGGTTTGCGTAAGAAGGGGAGATGTTGCATCAGAGTGAATGCTGGTGACACTGAGAAGCAGGGGGAGGGGCCAATCTGGCCTGAGGCAGGCCTAGGAGTGCTCTAATGGGTGACTGCACCGGGAGTCCTTGGAGGAAGGCTGGGGGAGGACTTCCATGTAGTGTGTGGGGGAGGGCGGCTGTGGCTGGTAGACAAGGAAGCAGGTTGGCCTAAGAAGCTGGAATTGTGCAGGGGTGGGCGGGGGTGTGGGAGCTATTCAGAGAGCTGGTCTGGAGCCAGGGGCCAGTCCCAAGGGGGTGAGCTGAGGCTTGAGAGTTCTGGGCCTGATTCCAGCCCCTGACCTTGAGTTACCATGCAACTCGGCACTTTTCCTATATCAGCCAGACACCCATCAGGTCTCTTATCTCGGCTTCCCCGTTTTATAAAAAAAACTGTGTAAAAATTACTCTCTGGATTCCTCCTGATGGACCTGCTCTCTTACAGGCCTTACCACCCCCCATACAGCATCATTCAAGCCTCTTTGGCCTGGTGGAAACTCTTGCCTGCTGCCTTTAATCCCAGAGGCTGTCCCTCCACAGTGCAGGCTGCCCTGCATGTGATGGTCCTGAGGGTAAGGGCCTAAAGGTCTCACTAAGCTCAAAGGCACAGCTGTAAATAGGTGAAACTGAGAATATCAAGGGTGGGATTGTTAGGACTAGCAGTAACCTTAGAAACCACTTTTGCTATTCATTCATTCATTCATTCATTCAATTATTACATTTGTTGATATTCCAAGGTTGTTCTAAGTAGCCAGGGGCAAAATCAGGCCAGAACCCAGGTCTCCTGACTATTATTCTAATACTCTTTCCACCACCTTCTGGAAAGCATACAGCACAAGTATAAGGGCATAGTTAGTATTTATCCTCTATGTACAGTCAGACTTTACTATAGTCAGAGTAGCATCTGGCCTAATTGGCAAGATTTGAAGATCGCTGATAAACAATCTCCCACCTCAGCTTGTTCCCTTCCCACAACTCATACCTAAAATTATACCACCGAATGTAATCTTTGGACTAAAACTCCTGTGATTTGACAGCAAAACCTGTTAAGCCATTACCCGCCATTTACACAAAAACATTTCTCTGATTTGTCTGTTAGGCCAGGTACGGTTGTCTTGGGGGAGGTACACTGTGAGTCACCTCAAAGGAGGTATGGCTAGGAAGGTCAGGGAGCCCTCCAGATAGTGAGGGGCCCATGTTACTCCAGGCAGCAAGAGGGCAGAGGTTCCCTGAGGGGACAGGCAGGAGGAAGGTACCTGAAAAGGAAGCAGGAAGGTTTTGAAGACAGACTCCTACTTCACAGTGTAGTCTTCTGGCCAGCCCTGCACCTACACAGTGATGCTCAGTGACATTTTGTTTCAAAATATGTGTTTACATTTGGTCTTTCCTTATGCTGATTATACTGAGTCTTTTGTCTCTTCCACAGCCTGGTGACTGAGTAGTTTGTACTTAGATTTCTGAGGGCCTTCACCGAGTCTGGTCAAATAGTTGTCTTTAAATAGTCTGCCAGTCCCTGAGTTGAAATGCAGTTCTGTCCCATCTTGGCATGCTAGAAGGGGCTCCCTCCAGGAAATTGCAATGGAAATCATTTAGTCAATGGAAAGAATAGCTCCTACTGCAGAGCTTCCCTGCCTGACCCTGATAAGGGCTCTTTCCAATTCCCCCGTAGATATGACAATGGGAGCTCAGTGGGAAGAGATATTCATTCCTAGAACACAGCCCTACCTGGAAATCTCAAAACCAAATGAAATGAGGGGGGGGGGGAATCTAAGTGCAATGCCCAGCTAGATACTGCCTGGAGTTTTGGAATCAGACACCAAAGATTCACAATTGGCCTCTCCCTCTTACTAACAGGGTAACCCTAGACAACTCATTTAACTTCTCTGAGCCTCAGTTTATTCATCTTAAAAATGGACCTACTGGTAATGATAACATGATACCAAACTCCTACTCTCAGCTATGTAACTGTTGATGAGGTTCAAACTGCTAATGGATATAATGCTCTTGGCAAAGTGCCTGCTCAGTAATCAGTACATGGGAGCTACTGATATTATTGTTATTGGGACCAGATGTGGCTTTGAGATCTCCCAGTGATAGGTCAAGACCAAACAGCAGTCCATCCCAGCACTCTTGTTGCATCAAGGTTTTCATTATGTCAGGTTTGCTTAAAGCAAGGCCCACCTGCAGGGCATTCCCTGCGCTGGTGACTCATGGGAGGGGTGCATGCCACCCACCTATTTTAAGCTGTTCTACATTTTCTTCTCTCTGACATGGACGTGTTTACACAGTGGAGGGCAGTCCCAGTCAAAACAAGATGAAAATACACTGCTGGCTGGGAGCCCTAGGCTAACTGGTTTCAGGTCCTCTCCCAGCTGTCAGTGCCTTACAATAGGGCCATGGAGATGGTGGGGGACTGCCCATCCCTACTCTCCAGGCTTTCTTCATTGGCCCAGCTCTGCCTGGTGGCAGGCAATTGGCCATCACCTGGTCAAGCTACAGTTGGGTTTCAGGGCACCAAAGTTTTAGAAGGGTAAGAAGGAGGAGTGCTGAGGAGCAAGGGCTGTCCTGGCCAGCTCTTGTGTGACTATTGTGCCTGCCGCTGGGGCTGCCTGATGCACAGGCAGAGGAGAACTGCCAACAGAGAGTGGTGGAAAATGGCCAAAGAAAGCTCTCCCAGCAACAACTGCCCTCTTCTGCCTGGCATTTTCCCCACTCAAACTCATTCCTGTGAGTTAATAGGAGGCTCTTGGTGTAAAAAAAAAAAAAAAAAAAAGAAAGAAAAAAAGAAAAGAAAAGAAAAGAAAAGAAAGAAGTGAAAAGGAAAAAAAAATTACCCTGTGGAAGAACCTAACAACCATTTATCAGAGTCTTCCGGGGGGGTCAAAGTCTCACCTATGCCAACTTATAAGTGAATAAGTAGAACTTGAGGAGGAGCTGCCCATTTGGTGAAGGAGCAAATTAGATCCCCTGGACACTCAGGCATTTTGGTTTCTTGACAAAGTCCAGGAATATTTTGGCACATTTGCCTGTTTCCTAAAACATAAGACTACCAGTTAGCAATTGCAAGGCCCCGCCCCAAACAGCACTCCACCAGTCTCTATTAAGTCAGCCTGTTACTTCTCCCAGAAGCCTCCCCCACCCCAACCCCTATGTGGGCCACACTGAACAAGGTCATCATGTTTCTTCCCTGAGAAAAAGGAAACAGTTCCCCTTTCAAGAAAGACTTTTCATTTTAACAGGGGTCTTCAAGACTTCAAACCCAAGGGTGACATTAAAGGTGAGAATGTCCTTTATCTTGGTTATTATCATCAGTATTTTTGTCAGGACAGCTTTTTTGTCCCCATGTCCCCCATCGTTCCAGTTATATGGCTGTCACTTGCCCAGAATCAGGCCTGCTGGCCCAAAATCCCTCTTTGATGTTACTGCCAGCTGAGACTGGACTGCCCTGCTCCTGGGCTTCATCACCCTCCACTGTTCCTCGTGGGTGTTCTGTTCTCAAGTGACCCAGCCCCTCCAGCTAAAGATGGAAACTAAACCAGAGTCTTAATGTTACTGGAGAACCAGGAGCATGCACATGTGTGGGCACACACACACACACACACACACACGAATTATCTCTTTTATTGAAGAAGTTGTGCCTTGATTCCAGGTCATTGGTGGCCACTTATTCAGTTAAATTGTGTTTGGGTCAGATTTCCCAAGTGTGTTTGATTTTCACTGGTCTTTTGTGTTTTTAAATGCAGAGGTGCTCTCAAACAATAACTGTCCCCAAATAAAAGTGTTAACACAAGGCAAAGTCATGAATTTGCCTATAGTTCTTCCCCAAAGGGACTATTAGCAAAGTTCTAACACATCAAAAATCTTTATTTATTTATTTATTTATTAAGCATGCATTTACCACATTGGGACTGTTTGCCAGGCACTGGTCCAAACCCTAGAGGTAAGGTGGTGAAGAAGTTAAGCCCCTGCCCTTAGAGAGCTTATATTCTAGTCTAGAAAGCCCATTGATGCTCAAGAGCTTGTGTGCTTCCTCCTTTCAGTCGTGGTCTTATCTGACTGTGCCTCTGGTACTACTTGAAAGATTAGAGGTCCTGCTGGTCACAGACTGTTTGTGCCATTGAAATGCTCTCCAGACCAAAACTTAATGCATGTCATGGGTCCTAAGTTCAAAGGAGGATTGCTAAGACTTTCAAGAGACTAAATTTAAATGATTCCATTTTAACATCAATCCCTCAAAGCACCCCTCCCCATAAGCAGTATCAATAACTTGTGAAACCATGGAAATTACAAATGGAACTGGACAGAAAGTTAGCAATGCTAGACTTTGAAACAGCACTGATAGGGCTGCTCATTTGGTGAGCCACTTTGCCAGCAGTGTTTGGGGACCAAGGGACCCTTATTCATCATGGAGCATATAATGTTCATTCAGCCCTCTTGTTTTCCAAAAACTTAGCTATGCTGTCTACATGATGTCTACCAAGTGTGGAAACATAAGCAAATATATATATCACTAGTGGTCCAGTGCATGAAATTTGTGCACATTAAAGGGGGATTAATTAGAGGAAATAATTTAATATTGCTATTTGCCCTTTCTCTATAAGTGTCAGAGATGAAAGAAAATTAGTAAAATGTATATGAAAACCTTCCTCCTGTCAGAGTCTGGCGCTCACCACGGGACCCAGAGTCAAGTCCCAGCCCACCCACATGTGCCTCAAAATTGTGTAAGACCCAAACCCGGCTGCCCCCCCCACCCATTGGGCTAGATCCAGACCTGGCCAGTCCCACCCTTGTCAAGCCCCACTGGGCAGGGGATGTAGCCTTAGGTCCCTTGGCCTGGCACCAGGACGGGGGGGGGGGGGGGGAGGCATGGCCTGAGGTCCCCCAGCCCAGATGGGGGGGGGGTTGACTTGAGGTCCCCTGTCAAGCCCCGCCAGGTGGTGGACATGGCCTGAGATACCCTGTCAAGCCCCGCCAAGTGGTGGAGGAGGGTGCAGCATCAGGTCCCCCATCAACCCTCACTGGGCGTGAGGTGTAGCCTGAGTTCCCCTGACCCAGCACTGGGGGTGAACCTTGAGGCAGGGGGGCACAGGTGCCAGGTGGGGTGCGCAGCCTGAAGTGCCCTGTCAAGCCCCACCTGGTAGGGGGGCGTGGCCTGAGGTCTCCTGTCAAGCCCCACTGGGCGGGGGAGGGCATAGCCTCAGGTGCCTGCTGATTGCTTGTTAAGGCTCCATATGGGAACTTGGCTTAGCTGTGGGTGCAGCCATCTTTGTGACAGAGTGATGGTCAATTAGCATATTCCCTCTTTATTAGATAAAATTGTCAAGAATGTTATCAGTCTGCAAAAATATTATATCTCTATTTCTAGATGTGTGAGTGTCCATAAACAAATATACTCATATACCTTGTATGATGCATATGTTGGGAAGGGAGCATCATTCCCATTTCATAAATGAGGAGTTGGCAGCTTAGGAGGTTTACAAGCCTTCTAAGCATCCCCAAGTTGGTCAATGTGGAAAAAGAACGTATTTTCTTTCCACTTCACCAAGTTCAATTATTTATTTGTGTTTTTTTTTATATATATATATATACTTTTTATTTGTTTCAGAGAGGAAGGAGAGGGAGAGAGAGATAGAAACATTAATGGTGAGAGAGAATCATTGATTGGCTGCCTCCTGCACAACCCCGACTGGGGATCAAGCTTGCCATCTGGGCATGTGCCCTTGACCAGAATCAAACCCAGGACCCTTCAGTCTGCAGGCTGATGCTCTGTCCACTGAGCCAGATCAGCTAGTGCTTGACCAAGTTCATTTAGAAAGGGTGCTAAAACTGAATTTCTCAGGGAGTAAATCACCCTGATATATGCACTAAGGAAGTCCCTCTCAATTCTTATCTTTGCATGTATACCTCAGTGCCAGACCACCACAATAAAGTGAATATCACAATAAAGCAAGTCACATTTTTTTTTGGTCCTCAGTGCATACAAAAGTTATGTTTATACTATACTGTAGTCATTAAGTGTAGAAGAACATTATGTCTAAAACAACAATGTATGCACCTTAGTTAAAAATACTTTATTTCTAAAAATACTAATCATCATCTGAGCCTGTTGGTAAATGGTGCCAACAGACTTGCTCGATGCAGGATTGCCATAATCCTCCAGTTTGTAAAAAAAATGCAGTATCTGTGAAGTGCAACAAAACAAGGTATACCTGTACTTTCTATCTAAGGGCTCAGGACCAGCTCATGGGCCAGGCCATTATTGCAGCAGTGTATTGTTGGAGAGATCACTTAGTGACATAACGGATGCCTCTGAATTATCTCCCCAATGTGCTCAGGCCCTAATACTCTTAAGATAGGGGTGTCGAACTCAATCAGAGAAGGGGCCAAAATCTAAAATCCAGCCTAAATCGCGGGCCGAATGGTTTACTGAACAGTCATAAACTGACAATGTCATAAACTGACAGCGGAGTGCAGTGATGACAGCGCGGTGCGGGCCACATTGCAAGGCCTGGCGGGCTGGATTTGGCCCGCGGGCCTTGTGTTTGACACATGTGCTCTAAGATGTCCAAGTATTTTCTGTGAAGCTCACTTCTTCTCATCTGTTGAGCTAGTAACTGCCTATACTTGGCCATTCCTTAGTTTCCATATTTACTTTAGTTCTTCTGCAATTCTGTCAATAAATTCCACGGTATAATTAGTTTTAGCAAATAACAGGATGTCAGAACTGTTGACCAGGATTCATTACTTTGCTATTAGAGCTCTATCTCAGGACATAGGGGCCAGTGTTCCTCTTATTTTTTAAGGTGTATGTCAGGAAGCATTTCTCAGGCAGGCTCACCGTGCTCTGTTCAGTCTATAGACCTTTAAGGCTGCTGTGTTGCCACAGCTCTGCCCATGAAGACCTGGGACCTTCTGTCTTTGCTTGGTGGTACAATAAGTATAATTAAAAAAATCAATGCAAATACTTTGAATTTTCCATTTTTGTGCTTTACCCTTATAGTCTTGCTGTGGCCTTCAAAAGAAGTCTTTACTTGGTAAGGTGGCTTCAGGACTTAACATTCATTTTGTAAAGAAGGGGGTAGGGGCTATATTTTAGGTTGGGACTAAAAATTTTCATGCTTTGGATAAAAAATGCCTTCTCCTTCCAAACCCTGCCCCCAATATGGCTTGTTTCAAGGAGCAAGAGAAGAGGTTAAAAGGGTCAATCTGTTCCTGACAGGCAATCAGGAAGTCCAGGCCTTGGGGGAACCTTAGACTTTGTTTATTTAGCCCCAAACCTAGCAGACAGTATAAATTAAACATAAAAATAAAATAAAATAACAAAACATAGGGTGGATGTGTACCACAGAAAACAGTGAATTTATCCTCTGCTTCCCCCCTGGGAGAGGGGAGTTTGTGAGCAGTGGGGCTTCCTGGCCAGGGAGGCACTCATGAGTCATAGGATGGGGTGAGGATGGCAAGGGGGAGGAGCACAAGGCTTGGATCAGGGTGGGGATGGGCATGTTGGCAAGTCTCCGTAGTCAGCTCCAGCAGGCTTCTGAGGGGGAATGAATCATGCCTCCAGTCAATCTCTGAATGGACCAATGTTTGATGGGATGGTGACAGCCTAGGGCTGCAGGAGAGCTGGCATTTGTAGAAGGTAGGCAGGGCTGATTAACTGACCAAACTGTGCAGTTGGAGAAAAATCAACCCCATCCCTGTTCTCTCTCTGTACCAGGGTTCTTCTTTCTACCCTCCCTGTGATGTCTGCCCCCATGTCCCCAGCCTCTCAGGCTAAGAATTCCAATCAACAGCTGTGAAATATCTTAGAAAGCAATCTGTTCCTCATAACAGAGAGGCAAATATTGCTAAAGACTGATTTATAAATCAGAGCAGCTTTGGATTTTCCTACTAAAAGCAGTTCTCATTCATGTTCTGATCAAGTTTTCAGGAGTGATAGGAAAAGAGAGGGCTGAACAGATATTAGGCCGAGGATATGCTGAACCCTATCATGGGGCGTTATGCAAAGTGGGTCTTGGTGATTCTCACCTTTAGACCAGTGGTTCCCAAAAGCAGTTCCATGGGTTGAGACCAGAAGAGCTGCATCCATATAATCTAAAAATACCCTTCCCTAGCCACAGACTTATTCCACCAAAATTTCTAGGGTTGGAGCCCAGGACATCTGTATTTTCCACCAGCTCTACTGGTCAATCTTAATGTTAAGAAACTCATGTCTTTCCCTCCACACAGTCCAGTCATCTTGTAATCCTGATTGGCCACTGATCACTCTTGAAAGTAATATGATAATTTAATTCATACTTAAGTGTTTGTAAATAATAGTGGCAGAATGTGGCACTTTCCCAGGGTTTTTTGCATTGGAAATTTTTTTTCTAATTCCTCAAAGTGTAAAGAACTCCATTAGAATCTTGGATGGTGATGTTTGTAGGCACTGTCATCGTCAGGTCGGGAAGACAGCTTGGACTAAGAGGAATTTATCACGGTGCCCTTCAAATCACACTTCTCAGGTAGCCAGTCACATATGGCATCTACGGACTGACTCAAGTTAGTAGTCCTCACAAGGGGTCTGTGGGAATCATTTCTTAGGTCTTCACCTGCTTCATTGTGCACAAATGGTACTTACTTTTATTTCTCTTTCATTTTAATGTACGATAGACATCTTTGAAAACTATGAACCTGGCAGCACCAGGGCTTCTGTTTCTGGTATATAGTTTAAGGCTACAAGTTGGTTCTTCTTGTATCCGCCTGACTGCCACTTGATGCTTCCCTTAAGACCCTGTCACCTGTGACTCCTGCACAGCACACAGGCCGCTCTGGACCTCAGAGAGCAGAAGCCATGGCTTTTGATAATTATAGGCTTGTCTAGAGTGTCCTGCTTTGCAATCTTGCCATGCTTGTTGCTTTACTACCCCTTTCAGATCATGGGGAAGCTGGCAACAGGAGAGGGAGAGGAGGGAGGAAGGAAGGAAAGAGGAAGAGAGAGGGGGGAAAGAAGGAGTGAATTATGCCCTTCTGCTTGCCTATCTCTGTGAATTAGAATTTGCAAAAGGCTGAGAGGGTGTTTGCATAAATGTGTGTGTACTTCCGTACTTCTCTTTCTTCCTGATAAGGTGTGTATATTCCTTGTCAGCAATTCTTAAACTGGCTGAGAGGCCTTCCGTAACCCCTCCCAGAACTTCTTTGAGTTCCCTGGCCCCGTTCCCATGGCTTGGGGGCCCTGCCCAGAGAGAAGTTTGCCTTGTTTCTCTACTTTCTGTTCTGGGAGTGGTGTGTCCCCTGCCCTCTTCTGCCACTGCTGCCAGGTAGGCTGCCTTCTCTTCATCCGGGAAGCCTCAGGTGGGGTGAGGTGTTTGTGGCTGAAGAGTCAGGGGTCCTTTGCAATTGCAGAGCCCTCTTCACAAGTCATAGGGTGTCCCACAGCAGAGGATCAAGGAGCTACCTTAAATGAGCCCGTGCTGAATAGCTCTTCTGTGAGGTACATGAGGGCCTCAGGCACACAATGTGAGAATCTGGGGAGGCTCATAATGCTTACCCATCATGGCCCAGGAGCTGAGTGCCTGAAAAGGCTAGCATTGTTACTGTGGTTTTGTTCCCCAGGAACCTGCACCACTTCAAAGGTCACTCATTCTATAGTGGAGCCCACAGTGGAGCCAGGTGCACCACCTCAGAGTCCCTGGCCTCTTCATAGGCCCTTGTCTGCTGGCCTCACACCCCCAAATGATATCCTCCTGGTTCTTATCTTCCAAGCATTGCCAATGACCCAGAGTCCTGCACGTACCACTGAAAGTAACCTTGGCAACTGCCAGAAAAAAAAATGGTTTAGAATTTTGACGCTTGGGACTGCTCTAAAGAGCAGAAGAGATGTAGAGACTAGTGGAGGGCTGGTGCAGACGAGCGTGGAATGGCCATGTTCTTGCTTCTTTCTTTCCCACCCCCTGGGGAAGATGCAGTGGGCCAGGATTCCCAGTGGGTGGACCATGATGAGGCCTGTTTGTCTACTTGAAAATGCTTGCCACTCTGGGAGGGTAAGGTGCAACAAGGGTAAGACTGACAGGAACTGGCAAAAGAAGGAAGGCCAAGAAGGTTGGCAGGTAGAGGTGACCCCCACACTAACCATAGACACCCCCTTCTCAGAAGGAAGGAACTGGTAACTCAGAGAACAAAGATCTGTGCCTTCCTCCTTTCATTTGCAAATCCCAGGGGTTAAGAAATGGAATCAAAGTGGCACTTTGGTATCAGAGTATCAGAGTATCAGAGAAGCTGTAGGTCCCAGAGCAACTCTAAGCTTTGTGGCTGCTGTGCTATCCCAATCTAGATGGGCACAGGCCAAAAGGCAGGTGGAAAGGAAAGAAAAAAAAAAGAAAAGAAACATGCCCAATTCTGAGAATGAGGTGATGCCCAAGGATGGCAGTGATGTCGACCCTCCTATACCCCATGCTACCCTCCAGAGCACCCTTCAGCTCTGGGCTTTGTCCTGAAGCAAACATTTCACTGAGACCTAACAGTAGGGAGACATTTGAAGTGGTCATAGGCCCAAGGTACTCTGGAAGGAAACACAATTTTTTTTTTACTGTACTACCAGTTTTTTTAAAATTTCTCTGACACGTGCCTTGCACTTTGAATAGGCTTTCAAGCAACTTCGAATTGAATTGAATTGAATTGAATTGAATTGAATTGAATTGGATGACAATGGCAACTAGTATGGGAAGCAGAGAGGAGAAAGAGATTCCATTTGCTGACGTTAATTTTATAATCTCTTTTTCAGGAATACAATCTCTTTTTACTTCATACTTGTGGATGGGTAATGGAAATGAGAAAAGAGAGGGCTTAAAAAATTATGGAAGTAAATTTTCCCAGCTGCAAGACATAAGGGGAAGGGAGACAGGCATAAATATTGACACAAGGTTCATGAAATTTAAGATCCACTGAGCTATTCCTGGATAACACTGTCAATATTTCCAGTCTTGCTGAGACACCAGGACAAACCGCTTCCACCCATAGTTAGTTAGCTACCAAAGTTGGGGTGATGAAGGTGATTTGACAAGAGTGCTTTTTGATTTCTCTGACTGAGGGTAAGTGGAATAGAACACCTTGTCAAAATGGGTTTTGGTTTTGCCTGTCATCCCCAATGTCACTCAAGGGATTATTTGTGAAACTCACATGGGATCCTGTCTAGGAGGGAGCTGAAAGGCACAATTCATTGCTCCTGCCCTCATTTAATGCCAGAGCTTGGCCCAAATTGGTTACTAGAGTTGCTTTTCCAAGAGCATGTGTCCATCTCCATCAGGACTCTCCTTGAGCTCCTACCATCACCTTTAGCATCTGTGTCCGCAACCTCTTCTCCATTTTCCTGTCCCAAAAAGTCGGGATTCTGGGCCATGGACATGCAGGGATATTAACATGATCCACAGAGGATAAGGCAATTTCTCTGTCACTATCTTTCCTTCTTGCTTCCCTCCTTCTGGAGTCTGGGGATTTTCCATGAAGCCAAAAAGTCACGATGTAAGTTGCAGCGCCCTTCATCTCTATAGTCTTCCACACTGGAGTGGAAACAGAGGGGAAGAGAGAAGAGAGAAGCAAGGACAGATTTAAGGGTGGCATTTCATCCTTCTTATTCCCCCAGCCTCTTTAAAAAAGGGGGACAAGTAAGTAATTAGAAGTAGACAGACCTTGCTCCGGAAGGGGGTTTCTGTGGAAGAGTAAATGGGAGGGCTGTTTTGCAGCCGTTCCCTGTCCCATTAACTGTTCTAACGCTCCTGTGCTCAATATCTTTTTTATTTCATTTTCCAGTTCCTAACCCAGTATTTGCTTTGTGGCTTGTCCTGCACCTCTTTCATCGTGTCTTTTTCCACTTCTCCTGACACTAGACCCTGTGTTTTGCTGGCAACATTGCTGAATCTTTGGGTGGAACATTCCCTGTAGAAAATAAGGAAGACTTGCCTATAAATAGTTTCCTTTGGGCTGCATGGTACACAATGCTTCAAGTGTGACAAAAAGGGAAGTGAGATGTTCCCCCTCATCGCCACCCCCAACCTACCGCCCCCACCCTGAGTCTGCTTCCCACCTCTTGGCGGCTTGCTGAGATCCTGCCCACGGGTTCTGCGGTCCAGACTGTCCAGTCTCCGTCCCACTGTCCTCTGGGAACCAGAAGTAGGAAGGGCTCTTGTCCTAGAGAGTCTGGCTTTTGAAGTGGAACAGACCAGAGGGAATAATGAGATACTTCTTCCAGCTCAAAGAGGACAAGTTGGCGTGCAGGGCCTCCTGAAATGGAGGAAGTCGCCTCTGTCCTCATTATGCCAACTCCCATCTAGAAGGCTGTCCCTGAGAGAGGGAGGGTCAGTTATATCTGTTTACTAGGTAATTGCAGAATCCCATGGCTATAGGGCAATAACTGAGAGCCGGCAGAGGATCTGGCTCATAAGCTAAGTGCTCTTGCTGTGCTGGTTCAGGGTCCAGCCTACCTTGTAAATGTAGGGTGGAAGATAGGGATTTTGGAAACTTTTACATAAAGTTGTTGGGCTATTGAATTCATAATCCACAATTTCCTGCCTGGGGCCTACCTCAAAGCCCATAGGACACAAGGACTGCTGAGAGCCTCAGGGATCAGCACTTGACTCAGAAAAGTTAGATCAGATAATAGATATCTTACATGGCAAGCTTCCACTTACTGCAAAATCTGACACAGCTATTTTGGACAGAGGAATTTTCTGGTGTGCTGAGGGTTCAGCAGAAAACCTTTTGGGTTCTTCCTACTTCTTATCCATCCCCCCACCTGCCCTTGTTTGAAAATCTTTCTACAGGGACACTTATGTCTGTGTTTTCCCTTAGCAAGTCCTGGGGTCCTGGGATACAGCCACTGTTGGATAAGGGAGGATTATAAAGTGCCAACTCACTTGGCTGGTGACAGGCGAATCAAAGGTGTAGAGGGGATATGAGATTGGCTGAGTGTGGGCTGAACCTGGGACATCCTTTCAAAGTTGATTTTTAAATTAAATCCTTGACATGAGCTTGTTTTCTTATCATTGGCTTCATTCTCTTAAAATCTGAGCACAGCAAGAATAGAAATAAAGGGAGTTAATTAGGGTGCAATTCATGGGGCCCTAGGAACTGGATGTTAGACTGAACTGTGCAGATTACTCCAAGACACCACACATTATTTGGGATATTGTATACCCCAGGACTACATATTCCATTCTGCAAGCCACCTGGTTGGATTAATGTTTTCAATTCCCCAGACAGAGAGAGCTTTCTTTGATGGCTGTGTGGCTGCCTTTCAAAATGATGTGGATAAGCACAGCCCTCATATTTTAAAAAAATTGGACACTTTTGATATTTTTCCTGTCCCCTGATACTGCCCTCTCCTGCCACAAGTGTCAGAAAAACTGGCTGTGCTCACAGAGCTCAAAGTCAGGCTCTGGACCGCTCTCTAATACTGCTGCTGGAGTCCCAGGGCATTTCTCCTGCCCCTCACCCTTTCTTACGTCTCACCACTTTCCTCGCACCTCCAAACCAACCCCCAGCTACCTGGAATTACTCATTCAACAAACCTATCCCTGCCTCATAAGTAAATGTAGTAGGAACAAGGTCTCTAAGTCAGGGCTCTGCAATTTACTAGCTGTACTATCTCGGGCAAGGAAGGCTCTCAGACCCTCATCGCCATAGTTTCTTTTCATAAAATGGTGACAGTGCCTACTCTGCAGGGTTTGTGGCATATCCAGACAGTGTCTGGCCCATAGATGCTGCTGCTCAGTTAATACTAGCTGTTATTGTCAGTGGGTCTCAAACTCAGCTTATTTTTAATTGAAGTATAATTAATGTACAATTCAAATACAGCCTAGCTAGCAAACTTAACCTCTTTCCTTTTTCCTCCCCAAACTACCTAGATTTCTCTACCTCCATCTCAATGTAAGGGAGTCCCCACCAAAGGAGCTGTTTTTTCTTCTGTCCTATGTCCTGGTCCTGGTGGTGTTTTTTTTGTGTGTGTGGTTTTTTTTTCCTGCCAACATAGCTTATTTATCTCTCCCTTTTCATCTCTCCCTTGGAATCTTGGGGTGAGTAGCAACAGTTAATTTAGGAAAAATTTACAAACTGATGAAAAGTCAACTCACAGACTCTTTCTGGATTAAGAAAGCTCTATGTAATGAAAGAATAAAAATGTTTAAAAGCTGTCTGTGTTATCTCAACTATCCAAGGCCCCCACCAGTAACACAGAAGACAGACTAATATATCAGAAAATTCATTCCAATATCAATTAAGCTCATTATTTAAGAGGTTGTTTTCCTTAGCTAATGTTCTTAATGACTTATAAATATAGTCTGGACTTTGTTCTGCCTACTACACAAGGTTCTAAGTGCAAACACCATGTTCAGACAGCTTGTGACCTAAATGTAACATAATATCCTGAGTCTGGGATTGTCTCCCACCTAAACTGAGGTGAAGAAATACACCATCTCTGGCTAGTGTAGTAGGTTTGCTTGAATAATTCGATTTCTCATCCTGTTGCAAACAGAATGGCCCTTGTGCACATACTATGCCACTAGTCGGGTCCAATGGGAGCCCCACGTCATAGTAAATTATATTGGCTGTTTTGTGACATATCTGTCCTGGCAGCCTGGAGAAAATAAAGGCCTTCAGACTGTGCTTCCTGGGATGGGGGGTTGACAAGGATGTCAGTGCCAGGCACCTGGTTAGGAGAAATATCCTGAAGCAAATAATAATTACCTTTTTTGCTGATAAGAGTCCCAGTATTTTTCCAACAGCAAGATTGCATTAAGGTATTTCCTTGGACCACAGCCTGAGTCACAAACTGATACATGACTATTGGCCCTAACCTCAATCAAACTATTGTATGTATGGTGGAACTCAGTGTTCTCCTTATGGCCCTGAGTTGTTGTAAATAATATTCTCAGTTGCATTACCTGTTCTTGTTCTGTCCTGGTTACTTCTTCTGACTGCAATTCTGTGTGTGTCCACAAGGTGGCCTCGCTTAGGAAAGAGCTGGAGAAAAGGACCTCAAGCCTCTGATGTCTCTCTTTTTTTTTTTTTTTTAAGCTTGAGCCTGAAAAGATGAAAATAAAGTTTGATGGGAACATATATACCTCTTAGTAGGCAACAATAAACTCATTTACCTTGTGACTTGGAATTTGTGCCTGAAGTACCCTCTAATCCTATGTATGGCTGGACCCATCACAGGTGTTTTCCTGGATGGTTTGTGCATATAGTCTTGGTTTGTAATTTTGCTGTCTGCCCTTTTCTGTTTATAGGAAAGTAACAGAATATTGTTTTTAAAAATATGAACATGAAATCATGGATAATGTTGAATGTTGAATGCAGAATAGGGTGTGGAAACCAAAGAGAAAAGGGCTGGCATCTTGTGGTTATTCCAGTGCCCACTCCCCTACCATTTCCTCTCGCATCCTCTGTCACTCAACTGGTTTCCAGGTGCTCCCTGTACATGTTTCCCTACTCATCTGAGCTCCTGGACACTTTCTCCTCCACACAGGCAAATTAGCATGCACAGATTAGCTCAGGTGTGCGCACACATCCCATGCATGTCACATTTAGGTCACAAGTTGTCTGTGCACGTGTCGGTACACAGACAGGCATATCCAGAGGAGGAGCTGAGTGGATAGGTGCTAGCGTTGGTGCAGGTCAGCAAGCCCACTGGTTGAAGGGACATGCGGGTGACAAACTATGTGTGAAAAAGAGAGACTGAGAAGGCAGGCAATGGGAAGAAGGCAAGGCTCCTCGTGGTTAGGGTGGGTGCCTAGGGAGTGTGGTGTGTGATAGCATTGCAAAGCCTTAAGGATATCCTGGCTGACCCCTGAAGAAGAGTTTTTAAAACCAGCACCGCCCTCTACTGCACGCTTTAGGGCATTTGTATTAATTTCTCTAAGAAATCAGTTCCAGTTTGGTTTTTACTGATCTCCAGAACCCTCGTTGGAGATGCCAGTTGGCACAAGAAAGTGCTGAACTGTTTACAGTCCCAGCCTCAGGTTCAGGGAGCGGATGTGGTTTCACTGGGCCACAAAGCCCCGTACACAACTCATTTGCATGACTCCTGACGCCATGTGACGCAGCCGGCTCCTCCTATATAAAGAAGCAGGAGCCGAAATATCTCCGAGTCTGGGTTGGACTAGCGGCCGTGGAGTTTGTGACACCCTACGTGACACCCATCGAGCCACTTCCCTTCAAGCCCGGAGTGCTTGCCTGGCTTTAGGTCCTCTCGGCGGCAGCGTTTGCCCCACTCCTAGCCCCAGGGTCAGCCGCCCAGAGTCCAGGTCCGAGCGGCGCGCCAGCAGCTCCTCTGACAGCCCAGCCGCCCCAGCTCCCTGCAGCCCAGCCATGAACACCGAAATGTATCAGACCCCCATGGAGGTGGCTGTCTATCAGCTGCACAATTTCAACATCTCCTTCTTCTCTTCCCTGCTTGGAGGAGATGTGGTTTCCGTTAAGCTGGATAACAGGTAAACTACTGGCCGAAGCTCCCTAGCGGGCACAGGCGGAAGCTGAGCTGAGAGCGGGATCTCGGAGCTGGCTGCGCGTTGGTCCCGGTTCCCCGCGGTGCAGCATCCTGGGAAGGGGCGGGGGTGGGTATGCGGAGGGGGGTTGTCACTGCCGCGCCGGGATCCGCCTTTGGTGCGTCCCTGCGGCCCCTGCGCCGTGAGAACAGCTGCTGCAGCGGGAGCCTGAGGCAGAGAGGCGGCGAGCAGGGCTGGGCAGGGGGCTGGCTGTGCTCTGGGCGCCACTGGGGAGCAGGCCGGAAGCTTCCAAAGCCCAGGAGGAATTCCTAGCTAGCTTCGGAGCTCGGAGCTCGGTAGGTTTACTTGGGACCTTCTGGGTCAGAGCCTAAAGGGCCCTTAGGCAGGGAACTCCAGGGGTCGCACGCCCCATTGTTTGCCGGTCGCCCAAGCTATCGAACCGGCCATGCTGGTCCATGTGCCCCAGGACCCGAACGCGGCTGCAGGCTGAGCTCTGGGCGGTGGCGGCAGGGAAACAGCCTGGGTGGGGAGGTGCAGCTTCCTGCAGTGGCCAAGACGGACCTGGGGACAAAGTGCCCGTAAATTCGGACCAGGGAAGCAGAACAGAAGAGCTGGGGCGGATGGAGGACTTTGGCCACAGCTACCAGGTACTCAAAGTGGAAAGGAGGTGGTTAACACGGTTGCTTTTCTTTTTGTCTTGACAGTGCCTCTGGAGCCAGTGTGGTGGCCTTAGACAACAAGATTGAGCAGGCCATGGTGAGTGGCATCACTGCGTCATTCCCATCCCCAGACCTAGCTGCTGCTTATATAACTGGGCATGACTGAGGGGGGTGGGTGCAAAAGCCATTAGCCAAGAAACCAACCGCCTGCTTTCTATCCCCTTGCAGGTCTTAAATAGAGTCCCATTAGCGTGGCACCTTTGAGGGCATTTCCAGTCTACCCTCCTGGATGGGCCCCTTCCTTTCTTCCTCTCTCACCCATCCTGGTTCTTTGTAGCAGCCTCTGGCTCCCTCCTAGGCCCACTGCAGGGCAATGAGCTCAGACACTTGTATTTATTCTGCATCTCGCATTTGGCAGGAACCGGAGCTCATTGGATGCTGCGGCCGCACTGCAGTGCCTCTGCAGAGTCTGGGTTGGGGTCAGGAGTTGGGAGGGGACAGGAAACAAAGCACCCCACTCCTCACCCTTCCCTTTACCCAGGTAGAGATCATACACCACCTAGCAGTCATAATGGCTGCAGGGGGTTAAGGCATTCAGTTAGAAACCACTTAATTGTGCCCTGGAGCCTAATGACACAGTTCCAGGACCCCAGTGTAGTAATCAAATTCAGAGAGGATACAGCAATCAGGTACTTTTCCCCAGGGCAAGTGTCTTGTCACATCAGACTTTTGGACAACTGCAATTCAGTGTGCTGGGTCATGAGGAGAGGAGGAGACTCCAAAATTGCCACTTTTATTGTCTTGGAGAAGATGCATAAAGCAACAAACAAAAACAACAGTGTGGGGTACATTGAAGGTCCTCCCTGGGATCTAGGCCAGTAGCCGGAACTTATGTGGAAATGGGGATATAGCCAACCACCAGCAACCAGCAGAATTCTCACCCAAAATGCTCCTAAGCAGCCAGCTTTGAAAGTCATTAGAAACTTGCAGGGGGATACTGTGTGGCTCAAAACTGGGCTCCCAACTCAGGAGTTGCCTTGATCATGCAGATCTCTTAAGCAAGCATTTAGGTGCTTTGGAGAAGGGTGCCAGAAGAATAGGGCTGCAGGGCCAGCGCGCTGAGGGGTTGCTGAAGGAAGGTTGGAGGTAGGTGGCATTAGAGACAGCACAGGCACCTTGATGGCAAGATGAAAGTGCTGTTGAGGAGCCATGATGGCTAACAAATGGCTTTGTTGGGATTTCCTCTGTGACAGGATCTGGTGAAGAATCATCTGATGTATGCTGTGAGAGAGGAGGTGGAGATCCTGAAGGAGCAGATCCGAGAGCTGGTGGAGAAGAACTCCCAGCTGGAGCGTGAGAACACCCTCTTGAAGACTCTGGCCAGCCCAGAGCAGCTGGAGAAGTTCCAGTCCTGTCTGAGCCCTGAAGAGCCAGCTCCCGAAGCCTCACAATTACCTGAGGCCCCTGATGGTTCTGCAGTGTAAGTGGCTCTGTCCTCGGGGTGGGCAGAGCCACTAAACTTGCTCTACCTAGTTCTTCCCAGTTTGTTTTTGGCTCCCCAAGCGTCATCTCACGTGGAGAACTTTACACCTAGCATAGCTGGTGCCAAGAGATGTCCCAAGGACATGGCCACCTGGGTCCACTCCAGTGACAGACCCCTGACAAAGAGCAGGTCTTTGGAGGCTGAGTTGCCTGGGGCCTCGTCACCCCCAGGCAGTGAGCCTCTAATGCCACCACGCCCTGGGGGCTCCCAGGGCCCGGGCAACTTTGCTGTGACTGGCAAAGGAGAAAGGTAGTTTGATATGTGATGCCAGTTTGCTCCTGAAAGTATAAGGGGATCTGCTTTTCATTTCCATGGACATCTTTAACAGCTTCACCTGACAACGACTGTTCCTATGAAGAAGCCACTTGTGTTTGAAGCAGAGGCACCCTCTCTCTTATCCCCTGCCTCGCCAAAGCAGGGCCACAGATGGGAGAGATTGAGCCAAGTCAGCCTTCTGTCGGTTAATATGGTATAATGCATGGCTTTGTGCACAGCCCAGTGTGGGATTACAGCTTTGGGATGACTGCCTACAAAGTTCTGTTTGGTTAGTAATGGCATAGTTTTTCTATATAGCCATACATGCGTATATATACCCATAGGGCTAGATCTATATCTTAGTGTAGTGATGTATACATATACACATACACCTACATTTTGAAGGGCCTAAACAGCTTTGGGAGTATTGACCAGTTCCTTATCTCTTAAGGCTAATTCTTTGACTGTGTTCATTTACCAAATTGATCCAGTTTGTCCTTTAGGTTAAGTAAGACTAAAAAGTAAAAGCAGGGAGAGGGCCAGTCTCTGAATGTGGCCACAGATGCCTTGCTGCTGCAATCCTTGCCCTCTGAAGACATGTGAGGTCCTCTTTTGAATGCCAAACCCACCATTCACTGGTGCTGACTACATAGAATGGGGTTGAGAAAAGATCAGCTGGGACTTCACATTGTTATTCAAAACCTTTTTTAAATGTTTGTGGAAAACTTTCAAGTGAAGAGAACAATTGGCTTGCTGGTGTCCTTTTGTGGACAAGGGATAAACAAGGCAATGGCTTTGACGTGATGGTGCCTAGGTGATGTGCTCAGGGGGCTTGTCTCTAGGATGTTCTGTGGCAGTGAATACTTTCCACTTTCTGACACCTTATCCTGATGTATGTCTCCAGGATTTGGATTTTGATTTCTCAAATGTAGCTTGAAATTTCAATAAACTTTGCTCTTTTTTTCTAAAAATAAACCTGGTGTCTGACTGAGTATAAATGGAGTGGGTGTGTAAAGGCCCCTCATGTTGGGGAGCACAGCTTTCCTGATTCACTAATCATCATGAGCATCTCCTAAATGGCAGGCCAATGCTACCTCCATGATCCCGTGCAACTAACACGATACCCACATTGTATTGATGAGGAAGCTGAGATTCAGCCAATTTAAGTGCCTTGTCCAAAGTCACACAGCTGCTATGGCAAATTGGGACTCAACCCCACTCCATTCCTCTCTGTCCTGCTCCTGCTTTGATATAACATCTTTAAAGTAAGTAGCAAGGTGACTACTAACACACAACCTCAGCTAGAGGGATAACGTGGGAGGGATAATATCTCAAAAAGGCCTAAAAGAAAAGGGTAGGTTATACACGTGAGTAAGAAGAAAGGAACCAAATAAACATTAGTAAGCTTCTTCCCTCTTCTGAAAACATCAGGATCATTTAATGCATTCACCTTAATACCAATCTACATGAGACCCTTCACATTGGCAGAAGAGCTAAGAGGACCTTAGAAAAGGAAACAGAATGCAGGTGGTAGCCAAGGAAAGATGTTCTCAGTCCCTGCTGCTTCACTGGTCACTGCTGGAAGTTTGCTCACAAGTTGCATGTGCAGGACCAAGTCTAAGGATCCTGACTCCAGCTTCCCTCCTCTGACTCTCTTTGAAGTTCATCCTCACCCATCTCCTTTTCCCCGACCCCATGTCTCAGGCATCCAGAGTCCTGCCATTTCTCTGAGAGCCCTCCAGTGAGCATTTGGTGTCCACTACATCCTCACCAGGACCTTGAGCTGTGTTCTAGGCTCAACGTGTTCTCAGCAGAGGCTATCACCCCTATTTGATCGACCCATTCAATCTTAGTGTCCTATAGCATATACTACAGGCCCGGTGCATGAAATTCGCACATGGGGGGGGGGTGTCCCTCAGCCCAGCCCGCACCCTCTCCAATCTGGGACCCCTCAAGGGATGTTGACTGCTCGTTTAGGCCTGATCCCAATAGGATCAGGCCTAAACGGGCAGTCAGACATCCCTCTCACAATCCAGGACTCCTGGCTCCCAACTGCTCACCTGCCTGGCTTCCTAACTGCCCCTAACTACTTCTGCATGCCAGCCTGATCACCTCCTAACGGATCCCCTGCCAGCCTGATTTCCCCTAGCTGCCCTCCCTTGCTGGCCTGGTCCCTCCCAAACTGCCCTTCCCTGCAGACCCGGTCACCCCCAACTTCCCTCCCCTGCAGGCCTGGGTCCCCCCCAACTGCCCTTCCCTGCAGGCCTGGTCACCCCCAACTTCCCTCCTCTGCCAGCCTGGTCACCCCTCACTGCCCTCCCCTACAGGCTTGGTGGCCCCCAATTGCCCTCCCCTGCTGGCCATCTTGTGGTCATCTTGTGTCCACATGGGGGCAGCCATCTTTGAGCACACGGGGTCAGCCACCTTGTGTGTTGGAGTGACAGTCAATTTGCATATTACTCTTTTATTAGATAGGATACCTAATCCTTTGCCACTTGAAATTGACCACACTCCTTGATTTTCCTGTACCACAAACCTCAAATACCAAGATGTCTTGGGCCCCTCCTTTGTGCCAATCATAGCCTAAATATACTCAAAATGCCATGCTTCCTTTGCTGTAAAGCTTATACATGTTGGCCTGTTCTGTCCTAATGATCAAAACTCTTCTTCAGAACTTTACAAACCCGTGCTTGGTGGCCTCTCAAATCCCAATTTTAGCAGCTGCTCCTAATCACTCTGTTCATGATGCTAACTTCATTGTCTACAATTTGGTCATGGTTTTCAGATTTCACAGCTGCTAAAATGAATACAAACTTTGGACTAGTCAGTTACCCCCAACCTTGACTGTTTTCCCCCGACCCCACTAACCCCCTTCCCTCCTTTCAAGATGAGCTGAGGGACCTTTTGACTCTTTAGGTCCTCTGTAGACTTCCCAAATTCAATTCCTAGTCACCAAAACTCTTCTTCAGAACTTTACAAACCCCTGTTTGGTAACCTCTCAAAAACAAAAGCCAAAAGATGAAAAAAACAAAACAAAAACACACTAAACAACTCAGAAACTGGCCCAGCAAACACACAGCCATCTCTGGTGATGCAGCCCTTCCCTACAAGAAAGGGGAAAAACTTGCCCACAGTCACATAGTGGGAAAGAGAGAACTCCGTTTCCTAGGCAACCCCAAGTAAACAGAGACAAACACTGCCACTTGGGAGGCCATAGCAGTTGTTAGACTAGATAAGAGGAACTTTGTGGCTGTTTGTTAGTCTCATATAGGATCAGCTCTTTTTTTGTCGTCCCACAGAAAAACAAGTAGGGGTGGGGAAAGGCAAAAGAACACAGTGCTCCTGGAAAGAGATTCACGGTTTCTGGGCTTAGCTGGTCCAGCTGGACTCAGAACAAGGAAAAGAACAAGAGCAATAGCAGCAATAATGTTCCCCTGCCTGGGCATGCCCCCTCTCTGTGTCCCCTCCTATCTATTATCTCATCTGATCCTCACAGCAGCCCTCCTCACATGTCAACAAGAATCACAAGAGCACCACTACACACGCCTTCTTATGAACAGGAACATTTTGTTTCCTGCCCTTAGAAAAAGAGGCAGTTATGATGTATCTCCATTTGACAGACAAGACAACTAAGAGCCAGAGAGTTTGGTACTACTCCCACAGCACCCTTGTATCCCATGGGACAGTGGTCCCCAGCCTGGGTGACCACAAGGACCCGTTTTAAATGTCAGGTATATTTTCATATCTCCCCCAACCTGATAGTATTTAACTTTTAGTATTCACTGAGAGAGAGAAAATAAACACATAATGACAAACATTAGCTGTGAATCCATTGGGGGCTTTTAAATGAATATATTACATTTGCCACAAAAGCATAGAGGTTGATTTGAAAAGTGAAACAGAAATGTGGGCAATAGATGATTTATAGACAAGGACGGCTGGAGTACAGGGTGCAAGGCTCTCAGGCTTGGTACTACCATGGAGGAAGATGATCCCTTGGGGTCTTATAAGGAACCCAGGAAGTGAGAAAATGAGGAAGAAGGGCCGCTAGGATCTGGGGTGTAAGGAGGACTTGAGAAAGACCACAGAAAAGAAAACACAATCCACTGTCCTTTAGGGTGTTTTGAAGTTATCCCAATATCATCTACTTATCTAGGGAAAATCTTGCTTTCAAATCTCTCCTCATCTCCTCCTAGTTGATAAGAAATTAATGGACATAATTAGAACATTGTACATAGCCCAGTTCCTCAGGTTGTCTCATGTAGAGAAGCTTGTTGGAACCCAAATTATGTAACTACCTCTCCTAGATCAGGCAAGGTTTGACAGAGAACTCAATCAGTTAGCTATTCGAAACAGAAGTGGTTTCCAGGGAAGAGCTGACTGGAAGAAGCCATAATAACAATCATTAATAATAATAGCTAACAGTTACATGACACTTACTTTGTGTCAGACATTGTTCTAAGCCCTTTTACATCTATTGCCTCTTTTAATGTTCTCCACAAACCTATGAGGATATTCCATTAAGATCCTCATATTACAGAGGAGAAAATGAGAACACCAAGGCACTGAGAGGTGAAACAATTTGCCCAAAGTCATCCAGCTAGTTAATAGAAGAAGTAGGACTTGTGGGAAGGGATAAAATGCATTGAGAAAAAGGATGGATAATCTCAATAGTTTTCATAATTCCTTTTGGACTAGTTAAGTGTTCTGGTGGCAGGAAGGAAAAGGTGGAAAGGAAACCATTCCAAACTAGCAGGGAGGCTGGCAAGATTTAAAATGGCCAATGAGCCTAGAGGGATGAGAGTGAACAAGGAAGAAAGAGGGAGAATGGGAGGTCAACCTGGTTGGATCCCCACCAAATGAACTGAGATAGGATTTAATAAGTCTGAGGGAGCCATGGTAGACTTCTGAGCAGGAAAGTGATGCAATGCCAAAGATATTTTCAGAACATGGTTCTTGACAGCTGGAGGGGCTGTAACAGAGAAAGGCTAGCTGAAGGCAGGCCAGCTGTTGCTGTAATCCAGGTGTGAGGTGATGAGAGGCAGCCAGGACAGGGTGGTGGAAAGAAGACAAAGGAATAAAGTCAAAAGACAACAAAAGTGTATTTCTCCAAGTGTGACTGGTCTGCATCAGGTTTCTATAAATGCAAATTCCAGGCCTAACTCTCAGACTAAAGAGTGGAGTGGTGCTCAAGAACTGATAGCTCTGAACAAGTTTCCCTAGTGATTCTAGAGGATGTGAAAGTTTGAGGAACCTCAACTAAGTAAAAAATCAGCATGACCTGGTAACAAGGTGAGCTGGGGAGGAGAGAGCACAGAAGCCATGGGTTGAAGATAACATGAAAGTTTTTGTTTTATGTTTTATAAATTGTGGTAAAATATATATAACATGCAATTTACCACTTTAACTATTTTAACTATTAATCATAAAGCTGCTTGGAGAAAGAGGAGAAATAGTTAATAACTATTTTAAAGTGGTCCAGTGACATTAAGTACATTCACATTGTTGTGCAACCATACTCATACCCATCTGCTGAACTTTTTCATCTTCCCAAACTGAAACACTATACCCATTAAACACTAACTCTCCATTTCTACCTCCCCCTCAGCCTTTGGTGACATGACATTTTGAGTCTGGAGGATGGGGAGACTACAGAAGTACTGAGGGAACCAGGTGTAGAGAAAAACTTCAGATTTTCAGAAAAAAAGATGAATCCCAATTTTGATTTCTGGCTGAGCTAAGCATATTCACATAAGGAAATATCCCAGAACCAGTTATGGAAAGTAATGTGAAATCCAGGACTAGAGCACCAAATATAGATGTGTCTGTGTGTCACAGGAGCTAAAGTAATGTGAGAAGACATGTGCCCCAGGAAGTGGGTGCAGATAGGGCTAAACAGCAGGCCCAGGGCCTTGCATGCCCTTTGGAGGCCACCCACAATGAGGCCACGAGAGGGAGGAGGAAAGGCCAGCTTGGGAGGTATCAAAGACAGAGATAGGAAACTCCCCAAGGGAACACTGAGGTTTGTGATCTCCCTTCCATTTTTATCTCTTTGTCTCTTCCTTTTTCCTTTTTCTCTTCAGAGTCTTTATCACACACACTCCCCCCATCTTATAAAATTAAAATAGTCCCTAAAAGTCACTATGGTGAAGACTGAGGCAACTGAGATGTTCTAGGAAAGGGGTCAGGATTCCTGCAATGTAGTCCTAGTCTTTAACTAACAAGATATATGACCTTGGGCAACTCATTGAAGTCTCCAGAACTCAAATTTCTAAGCCAGGTGTTTAGTAAGTAACTGGGCCCAGAAGACCATTCTAGCTGTAAAACTTGAATACATTACCTCTTTGCTTGAGCTCTCACTTTCCCTTCCACCTCCCAGATTCTATTCATTCTCATATCGAGTTCTATCAAGTTGCTGAAGAAAGAGCCACATGTCATTTGTAGAGGAAGGAATCACCTAGTCTTATTTCCCAGCCTTGCTCATTTCATGAACCACTTCTGTTTGCCTATATTGTGACAACACACTTAAAAGCTCTGGGTCACCCAACTCAGATGGGATGGAGGTGGGTGGGTTGCACACAGGCTGCCTTGGGTAGGCAGAGGGAACAGGTTCACCTTTGAAAGACTTGTGACTGATGCAGATAAGTGGAGAATGCAGGAAAGGAATGAAAAGGAGATGACTTCAATGGCAGGCAGAGATAGACAAGAACTAGAGGAGGTAGAATGTGAACAAAAGGTTACCCCAGCCCATTGGACTTTTCTTCAGCTGGCTCCTCTGCTGTTTTGCTGCTGTTCACTGGTAAACTTCCTGCTACCACCATCAAAGAGAAAATAGAACATATTGTTCACCACAGATGGTTCTCTGGGTCCTTAACTTTCCAAACATCTCTTCTTTGCTGTCCATTGTAATGCAGAACTTAGTCATTAACAAAACACACTAATCTAACGATCGTGCAGAAGCATCTTGAGACACACTTGATGTTCCAGTGAGTTTAGTTATACCTGGGATCAGAGAACAGAGCAATATATCATTAGGGTTGTATGGGGACTCTAGAAATTAATTGCCCCAACTTCCTTACTTCTGAGAGGAGGATATTGAAACCCAGAAAGGAAAACAGGCTTGTCCCAGCCTCTCATGCACTCAGCAGCAAGGCCAGGACAAGCTCTCTAATGTTACATGCCTTTCTCTATTAATCAGCCTCCTCTTTCTCTAGGCCTCAGTGTCTCCATCTGTAAAATGGGGAATTGGACCAGAGCAATAGTTCTTTGTATTGGAATCACCTGGCGAGAGTTTAATGCAGTATTAATGTCTGAACTTTGTCCCCAGAAATGTGAATAAAATTGGTCTGGAATTATAACCTGGGCATAGGCATTTTTAAGCTCCTCAGATGATTCCTGGATGATCTGTGAGGACTGTTCCCATCTTAACATCTGGATCCACTTGTTCAACAAACATTGGCACCTACTTTGTGCCAGGCATTCTGCTAGGCACAGATCAGGTCAAACATGGGCTCTGTGCTTCTAGAGCTCATTTCATGTTTCCATAAGTATAGAGCAGATGAAACAGGCTGCTCATATTAGCAGGCCTGTTCAAAGGCAATTCTTTCTCCTCTTTCTCCAAGCAGTTTTATGATTAATAAAGGTGATATACTTATCTCCTGCCTGACTCATGTGTGTGTCTCTCTTGATTGATTCTGATTTCAGACAGAAGACAAGAGATGCTATTAATCAGCCTCCTCAAGTGCTAAAACATTCTGTTGGGGATGACAGGCAGTATACAAATAATCTTATTTTTCAGTTGCCTTTGCAGGCTCTCCTCATCTATCTGCTAGATTGCCTCTGGGCTCAGTTCTACCCTCTCTACTCTTTCTCTCTGTTTGCTTCCATCTGTTCTTAAGGTCTTAAGTAACATCACCATGCTAATGACTCCCAAATTTATATTTCTAGTCCTAAGCATTCCCCTGAGCTCAAGACCCAAATATTAAACTGTCTCCTCCATAGGAAAAATCAAACCCTTGACTCCCGCCTCTCCCTGTGCATTGCACCTCAGTGACCCTTGATTTCTCCTTCCCCCTCGACTCCCACAACTTGACTCTCTGTACTTCTTTCCAGTCCCACTGCCACCACCTGGTCTTAGCCACCTCCCCTCCCAAATGGAGACAAAGCCTCCTTACACCTTGGGCCCCCTGCTTGCACCCTGGACCTTGTCCCATTCCACACAGCAACCGCAGTGGCTTTCTTAATGCAAAACTAGATCCTGATGTTCCTGTACTTTAAACTTATCAAAGACATATCTCTGCACTTAGAAAAAAGTTCAAACTCCTTCCACAATCTACAGATGCCTACATGATGTGACCTGGCCTCTGATGACCATTTCAGGCCATTTGGGTGTCATTCCCTCACTATTACCCAGTTCTGGCCCGACTGAACTTCTTTCATTCCTTAAACACACCACAGAGCCTTTGTTCATGCGATTTCCTCAGTCCAGAATGCTCCCACCAGCACTGCTACCCCCCCAATTGCATGGTTTGTTCCTATCCTTCAGCTAAATCCCTTCTTCTCAGAGGCTTTTACCCATGTCTCTGTCTAAGTTTCTCCCATTATTGTTTCTCTCCTTGCATTTACCCCACATTGTAATGACTAGTTCACATATTTTTGTTTACTGTTTCTGCCTCACTGCACCATAAGCTCCCTGAGAGCAGAACCCCTATCTGTTCTACTCTTCACTAAAGCCTCAGAGCTGAACAGAGTACCTGTCACAGGCTGATCAGTAAATAAATGTATGTGAGTTTTAGATGTTGTGGCATGTGACAGCAGGTTAGTAGAGAAATTTTTGGATGGGGACAGAGGTAGCTTTCCCAAGTCTTTAAAATCACAAAAGTAAACTGGCATATTATGTCAGTTATGAAAGCAACAAACAATTTATTCTTTTAATAATTGTTAATTAAGACTGTCCTAAATGTAAACACTAGGCTAGGACTGAGGATACTATGGCAAATTTGAAAGATGTGACATGAATTCTCATGGGGTTTACTGTGAAGGGAAACTGCATACAGCTCAGTGGTATTCCCATGCTTCTTGCCTGGTAAAATTTCCACCGTTATCCCTTAAAATATTCTAAATGCTCACTTTTTTCCATACCCATATTTTAGTCCATAAAACTTTACCTAATTTTCTGGAGTTATGTGCCTAGCTACAGTCTCATTTTAGGGAAGGGGTATAGTATTAGGATTAGCTCTGGTTGTAATAGTAGAATTATAACAGTTGCTTTAAAATGATGTTTATTTCTCCCATAAGAGAAGTATGAATGTAGACAGTACAGAGTTTATAGAGTGACTCTATAAAGTTACCAGACATTCAAACTTCTTTCAAGTTGCCTAATTGTCCATGATGGTTATTTAAGTTTCAGCCACTGCATCCACAATTTAGACAGCAGAAGGAGGAACCAAAAGAAAAATCACTCCTTCCTTTTGAAGAAGCTTCCTGGAAAAATTGCACAATACTTTAACTGGGTATATAACTATCCCTAAACAAGTTCAAGTTACTATTTTTAAGGAAGAGAAGAATAGATGTTGGAGTAAGCAACCAGCAGTTTCTTCTTTTGGTGTTTGGATATATTGAGAGATAAGAAGAATGGAGAAGGAAAGAAAGGAAGAAAGTATAGAAAAGCCTACCATAAAAGAGCCATGACCATTGCCTACTCCAGTGGGCCAGAGATGGCTGGCAAGTGTGGTCATATGCTCTGGAAACACAGCAATCAGAGTAGACCCTTGTGGAGAGGGGGTGTCTCTGCTGCTGTAGAACTGTTTTCCCAGAATTGCCCAGCCAACAGTGCCTCTCGCCAATAATATTTCAGAAACTGGGAGCCCAAACTCTCCTCTTAAATGTTTCTATGGAAGCAAAAGGGAAAGTGGTCCCAAAAATAGTCAGCTCCAGGTCAAAATCTAGGGCTCCAATATCCAAAATTAAAATTCCAGAGAAGACCTTCTCAGTTTTTGGTGGCTGTAAAAGGAACATCAGCACAGAATCTTCAAATCTTGGGGATGTGAGAGGCCTTGCGAATCATCCAGTCCAATCTAATCCCACCAATCACCAGTGTCTTCCACCCTTCAACCTAATGCTCAAGAGAAAGGGTGTGTTGAGAAGATATTCATTTGAGGGAATTATTTTCCATGGGAATGTACCTTTTTTGCAGACTTAAAAGACTTTGGGGGGGGGGAGTGTAAAATTATCCAATAACACCCATTTCCCTACCTCTGAAAGTTTGTCACCTGACCTTGCCCATCCAGTGAGCAAGAATCCCTTAGGCTGAACAGAACTGCCCCGCCCATGAGTGCTGAACATTCTGTTTTTTGTCTCTAGGAAGAAACTGGTAAATAACTGTATTCTCTTCTGTCAGTTGCACACCCCGTTCTTGGAAAAACCAAGAGATTGGGTCACATGACCTAATTTTATGTGGTTTTGAAGGGCTCAGTGTCAAGCTTTCAATTGTTGTCAGACACACTTGTTGGAACAAAGCCTGTGTTCTGGCTGACATGAAGGGAAACTGCTGAGTTCCAAAGTTCAGAAACTTGTTTTTCCATACACTTCTGATCATCTTAACCGGTGTGACCTATTTGTGTTCCTCTCCTAGAGAGAAATCAAGCTCTCTTAGAAGCACATATAAGTAGCCCAGATAGACACCCCATCATGGTATGGGAAAAAGATAGTTCCTACCATCAAATTACCAAAGCCAAACCCAAACCCCTCCTTTTGTAAGATTCAGTCATTTGTTTGTTCATTCAACAAATACTAATAGAGAAACTATTATGTGTCAGGCTCTCTGAGTGCTGAGGTTCCTAATATCATCGAGCCTGCATCCTAGTAGAAGGAGATATACAATAAATAAACAAACAAGAATCACATCAGATAGCTAGGAAGCTGAGATATAAAGAGAAAGGGACTTGCCCATGATCACACAGTCCAGGTCATCAGACACCCAGTTCCCCCATTTTTTCATTAAATATACATGAAATGCTGAGCACATAAATGTGTCAGACACAGCATTTGGCAATGAGGATATAAAATAAATAAGACAGACAAGGGTTCTTTTCTCACAGAATTAAAAGGATAGTAAGGGAGGCAAACTAAATAAACACAGAGAAAACCAGAGATTTCTGGTTTCCAGTTTGGCTTGTGAGGAGCTTAGAAGTCATCATTCCATCAAGAATAATTTAAAAGCTTAGATCCAACTTGACTTGGGGTGGTAAACACACAATATAACATACAGATGATGTATTATAGAATCATATATCTGACACCTATATAATTTTTGTCAATATTATCTCCAAGAGCTCAACCAGGTCATCAGATTGAATATTGGAAAGACTCCCTTGTGCTTCTGGCAGGGGGAGGTCTATTTCAATGGACCAGAATATTCCATTCTTTAAAAGTCCTGCCCTTTGGAGAAACCAATTTTTTTTCTAAGCTTCCTTTTTTTAAAAATTTCTTTATTGATTAAGGTCTTACATTTATGTCCTTATTTCCGCATTACCCCCCCCCCCCCATCTCCCCACTCATTCCCTTACTCCTCTGTTGTCTGTGTCCATTGGATAGGCTTATATGCATGCATACAAGTCATTTGGTTGATCTCTTCTCCTTACCCCCACCCTCCTCTACCTTCCCTCTGAGTTTGATGGTCTTATCAATGTTTCTCTGTCCCTGAATCTGTTTTTGTTCATCAGTTTCTGTTGTTCATTATTTTCAATAAATGAGTGAGATCATGAGATATTTATCTTTCTCTGCCTGGATTATTTCACTTAGCATAATGCTCTCCAGTTCCACCCATGCTGTTGCAAATTATAAGAGCTCCTCCTTTTTTACCACAGCATAGTATTCCATTGTGTAGATGTACCAAAGTTTTTTAATTCACTCATCTGCTCATGGGCACTTAGGTTGTTTCCAAATCTTAGCTATGGTGAATTGTGCTGCTATGAACATCATATATCCTTTCTGATTGGTTTTTCTAGTTTCTTGGGATATATTGCTAAAAGTGGGATCACTGGATCAAAAGGGAATTCCATTTAGTTTTTTGAGGAAACACCATACTGTTCTACACAGTGGCTGCACCAGTCTGCATTCCCACCAGCAGTGCAAGAGGGTTCATTTTTCTCCACATCCTCCCCAGCACTGGATATTTGTTGATTTGTTGATATAGCCATTCAGACAGGTGTGCGCATTGTCATTTTGATTTACATCTCTTGGATGATTAGTGACTTTGAGCACCTTTTCATATGTCTCTTGGCCTTTCTGTCTTCTTTCGAAAAGTATCTATTTAGGTCCGTTGCCCATTTTTGATTGAATTGTTTATCTTCCCTTTATTAAGTTGTATAAGTTCCCTGTAAATGTTGGAGATTAAACACTTATCAGTGATAACATTGGCAAATACGTTCTCCTATGCAGTGGGCTTTCTTGTTGTTTTGTTGATGGTTTCTTTTGCTGTGAAAAAGATTTTCATTTTTATGTAGTTTCATTTGTTCATTTTCTCTTTAGTTTCCATAGTCCTAGGAGCAGTATCAGTGAAGAACTTGCTTTGGCACATGTCTGAGATTTTGCTGCCTGAGGATTCCTCTACTATGTTTATGGTTTCCCATCTTAAGTTTAAGTCATTTATCCATTTTTGAGTTTATTTTTGTGTATGGTGTAAGTTGGTCATCGAGTTTCATTTTTTTGCATGTATCTGTCCAATTTTCCTAACAGCATTTATTGAAGAGACTGTCTTGACTCCATTGTCAATTCATGCCTCCTTTGTCAAATATTCTGGTTTCTCTATTCTATTCAATTGATCTATATGTCTGTTCTTGTGCCAGTACCAGGTTGTTCTGAGAACAGTAGCTTTGTAATACAGCTTGATATCTGGTACTGAGGTCCCACCTACTTTGTTCTTCTTTCTCAGGATTTCTGCAGCTATTTGGGGTCTTTTTTTTTTTTTTTTATTCCAGATGAATTTTTGGAGAGTTCGTTCTAGGTCTGTGAAATATGCCATTGGTATTTCAATGGGGAGTGCATTGAATCTATAGATTGCTTTGGGTAGTATGGACATTTTAATGATGTTGATTCTACCAATCCATGAACACGGTATGTTCTTCCATCTGTTTATATCTTCCTCTATCCCTTTTTTCAGTGTCGTGTAATTTTCTGAGTATAGGTCTTTTACCTCCTTAGTTATGTTTATTCCTAGGTATCTTAATTTTTTTGGTGTGATGGTAAATGGGATTGATTTTTAAGTCTCTCTTTCTGTAAGTTCGTTATTGGTGTATAGAAATGTCATAGATTTTTTGGCATTAATTTTGAATCTTGCTACATTGTCAAATAACTTTATTAAGTCTAAGAATTTTTTGATGGAGTCTTTAGGGTTTTCTATGTACAGTATCATCATCTGGGAATAGGGACAGTTTTACTTCTTTTCCAATTTGGATGCCTTTTATTTCTTCTTGTTTGATCACAATGGCTAGTACCTCCATACTATGTTGAACAGCAGTGGTGAGAGTGGGCACCCCTGTCTTGTTGCTGTTCTTAGGGAAAATAGTTTTAGTTTTTCCCATTGAGTTTGATGTTGGCTGTGGATTTGTGATATATGGCTTTCATTATGTTGAGGTATGATCCTTCTAGTCCCACCTTGCTGAGAATTTTTATCAAGAAAGGGTTTGGGATTTTGTCAAATGCTTTTTCTGTGTTAATTGATATGATTATGTGATTTTTATCTCTCAATTTGTTTATGTGATGTATCATGTTTATTGATTTGCAAATATTGTACTATCCTTGCACCCACAGGATAAATCCTACTTGGTCATGGTGTATGATCTTTCTGATGTACTGCTGAATCCGATTTGCTAGAATTTTGTTGAGGAATTTGGCATCTATGTTCATGAGGGATATTGGCCTGTAATTCTCTTTCATTGTGTTGTCTTTATCTGGTTTTGGTATTAGGGTGGTGCTGGCTTCATAGAATGAGCTTGGAAATGCTCCTTCCTCTTGAATTTTCTGGAATAGTATGAGGATAGTTTTTAGTTCTTCCTTGAATGTTTGGTAAAACTGCCATGTGAAGCCGTCTGTCCCTGGGCTTTTGTGTGCTGGAAGCTTTTTGATGACTGCTTCAATTTCGTCCATAGTTATCGGCCTATTGAGATTTTTTGAATCGTCCTGATTGAAATTTGGAAGGTTGTATTTTTCTAGGAATATATCCATTTCCTCCAGGACGACTAGTTTGTTAGAATACAGTTGTTCATAGTATTTTGAAACAATCCTTTGTATTTCTGTGAGATCTGTTGTTATTTTGCCTCTTTCATTTCTGATTTTGTCTAGTGGGATCCTCTCTCTTTGCTTCTTGGTGAGCCTGGCTAGAGATTCATCAATCATGCTTATCCTTTCAAAGAACCACCTCTTGGTTTCACTGATCTTTTGTATTGTTTTTTTTTGTTGTTTGTTTATTTATTTATTTATTTATTTATTTATTTTGTCTCTATGTCATTTATTTCTGCTCTGATCTTTATTATCCCATTCCTTCTGCTCACTCTGGGCTTTTCTTGTTGCTCTTTTTCTATTGCTTTGAGTTGTAGAGTTAGATGATTTATTACCATTTTTTCTTGTTTTTTTGTTTTTTTGTTTGTTTGTTTGTTTGTTTGTTTGTTTGTTTTTTAGGTAGGCCTGTAGATCTATAAACTTTCCTCTCAGGACTGGTTTCATGTGTCCCATATATTTTGGATTTTTGTGTTTTTATTGCCACTAGTTTCCAGGATGTTTTAAATTTCTTCTTTGATCTCTTTGCTAACCCAATCACTGTTTAATAGCATGGTATTCAGCTTCCAAGTATTTGAATTTTTGGGGCTGTTTTTATTGTAGTTTCTTTCTAATATTATGCCATCGTGGTCTGAAAAAATGCTTGATATGATTTAAATCTTCTTGAATTTGGGGAGACTTTGATTGTGACCCAATATGTGATCTATTTTTGAAAATGTCCCATGTGCACTTGAGAAGAATGTATATTCCGTACCTTAGTGGTGAAATGTTCTGAAGATGTCAATTAAGTCCATCTGATCTAGTGCGTCACTTAAGATTACTGTTTCTTTGCTGATTTTTTGTCTAGGGGATTTATCCAGTGATGTCAGTGGTGTATTAAAGTTCTCTATCATGATTATATTGTCGTTGATTTCTCCCTTGATATCTTCTTGGAGTTTATGAAATTTGGTGCTCCTGCATTTGGTCCATATGTGTTTATCAGGGTTATGTCCTCTTGTATAAATCCCTTTAGTATTGTGAAATGACCTTCCTTAACTCTTGTTATGGCCTTCAATTTGAGGTCAATTTTGTCAGATATAAGTATTGCTACCCCAGCTTTTTTTCATTTCCATTTGCCTGAAAGATGTTTTTCCATCCCTTCATTTTCAATCTGCGTGGGTCCCTTGCTTTGAGTTAGATCTCTTGTAGACAGTATATATATGGACCATGTATTTCTATCCATTCACTCACTCGATGTCTATTGATTGGAGCATTTAGTCCATTTATGCTTAAAGTAATTATTGAAAGGTAATTGTTTGTAGCCATTTTTATTTTTTGTGCCTGTGTTCTTTCTTACCCTCTTATTTCTTCTTTTTACACCAGTCCCTTTAGCATTTTTTGTGTTGCTGGCTTGGTAATGATGATAAACTTCCTTAGCCTATTTTGTGTCTGTGAAGCTCCTTTTTTCCCATTCAATTTTGAATGATAGCCTTGCTAGGTAGAGTATTCTTGGATTCAGATCCTTACTTTGCATCACTTTGTAAATTTTCTTCCATTATTTTCTGGCCTGGTGTGTTTCTGTTAAGAAATCATTTGGTAATCTAATGGGAGCTCCCTTGTATGTAATTTTCTGTCTTTCTCTTGCAGCCTTTAAGATTCGGTCTTTATCCTGAACATTTCCCATTGTAAGTATGATGTGTCTTGGTGTGGGTCTTTTCAGGCTCATCTTGTTTGGGACTCTCTGTGCTTATGTGACTTTTTTCTTCCCCACATCAGGGAAGTTTTCTTTGACATTATTTCTTCAAATAGATTTTCTAAGCCTTGTTCCTCTTCCTATTGTTTTGGCACACCTATTATTTGTATGTTGCATTGTTTCATGTTGTCCCATAGCTCCCTTAGGCTATCCTCCTATCTTTTAATTTTTTTCTCCAATTGCATTTCACTTTGTGTGTGTTTTACTTCCCTGTCTTCTAATTCACTAATTTGATCCTCCGCTTCTCCTAGTCTACTGTTGAAACTTTCCATGGTGTTTTTTTTTTTATTGCAGCTATATCACTCTTTATTTCCTCTTGATTCTTACATAAGTTATTGATTTTTTCATCCATTTCTTCTTGAGTCTTACATACATTGTTGATTTTTTTCCTCCATCCAGTTTATGAACTATCAATATATGACCCTTATTCTGAATTCTTTTTCTGACATATTGCATGCCTCTCAGACTTAGCTGTTTTCTGGCGATTCCTCCTTTTCTTTCCTTTGGGGGTTTCTTTGTCTACCCATTCTGGTCTCATCGACTGATCTAGATATCAAGTAGTGCAGGGGCTGCTCCTTGGGTGGAAGTGGCTCCTTGGGCTGCTGTTACTCCTCAGGCAGTTGTAGAAGCGGCTACTCCTCAGTTGGCAGTGGCTTTTCTGGTGGGTGCTGTTCACAGCAGTGATGTCTCCTCTGGCTGGTGGGGAAGGCTGCTTTCACAGCTGTTTTTCCTTGGACAGGGGTGGGCTGCTCACATGTCTGCTGCTCCTTGACTCAGGACTGGCTGCACGCTGCTGCAGTTCCTCAGATGGGGTGGGCTGCTTGTGAGGCTGCCACTTCTTGGACAGGGGCAGTTTTCTAGCAAGCTGGGGCTCCTCATATGGGTGTGGGCTCCTCGTGCAGTTGCTGCTCCTCGGATGGGGGATGGGATCCTCGCACAGCTGCTGCTCCTTGGACAGGGGACAGGCTGTTTGTGCAGCTGCTGCTCCTCGGGTGGTAGTGAGTTGCACATGCAGCTGCTGCTCTTCGGATGGAGGCAGGCCACTCACTGAGGCTGCATGTGGCTGCTGCTCCTCAGACCAGTGTGGGCTGCGCAGGGCTGCTGCTCCTCAGACATGGGTGGTCTGCTTGTGTGGCTGTTGCTCCTTGGTCTGGGGCAGGCTGCTTGGGCAGCTGCTGCTCCTCGAATGGGGGCGGGCTGCTTACAGTGCTTCTGTTCCTCATACAGAGGTGAGCTGCTCACATAGTTGCTGCTCCTCGGGTGGGGGCAGGCTGCTCGTATGGCTGCTATTTCTCAGACAGGGGCAGGTTGCTCGCGCAGCTGCTGCTCCTTGGACAGGTGCAGGGTACGGGCTGCACATAGCTCCTGCTCTTCGATTGGGGACAGGTTGCATAGGGCTTCCACTCCTCAATTGTAGGAGGGCTTCTCTTGTGTCTGCTGCTCTTCCAATGGGGCCGGCTGCTCACATGGTTGGTGCTCCTCAGATTGGGGAGCAGGCTTCTTATACAGCTGCTGCTCCTTGGTTAGGGGCAAGCCACGTGAGGCTGCTGCTCTTGGGCCTGGGGTGGGCTGCTCATGGGGCTGCTGCTCACGTGTCTGCTGCTAGTGTTCTTGCAGTGCCCTGGGCTAAAGCATTGGGCCATTCAGAGGGGAATGTGCTTCAGAAATCACAGGAGCCTGTGCCTGGGGTAGTTGGAGACTCATTGATCATGGGACCACAACTGAGGTAGCAGGTCTCTGGCAGGGGTGGCTGCAGAGTCCCCAGTGTTCTCTGAGGGCACCCTGGTTGGAGGTGAGTCTGGGCTCCCAGTTATAGCAGCTCTTCCCTTCAAAAAGGCTAGGCCTTTGAGGACAAGCTGGCTTCCTGGTACTGTTTGCAATGGTAGCAGAGGCTGCCTAGTTAGGTGAGCCCAGTTAACCTGCCCCGAAGTTCCTGTGAGATCTAACTCTGCCTTACTTACATACACACCACACACACACACACACATACACACACACCCCTCATGACCACACATTCCTCTTTTGCTCCCTCACAAACTCTCCCTCACTGCCACCTTCTTCCTGCCTCAGTAGTTGGGTCTGGGGTGTTATTGACCCATTCGTGGATTGAGTTTCCTCTCCAGGTATCTGGTTAATGTGCCTTGCTCTCTAGCTCCTGGCCAGACAGGATAAAATTCACCTTGACAAGACACAACACAAAGGGAACAAAGCATGAATATACTCACGACACCAATGACCCCACTATAAATAACCATCTGAGAAAAGATAATTAGGGGAGAGAACAGATAGCATGGATGATATTGAAGAGAGAGAAAAAGACAAGAGAGAAAATAAAAAGGAAGAAAAGGGAGAATATACATATATGGGGAGAGAACACAACAGAACCAATAGATAAGCAAAAAAAAAAAAAAAATACAAACATCAAACACTCAACAAAGAGGGTGGGAGCAGAATCTGTAGAGGCTGAGCTTATATACAGAAAATAAGGTTAAGAATTGGATTAATATGGGGAGGTCCTCAGTTCAGTGTAGTGGAAGTAGAAAGGGAATGGGTGGATAAAAAGAAAAATAATGAGAAGAAAATAATAATAAATATACAAAAAACTGATTTCAAACATGGTATAAAAAATATCAAATAAAATAAGAGTGATGGAAGGATAATGTGAAAATAAATATAAAATAAAGCAACAAATAAAAATAGGGAAACAAAGAAAAAATAAGAAAAAAAGAGATAAAATAATAATCATAATAAATGAAAAAGAAAAAGTGAAATGTTGTTCCTTTGGCTGGCTTAAGATCCCAGTCTTCTGTACTGTACTGTTTCTCAGATTCATGTTGCTGGGACTGAAGGTCTCTCTTTAGACCAGTCCCTTTGGACTCTCAGGGACTATTTAGATTTTTTTTAAAATCCTTTATACCATTCAGGGTGGAGTCTGGGTGAGGCTATATTAATTGTCTGGACACTGGAGGGAGGGGCTATCACTTCAGGACAAAATAGCTGCCCAGGTCCCAGGCTCAGGTATGACTCAGCACCAGACTCACTGCTACTTCTCCTGGACCCCCTCCTTTCCCCAGACTCCCAGAGTCTGCAGCTTCTCCCTCAGCTCAGCCATGGGTAAGTGTCTGTATCCGAAAGGTCCTATGAACTAGGTTCAGTGAAGAAATGCTCAGGCCACAGAGAGAGGAAAGATGGCACCTTTACGTGCTCCTCTCCTGCCTGTGCTGCGCTGTCTGGCCAGCCCTTTAGTCTGCCCCCTCTGGGTTCAGCCTTTTGTGGCTGTGGACCCAGATTTAGAATCCTCTGCCGTCCAACACTCCTGTGACTCTTTTTTCCACAGTCAGATGCTGTGCCTGTCCCCAGGGATGCGGCTTGGTGCTCTCCTGCCCAGATCTTTGATTTTACCTTTCTGCAGGGATCCTCTGCCCTTCCTGGCTGCAAACTGTTTCACCAGCCGAGTCTCCTCCACCAATTCGGGTTGGATGTTATTTTTTTCAGCTGCTCATTCTATTTGCTCAGGGACAAGGCTCAGGACAAGTCTGTCTATTCTGCCACCATTTTGTCTGCACTCTGGAGAAACCAATTTACCAGCACCTAGATTCCTGGAGTTTTATCAGAGCCTAACTGACCTAGGGGAAGGAAATGTTTGACTCTAGCTGGCTCTAGCATCTATGTGAACGAAGAGAAACACCGAACTTCAGCCCACTCTAAACATCCTATTCCAACTAAGGGGAAAAACTGAGGAGGTGACCCAAGAGGCCTCTGATCAATAAGATTTAGAAATTGGGAGCCCCAACTATCCTCTTAAATGTTTTTATGGAGGAAAAAGAGAGTGTGATCCCTAAAATAGGCAGCCCCACATCAAAATGTGGGGTTCCAATATCCAAAGTTAAAATTCCAATGAAGAACCAAATTAATTTCAGCATCGCAAAAGACTGAGACCTAATCATATGATTATAAAATGCTTCTCCTCTCCCCCAATGCCTTACTACCACATTACCAAAGGCCTATTTACCGTATTTCCTTTTACCCAGTACATCAAATTCACCTTTCAACAAAAAAGTATAAAGCATACTAAAAGAAAACACACACACACACACACACACACACACACACAAAACACACACATAGTTTAAAGAGACTGAACACAGGGATGTTGGAATTATCACACCATGATTTTTTTTTAAGCAAGTAAGGCCAAAACCGGTTTGGCTCAGTGGATAGAGTGTTGGCCTGTGGACTGAAAGGTCCCAGGTTTGATTCCGGTCAAGGGCATGTAGGGGCACATCCCCAGTTGGGGACGTGCAGGAGGCAGCTGATCGATGTTTCTCTCATCTATGTTTCTAACTCTCTATCCCTCTCCCTTCCTCTCTGTAAAAAATTAATAAAAAAATTCTTTAAAAATAATAATTAAAAAAATAAAAAGCAAGTAAGAATTTATTGATCACAGCAAAAATAAAGAAGAAAAGACATAGAAGAAGCAACAGGAGAGCCTAGGCTGTGCTGCCTTAGCTCACTGGGAAGTCAGAGACAGATTCAGGAGGTTAGTCCAGGATGAGCTGCCACTGCCTATTACTCCCCTGGTTGCAATTCTCACATCCCTTAGAAGTTAGGGGACATGTGCCTGTGGAGGAAGGAGAGGGAGAAGGGAACGGCACAGGAGTGCTTCCTGGAGGGAGAGCACAGACCAGGAATTTTTAAAAATTATGATTAATATGCTAAAGGCTTTGATAAATAAAGTAGACAATATGCAAGAACAGATGGATAATGTACACAGAGAGAAGGAAAATCTAAGAAAGAATCAAAAGGAAATATTAGACATTGAAGACACTAACAGAAATGAAGAATACCTTTAATGGGTTCATTCATAGACTGAAAATAGCTAAGGAAATACTCTCTGAGTTTGTGGATATGACAATAGAAACTTCAAAAACTGAAAAGCAAATATGAGCAAAAATCCAGAACAGAATATCCAAGAACTGTGGGAAAATTACAAAAGGTGTAACATATATATAATGGGAATATCAGAAGGAAATGAGAGAGAGAAAAAGAGAGAGAGAGAGAGAGAGAGAGAGAGAGAGAGAGAGAGAGAGAGAGAGAGAAGAAGAAGAAGAAGAAGAAGAAGAAGAAGAAGAAGAAGAAAATGTTTGAACTAATATGATTGAGAATTTTCTAAATTAATGTCAGATACAAGCCTACAGATCCAGGAAGCTCAGAGAACAGCAAGCAGGATAAATGCCAAAGAAACTACACATTGCATGTTGTATTCAAACTTCAGAAAATCAAAAATAAAGAAGAAAAACTAGAAGAAGCCAGAGTTAAAAACACCTTACCTTATAAAGGAGCAAAAATAAGTATTTAACTGACTTTTCCTCAGAAATCATGCATGCAAGAGGAGAATGAAGTAAAATAGTTAAAGAGAAAAAAGGCACCAACATAGAATGCTGTATCCTGCAAATTTGTCCTTCAAAAATGAAGGAGAGCCAAAACTGGTTTGGCTCAATGGATAGAGCGTCGGCCTGCAGACTTAAGGGTCCGGGTTCGATTCTGGTCAAGGGCATGTACCTTGGTTACGGGCACATCCCCAGTGGGGAGTGTGCAGGAGGCAGCTGATCGATGTTCCTCTCTCATCGATGTTTCTAACTTTCTATCCCTATCCCTTCCTCTCTGTAAAAATCAATAAAATATATTTTTTTGAAATCAAGGAGAATTAAAGACTTTCTCAGACAGACAAATATTGAGGAAATTTTCTATCAGTAGATCTACATTAAAAGAAATGTTAGCCGAAACTGGTTTGGCTCAGTGGATAGAGCATCAGCCTGCAGACTGAAAGGTCCCGGGTTCGATTCCGGTCAAAGGCATGTACCTTGATTGTGGACACATCCCCAGTAGGGGGTGTGCAAGAGGCAGCTGATCGATGATTCTCTCTCATCAATGTTTCTAACTCTCTATCCTTCTCTCTTCCTTTCTGTAAAAAATCAATAAAATATATTTTAAAAAAGAAAAAGAAATGTTAAAAGAAATTTATGTGCCTTGAAACACAGTAACTTGCACTTTGGTGTAACAAGGAAAATGATATAGGTCAGAAATGCAAATCTGCATGAAGAAAAAAAGAGCATCAGAGAATAAATATATAAAGGTAAAATAAAACTTTTATTTTTTTATTCTTAATTGATCTGACATGTAACACTTTGTTCTAAATAATAGCAATAATGTATTTGATTATGTGTACTTATGTATAAGTAAATGAATGATAGCAATGATGCAATAGATAGGAGAGAGGATTAGAAATATTTTGTTGTTTAAGGTACTGCACTATGCATCAGGTAGCATAAGGAAAACAAATAGAAAACAGTAACAAATATGGTAGACATTAATCCAACTATATCAATAAATACTTTAAACACAATGGCCTAAATGTACTGCTTAAAAGACAGATTGTCAGAGTGAATAAAAAAATAATACCCAACTATATGTTGTCTACAAGAAATTCAGTTTCAATA
The DNA here is from genome assembly GCF_964339955.1 of Pipistrellus hanaki. Taxonomy (NCBI): domain Eukaryota; kingdom Metazoa; phylum Chordata; class Mammalia; order Chiroptera; family Vespertilionidae; genus Pipistrellus; species Pipistrellus hanaki. The sequence goes on from NC_140524.1 coordinate 47,421,777, forward strand.
TAGACATATAGATTAAAAGTAAAAAGAAAAAAAGTAAAGGGATAGATAGAAATATACCTTGCTAACACAAATCAACAGAAAGTAGGAGTAGGTATAATAATTTCAGACAAGTAAAAATCAGAGTAAGTAAAGTTATCAGGGATTAAGAAGGGGATCACATAGTGGTAAAAGGGTCAGTTCTCCAAGAAGGCATAAATATCCTTCATGCATATACACCCAGCAATATAGTGGCAAGATGCATCAGAAAAAAACTGAAAGAACTGTGAGGAAAAATAGATGAATCCACTATTATAGTTGAAGTCTTTAGTATCTCTCTCAGAATTGGACAGATTCAGCAGTCAGAAAATCAGAAAAGACATAGTTGAACTCAACAATACCATCAATCAACTGGATGTAATTGACATGTATAGACTTATTTCATCCAACAACAGCAGATTATACATTCTTTTCAAGATTACATGGATCAATTCAGGACAGCATAGTTCAGTGGTTGAGTGTCGACCCATGAACCATGAGAGCATGGTTTGATTCCTGATCAGGGCTCAATCCCAGTATGGGGTGTGCAGGAAGCAGCCAATCAATGATTCTCTCTCATCATTTATGTTTCTATCTCTCTCTCCCTTCCTCTATGGAATCAATAAAAAATATATTTTTTTTAAAAAGATTACATGGATTACAAGATAGACCCCATTCTGGGCAATAATACACACTGATTCGTAAAATATCAGCCTGGTGTCACACCCAGTCCTCACTTCTGCCTTGAGTTCTGCTGAACCTTCAGAGGTGAAAATAGGAAAGGAGCAGGAAAGAACTGGCAAATGCATTAATTAGGTAGTATTTATTCATTGTAAAATCTCATAATTGTTTTAAGGGCTTTTTACCTTGATTAATATCATAGGTTCCCATGTATACATTAAACTGTGTTTCAGTCTGTACAAAAACATCTGAAGTATGCACTGTTTGTAGCTGGCAGTAGGGAACCAGCACCTCTGTCAGCAATATCCTCTCCAGATGTCTATGACCCAGGCCCAAGGTTCTATTGGAGTTAACATATGATTACACCTGTGCTCTCCAAGTTTTTAAAGAGCCCCAGTACATGCATGGATAATTTGATCTTCTCTACTTCCTTCTCATTGAAAAATATTTCATGAAAAGTAACCTTTCAGAGAGAAGTCTTCCTTTTTCCTATTCAACCCTACCCCTTCTCCCTGATCTCTCCATGCCATCTAGGCCCCCACTCCCACCCCAACATGGCTTCACTGATTATTACCTTTTTGTTCTGGGTTTTCAATCTTGTATGTCTACTGACTTTCTCTATGGTTAAAATGGGCCTGCTTGTCTCATCCTTATAATAATGACTCTCTAACCCTTCACCCTCCCTTCTCCCACCTGCCATCCCACCTCATTCCTTCCCTTAATAGTCAAAGGTCTTTGAAGGAGAGCCCCCTTCAGTGACTGCACTTCCTCACTTCTTGCACACTCAGCAGTACTTGCAGTTTGCCTTTATCTCTCCCCTCCCCCATCTGCTTAAAGATCAGAAGTGAAGGGACCTCTCTGCAGCCCTGGGCACTGCTAAGAATACTCCCCTTGAAACTCTCTCCCCTTGGGCCTTTGTGGTCCTCTTCTCTCTTAGTTCTCCTCCTATTTCTATTACAATTGTCTTTTACCTACCAGATATGGTCTTCATCTTCTGCCCTTCTTGTATGTTACTGTTCCCCAGGACTCTGCACCCTGACCTCTTTTATTCTTATAATAATACACTCTCACATTCTGGCCTCATCTTTTCAACCTCTATCTGATGGTCCCACATATATGGCCCTAGCCCAGACTTCTCCCCTGAGCCCCAGACCTATACATCCAACTGCTGATGTCTCACTGTCATCTCATACTTGACACATCCAAAATGATTCCTCACTTTTCCCCAAAATTCTTCTCTTTCTACTGTGACACCCAATCAATTAAGCCAGAAATATGGAAATTATCCCAGATTCCTCTTTCTCCTTCACCCTCCTCCACATCCAATCCACCAGCTGTTCCTTCAAAATATATCAAGAACATGACTACTCCTTTTCACCTCTGCTACCACCTTCTTGATTCAAGACACTATCCTCTCTCATCTAGATGGCAATAACAGCCTCCTAACGTGTCCCCCTGCTTCCACTCTGTTCCCTTCAGTGCACACAGCCAGAGGGACTGATATAGCATAAAATGCCCATATCATTCCTCTGTTCAAAATGGCTTCTCATCTCACTTAGAATAAAATAAATTCAAACTTCTTACCAATGCAGGAAAGTAAGTCCACACTCTGGTTTCTGTCTGCCCTATTCAGCTTTCTCACACAATCACACAATAGTGGCCCCTACACCTGCTTCTGGATCTTTGCTGGTAACTATGCCCTCTGCTTGGGATAATCTCCACATTATGACCAGCCAATCTGGTGACCATATAACTCATTTTTCAAGACAGCAATAGAAATTTCCTAATATTCCCAGGCTGAATGTATACAGTCATCTGTAACATCTGTAAGTCATTGACAGGAAATGCCTATTGAGTACTTATTGTGTACTGCTCTCACCCACTCTTATAGGTAACCAATTCTATTAGTTTCTGGTTTATTCTTCTTGTGTCTATTTTTGTACAAATGAGCAGATACATCTATATTTTCTTACTTCCTTTCCTTCTTACACAAAAGGTAGAATTATTTATTTGTTTGTTTTTGGAGAGAGGGAGAAAGGAAGAGAAAGAAGGAGAGAGAGACATTGACGTGACAGCAAAATATCCATCAGGGATGGAGCCCACAACCCTGGTATGGGCCCTGACCAGGAATCAAACCAGAAACCTTTCAGTGCATGTGATGACATGCAACCAACTGAACCACACTGGCTAGGGCCACAAAAGGTAGCATATTAAAGATACTTTTTGCACTTGGCTTTTTTTTTTTTTAACTTTTCAATATACCCTGAAAATCACTCCCTATCAATTCATAGGAAGTGTCTTCATTATTTTTTACTGTAGCATAGTGCTCTATTCTGTGGCTGTACCAAATTCTATTCAATCACTCCCTTTTTATAGACATTTAGACAGTTTAAAATATTTTGCAATTATAATGTTACATTAATAACCTTGTGCATATACATTTCCATATTAGTGGCATGAAGATAAAACCCTAGAAATGGGATTGGTGAGTCAACAGGTAAACATATATATAATTTTGTGAGATATTGTCAAATACCCCTCCAAAGGGTTGTATCAATTTTCTTTTATACCAGTAATATATGAGAATCATCTCAGGCATTTTTCGAAGAGGATTTCTCAGGACATTAACTAGCAGCATTTCATAGCTGACCTGTGTTTGTGACTGATCCATCCGATTGCACACAAAGGTCCCTCAGCCACTCAACACATAATCCTGCCCCTTGAGAAGTCCTGTCACTAAAGGAGCATGGACAAACCCAAGTCCTATATTGCTGGCAATACCCCTGCATCTTAACAATAAGCAAATTATTCTGGCTCCAATTGTGCAAGGCCACAACCTATCTGAAGGTTTTTCATCAAGGGTCAGTTAGCTTGGGGAATACAGGAGAAGTACCAGGAAAGTTAATACTTTTCCATGCTCACCAAGTGTCAATTTGGTTTGTTCAAAGGCCCCTAATGAGGACAGGCATCCATCTTGTAAATAAATAAACCATCCTATTGAGAAAAATAATAATAAAAGTAATTTACAATGCTTCAAGGATCACAGAGTGCTTTCACACTCATACTGTCTCATTTGATCCTTACAATAGAAGCCTCCATGCTGGAACAACTGCTTCCCTGACCAATCTTTGATGTACAGTAAAGTGGTTCGTGGACTTTAACTGTGATTTATCCACCCAGACTTCAAAGGGTTAATGAGAGCTGAACTCTGAACAACCTGAACTTATTAGAGGCACAGAGTTGGAAGAAGCCTGGGAGCAGGAAGTGGTCAGGAAGCTGAGTCTGCCCTAGGCTTGAATTTCCCTGACCAAGAGCCTCAGATGAATTATGGTGGAAAACCCCCAACTGCACTATATCCTCTCCCTTTAATTTAGGCATTTAATAAACAGATTGCTTCGTTCTCCAGAAACGAGGAAGGTTAATCATTTTCTTGGATGGAGAGTACCAAGAAGCCCTTGTGGCTTTGTGCAGACCTTCAAAAGAACTTCTGCAGACAGAGTCTGTGAAACTTTTTATACTTGTCTATTAAATTTTCACTAGGCTCCCCTGCCCTCATTAATATCATTAGAGAACTTGAGAACCTATCCAGTATTTGTCAGACATCCCAGAATACAAGGGAGGATCTGAGGCTATAAAGCAGGTAAGCTCTCATGAGTCACTCCTGTCAACTTTCCCAGCTGCCAGTACCCTTCTGTTTCTTCTTAGGTGCCCAGGACCCCCCCACCATGGTGCCATTATCAAAACCAACGGAAAAAAGGCCTTTCTGACTCCTTAGCTCATAGCAGCATAGTGACCACCTGCTTCTACCTACCAATATGTCAGGCTGGCACTCCAAGTGTAAAATGGGGAGGCATGGTAATTTTCTCTCTTGGGCATTCCAAGATTGTCAGGGCTTCAAGACTAATTTGGATAGTGTAGAGCTATAAAGTCACTGCTTAGGGGAGCAATTAGGAGTGTGAAGTATGGGATCAAGCAGACCTGAATTCAGACCCTGGGCTCTTCCCTTTGCTGTGTGATCTGGGGTAAGTCACTTAACCTCTCTGAGCTTCATTTTCCTAATGAGGGAGGAGAATAATAATAGTATCTACCTCACAGGAGTTATTGTGGGGATTAAATGGGGTGAAGAATGTAAATCACTCACCTTGGCCTCTGTGCATAGCAGCTATGAGGCTGTTAGCATGTCACAACTAGAAGTGACCTTGGAGACATTTACTTGGACCGCTCATTTTCTAGATGGGGAAATGGACGTAGAGGGAGGTTTTCCAACTTATAAGTGAAATACCCAAGTTTAGAAAAATTTCCCTAACTCTTTTCAATCTACTATGGTGCCATTCTTCCCCAAAGAACAGCACTCCCAAAGTAGATGGGTAAGTAGTGAAGCTGTGTCTGACCTGCTGGAGCCCATGTTGGGGAGATAGCAAATGCCACTTTGACTGATACAGTGTAAATTCGCACCAATGCTGGCTAGCAAATAAAGCCTATGAGAATTTTCCTCTCTAGGATTATTTTCATGATTATCTATTTCAGCAAAGCCTTGGTTGACGACTATTTGGTGTCACTTCTCCTTAATTTGTTGTCAACTGAAATATCCCCAAAGAGCAAATGTTTCACTTTGGGAAGCATAACATTCATCTTCTTTGGGCTGTGAGCCAGGCGCCTCTCCCCAAGGCTTTTTGGGCTGGGTGTGGGGCTGGGAATGGAAGGAACTTCTCTCTCCAGCTCACTTTGTGGTAGGAAGTTCTGTGGCTTTTCTAAGGGCAAGTGCAGAGAGGGGGGGAAAGAGCAAGGATGCTGTGGCTCTTGTGATTGGCATTCCATAGAAGTGGTGTGTCCAAGAGCAGCCAATTCCATGCAAGCTCAGGAGTGAGACCCCGCCCCCTGGCCTCACGTGGCCCTGCATGAGATTGTTGCTTGCTTGCTCTCAGACCCAGGAGCACTGGGAGTTCTGCCCAGCTCAGCACTTGGTTATATTATGGAGGAAGGAAGGAACTGGCCAGTAAGTACTAAGCTCCTGGCTGAACAATGGCCAGACTAAACAGGGTTGGGTTATGCAACTGAGAGCTACTGCTGGCTTCACTACATCCCCTGACAGTGAAACTCCAGAGCACCCCAAATAATGGATACCAGAGTCGCTTCATTTCCTTCCCACTCTGAGCATCTGCGTTGGCTTCCAAAACTCACTTTGCCTTCTCTGCTTGGTTCTCTATTAACCTCTCTCTTGTGGGAGACCAGGACCAGGAGACAGGGTGACTTTGAGCAAGTTATTTTCTTTCTCTAGGCCTCAGTTTCCTAATCTGTAAAATGTGTGAGCTGAACTCCTTCACTGAGGTCTCCACAGTTGTCACTCTAGGCCAGGTAACCATAAAAAAAAAAAAAAAAACCCTCCTGACTTGTCACTCTGCTTCCACTCTTGTTCCCCATTCAATACACTACCAACATGGTAGTTTGGGGACTCTTTAAAACACAAATTAGATCGTACTACACTCCAGCTTTAAATAAAATGCAAACTCCCTGCTAAGATTTTGGAGGCCTATGTAGCTGGCTAGTCTCATCTCCTGCCTCCCACCCTTTTATTCCCTCTGTTCCAGATATACCAGTCCTCTGGCATATTTCACAAACATGCCAAGCTTTTAACTGCCTCAGGTCTTCATGTACCCTCTGCCTGAGATATCTTCCCTCAGGTTTTTGTTTTGTTTTGTTTTGTTTTTTTGCTTATTGAATTCCTGGTTATGGTCTTGACTCAAGGTCACTTCCTTGGGTAAACCTCCTTGAACGGCATCTCCCAACCCATCTCCATTCCTGCCAGGCTCATTCAGGTTCTCCTGTGATATATACTTTCACTGGACTCTGTTCTTTTTTTCTTTTACAGCACTCTCACAACTATATTTCCTAATGTCTGTCTTCCCACTAAACTCTAAGCTCTGTGAGAGCAGGAACCTCATGTGTCCTGCTCACCATTTCATTGTTGGTACCTTATGCAGTGTCTGCCTCATAACAGAAGCTCACTAAAAATTGGTTGAGTAAATGAAATGCCTTGCTAGTCTGGCCAGCCCAAAGTGCCAGCCTCATAGCTCCTTAGTATGCTACTGTGCTCCACCCTCTCTGGAACTCTAACACATTGACCTATTGACGTCACTTTCAGATAAGCCAGGAGAACAGACCTGTTGTTGGAAGACTCTAAGTAGAGTCACTCCTAAAGCCCAAAACAAAAGACTTTGGTTTATGTTATTAATGCCCTGGTTCCTTGCATTAGTGATTTGATCCCCCAAGTAATTACTGGGCACCTACTGTATACCTGGCCTGTCCTAGATATTGCTAGTCTAAAGACTTGGTCTGTGCTCTTTGAAAGTTCACATATAGCCGAAACCGGTTTGGCTCAGCAGTAGAGCATCAGTCTGCGGACTGAAAGGTCCCGGGTTCGATTCCGGTCAAGGGCATGTACATTGGTTGTGGGCACATCCCCAGTGGGGGCTGTGCAAGAGGCAGCTGGTCGATGTTTCTCTCTCATAGACGTTTCTATCTCTCTATCTCTCTCCCTTCCTCTCTGTAAAAAATCAATAAAATATATTTTTTTTAAAAAAGAAAGTTCACATGTAAACACCAATTCTCATGCACATCAGCTTATGCTAAGTGCCTGGGAGGACAGAGCAGGAAAGAGCAATAGAGCACTGATTGTCCTGTGGATGCTTGTGTAAGAGGGCAATCCAATTAGTTGAGAAACAGAAGGGCCTTTCCTGATATGAGCATCAAAGGAGGCCCAAAATTCCAAGGGACCAGAGTCTGGAGGATGATGCTTCCCCCAGAGGCAGTGGAAGGATCTGCTGATGGAGGGACTGCAAAACTGAAGCTGCAGGAGGGAAGAGGTGCTGGCCCATTCCCACCCTTGGAGAATATTATAGGGGCAACATTGGTGTAAAAGAGGGATATCTGGCTGGGTGGCAGAAGACATGCATTTTTTATCTTAGGTCTGCCACTTCCTAGCTGGCTGATATTGCTCAAGGCACCCCAATCCTAAAATAAAGAAATGTTCTTTATGATTATTATGCTAAGCAAAATAATGCAGACAGAGAAAGACAAGTATCACATGATCTCACTTATATGTAGAACCTAATGAATAAAATAAACTGACGAACAAAATAGGACCAGAGAAATGGATACATGAAACAGACTGACAGATCTCAGAGGGGAGGGATGTGGGGGCAGGAAGAGATTAACCAAAGAACATATATGCATATATACATAGCCTGTGGACACATAATAATGTGGTGAAGGTCTGGCGATGGAGGTTGGGTAAGGGAGGCAAATGGGAAAACAGAAAACATCTGTAATAGTGTCAACAATTTAAAAAAGAATGGTCTCCATGATCTATAAGTCTTACTAAGCCTGTTTCCCACCCATCAAATAAGAGATAGCACAAACTTTGGAGGGGTGTTGGGAAGATTTAGGTAAGATGATGATGTAATCTACTTAAGCATAGTGCCTGGCACCTTCCAAGTGCTCAGTAAATACCTATTAGTATTATCCTTTGGCATGATCCTAATGTACTTGTTCTAAAATTTCAAAGAAAAAAGTCCTAACTGGTTTGGCTCAGTGGAGAGAGTGTCAGCCTGCGGACTCAAGGGTCCCAGGTTAGATTCCGGTCAAGGGCATATACCTTGGTTGTGGCACATCCCCAGAAGGGGGTGTGCAGGAGGCAACTGATTGATGTTTCTCTCTCATTGATGTTTCTCACTCTATCTCCTCTCCCTTCCTCTCTGTAAAAAAAAAAAAAAAAAAAAATATATATATATATATATATATATATTTAAAATCTCAAAGGAAAAAAAAGTCAGTTGCCACCTACAATGCAACAGGGAGAGAAATGGAGGAGGGGATGTGAGAAGGAAGGGTTTTCCTTGGGTCCAGGAAGAAAATAAATTTTAGAATTGAATTTAAAACTAAGTTTAGAAATAAATGTTCCCTGCATGGAAGGATGAATCTGATTTAATAATTCTTCCTTTGGATGCAAACAGCTTTTTGGTTCTTTCCTTTAAAAAAATAAGTACCAGGAGAAACCAAGATGGCGGCATAGGTAAATAACTGGTCTGCCGCCTTGCACAACAATTTCAAAATAAAAACTAATATAAAGGACATCTATCACCAAAAACCATGGGAAGTCTGGCTGCAAGAGAAAGGAACGCAAGCACTGAAAAGCTGAGGAGCCCGGGTATGGACCAGACCCTGGGGACCCAGGCTCATACGGAGGGAGTCTGGGCTGTAAGGCAGAAACTCAGGGGAGAGGCAAAAGGAAGTCCCGGAGGCGCGCACATTGCATGCAGAGAATGGAGTGTTGACTGTGCCCCAGGATTGCCCTAGTGGGAAGGAGACAAAAGCTCCAGACTGTTCTGAACCCCACTTTCAACTGCACTGAACTCCAGTTCTGGGCTCATTGGGGGAGAGCCTAGACTGTTTGGTAGCAGGCAAAACTCGAGGGCATCTTTCTCTCAGAGGTGCTTGCAGCGAGTACCAAAGGACACTGAGGAACACTGAGACTCAGGAGCCTTATAGGGCGGGGCTGATGGGAAGCCAAGGCTCTAGGCTCCACCCTGAAACTCCGCCCCATCCAAGCAGAACACAGAGGCTTTTGCAATTTTCCAAGTCTAGTCAAATAAGGCTGTCACCTGGCATAGACACAGCTGATCCTCACAGCCAATTGGCCTGGAGGTCAGTTCCTCCCAGTGATACCAACAACAATCAAGACTTAACTACAACAAGGCTGTATACACACAGCCCACAAAAGGGGGCACCAAGAGTTTCCACCTCAGGTAACTGGGAGACTGACCCACTGAACCATATAGGACACCTTAGCACACAAAGCCACCCTACCAACTCCGGGAAGCAGTGAAAATGCTGAGACAAGGAAACAGATCACAAAAGAAAGAAATGGAGGACAAAAAGCGACTGGATATAGAGTTCAAAACCACGCTTATAAGGTTTTCAAGAATCTCCTAGAAAAGACCGATAAAATAAATGAGACCTATGAGGATATGATAAGGGATCAACTAGAAATAAAAACGGATCAACTAGAAATAAAAGGGATCAACTAGAAATAAAGAATGCATTGTCTGAAAAAAAAAATAGTATACAGAGTCCTAAAAACAGAATGGAAGATCACAAAACTCAAGTCAAAGATTTGGAACATGAAGAGCCAGAAGACACTCCTCCGCAGAAGCAAGAAGACAAGAGAATCCAGAAAGTTGAAGATAATGTAAGAAACCTCTGGGACAACTTCAAGCGAACCAACATCAGAATTATGGGGGTCCCAGAAGAAGAGAGAGAGCAAAATACTGAAAGAATATTGGAAGAAATAGTGACAGAAAAATTTCCCCACCTGGTGAAAGAATTAGACTTACAAGTCCAGAAAGCACACAGAACCCCAAACAAAAGGAATCCAAAGATACCAAGATACATCATAATTAAAATTCCAAGAGCAAAAGACAAAGACAAAGAGAGAATATTAAAAGCAGCAAGAGAAAAGCAGGCAGTTACCTATAAAGGAGCACCCATATGACTGTCAGCTGATTTCTCAACAGAAACCATGCAGGCCAGACGGGAATGGCAAGAAATATTCAAGATGATGAATAGCAAGAACCTACAGCCAAAAATCCAAAAATACTCTACCCAGCAAAGCTATCACTCAAGAATCGAAGGCCAGATAAAGAGCTTCACAAATAAAAAAGAAAAGCTAAAGGAGTTCATCACCACCAAACCAGAATTATATGAATTGCTGAAGGGGGTTCTTTAGAAGAGGAGGAAGATAAAGATAAAAATTATGAACAACAAATATGTAACTATCAACAAGTGAATCTAAAAACCAAGGGGATTAAAAAATCTGATGAACAATATTAACTGTTGAATATAATAGAATCAGAGGTATGGAAGGGGAGTCAACTGACAATTCTCAGGGAAAAGGGGAGTGGGGGTGTGTGGGAAGAGACTGAACATAAATTGTGCACCTATGGATGAGGACAATGGGGAGTGGGGAAAGGGCAGAGGGTGGGGTGGGAACCTGGTGGAGGGGAGTTATGGAGGGGGGGAAATGAGGAACATTTGTAATAATATGAACAATAAATATTTATTAAAAATAAAAATGAAACTCATTGACACAGACAACAGTATGGTAGTTACCAGAGGGAAAGGAGGTAGGGGTGTAGTAAAGAGTAAAGGGGGCTAAACATATGGTGATGAAAGATAATTTGACTTTGGGTGGTGGGTACACAAATCAATATACAGATCATGTACCATAGAAATATACACTTTAAACCTACATAATCTTATTAACCAATATTACCCACAATAAATTTAATAAAAAGAAATTAAAAATAAAATACTTAAACAAAAAGTGGAGTCCGGAGCCCATGATTAAGAGTTTTCAGGCCTGCCCTAGCTGTTTTTTGTTCGTTCGTTCGTTTGTTTGTTTGTTTGTTGTGTGTGTGTGAACAGCTTTCATTTTATTTATTTATTTTTCTCATTTTTTTAAGGTATTATATGTGTACATACCTTACCAATCCCCACCCCACACTTACTTCCATACATGCTCTTCCTCCCCAGAGTTTTTCATCCATTGGTTATGCTTATATGCATGCATACAAGTCCTTTGGTTGATCTCTTATCTTCCCCATATCTCCCTACCCTCCCTGCTGTAATTTGACAGTCTGTTTCTTTTACTGTCTGTGTATCTATGTTTTTGTTCATCAGTTTATAATGTTCCTTATTATCCATAAATGAGTGAGATCATGCGGTGTTTTTCTTTCATTGATTGGCTTATTTCACTCAGCATCATGTTCTCCAATTCCATCCAGGTTGCTGCAAATGATAAGAATTCTCCTTTTTTATAGCAGCATAATATTCCATTGTGTAGATGTACCATTGTTTTTGGATCCAATCATCTGCTGATAGGCACGTAGGCTGTTTCCAAATCCTAGCTATTGTAAATTGTGCTGCTATGAACATAGGGGTGCATATATCCTTTTTGATTGGTGTTTCTATTTTCTTAGGATATATTCCTAGGAGTGGGATTACTGGGTCAAATGGGAGTTCCATTTTCAGTTTTTTGAGGAAACTCCATACTGTGATCTCCACAGTGGTTGCACCAGTCTGCATTCCCACCAGCAGTGCACCAGGGTTCCTTTTTCTTTGCATCCTCACCAGCACTTGTTGTTTGCTGATTTGTTGATGGCAGCCATTCTGACAGGTGTGAGATGGTACTGCATTGTCGTTTTGATTTGCATCTCTCGGATAATTAGTGACTTTGAGCATGTTTTCATGTGTTTCTTGGCCTTCCTTCTGTCTTCTTTTGAAAAGATTCTATTTAGGTCCATTGCCCATTTTGTAATTGGATCCTTTATCTTCCTTTTATTAAGTTGTATAAGCCCTAGCTGGTTTTGCTCAGTGGATAGAGCATCAGCCTGTGGATAGAAGGGTTCCAGGTTTAATTCTGGTCAAGCAGAATGAAAAGGAAAAGCAGGTTATGAGCTCAATCCCCAGTTTGGGGTGTGCAGGAGGCAGCTGACCAATGATTCTCTCATATCATTGATGTTTCTATCTCTCTCTCCCTCTCACTTTCTCTCTGATATAAATCTACACAAATAAAAGAGAAAGATGCAAAATGATCATACCTTCACGACACCCACTAGCCAATCAGGAGTGAGTAAGCAAATTAACCAACCCAACAAATATGGTGGATTAATTTGAATACAAAGTACCCAGCGACCTGTAGCAGGATGCTTTTATCATTGCCATGGTGACAGCACAGGCTTTTCCCACTGCACCACCGCTCCGGGCCTCTGGGCAGCATGGGGAGGCAGAAAGGTGGCTCTGGGCCAGAGCAAAGGCTGTGCCAGCAGCCAGGGTAAGGAATGCCCATTCTGCATGAATCTTCATTCATAGGGCGTCTAGTAAAAATATATTTGAAAAAAAGAGTCCTTGGGCCCTTAGTGACCATCCATTCCTGAGTGTTCTGCCTGCCACAGGCTAGGGATTTCTGGTGTGCCTAGGACATTTCTGGGCCAGAAGGGAAGAAACAAAATGAGGGTTTTTCTAGAAGCGAACCCAGAAACAATATAATCTCCAAGCCACCCCATGCCTCCAAATGGGCTGTGGTGGAAACAAGTACACTAGTAATAGGGAGCAAAAGAGTATGAGGATAAGACATGAATGTACTTCTTTCACTCTTTCAATTATTTATACATTCTCCAAATGTGTGCTGAGGACCAGGAACTGTACTAAATGCTGTGACATTTGGTGGTACCACCATCTGCCCACCTGTCAAAACCAGAAACCATAGTGTCATCCTAGATTCTTCTTCTTCTCTTACTTATCCCTTCCAGGCAATCTGTTTACCAAACTTCATTGATTCAACCTCCTAAATGTCTGTTAACTCCAACCTTCCTCCTTAGCCCCTCTACCACTGCCTTAGTTCCAGAGATCACAAACTCTTGCCTGGATCTTGCAGAAGTTTATTTACTGATCTAATCACAGCCAGGTTTATCTAACTCCAATCCATTTCCCACACTGCTATCAGACTGATGGTCTTTTACTTTCAAACAGATTAGTCAAGGTATAGTTTACATACCATAAAATTCACCTGTTTTAGTGTATAGTCCAATGATTTTTGTATATTCAGTGTTGAGTAACCACCACAATACAATTTTAGAACCTTTCATCACCCTTCAAAGGTCTCTCGTGCCCATTAGCAGTCACTTCCTGTTCCCACTCCCAGCCTCAGAAAACCACTAATCTACTTTCTGTCTCTATGGATTTGCATTTTCTGGGTATTTCATATAAATGGAATCAAGCACAATGTGGTATTTTTTTTTTACTTCAGTTGCCTATCTTAAAACAGAATTTTGCTTAATTAAAACCCTTGAACAAAATGTTAACTAGTTGGTGAATGAGTTAACTAATCTTACTGTGGTAATCATTTTGCAATACGAGAGTGAGCAAAAGTGGGTTTACAATTGTGAGTATGCAAAAAAGGTTTATTTATTTGTATTGCTTGTCTTATTATTATTGTTATTACTTCATATCCTTACTTATGGTTTATCTTTTGTGTAATTATGGCTGGTAATTTACTTACTCATGCCCACTCTTGTATATACATATTTCAAATCATCAGGTTGTATACCTTAAACTTATACAATGTTATGTCAATTATATCGCAATAAACATTTGAACAACTCCCCATCATCCTCCATCTAAACATCTCTTGTTACTTTTCAAGGTCCTACATATCTGACCCAGCTCTTGAACATCCTATGGTTCCTTAACACACCACGCTGTTTCTTGGCTCTATGCCTTTGTGTCCTTGGTTTGCTTGCCTAGAATGGCCTTTCCTTCCCCCTAAAGTGGCCTAACCTCTGCTATAATGTCTCTAACATCACATTTATTTTTTATTGGCTTTTTAAAAGATTCATGAATCTAGCAACTAGAAGAGTGCTCCCTCCAACATCCCATTTCTTAATTTCTGTTCATCGCCTCCACCTCAATAAACATTTTGCACCTTGTATATGCTTTATTCATTACATAACTCATGTTGTCTTATAAGTATCCATACAAATTGTAACTCCCTAGTTTCTTGAGGGAACAGGAATTATCCTATTCATCTCTATATCTTCACATCTGGAATAGATCCTGGCTTGGAATGAGCACTCAAAAAATGTTAAGCAAAACAGAACTGCATAAGACTCAATCCAAAAACTGCCCTTGAGGATCTCACAGTCTTGTCAGAGAGTAAATAAGCCATTGATCATCCAACCTACATTTACTGAGGCCCCACTACACTATGGTGAGAGAAGAGAGATAATCAAAAGGACAAGGCCTACCATCTTTGAGCTTATAATCAAGTCAAGAAGATACACTCTCCACAAATCAGCAAGTTGCAATACAAAACATGACATGATCAAATGTTAGGTGGGACAGCAGGATGCATCAAGAGCCCAGAAGAGAGGGAAGTAACTATTGTTGGAACTCTTAGAGAGAGCATCATGAGGGACTTGAGGATGGGAATGATTTGGACAGGAATGGAAGCATAAAGAACATTTTTCAATAGCAGTGATGGAATGGTCTGAGCAACATCTTGGGGCAGAAGGGAGCACGGAGTCAGTTTGGACACTGGTGACTTCATAAAAGACAGTGATGATAAGAGCCTGAAGTACAGCTATATCAGTAGAAATGGCTATGTGGCTAGAGTAGGATTTCCAGATTCAACAAATAAAAATAAAGGACACAATGCAAGGGACATACTTAAACAAAAAGTTATTTGTTGGGTATCTGAAATTCACATTTAACTAAGCATCTCTAAGGTGGTGGACAGCAAGATTGGGCCAAACCGTAAAAGTATTGAATGCTATGCTTAAATGATTACCTTATGCCCTGATGGTAATGAGGAGCCACTGAAGGGTTTTAACTATAGAAATGACATGGCTAGTTGTGCCTTTTAGAAAGATGGCTCGGGTAGTGGTGAGAAGAATGAATTGGGGAAAGTGAGTGGCTGAGGACTGTGAAAGCAATTCAAGTGATAAAGGATCAAGGTCTGAGTCATGACATAGGTTGTGGGCATAGTGAAGAGGTTGGAGTTCAGGAGCAACCCAGCTCAAATCAGACAGTGCTACATTAGTAATAAGTACACGTTGGGGGAGTAAAATATGGGGGTTCTGATTCAAAGTGCAGGGCCCACTGGGGAGTAGCCTCTAATTTGTTGCTGGGCTGAGAATCATGTGATTTCTCCCACGAACTCCTGCTACCCAAAGAAAGGATGTGAGGCAGGCACTGGTGAAGCTTAGGTGGAGGAGCCTGAGCAGCTGCCATAGCAGAAACCTCTCCCTATCTTTCCCCTGGCTGGTCAGTCCTGCACATTTCCTTTTCCCCTCTGGCTCCGGCACTAGGCCAGGGCACACAGTGTTCTCCCAAGCAGATGCACACGTTCTGGGCTGGGTGATTCATAGTCTCTGGCTAGAAGGGCCTGCCTGCTGAAGCTAGGACCAGGCAACCCCAAAGAACATTCTAAAGGGTCCCCAGTGCAAACCCTTATGGAAAGGTTCACATGGAAGAAAACCACAGGTGTCAAAGAGTGTTGGCCTTTTATGAGGTGATTTTTAGCACAGCTGATAAAAAGATGTCCCATCTTGCCTTGATGGCCAGCAACATCTAGAATACTGTCTTAGCTCAGGCCTTGCACTCCTTGGGGATAAAATAGCCAAGAAGGCAGAGTCTGCTTGTGGTTAATTTGTTCCACTCTAGTCCAAGCACTTGTGCCAACCTCAAATCCCATCCCTATCCCATGATCCTCCTAGCTGCATGTGGATCTACACATGGCTTTGGTAGGGACTGGAAGCTGTGATAGCAAGGAAGGGCTCTTCTCTACAGGCTGTAAAAGTGGGTACAGAGGGTGGGGTGAGAATTTTTCTATTAAAGTTGTTGTCTTGACCTAGGATCTGTGGGATGCACTGGTCCTGCAGGGCCTGTGATGGAGCTGCCAGTACCTTCTTTGGTAACCTCTGAGGCTATTATGTTATCAGTGGGAGGCTTCTTAGTTAAGGGCAGTGACTCTAACTTCAGTGAATAAAACCATGGTAATTAGTGTAGTTGACAGAATTCAATGAGATTGCCTATGTAAAGCATTTTGCCCTACATCTGGAACTTAGTAAGCATTGAATAAATGCTAGCTAGTGCAATTATCCTCATTTATTGTCTTTGCCTCTGTGTTCTACCTCACACCTCACCAAATTCTTTTTCCCAAGGACACAGCTCAGAACTATCCACGATTGCCTGGCCATAGAGCCCTCCCCAAGGATTCTTCTCTGAGGAACTTCTTCCTTGCTCCACAGATGGTGGTTCTCCTGTGATCTCTCATCCTAATTAACAGCCACTTGCCCTCTATACCTTAGTCTTTTGCTTTTTATCTCTTGTGTCATTTCTGGAGAAGGAGCCAGAGATGAGGACAAAAGGCAGGGGCAGAGAGCAGGCTGGCTATGCCAAGTGGGGCAGAGGAGATGCTGTGAGACTGTCCTGTCTGTGTTTTCTCAGTGTGGCTGCTGAGGGACTGAGCTTTTTGAGAATGTGCCACTCTGCTTCTGGCCCTATCAGGTCTGCCCTGGGGCCACTGCCCTTTCCCTAGCAGGATTTCTGATTTCTTGGGTGGAAAGAAGGAACAGGAAGCTCAAAGAGCTCCAAAGCTTACCTCCCACATAGCCTTTCTAGCAGCCCCTCAGCCTAGCCCCGGGCTGTCATCCTCCATTGCCCTTGCCGCAGGCACCATGTGCCCTGATTCACAACACATGCTGAAAACCCATGAGACAAAGCTAGTCTTGAAAAGACAGTGGGTCCTGGATTGAGTCTATGCCTGACCTCAAGCTCTGCCACCCAGGGTTACTCTGTTCAGGAGCTATCAGCAAACACCAGGGTGCTGTGTACAGAGGAGAAGGAACACCACATAACCAGACATCCTGAGAAGAGAGGCCATGGGGAGACAAAAACATAGTCCGCACATGAAAGAAAAGCAGGCATCACCAGAAAAGGAAGTAAACGAGCCAGAGGTAAGCAGCCTACCAGAGCAAGAATTCAGAATAATGATCATAGGATGGCTAAAAAGAATGGAAGAGAATTTGACAATAACCAAGAAGAAATGAGGAAGAACCATGAGGAATTGAAGAAGAACCATGAGGAATTGAAGAAGAACCAAGAAGAAATGAAAAATGACATCGCCACCATGAAGAACTCAATAGAAAGCATCAAGAGTAGACTAGATGAAGCAGAGGACCGCATCAGTGAGCTAGAAGATAAGATGGAAAAAAAATACCCAAGTAGAGCAGCTTCTAGAAAAAAAGATTAAAAAGCAGGAGGAGAGCCTACGGGAGCTTTGGGACAATACAAAACAAAATAATATTCGAATAATAGGGGTTCCAGAAGGAAAGGAAACTGAGGTAGACATGGAAAAAGTATTTCAAGAAATAATGACAGAAAACTTTCCTGAAATAGAGAAGAAAAAACCCACACAAATCCAAGATGCTCCAAGAGTCTCAAGCAAAATGAATCCCAGAAGACAGGCTCCAAGGCACATTATAATTAAATTGGCAAACAACAACGACAAAGTAAGAGTCTTAAAAGCAGCCAGAGAGAGACAGAAAGTTACATACAAAGGAACCCCCATCAGACTAGCAACTGATTTCTCAACAGAAACTTATCAGGCCAGAAGAGAATGGGATGAAATATACAAAGTCATGCAAAGGAAGGGTCTGAATCCAAGAATACTGTACCCAGCAAGGCTATCAATCAAAATTGAAGGGGAAATCAGGAGCTTCACAGACAAAAAAAGACTGAAGGAATTTATCTCCACCAAACCAGCAATGCAAGAAATGCTAAAGGGTCTACTGTAAAAATAAAGAAATAGGAAGTGAAGAAGGAACACGGGTATAGAATAAAAATGGCGTCAAATGAGTACCTATCAATAATAACCTTAAATGTAAATGGATTAAATGCTCCAATCAAAAGACATAGGGTAACAGATTGGATAAGAAAACAAGACCCATACATCTGTTGTCTACAAGAAACCCACCTCAGAAAAAAAGATGCACACAGACTGAGGGTGAAGCGATGGAAAAAAGTTTTCCAGGCAAATGGAAATAAAAAAAAAGCTGGGGTAGCAATACTTATATCTGACAAATTAGATCTCAGAGTGAAGGACATAATAAGAGATAATGAAGGCCACTTCATAATACTAAAGGGAACAATCCAACAAGAAGAAATAACCCTAGTAAATATATTATATGCACCCAATACAGTAGCAACCAAATACATAAAAAAAACTACTGGAGGACATTAAGAGAGAGATTAATAGCAATACAATCATAGTAGGAGATTTTAATACCCCACTGTCACCCTTCGACAAATCATCTAAACAAAAAATCAGCAAAGAAATATCAATCCTAAATGACTCACTAGACCAGATGGAATTAATTGACATCTTCAGGACACTCCACCCCAAAGCCACAGAATATACATTCTTCTCAAGTGCACATGGGACATTCTCAAAGATAGATCACATTTTGGGACATAGGCAAAGTCTCTTCAAATTCAAGAATATAGAAATCATATCAAGCATCTTCTCAGACCATAATGGCATAAAACTGGAAATTAACTACAATAAAAATAATCCAAAGAAAGCAAACACATGGAGACTAAACAGCATGCTATTAAACAAGGACTGAGTTACCAGAGAAATCAAGGAAGAAATTAAAAACATCCTGGAAACAAATGACAATGAAAACACAACAATCCAAAATCTATGGGACACAGCAAAAGCAGTTTTGAGAGGGAAGTTCATATCTTACCAGCCTATTGCAAAAAACTAGAAAAAAGGGTAACAGATGATCTAACTCTACAACTCAAAGAGTTTGAAAAGGAGCAACAAGAAAAGCCCAGTGTAAGCAGAAGGAAGGAAATAACAAAAATCAGAGCACAGATAAACGACATAGAGACCAAAAAAACAATACATATGATCAACAAAACCAAGAGCTGGTTCTTTGAAAGAATAAACAAGATAGATGAACCTCTAGCCAGGCTAACTAAGAAACAAAGAGAGAAGACCCAAATAAACAAAATCAGAAATGAAAGAGGTGAAATAACAACAGACCACACCGAAATACAACGGATTGTTACAAAATACTACGAACAACTCTATTCCAACAAACTGAACAACCTGGAGGAAATGGACATATTCCTAGAAAAATACAAACTTCCAAAACTCGATCAGGAAGAATCTAAAAATCTCAGTAGACCAGTGACTTGGGAAGAAATTGAAACAGTCATCAGAAAGCTTCCAGCAAACAAAAGCCCAGGGCCAGATGGCTTCACAGGAGAGTTTTACCAAACATTCAAGGAAGAACTAAAACCTATCCTCCTCAGACTTTTCTAAAAAATTCAAGAGGAAGGAACACTTCCAAACTTCTTCTATGAAGCCAGCATCACCCTAATACCAAAACCAGATAAAGACAACTCAATGAAAGAGAATTACAGGCCAATATCCCTCATGAACATAGATGCCAATATCCTCAACAAAATTCTAGCAAATCGGCTCCAGCAGAGCATCACAAAGATCATACACCATGACCAAGTAGGATTTATTCCAGGAATGCAAGGTTGGTACAATATCTGCAAATCAATAAATGTGATACATCACATAAACAAATTGAAAGATAAAAATCATATAGTCATATCAATTGATGCAGAAAAAGCATTTGACAAAATCCAACACCCTTTCCTGATAAAAACTCTTAACAAGGTGGGAGTACAAGGATCATACCTCAACATAATAAAAGCTATATATGATAAACCCACAGCCAACATTATACTCAATGGGCAAAAACTAAAACCATTCCCTCTAAGAACAGGAACAAGACAGGGATGCCCACTCTCGCCACTCCTGTTTGGCATAGTACTGGAAGTACTAGCCATTGCAATTAGACAAGAGGAGGAAATAAAAGGCATCCAAATTGGAAAAGAAGAAGTAAAGTTATCCTTATTTGCAGATGACATGATATTGTACATAAAAAACCAAAAGACTCCATTAAGAAACTAATTGACTTAATAAATGAATTTGGCAATGTAGCAGGATACAAAATTAACGCCAAGAAATCCATGGCATTTCTATACACCAACTGTGAAACTACAGAAACAGAGACTAAAAAAGCAATTCCATTTACCATCGCACCAAAAAAATTAAGATACCTAGGAATAAATTTAACTAAGGAAGTAAAGGATCTATATGCAGAAAATTACACGACACTGAAAAAAGAGATAGAGGATGATGTAAGGAGATGGAAGAACATAACATGTTCATGGATTGGTAGAATCAACATCATCAAAATGTCCATACTTCCTAAAGCAATCTATAGGTTCAATGCACTCTCCATTAAAATACCAAGGGCATATTTCACTGACCTAGAAAGAACTCTCCAAAAGTTCATTTGGAACAATAAAAGACCCCGAATAGCCACAGCAATCCTGAGAAAGAAGAATAAAGTAGGAGGGATCTCAATACCGGACTTCAAACTGTATTACAAAGCCACTGTTCTCAAAACAGCCTGGTACTGGCACAAGAACAGACATATAGATCAATTGAATAGAATCGAGAACCCAGATATCAACCCAAATCAATATGCTCAATTAATATTTGATAAAGGAGGCACGAATATACAATGGAGTCAAGACAGTTTCTTCAATAAATGGTGTTGGGAAAATTGGGCAGACACATGCAAAAGAATGAAACTAGATCACCAACTTACACCATACACAAAAATAAACTCAAAATGGATATAGGACTTAAACATCAGACGGGAAACCATAAAAATACTAGAAGCATCCACAGGCAGCAAAATCTCAGATGTATGCCAAAAGAACTTATTCCTGATACTGCCCCTAGGGCAATGGAAGCTAAAGAGAAAATAAACAAATGGGACTACATCAAAATAAAAAGCTTTTTTACAGCAAAAGAAACCATCAACAAAACAACAAGAAAGCCCACGATGTGGGAGAACATATTTGCAAATAACACCACTGATAAAGGTTTAATCTCCAACATCTACAGACAGCTGATAAAACTAAATAAAAGGAAGATGAATGATCCAATTAAGAAATGGGCAATGGACCAAATAGAATATTTTCAAAAGAAGACAGAAGGAAGGCCAAAAGGCACATGAAAACATGCTCAAAGTCACTAATTATACGAGAGATGCAAATCAAAACAACAATGCGGTACCATCTCACACCTGTCAGAATGGCCAACATCAACAAATTGACAAACAAGTGTTGGCGAGGTTGCGGAGAAAAATGAACCCTCGTGCACTGCTGGTGGGAATGCAGACTGGTGCAACCACTGTGGAGAACAGTGTGGAGTTTCCTCAAAAAACTGAAAATGGAACTCCCATTTGACCCAGTAATCCCACTCCTAGGAATATATCCCAAGAAACTAGAAACACCAATCAGAAAGGATTTATGCACCCCTATGTTCATAGCAGCACAATCTACAATAGCCAGAATTTGGAAACAGCCTAGGTGCCCGTCAGCAGATGATTGGATCCAAAAACAATGGTACATCTACACAATGGAATACTATGCTGCCACAAAAAAGAAGGAATTGGAGAACATCATGCTGAGTGAAATTAGCCAATCAATGAAAGAGAAACACCACATGACCCCACTCATTTGTGGATAATAAAGATCATTATAAACTGATGAACCAAAAGATAGATATAGAGACAGTCAAGCAACAAGCAGATTGTTAAATTACAGCGGGGAGGGGAGGAGGATCTGGGTGAGATAATAGATCAACCGAAGGACTTGTATACATGCATATAAGTACAACCAATGGACATAAAACTCTGGGTAGGGAGGGAATATGTGGGAGGGAGGGAGGGGGGAAAAATCAATAAAATATGTAAAAATAAAATAAATAAATTATTTAAAAAAAAGAAAAAAAAGAAAAGACAGTGGGTCCTGGAGAACCAGGCAGTGACTTGCCACCAGAGGTCTTTGTTTGCTCTCCAAGCTGTATACCTCCATAATGCACTTATGTGGTCCTGCACTTTAAGACCAAGTGTGAAAATGTCCCCAGTTCTAAAGTATTATCATCACCTTAGCAATCAAGCCTGTGATATAACATCAGCTTTTCCCCAGCTTTTACTGCACCTTCTAGGTAGAATCTCATTAATCCTCTCCAATCTCTAGGAAAAGAGGAAAGCAAACACTTGACAAACAGAAGACACAAATAGCTGCATTCAAGCCGACTGCACACAAAAAATAAGTAGGCAGTGCGGGTGGGGGGGGGGGGAGGGATGTTATGCTTAAAACATCTGGGAAGAAATATCAGTCCTGTGAAAGCAAGGCTGGGGGAGGGGGGGGGAGGGGGCTTTCCATTGGTTTTGGCCAGCTGTGTTCCTCCCACTCAGATAGAATGAAATGTTCTGTCTTTTGTGGTTATAACCTCTTTTAACTTGGAATGACTTGCCGGAGTCTGGACCTTGCTCTGGGCTGCCGCTCTAAGAAGCTCTCACGCAATACACTAAATTCAGCCTCGTGCAAGGTCCCTTCCCCCGCCCCGCCCGCTTTCTTCCCCTCCCTCTGTCCTCCTCCCACTTGAAGAGTCATTGTGGTTGGTGCTTAGGCAGCTTCCAAGCCCAGGCAGACCCAGAACTCCAGCTCACCCTCCTCTCTGAGCACGTGTTATCCCATGCTTCCTCCTCTGCCCCAGGGGTGGGGGACGCGGGAGGGCGTGTGCACCAGCCACGCAGCCTCCAGACCAGTAGACTAGGGCGTGGCAGGGGGGCAGGGCCGCAGCTCCTGGAGAGACTGGGTTAGTTACTAGAAGTACTGAGGAGATGGGAGTTCTTGAGATTTTCCAAAAGCCCCTAACAGAAGTCTTTACCCAAACTCACCCAATAAAACAAAACAAACTACACTAACAAGGGGCTTGAGAAGGGAGGAGAGAGAGGGAATATTTGGCTCAGAATCCCAGCACTTGGATGGAATGAAGGTCGTGTGCAGCGCCTGGGAAGCAAGCTTTGAACTCTGAGCAGATCGGGAGTCCAAGCCTGCAGGTCAGGGGATGGGGAAATTGGCCAGGGTGTAATGTAAAATCATGGTTCTCAAATTTGGCTGAAAATTAGAATCACCTGGGGGAACTTTAAAACTCTTGATGCAGCGGCCTCATCCCAGACCAATGTTATCAGAATCCCAGGTAGGGGGAGGAGACAGGGAGGCCATGCTTGAGCACTTTTTAAAACTCTCCATATGGTTCCAATGGGCAGCAGAGGTTGAAAAGCAATGGTATAAGAGCTCCTCAGAGCTGGCCCAGGACTACCAGCCTTCACACCTGGGAGTTTGTTTAAAAAGCAGAATCTCCATCTCTACCTCAGCCCCACTAAACAGCACCTGAATTTTTTAAGTTCCATTTTTATCATCGCCCAAAGAAACCCCATATCCATTAGCAATCTCACACTCCATTCCTTCCTCCCTCCAGCCATGGGCAACCAATATTACACATTCTGTCTCCATGTATTTGCCTATTCTGTATGTTAACTGCATTCCCAGGTGACTCCTCTGCACATTACAATTTGAGAAGCACCAATGTAGGAGACTTTCTAAAAGAAGCAGCCCTCGCTCCTTCCCACATCCTTGTCATGCAGACACGTGGGTTCAGAGATGCTAGATTTTCTGCTTTTTCAAGGGAAGCCAGAAATCTGGATTTTTATGTGAAATGTTCCACATTTTAAAATGTTGGCAATTAATTCAAATTTTTGGAAAACACTGTTTGGGCCAAACAAAACATGCCAGAGGGCTGGATTCAGCCTGTTAGCTACCAGTTTGCAACTCCTGATGGTCACCAGGTTCTTACCCATGCCCACCAAAATCCTTCCTATTCCAACTGGAGTCCATTTCTGTTTGTTCCAGGTCCCATGGAGGTGAAGAAACAAGTACTTAGTAGCCACCTCATAAAATCCTCTCAAGTCTTATTCTTACCTTTTTCAAACCAATGACTATACATTTACTGGGGACTTATGATGGTGCTTTACAATTTTGGAATTACTTAAATCTTTAGAATCTTTTATAAAAAAACATATTTTTATTCGTTTCAGAGAGGAAGGGTGAGGGAGAGAGAGATAGAAACATCAATAATGAGAGAGAATCATAGATGGGCTGCCTCCTGTACACCCCCTACTGGGGATCGAGCCTACAACCTGGGCATGTGCCCTTGGCTGGAATCGAACCTGGGACCCAACAGTCTATTCACTGAGCCAAACTGGCTAGGGCATAACAACCTTTATGACAGATATTATTATCTTAGTTTTAAAGACAAGGAAACTGTAACAGAGAGGTTAAGTAACTTTCCTGATGTTGCACAGTGTCTGTGTCCAGCTCCTGGACAGTGGTGCCTAAGCTCTTTCTACTTCATCACGGAGACTTCACTTTACTGGTCTTTGCCCAGAGGCCCCATTTTCATCTCTTTTTTTTTTTTCTTCTTCTTCTTTTGAATTTTCTCCTTTTCCTCCAGGTTATGGACATATCTCTCTGGTGAAGACTAAACTGCCACAGAGTATGGCCTCAGAGAGCCTAGGAACTAAGTTATCTGGGAAAGAGTTTCAGTTCCAGGCTTATCCTAAACTAGAGACCCAGTACACGAAAATTCGCGCACTCAAGGGGGTCCCTCAGCCCAGCCTGTGCAGCCCAGGACCCCTCTGGGGATGTCCATCTGCCGGCTTAGGCCCGCACCCTGGGGGACTGGGCCTAAGCTAGCAGTCAGACATCCTCTGGCAGACCAGGAGCCCTCGGGAGATATCCACCTGCCAGCTTGGGCCCACTCCCTGCCACTGCCACTGCTCGCAGCTCACAGCTCACAGCCATCAGTCTGGCTTGTGGCTGAGCGGAGCTCCCCTTGTGGGAGTGCACTGACTATCAGGGTTCAGCTCCTGCATTGAGCATCTGCTCCCTGGTGGTCAGTGCGCATCATAGCAACTGGTCGTTCCTGGTCGTTCTGCCATTAGGGTCAATTTGCATATTACCCTTTTACTATATAGGACTAGAAGCCTAGTGCATGAAAATCGTGCACTGGAGGAGAGGGGGAGTCCCCTCAGCCCAGCTTGCACCCTCTCCAACCGGGACCCTTTGGGGCATGTCCAACTGCCAGTTTAGGCCCGATCCTTGATCACTAGCTCCTAATCACACACCTGCCTGCCTGCCTGGTCGCCCCCAACTGCCCCCCCTCTGGCCTGGTTGCCTCTTACTGCCCCCCTGCTGGCTTGGTCACTCCCAACTGCACCCCCTCCCACTGCTGGTCTGGTCACCCTCAACTGCTCCCCCTGCCAGCCTGGTCACCCCTCATAGCCCCCCTGCTGGCGTGGTCGCCCCATGCAGCCTGATTGTTCAGTCATTTGGTCGTCCCTCACTAACACCCCTGCCAGCCTGGTCATAGGCAGCCATCTTGTGAGGGCATTAGGGTTAATTTGCATATTACCTCTTTATTATATAGGATCATAAAACCTAATATGCAAATCAACTGAACTGCGGAATGAGCGGTCACTATGATGTGCACTGACCACTAGGGGGCAGCTCAACACAAGAGTTGCCGAGCAACAGCAACTTTCCAGGGTGCCCTCTCCTACTCCCGGACCCCTCAGGGAATGTGGGAGAGCCAGTTTCCGCCCGATCCCAGCAGGCCAGGCCAAGGAACCCCACCTGCCAGAGGAACCCCGTTCACTCCACAGACACCTTTTGAGCCCAGGTGCCGCCCCAGGTGCAGCCGACTGGAGAGGGACCATACGAGGTTGGCTCCAGGGTGTGTCCAACCCATCTCACCCAGTCCCACCCCACCAGCCCCCTTCTAATTAATTTTCTTTCAAAGTGCACAAATCCGTGCACCAGGCCTCTAGTTTCTCCATAATTATATTCATCCTTGTCAGAAATGTCCTAACCTTTGATATGGAAAATGTGGCCAAAATAAGTGAGCCATGATCTATTTTGAGGCTGATTCATATTCAACTTGTGGTCAGTTCCCTCTTTCACTTGGTGTTGTGCTTGCTTATTTGTGTTGAGCCAAATTATGTTGTTAGGTTTTGTCACTAACGGACCCCTTGCACTTGTTCCCATTAAATTTCATCCTGGTTTTGCAGCACCTACTTCCTCCAAAACGTCCAACTTGAAGTCCTTCCTCCATATCCTGTGGAGTAGGCCACCTCCCAAACTTCTTTCATTTTCAAGTCACTTCAGATCTGGGGAAACTATTTCCACATTCTGCAAGTGTCCCGTCTGTCTCCCTCCTTTCACTACCTTGGGAACCCTCAAGAAGCTCCTGGGGAATGGTGCAGACAGGAGGGAGACCAAATCTATACCCTTAAATTTTGGGGGGAGTGGAGGAGGGTCTGGCTGTGGGTGGGAGTGTCCCCTTATGGTGGCCTTAGGCTGGAAACTCTCCTAGGCCAGCTCCATACCTAATCTGGCCCCAGTAAGGTTCCAGGGTCTGTGGACTGCTCTTCAGCTCAGAGGAATCCTCAGCTCTGGGATACCCTTTGGCAGGAAGTTTTTAAACTCAGCCCTGGCCCCTTGAGACATCTTATTGTCTGAGTGCTGTGGAATCCCAGGCTAGTTGCTAGGCATAGGGCTCTCAAACAATGTAGTGTGACAGTTCCCCAGCCCGCCCCAGGGGCCTC
Organism: Pipistrellus hanaki; assembly: GCF_964339955.1. Taxonomy (NCBI): domain Eukaryota; kingdom Metazoa; phylum Chordata; class Mammalia; order Chiroptera; family Vespertilionidae; genus Pipistrellus; species Pipistrellus hanaki. Next base: position 47,448,710 of record NC_140524.1, read on the forward strand.
CCCAAGCCACAGGGTGTGGTTTGCTGTCTGGGTACATTCTGTACCCTTACTCTGGGGGCGGGTTTGTGGTTCTTGGTGCAGTACAGCAGAGCCCCGCCCATGCCTTTCCTCTCCAGCCACAAAAACAAGCTTAGACACCAAGAGGGGTGGAATCGAAAAAGAGGCTGTTACTGTACAGCTGGTCTCTGAAGACTCCAGATGGACCCACTCTTTTCCCCTTCTTTGAAGGCATCCCATGCAGGGAAGGCCAAAAGTGTCTACTGCCGGTTCTTTTATTCCCTCCCCATGCATTCTTAAATGGCCACCAAACAATCTCCTGGGGGTGGGGTGCAAGGCAAACTCTTCGGGTACTGGCTATCACTGTCTTCCCAGGAGACCAGAAATCATGGCTTTCCTTTCTCTAGCAGCATTAAGCATCTCCATATTCCCCCAGCCATGAATCTGATTGCTTAAGGTCCTGGATCTCTGGCATTAACATCATCATCATCATCATCATCATCATCATCATCATCATTATTAGTTACTTGAATGCCCATATGGTTTTGGGTGCTTTCAACCTTTCCCATTTAACCATCACAGACACTTTGTGAGGAAATGCTAGCTCGTACTTATTTCACACTCACTATGTGTAGGTACTACTGTAAGCACTTGACATATCTCATTAATTCTTGCACCAGTTGTAAGATAAATGCTTGTACTATCATTAACCACATTTTATAGAAAAGGAAACTGAGACACAGAGAGGTTAAATACTGTGCCCACAGTCATGTACTACCAAGTGGTAGGAATCAGGATTTGAACCCTAGACTGGTGCACTCCAGAATTCATGATCTTTCCACTGGACTCCCTCCTTTCCCCCTCCCCCCCCAACAATCCTGTGGACTGTATATGCAGCACGTCTTAGTGATCTTTTCGCTAGAAATAAACTGGCTCAGGTCTCAGCGGAAAGGACAGCTGCCTGGAGAAGCTGGGAGAAGCAGGCACAAACTTTGCTTAGTATTATAGGGATTCCCCAGGACTCCCTGGGAGTCAGACCACACCCAACTATTGCTTCTGCTGGGTTGGCAGGCAGTGGCTGCTTTATAGTGGGGTAGTTGGGTGTGTGTGTATGTGTGTGTGTTTGTACAGGCACTCACACGTTGACCCAGAGGTGGGGTGGGGTGAGCAAAGGAGGTGCCTGAGGAAACTCATCATTCGGGAGCTCTCTGGCACCCTCTTCAGGCAATGCACACTCACTGTCACTCCTCTCTCTGGGTAACCAGTTTCTGCCATCTGAGGCTTTGTTCCTGGACCTCAAAACCCACCACTGTTCCCTGTGGACTGACTGTAAGCTCAGTGGAGAAGGCTGTTGCTGGGCCTGCTTTTATTTTCTTTTTTACCATTTGAATCATTTTCAAGTGTATAAATTCAGTGGCATTAAGTATGTTCACATTATTGTGCAACTATTACCATTACCCATCTCCAGAACTTTTTCATCATCCTAAACTGAAACTCTATACCCATTAAACATCTCACACTCCTCCCCAGCCCCTGGTTACCACTATGCTACCTTCTATCTCTATGAATTTGATTATCCCCGCTCCCTCATACCAGTGGACTCATCCAATATTTGTCCTTTTGTGTCTGGCTTCTTTCATTTAGCATAATGTCATCAAAGTTTATCTAAGTTGTGCATGTGTCAAAATTTCATTCTTCTTTAAGGCTGAATAACATTCCACTGAGTCTATATACTATTATTTGTTTATCCATTCATCCATTGATATACATTTGGGTTTTTACCTTTTGGCTATTGTAAATAGTGCTACTGTGAGTATGGGTGTATAGGTGTTTATTTGAGTCTCTGCTTTCACTTTTTGGGGACATGTACCTTGGAGTGGAGTTTGGGGATGTTTGCCCTTTCCCCGTGGCAGGCTAGTGGCCTGACCTTCTTCCAAGTAAACTTGCCTGTGCAGCTTTCTGCCCTCACTCTAGGGAGAGCTTCTTACTCACCCCACATTACCCCCACCCTGTTGCCAATAATCCCCAGCACCAACTCTGACTGATTAGCCTCTCTGGACTTCATTTTCCTTTTCTGCCCTATGTATGTCTGGTCATAGTGTCTCCCTTGAAGATCATGTCAGTCTTTCGTTGCCCTCTTTTTCAGCTACCCAAAATGGCCTTTGTATAAGCAGCATGGTGCAGTAGTTAAGGGCTTTGGGACCAAACTGCTGATGTTTGAATCCTGGCTTATTCCTTGTGTAAACTTGGGCAAGCTAGTTGACCCCATCATACCTTGGTTTCAGCATCTGCTAAATGAGGATAATAATAATAATACGTATCTCAAGGGATTATGAGGAATTAAATTACATACAGAAAGCCATAAGTGAAATGCCTGGTGCATAGTAAATGATAAATAAATGGGAGCTATTGTTTGTAAGTTTGCTTTCTCCCCTCATTGACTCTTTGGGGGGAAAAACACACACACATCCAGGAGATAGTGGGAACCACCTCAGTATGTCTTCTGGTGAGAGTTCGTGTTGAATTGATAGACTTCCCTCTTCACCATTTCCCACTACTTCCCTCTATTGATAGTCTTCTCAGTCTGGCACTCCTCCACTTGTGTGAAATGCTTTTGTTAAGTTAGTGTAAACAATATAGAGACTATAGAGATTGTTGTCTTTACTCCTGAAACCCAGCATATTGTAGCCATTGTGTGCATGATAACCTGGAGATCCAGTTGGGCTCCTATTCAGGCCAAATATGGCTCAGAAAAGCTGCCAACAGCAGCTGGCTCTAAGAAACCTCTTTCCTTGTAGGAACCTGTGACAGGAGTGCATACATTGCTTATGGAGTCCAGGCTAGGAGAGAAGAAACCAGGCTCAGTGTATTTTATGTTTATAAGATAGCCCTATATAGTTAGTACTGTTAGTTAAATCAACATTATCACTAATAGGGTCAAGACCATAATTTCATTCTACTTGGCCATTCTCCAATTCACCTATTAAAAACTAGGTGCCCTTGCTCTAGTTGGTTTGGCTCCATGGATGAAGCCTCGGCCTGTGGACTGAAGGGTCCCAGGTTTGATTCCAGTCAAGTGAGCATGCACGGGTTGCAGGCTCATTCCCTAGTGGGGGACATGCAGGAGGCATCCAATCGGTGATTCTCTCTCATCTTTGATGTTTCCACCTCCCCCTTCCTTTCTCTGAAATCAATAAAAAATATATTTTAAAAAATAAAAGCTAGGTACCGATGGCATACAGAGATAAGTAGAGTAAGATCTCTTCCCTTGAGGGACCCAGGTCAAAAAAATTCAAGGCTTGAAGAAGGCCTCCCTAAATCTTCCTGAAGGATTGAGGCAAGACATTGCAGAGGCAGCACTGATGTTTGTGTTGACACTTGAAAGAGAAGTTTGTCAGACTGAGGCATGGCAGGAAGGTCAGGGCATTCCCCAAGGGACAGGACCTTGGTGTACTAAGGGCTGAAAGTGCTGGTTGTGTTGAGGGTCATACCATGGTTGTGGCCAAAACATAAAGAATGAGGTAAGGTGGCAAGATAAGAAACTCAGGCAGGGGAGCATGACCCAGAGCATGAAAAAGTACTTTCTGTTGTTGATGGTTTCTTTGTTTTGTAAGAGTTTGGACTTTATCCTGCAGGTTTTCCAACAGTATTTCCTGGAGTACTAAAGTTCTGCAAAGAGGTGTATTTGGAGCTATCTAAGTAGCTGCTGGAGGTGAGAGGAGAAGAAGGGGCAAGGAGGACACTGAGTAGATGGGGCTGTAAGATCTCTGCCCCTCTCCAACATGCATAGCTCCACTTTTACCTGTGTTAAAAAGTTTTGCTTGTTTAAAAAAAAAAAGTTCCACTGTTTTAGACAAAACTCACTGACACAATAGGTCTAGGTTTAGGAAGCCGGTTTGGCTCAGTGGGTAGAGTGTAGGCTTGCGACTGAAGGGTCCCGGGTTCGATTCTGGTCAAGGGCATGTACCTTGGCTGCGGGCACATCCCCAGTAGGGGGTGTGCAAGAGACAGCTGATTGATGATTCTTCTCTCATCGATGTTTCTAACTCTCTATCCCTCTCTCTTCCTCTCTGTAAAAAATCAATAAAATATACATATTTTTTTAAAAAAAGAAAAGAAAACTACTGTTGTGGATAATGAATAAATATTAAAGGATCTAGAGCCTACTATAATTTTCAAATATCTAATAGTTTTAATATATTTTGTATGTGTGGGGAATGGATTATAAGAGGGCAAGGTCAGAGGTAGAGAAACCAATTAGAAGCCCAAGAAAAAGAATATTGTGGCTCAGACTGGGGTGGAAGCTGTAGAAGTGGTGAGAGTTAGTTGGAATAGGTCTAGGTTTAGGAAGCAGAATATGCAGGATTTGGTGATAGATAGGGTGTGGTAAGTTGGGGAGAAGATGTTAAGAATCACTTCTAGGTTTCTGCTTAAATCTATGTCCTGAGGTGGACAAGTCTGCTTTGGACAACTATGTGAGCTCAGTTTGGACTACATTGGTTAGGACTATCTATGAAACACCCAAGCAGAAATGCCAAATGGTTGGATATATGAGTCTGGAGGTGGAGCTGCAAATTCAGGGTTCATCAGCAAAGAGACTGAATGAATGAATGAATGCAGGTATAGAAAAGAGCTCTGAGGACTAAGTCCTTGGAATGCCAATATTTAGAAATCACAACCACGAGAGGGGCCCTTCAAAACAGACTAAGAAGTAACAAGTAAGGTAGGGAAACCAGGGAAGTGTTGAGGAATCCCAATAAACAAAATAAAGAAAGAGTTTCAAGGAGGAGTGAGTGATAGATGAGATAACTAGTACTGAGAGAACTAGCAAGTTGCAGACAATTGACCATTCTTGTTGATAATTTGGCGAGAACTAGGAACCTGGACAAGAACAGTTTTCATGAAGTGGTAGGGATGGAAGCTAGATAGGAATGTGTCAAAAAGTGATTAGATTAAAAAAGAAGAGTGGGAAATAAGACATTGAAACTGTTTATAGACAATTCTTTCAAAAGTTATGCTCTGGCCCTGGTCAGATGAATCAGTGGGTTGAAGCATCGCCCCATACACCAAAAGGCAGCAGGTTCGATTGCAGGTCAGGGCACATACGTACTTTGTGGATTTGTCCCGTGGTGTGCCTCTCTCTCTCTCTCTCTCTCTCTCTCTCTCTCTCTCTCTCTCTCTCTCTCTCAATAAACATATGTCAATTAACATATTTTTGGGTGAAGATTTTATTTAAAAAAGAGTTGTGCTTTGTTTTAGAGAGGAGGGTGGACATACTTTTATTTCAGGCAATTTGAATCTGAGGTGCCTTAGAGACATCCAGAGTGTCTAGATAGGCAGTTGGATATATGGTCCTGGAGATCAGGAGTAAATTCTGGACTATATACAGATTTGTGAGGCAGTCATTGAAATTCTGGGGATTGGAAGAAAAGGGGTTATGGTGGTGAATAAAGATACAAATCATTTGGTGAGGTCAATTTGGAAGTTGAGGGAATTCCTGCCTACTGGCCTGGTGGGAACAAGTTAGATTGGTCATATTGTAAAGGGCATAAACCTAGTTCATGGAAGACTGATAGGAAGACTTCTTGAAACACAAGGCTATGAGGGAATTCGGAGTTCTACAGTGAAAGGGAGTCTAGATGGGCCCTACTTGTTGACATTTTATGATCTGGAAACTTTGTGAACAAGGTTGTCCAGTACAAAAGGAAATGTGTATGATGTCACTATTTATTCAAACATTTTTTAAAAATCCCAAGAAATCAATACTACAGAATGTTTATAGATATACACTATGCAAAAAAGTATAAAAACATAAATAAACCCTCACCAACCACCAACTTTAGAATAATAGTTGCCAATTGAATGAATAGAAGATAAATGGGATAGGGAAGATGTTAACTGCTTCGGGAATGTTTTCTTTCTTTTCTTTTTTTGTTTAAATAATCTAAGGTAAATATGGCAAAAAAAAGTAAACATTTGTTAAATCAGAGTTATGGCTACATATTTTGTTTATTATAGTGGTACCAATTTCAATGGACTGTTGGAAGAATGAGTTGATCCATAAAAATGAATCAACTATTATTGTTTCTGTATTTTTCTGTATGTTAGGAGTTTCTGAATTTAAGAAATATCTTCATTCCATGTAAAAAGACAACTATTAACTTCTGATAAATTTTAGCTCTGATAAGAGTGAACACTGTGCTAATTAGTACCTCCATGAAATGATATTATGATTCAGACAATCTACCAACTGCAATGGTACAGTACAAAATAGACAATACTGTAGATGCTTTGAAAGGAAAAGGTAGCTAGCTAAGCAGTGGACCCATCAGACTTTCCAGCTTGGCTTTCCTTAGTCTATAGGAGCATTTCTGCCATGGTAGAATATTGGTAATTGCAGTAGGGAATAGAAGTGTCTTATGAGCAAGCCTTGTGTAGGCCAACCAGCAGTAGACCAGAGGGAATGAGCATATTCTTCAAATGGGGGCAAACCAGCTGATCAGCTTAGATATGTTGACTGGCTAACAAAAGCTGGAAAATTCCCAGGGAAGGGAATAGAGATCATAAAAATAACAGTAGTAAGCATACAACCCTGAATTGTCAAAGCTGGAAGGACCCTTAGAGATCATCTAATCTTTCGATCTTTATAGATTAGGAAATCAGGGCCCAGGGAGGAGATAGGACTTATCCATCATTGCCTAACCACTCAGTGGCAGGTATGGAAAGAAAACTCATGGCTCCTAGTTTTTCTGTAGGGTGCTTTTTCTTTTTTTTTTTTAAATCCTCATCCAAGGGTACTCTTTTTTTTTTTTTTTTTTTTTTTTTTTTTTTTTTTTTTTTTTTTTTAAGAGGGAGTGGAAGAGAGAGGTAAAGACAGAGAGAAATATTTTTTAATCATTATTATTTTATTTTTTATTTTTTTATTAAATTATTATCTGTGTACATATTTTAACATTGCCCCCCCCATAGATACCCTCCCTCCCCAGAGTTTTATGTCCATTGGTGAGAGAAATATTAATGTGAAAGAAACACATTGATTGGTTGCCTCCTGCATGAGCCCCAACTAGGTCCTGGGCCAGGGAGGAGCCTGCAACTGAGGTATGTGCCCTTGACAAGGAATTGAACCTGGGGCCCTTCGGTCCGCAGGCCAACACTCTATCCACTGAGCCAAACCGGCTAGGGCCTGTAGGGTCTTTGTGCTCTTTTCCAGGGACTACTCTGCCTTCCTGGCCCTTCAAACCCTTCACCTGGGAAACAAGGTTAGCTGCCCTGGTCTGTAGTTCCCTTATAAATTCCATTTCTTTTCACCCTGGCTGGGTATCTCAGTTAGTTAGAGCATTGTCCTGATATCCCAAGGTTGTGGGTTTTATCCTTGGTCAGGACACATACAAGAGTCAAGCAATAAATATATTAATTAGTGGAACATCTGTGTGTGTGTGTGTGTGTGTGTGTGTGTGTGTGTGTGTCCTACTTCCTGTCTCTCTGAAAATAACTTTTTTAAAAATTCATCTCTTGCCTGGTTGGCATGGCTTGGTGGTTGAGGTCATAGTTCAATTTCTGGTTAGGGCACATGCCTGGGTTGTGGGCTCGATCCCCGGAGGTAGGTGTGCAGGAGGCAGCCAGTCAATGATTCTCTCTCATCATTGATGTTTCTATCTCTCTCTCCCTTTCCCTTCCTCTCTGACATCAATAAAAATATATTTAAAAATTTTCATCTCTTCTCTGGGGCCCTCCCTTGAAGCTTTGCCTAGTGTGGTCCAGAGAGGTAACATGAGCCTGTGAAAACTGTCCTTGAAAAAGATAGTACCTACTACTCACATTACCAAATACAGGCTTGGCTGTCAGGGGTACAAGTTCAAACCTTAGGTAGATATACAACAGTCTAATATGTGGCTAGGAGCCAGAATCTTCAATACTATAATGATCAAATAAAGCATTGAAAGGCAGCCCACAATACATATGAAGGTGAGGACTGTGGCAAGGGGTGGAGGTGAGGCAAAGACCAGCAAGAGAGACCCCTCTAAGGCCCCAAAGCAATAAAGTGTGACTGAGATAAATTATTGGTGGGAGAATAGTTGCCAAGCAAGCCAAAGGGGTGTACCAGGAAGCCACTGAAAGGATATGATGGGGGTGAACAGTGGTGGGGACTGGAGGCAGTGAGTGAATAAAGCCAGGCAGTTATGTCATTATTCTAACTTAACCTTTCTAAAGAAAAAAATCAGGTAGCTTACAAATATACACAAGATAAATTAAGGTAGCATAAATTAAATGCAAAAAACATGAATAAGGGTAGAAATGCATATCATAAAAACCTCTATTCTGCCCAGCCAGTATTGTTCAGTGGTTGAACATTGACCTATGCACCAGGTGTTGGCCAGTTTTATTCCCTGGGTTGTTGGCTCAATCCCCAGTAGGGGGCATGCAGGAGGTAGCCAATCAATATTGATGCTTCTCTCTCATAAATGTATCACTCTCTTCCTCTCCCTCTCTCTATTTGACTACATCAAAATAAAAATGTTTTTTACAGCAAAAGAAACCATCAACAAAACAACAAGAAAGCCCACTGTATGGGAGAACATATTTGCAAATGTTATCACTGAGAACGGTTTAATCCCCACATCTACAGACAGCTTATACAACTTAATAAAAGGGATATAAAGGATCCAATTAAAAAATGGGCAATGGACCTAAATAGAATCTTTTCAAAAGAAGACAGAAGGAAGGCCAAGAGACACATGAAAACATGCTCAAAGTCACTAATTATCCGAGAGATGCAAATCAAAACGACAATGCGGTACCATCTCACACCTGTCAGAATGGCTATCATCAACAAATCAACAAACTACAAGTGTTGGTGAGGATGCAGAGAAAAATGAACCCTCGTGCACTGCTGGTGGGAATATAGACTGGTGCAACCACTGTGGAAAACACAGTATGGAGTTTCCTCAAAAAAACTGAAAATGGAACTCCCATTTGACCCAGTAATCCCACTCCTAGGAATATATCCTAAGAAACCAGAAACACCAATCAGAAAGGATATATGCACCCCTATGTTCATAGCAGCACAATTTACAATAGCTAGGATTTGGAAACAGCCTACGTGCCTATCAGCAGATGATTGGATCCAAAAACAATGGTACATCTACACAATGGAATACTATGCTACCATAAAAAAGAAGGAATTCTTATCATTTGCAGCAACCTGGATGGAATTGGAGAACATTATGCTGAGTGAAATAAGCCAGTCAATGAAAGAAAAACACCACATGATCTCACTCATTTGTGGATAATAAAGAACATTATAAACTGATGACCAAAGAGATAGATACAGAGACAGTAAAGCAACAAACAGACTGTCAAATTACAGCAGGGAGGGTAGGGAGATATGGGGGAGATAAGAGATCAATGGAAGGACTTGTATGCATGCATATAAGCATAACCAATGGACAAAAAATCCTGGGGAGGGAGGGCAAATATGGGAGTGGGAGAGGGGCAATGGTAAGATATGTACACATATAATACTTTAATAAAAAAATGGAAAATAAAATAATAAAAAATTAAATAAAAAAAAATTAATACAAAGAAAAACAACAACCTCTTGTCCCACAAAGGGTGGACCCAAAAGTTGACTCTAAGCTTTCTATCAGCCAACAGGAAAGGGGAACCTTGTTATTATGCAATTCACGATGTTCAGGAGATAAAAACAAACACATTGCTCAGAAGGGCAACTGTTCTCACTAGTAAGATCAGACAGGAATTCCTCCCTGGGGTTCCTCAGAGAGGATGCTGTGGGACACAATGAACTACATCCTTAACGACATCCTTACATAGCGGTAGCAACAAGTTTCAAGGGAGTGTTTTTCATAAGGACCCTCAGGATCAACCGCCTGTATCCCACTGCAGCCAGGCAATTAGGAGCTAAAAATAGTGTGTATAGTATGTTTGCATTGGCGGGGAAAATGAGTTATATATAGGCATCTGTATGCATCTAACTCCTCTGGAAGAATAAATTGGTAACAGCAGTTGCCTCCAGGGAGAGGAAGTGGAGGACTGTGGCCTAAGATAGGAGAGAGACTTCCTTTTCATCATACACAACTTCGTACTGCCTCAGTTTTTGCTAACCGTGTTTTATCCTTTCAATAAAAGCCTTAGTTACTAAAATGATAATGACATTCCAAGTTCAAGGTGTGAGCTGGGCTTATCTCTGAGTCAGAGACAGGCTGAGGATGTCTGAAAGTTCTCCTTGATGTTTAGGAAAAAAGGAGCATAACAGTTATTGAGCAACTCTTGGGTACTAAGGGCTTTCATTTCCATTAGCTCATTTAATCTACATAATAATCCTGTGAGAGAAATCTACCTCATAGATAATCAACTCAGTTTCTTTAAAGGAGACACATGTTTTAAATAATTGCTTATTTTTCGTCCTCCTACTGATTTTTAGGAGAAATTAGCAATTGGAAAGAAAAGAAGCAGTCATGGGGAATTTAAGATAGCACTTGTATGGGACATACTTATACTAAAAAAAGAATCCTCATCATTTACCTGAAATTCGAATTTACCTGGGTATCTAGTTTTTCTTTATTTTTTTTAAAATTAAGATATAATCAACATATGACATTATATTACTTTCAAGTGTACAGTATAATCATTTAATGTATGTATAAATTGTGAAATAATCACCACAATAAGTCTAGTTAACATCCAGCCAGTATTTTTTCATGTTTTTTAAATCACTATGTCAGTGGTTGGCAAACTCAACAGTACAACGATTGAAATTTCTTTTGAGAGCCAAATTTTTAAAACTTAAACTTCTTTTAATACCACTTCTTCAAAATAGACTCTTTCAGGCTGTGGTATTTTGGGGAAGAGCCACACTCAAGGTCCAAAGAGCTGCATGTGGCTTGCAAGCCACAGTTTGCCAACCACAGCACTATGTCAATCTAAGACTTTTAATTGCTGTATTTATATCCTATTCACCAAATGTAATTATTTACTAGATATGCTTGAGATCAAGACCATTTCATTGTTTGTTTCCTATTTGTTCTAGTTTTTGTTTCTTTGTTCTCTTTTTCCTAACTTCCTGTGGGTTACTTGTGCCATTTTTATAATTTTACTAGTGTCCCAGTGTTTTTCATAAGGGCCCTCAGGATTTTCCTGTGCAAAATTTGTGCACACGAGGGAGGTGTCCCTCAGCCTGGCTTGCACCCTCTCTAATCTGTGATCCCTGCGAGATCGGGCCTAAACCAGCAGTCTGACATCCCTCTCACAATCCAGTACTACTGGCTCCTAACCACTCACCTTCCTGCCGGATTTCTGCTAACAGCTTCTGCCTGCAAGCCAAATCGCCCCCTAATCGTTCCCCTGCCGGCCTGATTGATGCCTAACTGCTCCCCTGCCAGCCCTATTGCCCCCTACTGCCCTCCCAGCCTGCTTGATTACCCTCAATTGCCCTCGCCTGCTGTGACCCACCTCCTCCCCCGGGACCTGCCTCCTCTGCATGGAGCTACGGGACCCCCAGGCCTCACCATGTGGAGTGGCCACTGGGCCCCACCTCTGCTGTCATGTGGCCATCTTGTGGCAGCCATCTTGTGATGACGTTGCACACAAAGGCCATGTAGGCTTTTATTAGTATAGATTTTAATTACCTATATTGCCTTGAAGTGTTTGCATAACTTTTTAGTGGTTGCTCTAGAGAATATATAATATATACTACTAGTGTTGACATTTTACCATTTTGAATGAAGTGTTGAAATCTTATCTCCCTTTATGTTCTTTTATTCTCCCTCATTTATAATATAACTTTTTTTATATTCTAATTTTTTTCCTAACTTTATGTAGGTATAATTGACACATACATAATTGTATTATTTCTATAAACATTGACAACCACATCAGAGAGGGCTATAAGTTTTGTTTCAACCATCAAACATAATTTACAAAACTCAAGAGGGAAAAGAAAGCCTATTGCAATCACCCATATTTTTGCTTACCATGTTCTTTTCTCTTTTCTGCTATTCTGAGATGTGATTCCTTCTTCTAATAATTCTTTTCTGTGTAGAGAAGTTCCTTTAACTAGTCTTTCAGAGTAGATATGCTGATAACAAATAGTTTTAAATTTTGCTTCATCTAAGAATGTCTTGATTATCCCCCCTTCATTCCTAAAGGATATATTCACTGAATTCTAGATTGACAGTTTTTTTTTTCCACAACTCCCTTCTGGCCCCCATGGTTCTAATGAGAAATCTGCTGTCATTTGAATTGCTTTTCCTCTATAGGTAAGGTATTGTTTCTGTCTCCCTGATTTTAAGACTTTTTGTGTTTGATTTTTAGAAGTATTACTGTGCTGTGTTTTAGTGTGGATTATATTTGGGTTTATTCTATTTGGGGTTTACTGAGCTTCTTAAAACTATTGATTTATGTCTTCTGCCAAATTTAGGAAGTTTTTAGCCATTATTTCTTCTGGTACCTTTTTAACCCCATCCTCTTTCTCCTCTCCTCCCTTTGTTATAGTCATGCAAGTCCCCAAGGTTCTGTTCCTTTTTACACTTCCCATCTACTTTTAATGTTCAGAATAGATCATGTCTATTGTTTTATGTGTGAATTCACTGACACTTTCCTCTGGCCCCTCCACTCTGATGTTTAGCTTATTCATTGAGTTTTTGCATTTCCAATTATCTCTTTATATCTCTACTAGTGGCTCAGTGCATGAAATTTGTGCACATTGAAAAGAGATTAATTAGAGTAAACATTTTAATATTGCTATTTGCCCTTTCTCTATAATAGAAGTGTCAGAGATGAAAGAAAATTAGTAAAATGTTTATGAAAATCTTCCTCCTGTCAGAGTCTGGAGCACACCATGGGACCCAAAGTCAAGTCCCCACCCACCCACGTGCGCCTCAAAATTGTACAAGACCCAGACCCAGCTGCCTCCCTCCCCCCTGCATTGAGCTAGATCCAGACCCAACTGGTCCCATCTTTGTCAAGCCCCGCCAGGTGCGGGGGGTCGGCCCAGCACTGGGGCGGGGGCGTGACCTGAGGTCCCCAACCCGGGCTGGGGTCGGGGGCACACCTTGAGCCCCCCCCCCATCAAGCCCCGCAGGGCAGGAGGTGTGGCCTCAGGTCCCCCCGCCAGGCACCAGGGCAGAAGGCTGGGCCTCAGGGCCCCTGTCTAGCCCTGCCGGGCTGGAGGCATGGTCTGAGGTCCCCCATCCAGCCCTGCTGGGTGTGTGTGTGGGGGTGCAGCCTGAGGTCCACCGGCTTGGTGCCAAGGCAGGTGGCACGACCTGAGGTTTCCTCAGCCTGGCACCGGGGTGGGGGCGTGGCCTGAGGTCCCCCATCAAGCCCTAATGGGTGGAGGGCATGGCCTGAGGTAGCTTGGCCTGGTGCCAGGGTGTGGGACAGGGCCTGAGGTTCCCTGTCAAGCCCCACCGGGGGGGAGGGATCGCAGCCTCAGGTCCCTGCTGATTGCTAGTTAAGGCTTGTTACAGGAACTCAGCCTCCACTGTGGGTGCAGCCATCTTGTGTTATGAAAACACCCCCATCACCACAGCTGCCTCCTCTGTCAATTAGCATATTCCCTCTTTCTTATATAGGATTTCCTTGTTGAGACTTTTTATTTTTTTCCATTTCTTTCAAGCATGTTCATATTTGTTCATTGACACATTCTTATGATGATGGCTGCTTTAAAATAATCTCTTATTCTGGTGTTGGCATCTATTGATGATCTTTTTCCCAATCATTTTGAGATCTTCCTGGATCTTGGGAAAGAGTTTTTTGTTGTTGTTGGTTTGTTTTTATTTTTTATTTTTGCAGCTTGGATATTTGGAGTATTATGAGATCCTGGATCTTCTTTAAACCTTCTGTTTTAACCATCCTCTTCAGACACATTGCTGGTGGAAGAAAGGGGGCATGGCCTCATAACAGCCATATAAGATGGAAGTCCAGAGTCCCCACTCAGCCTTGGTTGACACCCAGAGGTCAAGCAAGGGTGAGTCCAGGCTCCCCATCAGAGTCCTACTGAAAGGGGTGGGATGTACCTCCACTGACACTATGGGGTGAGAGGCCTCTTTACCACCTATTGGTAATGAAAGCCCCAGCCCTATGCTAGGCTTTTTCTGAATCCACTCTAGTGGAGATTCTTGGAACCTCCTTACAGCTTAGTGAGAGTGGACATCGTGGCTTCCCACTAGGTCTTTGCTGGCATGGGGCAGGCAGGGCAGGCTTTCTTTCTGGTGTTTGGTTGCCATAGAATGATTATTGTCTATATGTTTTCTGTCTTTTTAAGGGTTTGTGGTTTTTTTTTGTTTTGTTTGTTTGTTTTTTTGCCAAAACCAGTTTGGCTCAGTGGTAGAGCGTCAGTCTAGGTTCGATTCCAGTCAAGGGCATGTACATCAGTTGCGGGCACATCCCCGGTAGGCAGCTGGTCGATGTTTCTCTCTCATCGACGTTTCTAGCTCTCTATCTCTCTCCCTTCCTCTCTGTAAGAAATCAATAAAATATATTTTTTTTAAAAAGGTGGGGTTTTTTTTGTTTGTTTGTTTTTACTGCTCCATTACCTAGAGAGAGGTGGATTTTGTTAGGGCCTTTTTGTCTGTGTCCATTGGCATTTCTGGGTGGCCTGTCTTTCTAGCACCCAGTCCAGGATATATAAGGCAAAAAGAAAATCCAGGGAACTCACTGCTATGCTGTTTCTCAGGTCCTTAGAACCCTAGCTGGTCTGCCTTCCTCACTCCATCTATCTTTTTTTAAAAAGACATAATGTCCAGTGTTGCTATTTGACATCACGTATCATTTTTTATCACCACTTATCCTCCCTATTCCCTTCTCCACTTCCACCCTTCCCCTCACAATTACCACACTGTTGCTCGTGTCCATGAGTTCTTTATTTTCTTTTTTGCTCAATCTCTCCACTCCCCTCACCAGAGCTATTAGCCTGCTTTCTATCTATGAGTCTGTTTCTATTTTGCTTGTTAGTTCAGTTTGTTAATTAGATTCCACATATGAGTGAGATAATATGATACTTGTCTTCCTCTGACTCACTTATTTCACTTAGCATAATATTCTCCAGGTCCATCCAGGCTGTCACAAAGGGTAAATTTTTCGTCCTTTTCATGGCAGAGCAGTATTCTATTATGTAAATATACCATAACTGTTTTATCCATTCATCTACTGATGGACATTTGATCTGCTTCAAAATATTGGTTATTGTAAATAACTGCAATGAACATAAAGGGGTGCATATATTCTTTCACATTAGTGTTTTAGTTTTCTTCAGATAAATGCCCAGAAGTGGAATCTCTGGGTCATAAGGCAGCTCCATTTTTAATTTTGTGAGGAAACTCCAGTGTTTTCCACAATGGCTGCACCAATCTGCATTCCCAGCAACAGTGCATGAAAGTTCCCCTTTCTCCACATTCTTTCCAACACTTGTAATTTGTTGATTTATTGTATACTAGAGGCCAGGTGCACGAAATTCATTCACTGGGGGGGGTGTCTCTCAGACCAGCCTGCCCCCCTCTCACAGCCCAGGAGCCTTGAGAAGATGTCCTACTGACGGCTTAGGCCTGCTCCTCTGCAGGTGGCAACTGGGCTGATCAGGGGAAGGTGCCACCCCCATCGCCCCACTACCAGCCGCCACAGCTGCCAAGGTGTTTTCATCAACACATACTCAAGTCCCTTCACCACAAAAAAATGACAACTTTCTTTAGGCATTTTCAAGATGTCTCTTTCATAGGATATGACATTTCTTCTTTTTTTTTTATCCTCACATGAGGATATTTTCCCATTGATTTTTAGAGAGTGTGGAAGAGAGAGGGAAAGACCGAGAGAAACATCAATGTGAGAGGAACACTTTGATTGGTTGCCTCCTGCATGAGCCCTAAGAGAGAGATATGTATATTGACAATATTACAGATGTCCCTCATTTCTCTCCTTTTATCCTCTTTTGTCCAGCCCCCATCCACCCAGGCCTTCACCACGTTATTGTATATGTCCATGGACTATGGATATCCTATATAATAAAGAGCTAATATGCAAATGGTTGTCATGCCCTCATGCTATAATGGCTCAGACACACAACACTGGGGAGAGAGGAATGGGGACCAGCTAGACACAAATGAGCTCATGAGGAATGGGGACCAGCCAGGCTACAGCCTGGGAGAGGGACAAGCCACCCAACCCCCGAGAGTCCCGGGCACCAGTGGCCGTGCCTGCATCTGCACCTGCAGCCCGGGAGAGGGACAAGCTGCCCACCCTGTGGTCCCAGGCACCAGTGGCTGCACCTGCATCTATGGCCCAGGAGAGGGACAAGCTGCCTGCCCCGCAGTCCCCGGTGCCTGCGGCTGTGGCCTGAGTGAAGCCACCAGCCCTCAGTCCCCTGTGGCTTCCACCAGCCTGGGTGAAGCCGGCCCCGGTCCTGGGTGCCTGTGACCAGTCAGAGGAGGGAATCCTGGGTCCTGGATGTGGGCTGAGGCAGAGGCGGTTAAGGGCAATCAGGCCAGCAGGGTAGCAGTTAGGGGTAATCAGGCAGGCAGGTAGAGGTGGTTAGGAGCAATCAGGCAGGCAAGACAGGCAAGTGGTTAGGAGCCAATGGTCCCGGATTGCAAGAAGCAGTCGGACATCCCCCGAGGGTTCCCGGATTGGAGAGGGTGCAGGCTAGGCTGAGAGACCCCCCACCCCCGCCGTGCACAAATTTTGTGCACCGGGTCTCTAGTAAGTAAGTTCCTTGGTTTATTTCTTCTTGTCCCCCCAACCACCACCCTGAGATATGTCAGTCTGTTCCATGCCTCTAAGTCTCAGAACTTATTTTATTGGTCAATTCATCTTGTTCATTAGATTCCACAGATAAGTGAGATAATGTGATATTTGCCTTTCTCTGTTTGGCTTATTTAACTTAGCATAATAATCTCCAAGTCCATCCATGCTGGCCCAAAGGCTAAGAGATCCTTCTTTTTCACAGCTGCATAGTATTCCATTGTGTAAATGAACCAGTTTTTTTTTTTGTTTTTTTTTTTTAAATCTATTCATCTACTGATGGGCACTTGCACTGTTTCCAAATATTAGCTAGTGTAAATAACGCTGCTATAAACATAGGGGTGTATATATTCTAATTGGTGTTTTGGGGTTTTTAGGATATGTTCCCAGAAGTGGGATCACTGGGTCAAACAGCAGTTCCATTTTTAATTTTTTGAGAAAATTCCATACTGTTTTCCATAGTGACTGCGTTAGTCTGCATTCCCACCAACAGTGCACTAAGGTTTCTTTTTCTCCACATCCTCACCAGCACATGTTTGTTGATTTATCAATGATAGCCATTCTGGCAGGTATGAGGTATCTCATTATAGTTTTAATTTGCATTTCTTTGATGATTAGTTGAGCATCTTTTCATATGTATATTAGCCATCTGTATGTCCTCTTTGGAGAAGTGTCTATTCAGGTCTTTTGCCCTTTTTTTTTTTTTTTTTTTTTTTTTTTTGTGTGTGTGTGTGTGTGTGTGTGTGTGGTTGAGTTTTATAAGTTCTTTATAAATTTTGGATATTAACCCCTTCTCAGATGTATTATTGACAAATATGTTCTCCCATTTAGTAGGTTGTCTTTCCATTTTGTTGATGGTTTCCTTTGCTGTGCAAAAACATTCTAGTTTGATATAGTATCATTTTATTTTTTCTTTTGTTTCCTCTTGCTTGAGGTATTATATTAGAAGAAAAATATTGCTGAGAAATGTCCAAGATTTTACTGCCTATGTTTTCTTCTGATATTTTTATGGTTTTGAGTGATTAATTAGAGTAAACATTTGATACCCTGTGTTTTTCTTTCTTAAATCTGGAAACTCTACTCAGGATTCCTATTACAAGTTGAGGCAGTGAAGATGACTTAGGAATTTTGGATGAATTTTCAACCACAAGGAGTGGAACACTTAGAAGGTTCTGTGTAACCTCTATTAACTCAGAAAATTTTTAAGGGAATTAAGCTGCATAGACAATTTGCTTTCACATTTCTGTTCATCAAAATTTTACTGAGCTTCTAGAACTTTGGCAAGCTTCCCTTTCCATGTATTTGCCAGTGACATTGAGTTTATGCTAATGAGGCCCTCTGCTGTCTGCAGAGAGAAGGACAATGCCTTAAATCTAGAGGTTATAGCAAATTTCTCAACAACACAAGATGGTTGGGAGTTCATAAACTACATTCAATTATGAGAGTGGCTAGCTGACCCCCAAACTTTGGAGAGCTGTAATGCCTTAATTATGTTTATCTTTAAGATACTATTTTGCCCTAACCAGTTTGGCTCAGTGGATAGAGCATAGGCCTGCAGACTCAAGGATCCCAGGTGGTTCAATTCTGGTCAAGGGCATGTACCTTGGTTACGAGCACATCCCCAGTAGGGAATGTGCAAGAGGCAGCTTATTGATGTTTCTCTCTCATCGATGTTTCTAACTCTTTCCCTCTCCCTTCCTCTCTGTAAAAAATCAATTATATGTATATGTGTATATATATATATATATATATATATATATATATATATATATATATATATATATAATTTCCTTCTCTTCTCACAATAATGTGTGATAACATAGTTTGAAAATGAAGGTAATATCAAATCACATTTTGGATATTTAGTGACAAACTCTCCCCTTAATCCCTAAATTCAGGTACTGGGAACCACCTTCTCATTTCACTGAGGCAGGCCTGGGCAAAGGCAGCTGATACCATTTTCCAGAGAAAGGAAAGGATTCATAGGGGCCAAGCTAGGACATGAAGTTATATTAGCCTAGGACTCTTCAGGAACTTTACTCCACCAAAGTAAGAGGAAAGTAGAATTGTGTTTGAGCTAGGGGCCATGAAGAGAGGATGGCTTTCCTATCAGCATTGCTTTCTGCTCCATGTAGTCCTTCATTAATAAAAGTCCTCAGTAGGGGCATAAATGAAGACAGTGGAAGCTGACCTTGTTCCTGAGCAAGGGAAGGAAATCTGTCAAAAGGAAACACGTTGCATATTCCCAGAAGCCCTGAGCAGGACACTAAAGCACAGCTACTCTCCCCACTGAAGTTTTTCTCAACCTCCCTCCAACCCATAGGCTAAAGTTACAATTGATACAACTCCTTGTTCCCCTGCAGGTAGGAAAGAAGAGAACAAAGACTGAGTGCCAGGACAATTTACAATAGATAAAATCTGGAAACATCCCAAGTGCCCATCAGTAGATGAATGGATAAAGAAGCTTTGATACATTTATACAATGGAATACTATGCAGCAGTAAAAAAGAAGAATTTCTTACCCTTTGAGACAGCATAAAGGGACCTGGAGAGTATCATGCTAAGTGAAATAAGTCAGTCAGAGAAAAACAAATATCACATGATGGTGCTCATATGTGGAATATAAATAACAAAATAAACTGATGAACTAAGTGGATCCAGAGACTTGGAACCATGGAAGACATTGGGGAATCTCAGAAGGAATGTGGGGGAGGATGGCTAGGTGGGAAGTAATTAACCAAAGGCCTTGTGTGCATATATGCATAACCCATGGACACAGACAATAGGGTGCTGAAAGCCTGAAGGGGGGGTGTAGAAAGGGCAGGGGCAGGCTGGAGGGAGTCAATGGGGGAAAGGAGAGACATATGTAATACTTTCAACAATAAAGAATTATTAAAAAAAAAAAAAAAAAAGATTGAGTGCCAGGAACTGTATCAGGTACTTTACATAATTTATATCAGGGGTCCTCAAACTTTTTAAAGTGGGGGCCAGATCACGGTCCCTCAGAGAGCTGGAGGGCCGGACTATATGAACTACTAATTCCTACTGTAACACCTCGGCTGCGCTCACTGCCCAAAAAACCTGGCGGGCCGGATCAGACTCCTCTGTGGGCCGCATGTGGCCCGCGGGCAGTAGTTTGAAGACCCCTGATTTATATCATTTAATATTCACAAGGGTCCTAATACTAGTAACAGTAATTCCTACCATTGATTGAGGGTTGGCTTATATACCCAGCACCATTTAAACAGCTCACATGAGCCTGGCTGGTATAGCTCAATGGTTGAGCACTGACCCAGAAACCAAAAGGCCGCCAGTTCAATTCCGTCAGGGCACATGCTGGGTTGTGGACTCAATCCCCTGTGGGGGGCATGTAGGAGGCAGCAGATTGTTTCTATCTCTATCCTTATCCCTTCCTCTCTAAAAAATCAGTTAGAAACATATTTTTAAAAAAAGAGAGAATCACTTGAATTTAAAGACTTAATAAAAATAACTAAATGAACAAAAAACAGTTCACATGAGTGTTAATTTAATCTTCATGACAAAACCACAAGGTTGGTACTATTGTCCCTTTTCCTAGAGGGTCCCATCAGCTGATCGATGATTCTCTCTCATCGATGATAGAATTGGAATTTGTACTCGGTTTGACTCCAAAGCCCATGCTCTCAGTCACTACACTGTACTTTTTAAAAAATATATTTTATTGAATTTTTACAGAAAGGAAGGAAGAGGGATAGAAAGTTAGAAACATCGATGAGAAAGAAACATCGATCAGCTGCCTCCTGTACACCCCCTACTGGGGATGTGCCCGCAACCAAGGTACATGCCCTTGACCAGAATCGAACCTGAGACCCTTGAGTCCGCAGGCCGATGCTCTATCCACTGAGCTAAACCGGTTAGGTCACTACACTGTACTTTTGGTAAACAATGGAGCCCAAATTTGAACCCGGGTGTCAAGGAATTACAAGCCTAAGGTGCCTAGGCAAGAAAATCAAATTGATAGTTTTTTGCCAACAACCACAGGCCTATGCTCAACACACGAGAGAGAGCTTTAAGCCAGTCAGAATAGGTTGCAAGCTTTCAATGTCCTTCTTTTAAGAGGTAGAAACTATTCTAGTGTGGGGAGTTGTGGCTGAAGGTTGTGAAAAGGGACTTCTGGGGTGCTGGTAATGTTGTTTTTGGATCTCAGTCTATGCATGCTTGTGAAATTTTATTGAGCTATAATTATCAAATATGCACTTTCTTGTGTGTTTTATGTCAATATAAAGTTTTGGGGGGTTTTTTGTTTGTTTTCAAAAGCATTTTGAGTCTGGGAAGATGGAGTAGTCGTACTTTTTCCTTTTCCTTCTACTAAATACCACAGAAAACTCTGGACAGTATATATGAAATAACCATAGAAGACCCTAAAAAGTAGAAAGAAAGCAGACTAAAACAGGGGTTGTGGAGCCAAGAAACAATATGATGGTGAGTTCCCTGGGTTTCCTTCTTGCCTCATATATTCCAGACTTGGTTGAAGTGGCTGACAATCTGGAAATACCAATGAATGCAGACAGAAAAAAAACTTCAGCAAAAGTTGTCTCTCTCTAGGAAAGGCACAGCCTAGGAAGACAGAAAACTATAGATATTAATTTCTCTGCTGTAACGAAACACTACAGGAAAAACTATGATCCCACTCCTGCCAGCAAAGGTGCTGGTGGGGAGAAGATACTTCAATTTCAGGCTGAAAAGACACCCTGCCCCCCAGCTCCCTGCCCTTTACCCCTATCAGGGAATGTTAGAACAGTCCTAGTATGGAGCTGGGACTTTCATCCCTGATGAGTGGTATCAAGGCTTCCCTCAAGGGGTGTCATTGGAGACCTCATGGCAAGCTAGGAGATTTCCACCCCCACT
Source organism: Pipistrellus hanaki (assembly GCF_964339955.1). Classification (NCBI taxonomy): domain Eukaryota; kingdom Metazoa; phylum Chordata; class Mammalia; order Chiroptera; family Vespertilionidae; genus Pipistrellus; species Pipistrellus hanaki. The sequence continues at coordinate 47,470,346 of NC_140524.1, forward strand.
AGGCAGTTACAAGGTGACTTTTCCCTTCCCGGCTGGGTGGTGTCAGATCTAGTGGGGAGCTGAAACCGGTTTGGCTCAGTGGATAGAGCACATGTGTCAAACACAAGGCCCCCGGGCCAAATCCAGCCCGCCAGGCCTTGCAATGTGGCCCGCACCGCGCTGTCATCACTGCACTCCGCTGTCAGTTTATGACAGTTCAGTAAACCATTCGGCCCGCGATTTAGGCTGGATTTTAGATTTTGGCCCCTTCTCTGATTGAGTTCGACACCCCTAGGATAGAGCGTCAGACTGTGGACTGAAAGGTTCCTCCCGGGTTCGATTCCGGTCAAGGGCATATACCTTGGTTGCCTGCACATCCCCAGTAGGGGGTGTGCAAGAGGCAGCTGATAGATGATTCTCTCTCATCGATGTTTATAGATCTAGTGGGGAGCTATGACTTTCATCATCACCCAGCAGTAATGAGGCCATGCCCTCCTCATCCTGTGGTGTCAGGGGAGGCTGTGTGGGGGCAGTAATGAGGAACTCCTATCCCTCCCATCCAGGAAGTATCAGTTGAGGCCTAGTGGAGGCTGGGACTCCCATCTTCTCCTATCAGTAACAGGGAGGTTCCTAACTTGGTTATCAATGGGGACTGAGTGGGTACCTTTAATTTTGGACCCCCAGCTGGTAGTCATGAGGTGGTGCCCCACCCCCTCCTTCCTTGCTGGAGTGGTGTCAGAGGGAACCAGTTAAAACAAAAGGCTTAAATAAGATCCAAAAACATTTGACAGACACTTCATCAAAGAGGATAGAAAGGATGGCAAATAAACACATGAAAAAATTGTTCATCATCAGCCATTAAAGAAATACAAATAAGCTATAATAAGAGATTGCAATATACCTATCAGAATGGCTCAACAAAAACTAAAAACAACAACAACAACAAAACAGCAACACCACCAAAGGCTGGTGAGAAACTGGACCATTCTGGGCTGGTAGGAATATAAAATAGTACAGCCACTGTGAAAATCAGTTTGGCAGTTTCTTGAAATAACTAAGCATGCATCTACCATATAACTCAGCAACTACATTTTTTGGTGTTTATCTCAGAGAAGTAAAAACTTATATTTACACAAAAATCTGTACATCAATGTTCATAGGAGTTTTATTTTTTAATTGATTTGAGAGAGAGCAATGGGGGGAGAGAGAGAGAGAGAGAGGGAGGGAGGGAGGGAGGGAGGGAGGGAAGGAGGGAGGGAGGGAGAGAGAGAGAGAGAGAGAGAGAGAGAGAGAGAGAGAGAGAGAGAGAGAGAGATTGTTCCATCTACTTATGTATTCTTTGGTTGATTCTTATATGTGCCCTGATCAGGGATTGAACCCACAATTTGGCATATCAGGATGACGCGCTAACAAATTAAGCCAGGGCCAGTTTTATTCTTAACAGTCCAAAATTGGCTTCTTCCTCGGCGCTGCCTACGGAAGTGGCAGCCATCTCCTACTTGGCACCATAGCTGCCCTCAGACCCCTCATGAAACCCAAGATTGTCAAAAAGAGGACCAAGAAGTTCATCTGGCACCAGTCAGACAGATATGTCAAAATTAAGCGGAACTGGCGGAAACCCAGAGGCATTGACAATAGAGTGTGGAGAAGATTCAAGGGCCAGTTCTTGATGCCCAACATTGGTTATGGTAGCAACAAGAAAACAAAGCACATGCTGCCCAATGGCTTTCGGAAGTTTCCGGTCCATAACGTCAAGGAGCTTGAAGTGCTGCTGCTGTGCAGCAGATCTCACTGTGCTGAGATTGCTCACAACGTCTCCTCAAAGAAAGGCAAAGCCGCAGTGGAAAGAGCAGCTCAGCTGGCCATCAGTCACCAATCCCAATGCCACACTGCGCAGTGAAGAAAATGAATAGACAGATTGTGTACACATTGAATTTGTGTTAATAAAATCATAAAATTCTGCCATAAAAAAAGTCCAAAACTGGAAACACATATGTCCTTCAGTGAATGAATTATTAAACCAACTGTGGTACATATATACGATGGAATTCTATTCACACTAGAAAGGAACAAACTATTGATATATGCAACTTGGATAAAACTACAGAGAATTAGCCCAGCTGGCGTGGCTCAGTAGTTGAGTGTAGACATACGAACCAGAAAGTCACAGTTCGATTCCTAGTCAGAGCAAGTCTGGGTTTTGGGCTCGATCCCGTTTGGGGCATGCAGCAGACAGCCAGTCAATGGTTCTCTCGCATCATTGATGTTTCTATATATCTCTCCCTCTCCCCTCCTCTCTCTTAAATTATATATATATAAAGAGGGAATTAGATTGAAAAAAAAAGGTAAATCCCCAAAGGCTACATGCTCTGATTCTTGAAATGACAAAATTGTGGAAATAAAGAAGATTAGTAGTTATCAGGGGTTAAAGAGGGAAGAGAGTAGGAGGGAATGCTGTGGCTGTACAAGGGTCAGTGGGGGCTCCTTGGGGTGATGGCACTGCTTTGTCTCTTCTGTATTGATTCTGCAAGATGTTACAATTGGGAGAAGTCAGGTAAAGGGCACATGAGACAACCGTATGCGAATCTGTACATATCTCAAAGTAAGCATTTTAATTTAAATAAAGGCATGGGGACTCTCTGTTCTGTTTTTTGAAGCCCTTGCCCCTCTTTTCATTGAGGCCCTGATTGCCATTCCCTATCTGGGTTACTGATGTAGCCTTCCAAGTCTGACCTTGGACCCTGTTAAACTATTACCGTAGATTTTCTTTGCTTAACCTGCTACCACTCTTGCTTCACTCATGCATACCTTCCAAATACATCAAAATAACCGTCATTGTAATGAAGCATCAGATTATGGGTTAAGGCTTTTTACACAAGTTTCCCAAATTGTCTGTAATGCTATTGTAAACTGTCCACAGTTCAAAAAAAGACCCACATCTCTTCTAGAGCCTTCTTTGTTGGCTTCTATTTATCTTTATCCTTTAGGTAACCTGTAATTCGGATTTTTATGTTATGTGTTTAAAAGCTTTTACCTTTCTTTATTATTCCCTAGTTTTATTCCTGTTCCATAACCTCTCCCACTTTTACTTGTCCTTTGCATTAAAACACCCAGGATACATAAAGCAAGCCCCACCATTTCTTGACTATCTGGAGAGGATGTTTGCAAAAATGTATTGATGACCTTAATCTATCTGCTGACTGCAATGGCTGCTGGTTGAGTCCTACTGGTGAGGTCCCCTAGACTACTTAAACTTAGCATCATCCCTCATATTCCACAGTACCAGCATCCACCAGGAACTCAGGCCAGAAAAAATAGAAACTGTCCTGGTCTACTCTTCCCTCAATTCCTACATCAACACATCACCAAATGCTGTTACATTTTCTTCCAAAATATATTGTATATTGGTCTCTTCACCAGCACTTCTCTTGCCCTTGTTACCCTCATCTCTCACTTGGAAAACTGCAGGGCTTCCTAACTGGTCTGCCTTTCTTCACTCTTGCCCCCACCCAATCCATTTTTCATATTATTGCCAGTCAAGTTAAATACTGTCTCTCCTTTCCGTTCCCTCCACCCTGACAGTGCCCTGCATAAAACTCTTTCTGGCTCATTTGCTCCCATGATAAAGTTGAAACTCCTTAGTTTTACAAGTTGGGTTACCATATCATCCAAATCAGGACACTTAAGAATGAAAGTGGATGCTATTAATAAGTATGCTGGGACAATAGGTGTATGATCACTCTATTTATAAGATCCTTCATGATCTGGTCTCACAGCCCCATCCCTCATCATAGCTCAGATAGCTCAGCCTACCCCCCCCCACACACACACACTCACATTCTAGCCACATTCTTTTGGGTGTCCAGATAAGCACACACTGTTCTGTTTGCCTGAAATACCCTTCTCCCCACTCCATCTTTGGCTAACTTCTAATCAACTGCTTCAAGAGTCAAAATAATTTTCTCAAGGAAGCTTTCCATGACTCCCAACACTGGCTTAGGTGCCCCTTTCCTGTGCTCCCATCAGACCTCGCTCTTCCCTAATCATAGTCCTTATCACACCAAGTTGATGTCCTGTTCCCCATTTAGACAAGAGAACCACAGATTATACTTACACTTTATGGACTTTCCTTCTGCTGAATGAGTAAGAATTGGCCCTCCTGTTGTCACCTGGGCTTCTGGCAATGTAAAGAGGAAGAGGGAACCTGGACTGAGGCTGCTCCTCATGCCACATCTCAAGTCCCAAGCCATTTTTTCCCAGGTGTCCCTACCCTCCTCACTAGTGGCAGTTAGGAAGTAGTGACAGGTCCCATGGGCCAGGGGGTGGATGCAGGAAAGGGATTGGAGGGGAGTGTCCTCAGCCAGGCTTCAACTGCTGGGCAGCCCTCCCCTGGATGCTCCTCCCTTGCTTTGCTGCAGCCCCTTCCACACCTCAAAGTTCCCATCCACTACATCATTAGAGGCTCTACCAGGAACTTTGACAGTGATGACTAAAGTTGGGTGGTGTGCCTCTAGGCTGATTTATATACTGGAGGTCAAAAACCTCTGGTCAAGGTATTGCCCAAGTGAAATCAATTGGTCAATCCTGGCTGCTCTGTTTTGTTTTATATTCAGTCCGTGAATCAAAACCACAAGATGTGAGTTAGCTCATGGAACTATACGGGTGAAGCAACAAGACCCAGCTGCAGCAGTGAGTGAACAGCTGAGGTTGGCTATGGAAACTTGAAGAATATAAGAATTGAACCAGTTGGGGGGGGGGGAAATTGAGGGTGAGGGGAATGGGAGTAAGGCCTATTGTCACACTGCACAGTTTCAGATATTTTTGCTTCAAAATGAGCTTCCCCTCCTTTCATGTTTAATTCTATAGTTGCTAACTGGGCTATTGGAGAAAATATGTTGGGGACAAGAGCTCAAGAAAGAGAAAAGATGGAAGAGCCTAACTTAGGTGGCCAGTGGTGATCCACTGGTTTCCCTTAGGGCTTGGGGCAGTGACATCAGGCTGTCACCAAGGGGCGAACAATAGGCCAATAGTAAAGAGGATCACACCTGCATGGACTCAGGAGGAACAAGGAGTTACCCAGGTTTCTGAGGCTCTGGAGCTGGTAAGGTTACCAAGGGTTGGGATGGAAAAATCTACTCTGCCCCTTTGTCTCTTCTTCCCTTTCACTCCACAAGCAAAAATCCAAGGAAATATCCTCTAGAATAGAGGGCCTATGAAGCTTTTTGGCAAGATCTACTTAAGAACATCAAAGCTAAGGGCATCCAGGCCTCAGAGCAAGAGAGTCTGGGAGAGAGAAATAGAAGGTGGTAGTTAGGAAGTGTCTTCTTTCTCATGGCCCTCAGTGTTAAGACCATCAGTCTTAGGAAGTGTGAGGCAGTAAGGATCTGTCCAGCACCTGAAAGCCCTTTACTTTGCAATCTTGGGGGGCATGTAGAGCAGCAACTGAACAACTGTTACCAAAGGTCTGCTGGATCTAATGAACTTCCTGAAGTTTTAAGGAAAGACCATTACTTCTTCAGATTACTCCTTATATTCCTTACCACATTTCAATTCCACACTCAAAACACATGGTTATCCCGTCCCCCAACTAAATGTGCCCAGATCCTAAAGCATTGTTTGTCTGAATATGCCCATTAACACCTTAGCTCCTCTGCAGTTGTTCCTTCAATCACCTAGACATTAAAAAAGGTGATTCGGAAGAAATGTTTAAACCAAGATTCTATGAAACATTGAGCCCATCATAATTTGGAGAGTAATTTGCTCTACTCTTAAACAAGGAGTCTCAGACTGGTGAAAAAGTTCTTTAAGAGAAAAATATGCCTCAAAACATAGCAAAAAAGTAAATTCTTTAATTCTAGCACCCTTTGACTTTAAACCATGACAAAGGCCACCCGTTTCAAGCAAGTGTCCAGGGGCCAGTGAACAGTTCTCAGGGGCAGGAGACTGCCTAGTGTGTTTTTGAATAATCACCTGGAAAAGGCTGCAAATGATTAACCCTTTGCACTCCGAACCATTCTGGACATTGGCTACCAGCTACTTGACGCTACTTTGCGGCGGAAACTCAATTCCCCGTAATCACTAATAAACTGCAATCTCCCCTGAGAGGGGACATCCAAGTGATATGCTAGAATTCCAATGTCCCCTGAGAGGGGACAGCGGAGTGCAAAGGGTTAATAGGCACATGACTGGTCAATCCTCAATCTGGAAATAAGGTATTCCCACCCTATGGTGGTGTTCATTCTAATCCTCTCTTCTCTCATTTGAAGCTATGAATAGGAGGACTATATAGATGACCCTGGCAACCTTAGTTACTACATGACATAGGACTCCAAAGACACATGGCCCTCCTATAACAGAACCTATTTTGGTCATTTTTATTTGGTCATTATTATGCACTGGGTGCAAAAGCCTTGTCACAGACAATGAAAGCAAATCCCCTGCAGAGGAAGCACAAGGACAAACCAAAGGCAGAGGAACCCATGGCTCCAGGAACCAATCAACTGAAGAAGCAAGCATCTGGCTAAAGGCTGGAGGTTCAGAGGCTGGCTCCATTTCCTCACCAAATGAAAAGAAATGGGTCTTTTCACAAATAGGGCACTTATTCCCTCAGTGGTCTCTATCTGAGTGGTGGGCCCTGGACAATAGTACAGAGATTTCTTACTTCATTCTCACTTTAGGAGTTTGTGGGGGGAAGTGCCACCAAGAAACCAGACTCCTTTCCTGGGCAGTCTTCTCTATCCCCTACAATCAAGAGCTAGACAAAGGGAAATACAATGCTTTCTTATTGAAACTCATGCTTTTCATGATTCTAAGAAACCTCGTGTTATTAGACTACATAATATTAATGGGCAAGTTAAAGAAACCCTTTAGTAGAAAATGCTTCCATTCCAAATTGGAAATGGGACTAACAGCCCCAATTTGAGATGAAATAAATATTTTATTAATGCATTAGCTTGGGGACTTGATGAGCTAAGCTTTGGTCCAACTAATCCCCTCTTCGTTGGTTCTGAGGCTGGGAGGAGGTAAAGGAATGTGAAATAGAACCTGGTGATGCCTTTTGCTTAGGATTAATCACACAGCTATCCTGGGGTAGTTTCAACTGTGCTCTTACTGCAATTCCATTCAGCCCACAAGTTCTGTTCCTGTTACTGTTCCCCAGTGAAGAATCATTTCCTATCCAGGACACTTGAGTCTCTCCCACTGGAGAGAAAAAAAAAAGGAATGACCTTGGAGGTACTTATGGCACTTTGCTGAGTGTCACAAGAAACTGAATAGTGACCTTCCCCCAGGCATAAGGATCAAAGATGAGGACATAAGAACTTTCTTGAATGACCTCAAAACCTCATCCAAGGAACTGGATTACCCAAGGGGGCCCACAGTAGAGGTTTTATGACAAAATTTTCTGACATGGTCAAACTCTAATAAATGAATCCAATACTTCAGGAAATAATCAGCAAGTTATGGCATCAGTGTGCCATACCAGCTTCTCCCAAAGCAAATATTTTTGGGTAAAAGGGTGCTAGAGGGTCATAGGTCACTTTGATCCCTTCTGAACCACTTTTTTTCAAGACTCATTGTAAAATGACTATCCCAATATTCAACATAAAACAAATACAAAGGAAACAAAACCAGAACCAGGATAAAGGAGCACTCTTTATAAAGGTCCAGAAGAATATAGCTCCCCCCCCCCCAAAAAAAAAAGAAGAAAAAAATGCCCTCATGCGGGACCAGTTTGGCTCAGTGGATAGAGCGTCGGCCTGCGGACTGAAAGGTCCGAGGTTTGATTTCCAGGCAAGGGCATGTACCTTGGTTGTGGGCACATCCCCAGTAGGGGGTGTGCAAGAGGCAGCTGATTGATGATTCTCTCTCATCGATGTTTCTAACTCTCTATCCCTCTCTCTTCATCTCTGTGAAAAATCAAAAAAATATATTTTTTTAAAAATGCCCTCATTTGATAATACATAAACTCACTTAAAATTTTGCAGTGCATTATAATTCATTCTTAATTTTTGCACATTTACCTTTGGAAGGGCTGAAATCAAATACCAAATGTGTGTCTCAACTATTTTTTTTAATATATATTTTATTGATTTTTTTACAGAGAGGAAGGGAGAGAGATAGAGAGCTAGAAACGTCGATGAGAGAGAAACATTGACCAGCTGCCTCTTGCCTACCCCTTACCGGGGATGTGCCTGCAACCAAGGTACATGTTCTTGACCGGAATCGAACCTGGGACCTTTCAGTCTGCAGACCGACGCTCTACCACTGAGCCAAACCGATCAGGGCTCTCAACTATTAATGTAGAGAAATTTCACATTTGGCAAAATTGGTTCAAAATAAATTATAGAAGCTATTCTCTTTCAATAAGAAAATACATAATTCCCAGTAATAAGAACTAGAGATCCCACAGGCATTAAACATCCTACAATTGAGGTATAATGCACAGAATTACTATAGACATATAGTTCTAAGTAAACCCTAGACATCTTAAGATCTTACAGCTGAATAAAGTTGCTGGCCAACATCTTCTTTTGGCTTAACAGTACAGCTAATAGTTTGGAAACAAAGAACAAGAACTATCATTGGGCAGCAAGATACCTAAACTAATCCTGTGGCAGAGAGAGTAGTACAGACATGATATAGACCCACAATCACACACAGATACTTTATTAGTTTCCTCTACAAGAGTTAGTAACATCAATCTTTTAACAGAAACCTCAGGTCATTTGAGCGGCCAAACAGATCCAAGGAAATAAGATGAAAATTAAATAATCAAAAGGCAGTACAAAACCACCTAGAACCTTCTACCACAATGATAGTGGGCTGAGATTAAGCTACAGCAAAATAATCTCATGTAAATGTTAAAGAATACACAGCAAAAAGTGAGGTTTGCTTTCCAGAAGACTATGGTACACTGATCATTTGGGCCCAAGAAGGTATTTAATCAGGAAAAGGTCAAGATGGTTGAAGGTCAAACCAAATGGAAATGGAACAGGTACAAAAGAGACTAAGTGACAGCTTCCTAGCAGAGGTTGAGGGATCAGGCTTTTTTCCTCCCAAGAAGCATCTGCTGCACTGTGTGCTGCCTTCCCTCAGGCTCCTACCTGAGAGCTGCCTGCCTTACAGGGAATCAGCAATCAGAGCTGGATTCTGGGCTGCCTAGGGCTCTTATTTAGTATAGACCTTGGGGAACTTGTCACATGTTAAGGGGGGTAGGGAGTTAGTTTGGCTTTGTTCTTTTTATTTTGTTTATTTGGGGGGAGGGAGGTTGGCTCTGTTGCTAGTAGTTCTGAACCTAGGAATCCCAGAAGCATTCACATGAAAAGCAGTCTGAGCTTTCTCAAACACATTCAAACACCCCCACACAACACCCTTCAGTCTGAAATCTTGCAAAAGTTGAGTTATAGTTAAAGCTGCAAGGCCCACAAAATCAAAAAAGCCAGAATGAGACAATGCAGGTAGGAAATCTGAGTAGTCTCAATCTGTCTTTCCCTAATTTTGGAGAAAAGTTAATATTATACCTGGAATGGGATGTAGAAAGCTACTGGAGCAAGCTGGGGCTTCTGCTGAATTTTTCATCAAATACCAAGGGAAAACAAGGGAAGGGGTTCATTTTATTTTTTAAAAGCCTCAGTAGATATTCTATTATAAAGGGACATGGCTGAACAGGTAAGAAACAGATTCCCCATTGTGAGTTCTCCTGATGGCTTCTGCAAGAATCATGGAAATGTCGATCACCTAGAAAGACATGCAAAACACCAAGTTAGTATCATATAGACAGAGATGACTGGCCAATTTGCAGACAATGATGAGAAGTCTAATGCGAGTCCTTCACTGTCCTGTTTCACCTCATGAGCCTGCACCCAGCTATTTTTTATAAAATTTTTTTTTTAAATCCTCACCTGAGGACATGCTTAAGAAAGAGGAAGGGAAGGAGAGAGAGGGCGAGGGCGAGAAACATCAATTTCATATGTGCCCTAAGTGGGGATTGAACCTGCCACCCAGGTATATGTCCTGGACAGGAATTGAACCTATAACCTTTCCATGCATGGGACGATGCTCAACCAACTGAGCCCCTCTGCCCAGGTGATAACATTTTTAATATAACCACATAGTATAGAGTTAAAATGCGAACAGAAGAAAATTTCTGACTCAAACTCACCAAGATGGTGGTAGATTGACATTTAAAAATTTTTTAAGAATGAATATTTAAGCTGGAAAAAAAACCCTTTAAGAATAATATCAACGCTCCAATTCTACATATTTCAGAAAGCTAATATTGTATATATTTTTAATTAAACAAAGGCCTTCTCTTAGTGCAGCAACATCCAAACTAGAGTGGCCTAATAATTACTTGGGGAATTACTTTAAAGTAGTGGTCCCAGAACATCTGGTTTTGTAGATCTGGGATGGAGCAAAGTAATCTGCATATTAAGAACCCTAGGTAATTAACTTAAGTTTGATTCCAGAGCAACTTTGAGAAACACTGGAGTTCTAAGGAATATGCCATCAGTTTGAAGGATTCACATTATGTCTGCAAGGGCCAATAGTTAAGAGTAACACACATACACATACTATAAAACTTGAGTATCATGATCACTGGAAGAGCCTGTTAAAACATGGACTTCTAGCCCTAACTGGTTTTGCTCAATGGATAGAGCATTGGCCTGTGGACTGAAGAGTCCCAGGTTTGATTCCAGTCAAGGGCATGTACTTTGGTTGCGAGCACATCCCCAGTAGGGGGTGTGCAGGAGGCAGCTGATCGATGTTTCTCTCATTGATGTTGCTAACTATCTCTTTCCCTTCCTCTCTGTAAAATCAATAAAATATATTTTAAAACAAACAACAAAAATGTAGACTTCTAGGCTCCATCCTCCAGAGATTCTGAGTCCAGCAATCTGAGTTTTTAAGCATGTGATGTTTTACTTTAGGAACACAGATCCTGATGATAGACTAAGCCCTTAAGAGAAAAGGAGAAACTCTTCTGGTAATTCGACACATATAACCACCTCCTGAATACTTAGTGGAGTTTTGTTTTACAAGAATCTCATCCTCACCTGTATTTTGGAGCAATGCTTCATCTTATCCTCCTGAGGTATGGTATTGGTGACCACTACTGCTTCAAAGCATGCATTGTTAATGCGAGAAATGGCAGGGCCAGAAAAGATTCCGTGAGTCAAGATAGCATAAACCCTGGTGGCTCCGGCTGAAAGAAGTCTATAGGAAAAAGCAGAGTTGATTTTGATTAATCTTACCTGTCACTATAGAACACAGGTGGGGAATGTCTGGCCCGCGAGCCATATAACACCCTGGAAATCATATGGTCTGGCCCTGCCAAAGCATGAGGAATGAGTTAATTAAATGTTTGACCAAATATAGCAGGCTAATTTTTAAGTTGATAATTTTGTATGGCCTGTGAATGAAGTTATAAATATCCAAATGGCCCTTGGCAGAAAAAAAAGGTTTCCCACTCCTGTTGTAAAACCTGATTAAGAAGAAGTGTATTGGAGAAACCAAGATGGCGGCATAGGGTAGACACCCGAATGCAGCCTACCACAACAAATTTGAATTTAGAACTGAAAAACAGGGGAGGCATTGTCCTGAAGTACCGGATGGCTAGCTGAGAGGAGGCTCGGCCATCTAGGAAGGAGAGAGAAGATGCACTGACCATCAGAAACTGTGAAGATATGGAGAACTGTGTGCGCGAAAAGGCGCTGGCTTACTCCTAGCGCACGGAGAGGGAGGGCCAGGCCAAGATTGCTGCTGGCCGAGAGATTGCTGCTGGCTGACTCCCAGTGCGGTGCGTGGAGAGGGCGGGACGGGCTGAGTTCACTACTGGCTTACTCCCGGCGCGTGGAGAGGACGGACAGCTAACACGCAGCTGGCTTTCTTGTTCGAGAGGAAAACAGAATCACCCTATTGGTCTGATAGATGGCCCCAGTCAGGGAGAGGCCAGACTGTCAGGCAGAGGGCAGAGATCTCTCGGAGGTGTGTGAAGCCAGAAGCCATTACTATGGGACTTGGGGAGGAGCCAAAGGGAAAACAAAGATTGTCTGCACCAACCCGAGACTCTGCCCAATCCAAGCTGAGCACAGAAGCTCTCCCAGAGGCTGGCTTTCTCTAAGGAGGACTGGCCGGAATCCAAAGCTTGTCTGTGCCTTTACCAAAGAGGTGCACGCCTGCAACCAATCTTGAGAGACTCACAGAGAACAGGACTTTTCTAAGGCAAGACTGAAAGGGAACCAAAGATTGTCTGCACCACCCAGAGACTCCTCCCCATCCAAGCGGAGTACAGAAGCCCTCCCAGCTGAGATACTGCTGATCCTTACAGCCAATTGGCTTAGAGATCAACACTTCCCAGTGATACCAACAATAAGCAAGGCTTAACAACAAGACTGCACACACAGCCCACAAAGGGCTACACCAAGACTGTCCACCGCAGGTAACTGGAAGGCTGTGCTACTGGGCTCTACCAGAACACCTGGCACACAAAACTATTCCATAAATCAGGAAAACAACTAAAATGCAGACAAGAGGCAGGACACAAAGGAAGGAGATGGAGGAAAAGAAAAGAATGGACATTGAGTTCAAAACTACAGTTATAAGGTTATTCAAGAATATCCTAAAAAAGGCCGATAAAATAAATGAGACCTATGAGGATATGAAAAGGGAGTAACTACAAATAATAAGGAATCAACTAGAAATGAAGAAAACATTGTCTGAAATAAAAAATATTACACAAAGTCCTAAAAACAGACTGGAAGATCGCAAGAATCAAGACAAAGATTTAGAACACAAAGAGCCAGAGGACATTTTTCCACAGAAGCAAGAAGATAAGAGAATCCAGAAAGTTGAAGATAGTGTAAGAAACCTCTGGGACAACTTCAAGTGAACCAACATCAGAATTGTGGGGATCCCAGAAGAAGATAGAGAGCAAAATACTGAAAGAATATTGGAAGAAATAGTGACAGAAAACTTCCCCCACCTGGTGAAAGAAATAGACTTACAAGTCCAGGAAGCACACAGAACCCCAAACAAAAGGAATCCAAAGAAGACCACACCAAGATACATCATAATTAAAATCCCAAGAGCAAAAGACAAAGAGAGAATATTAAAAGCAGCAAGAGAAAAACAGGCAGTTACCTATAAAGGCACACCCATACAATTATCAGCTGATTTCTCAACAGAAACCATGCAGGCCAGACGGGAATGGCAAGAAATATTCAAGATGATGAATAGCAAGAACCTACAGCCAAAAATCCAAAAATACTCTACCCAGCAAAGCTATCACTCAGAATCGAGGGCCAGATAAAGAGCTTCACAAATAAAAAAAAAAGCTAAAGGAGTTCATCTCCGCCAATCCAGAATTATATGAATTGCTGAAAGGGGTTCTTTAGGAAGAGGAAGAAGATAAAGATAAAAATTATGAACAACAAATACATAACTATCAACAAGTGAATCTAAAAACCAAGGGAATTAAAAAATCTGATGAACAATATTAACTGGTGAATATAATAGAATCAGAGGTATGGAAGGGGAGTGGACTGACGATTCTCAGGGAAAAGGGGAGTGGGGGTGCGAGAAGAGACTGATCATAAACTGTGCACCTATGCATGAGGACAATGGGGGATGGGGAAAGGACAGAGGGTGGGGTGGGAACCTGGTGAGGGGGAGCAATGGAGGGGGGGAAAATGAGGAACATTTGTAATAATATGAACAATAAAGATTTAGTAAAAAGAAGAAGAAGAAGAAGAAGTGTATTATTGATCAGCTTGGTTACCATACCACAAACTGGGTGGCTTAAACAGAATTTTTCTCACAGTTCTGGGGGTTGCAAAGTCTACGATCAAGGTGGTAGCAAGACAGGTTTCACTCCGTGGCTGCCTCTCCTTTTTTCTCCCTTCCTTCTGAATCTTGTCCTTTTAGCTTATTAATGACTGCCATCTCGCTGTGTGTTCACATGGCCTCTTTGACCTCCACATACATCAGGGAGGGGGGGTGGAGAGCAAACTCTCTATTCTCTTAAGGACATTAATCCCATCATAAAAATCCTACCCTCGTTACTTCATTCAAACCTAAATACCTCCAAAGGTCTCACACTGGGGGTTTGGTTTTCAATGCATCAGATTTTAGGGAGTTACCTCTCAGTCCATATCAAGGAGAGAGAACTGAAGTGTTCTTCAGTTGGTTGGAGTGTCATTCCATAGACCAAAAGGTGGCAGTTTTAATTACTAGTCAGATGACATACTTAGGTTGTGGGTTCGATCGCTGGTCTAGGCGCATGCAAGAGGTAAGAAATGGATCTCTCTCTCTCTCTCTCAGGTAAGAAATGGATCTCTCTCTCTCTCTCTCTCTCTCTCTTTCCTTCCCTCTCTCCCACCCTTTCCTCTCTCTAAATATCAATTTTTAAAAAAAGGATAGAGAACCAGACTAAGAACTTACTTCAACAGATCTGGATTCTTATAAAAGAACTGTGGTAGACTGCTTCACTTAACAAAAGCCATCACCTTTTCTTGCTGGACACACAGCTGGACTACATTTCCCAGCCTCACTTGCATAGTTAGGTGTGACCATGTGACTTAACTCTGGCTATCAAAATGTGGGTAGCTACAATGTACACTACTTTTTGGAGCTTATAAAAATCTTCCATAGGCCCTGGCTCAGTTGGTTGAGCAATGTTCCTTGCATGAAAAAGATCACTGGTTTATTTCCCAGTCAGGGCACATGCCCAGGCTTCGGGTTCAGTCCCTGGTCAGGGTACGTATGGGGAGGCAACTGATTGATGTTTCTTTCTCTCTCTCTCTCTCTCTCTCTCTCTCTCTCTCTCTCTCTCTCTCTCTCTCTCTCTCTCTCTCTCTCTCTCTCCCCGCTCTACCTTTCTCCCTTTCTAAATAAATAAATAAATAAATTTAATTTCATTACCTGGGTAATCAATCTCTCATGCTCTTTTCCCTTTCTGGCTATCCAAAATGAAAATGTCTTTCAAGGTAATCTTAGAAAGCACATGTTAAAGATGCAGTGCCACATGACTGAAAGAGGAATACTCACCTTGGAATACAACATGAATGAGAAAGAAACTTTATCTTGTTAAGCCACCGACATTTCAGGGAGTTGATCTATTATAGCAATTAGCATTACCTTACTAATACAAAGAGACATAAGCAAGTTTATGAATGTACATTCCAGGATCCAAATCAGAACTCATTGAGCACACAGATATTTTTAAGCACCCATTATATGCCAGGCCCTGTGCAAGGCACACTCAAAGGTAAAAAAATAAATAAAATAAAAAAGTTATGAGAGACAATGCTATCCATAGTGGCTTGGACAATGGGAGCCACTTAAGGTTTCAAAGCTGAAAAGTGATGAGATTTAGCCTTAGCTTTAGAAAGATTAGCAAGTGGGAAGACATTGTGAAAGATTGTCTTGGAAGGTAATAGACTGGTGACTGGTAGCAGAGAGAACAGAAATAAGGCAATTTAGAACAGGCAAGAGATGAGAAGTAATATTGAATAAAGGTAGTAACAGCTTAAAAAGGGAAAGGGAGAGAGAGAGAGAGAGAGAGAGAGAGAGAGAGAGAGAGAGAGAGAGAGAGAGGTGTAAGACCAGGGTTTCTGGTTTAGGTAAAGTATAAATATGTCTATTCCAGCCTGTGGATTTCTACCTGAACTCACTATATACACTTAAAATGTTTAAAAATGGTAAGTTTTTTATTATATACAATTTAGCACAATAACAAGAAAAAAAATAAGGAAAACTGGGGGGAAAGGAATAGTCATCAACTTATACATATTGAAATTCAAGCCTAGGGTGATGAAAAACTCCCAAAGCTAGTTATCATCCCTCCATTCAGTTAAAAAAAAATCAGCAGGCTTAAGACAGTCAAAGAGCTGTCAGCTTTTGACTTCTAACCATAGGCCCCACTACTTGGCACTTACTTGTCAGCTGCATGGCAGATTGTGCCACAAGTGTCAGCCATGTCATCCACTAGAATGGCCACCCGATCCTTCACGTCTCCTACCAGTACCATGCGGTCCACTTCATTGGCCTTCTTCCGTTCTTTATGAATCAAGGCAAAGTCAACATTCAACCGGTCTGCAATGGAGGTAACTCTGCAAAACAGGGTGTCTGCAGTTAAAATCTGGGTGTGTGTGGCTTGTAAGACCAAAAGAAATGGACTAGCCCTGGCCAGGCAACTCAGATGGTTAGAGCATCGTCCCAGTATGGTAATGTTGGGGGTTAAATTCCTAGTCAGGGCACATATAAGAATCAAGCAATGAATGCACAAATAAGTGGAACAACAAATCCATGTTTTTCTTTCTTTCTAAATTCAATAAACAAAAAAAATTAGAAATTCAATAACCTAGCCAGTGTGTCTCAATGGGTGGAGCACTGACCTATGAACTAGGAGGTCATGGTTTGATTCCTGATCAGGCACATGCCCGGATTGTGGGCTTGATCCCCAGTAGGGTCCATATAAGAGGCAGCCGGTCAATGATTCTCATCACTGATATTTCTCTTTCTCTCCCTTCCTCTCTGAAATCAATAAAAATGTATTTAAATTTTTTTTTAAATCAGTAAGTGGACTAAAGAATGGGCTTGTTTTCTGGGGGAGAATACTTCTTGAAACCAAACAGTTCCCAGGGCTGGAAGAAAGCAACTAATTTATTAACATCACAAAATGGGTTTTATAACTAATGCCTCTATAACCTGAGAATAGTTTATAAATGTATCAAACTTAAGTGAATTCATTCTGAGTTACAGTAGTGGGTAGACAATGTCCTCAATGTTCCAAGAAGTAGTGTAATGTTAAGGGACATTCATTTGGTGGATTGCCAGGAATGGAGACTGTTCCAGTTTGACATGTCGATGAGGTGAGAAGCGAACCTGAACCTGGCTGGAGAGTAGTAGTACTCAGCCTGTTCCAGTGCCCAGCCCCTCATCACACTCCCCTCAGTGATCCACAGATTTTCAATGTCAACTATACCTGGATATCAAGCTTGGGAGCTCTTTAATGCTAGAAAGAAAGTCATGTATTAATTAACCAGGCAAACTGGACATCTCAATGTATAGTCAAAGTATCTCCAAATCAAAATTGATCAGATGCTCAAACCTCAGAAGGAAGCTAAGGGAGTGTGGGGGTAAGGAGGAAGAGATCAACTAAAGGACTTGTATGCATGCATATAAGCCTAACCAATGGACACAGACAATAGGGGATACCTTAATCAATAAAGAAAGAAAAAACAGATTCTTTTAAAAAATTACAAGATAATATGCCCTAGCCAGTTTGGCTCAGTGGATAAGAGTGTTGGCCTGTGGACTGAGGGGTCCCGGGTTTGATTCCAGTCAAGGGCACATGCTCAGGTTATAAGCTCAATCCCTAGTGGGAGGCCTGCAGCAGGTAGCCAATCAATGATTCTCTCTCATCACTGATGTTTATATCTCTCTCCCTCTCCCTTCCTCTCTGAAATCAATAAATATATACTAAAAAATAAAATAAAAATTACAAGATAATATAAAACAGACTAAAAAGTAGGATGGAAGACAAATTTGATGACAAAATACCATATCATTCACTCAAACAGAAACCCATTCAGTGCAAATGACAGTGTACTGCTCCACTGTGCCATCCTTTTATCATGTGTGATGAGGCCTGTGCCTTTTATTTTAATATACTATTCCAACCAGATCATTACGTTTTGTTTCCCTGGTGACAACAGTCACATATCTGAGTCTGTGCTAGATATGGGAGAACCTGTGATCATATAATAGAGAACACACAAGGTTTGAACCACAAACTAGGCAACACTTGTACCCTGACCTAAATGAACCACACCCTGTGTTCATTTTACTCTACTCCGTGGGCACACAACTTCAAGACTAACCAATCTGGCCGAAGCCGGTTTGACTCAGTGGTAGAGCATCGGTCTGAGGACTGAAAGGTCCCAGGTTCGATTCTGGTCAAGGGCATGTACATTGGTTGCGGGCACATCCCGTTAGGGCGTGTGCAAGAGGCAGCTGGTCAATGTTTCTCTCTCATCGATGTTTCTAGCTCTCTATCTCTCTCCCTTCCTCTCTGTAAAAAATCAATAATATATATATATATATATATATATATATATATATATATATATATATATATATATATAAAAAAAAAGACTAACCAATCTGGCCCAGTTGGCGTGGCTTGGTGGTTGAGCGTTGACCTATGAGCCAGGAAGTCATGGTTCGATTCCCAGTCAGGGCACATGCCCAGGTTGCAGGCTCAATCCCCAGTGTGGAACGTGCAAGAGGCAGCTGATCAATGGTTTTCTCTTATCATTGATGTTTCTATCTCTCCCTCTTCCTTCCTCTCTGAAATCAATAAAAATATATTTTAAAAAATGACTAACCAATCTGCTTGGAATGATTACTTATCCAAGGCAAATTCATGATCAATTAGCTCAAGTATCCCAAATTGTTAATACAAAAAAAAGCCAACAAAGCATAAAGGGCTAGAAAAAGTCACTCCCTATGTCCCTGAGGGGAAAACTATGAACAAGTCATAAATACACAGGGATCTCTCCCTACTACAAAAATCTAGCCAACACAGAAGGGATAAAGACTCACTTTGAATATAATCCATCACTGTAAGAAAATTATAGCCCGGACAGTGTGGCCCGGTGAAACACAACCTAAATTTTACCTATGAATCAGGAGGTCACAGATTACTGGTCAAGGCACATGCCTGGGTTGTGGGCTCGATCTCTAGTGGGGGGGCATGGAGGAGGCAGCCAATTGATGATTCTCTCTCATCATTGATGTCTCTCTCTCTCTTCCTCTCTGATATCAATAAAAACATATTTTTAAAAAAAGTTATCCTTAGCCGAAACCGGTTTGGCTCAATGGGTCCCAGGTTCGATTCTGGTCAAGGGCATGTACCTTGGTTGCGGGCACATCCCCAGAAGGGAATGTGCAAGCGGCAGCTAATCGATGTTTCTAACTCTCTATCCCTCTCCTTTCCTCTCTGTAAAAAAATAAATAAAATAGTTATCCTTAAAAAAAAAAAAAGAAAGAAAGAAAACCACTCCAAACCATGCAGCAACAAGTCATCTATTAAAGGTAGCTTTTCTATAACCCACTTTGGAAAGAAATTCCTGCTTGATTATTTATTTCAAATGAGACTATTTTCTAAGTCCCATGGCAAGATGTGAAAATAATGCACAAGTATGACAACTACTATTAGGGTGATTTTTAGGTTCTGTCTCTAGTATTACAGATGATAACTGACAATTACATAAGCCTGACAAAGCCATACATCTGGCTGAATAACAGAACTTAAGTTCTCAGCTTATCAGTGCTGTTGAAGTTATTGAAAGAAAGAGCTTGCAAAGAAACAGTCACTGAAGATTTGTATGGCTCTTAGAGAGATCTGAATTAGCTTTTCCTAATCATCTGTGTTTTGTAGCTCTTCATTCTATTTCCACAATAAGAAAAGCATGTGTCACACTTTTGAATGCATTACTAATGAGTGACCCACTAAGGAAATCAAAAGCTCTTAGTCAGCACCATGTGAGCTGTAAAGCTCTGCAACTGGCAATTCCTGGCAGTTTGTTTAAAATGTTAAGATCTTTGGTTTACACAAAATTACCACACTTTATTTTCCTTCCTGCATAATACTTTAATCCAAAGGATCAAAATGGTCTAACCAACAACAGTATTTAGAAGTACATAAAAGCTTCCTAGTTCATTATTATCATGTGGTTTAACAGCAGGTGCCACTCATTAGAAAACCAAATTTTCTCCCCTTTCGCATAGGCATCTAGCAGTGTTGCTAGCCCTGACTGCAAAGTTATTAATGGGTAACAGGGCCACAATACCAGATCCAGAGCCCCTCTATTGTTGCCTTAACTTGCAGATAGTGACTCAGGCCAGGAAGAGGAATAAAACTATACCCAGCTATCAGTACATCCATTCTGAAGTACTTAAAAACTGCCACTTGGATAGAAAAATATTACTTTCTGACAACTATCTGAAAGAGTCTCCCAATACACTGAGAATAATATGAATTTTGACCATACCTCTTAGCTCCCCCCGCATCGGGTGAGACAATAGTGCAGTTCCTCCACTCAGATATATTCTCCTTTATCCACTTCAGGACAGCTGGTTCTGCATACAAATTGTCCACAGGGATATCAAAAAAGCCCTGCAGGAAGGAGCTGGGTTAGTTTTGCTTCATTTTCCTTCTCTTGCATTTATGTATTTATTTTATTTCAATAAATTTAGCATGTAACATTGTGTGAGTCTAAGGTGTACCCTTCTCTTTTATTATAAATGACTAACAAAAGAATAGTGATTTGCCCAAAGAACACCTTACTGCAACATTCAGACTGATTAGAATGTATGCCCAATGTGGGAGACTGTAAAAACAGCCCCTTCAAATCCAGGCTGTGCAAGAGAACCCATCCATAATGGCAAAGTCAACCCTCAGCTAACCCACAACTGACCATAGGCAGGAATGAGCTGTTGAGAAAAATGACCAAGTTCAGTTGGGACCACAACTATCCAGCCAATGTGCATACTTATGAAATGATAAAAATTTATACTGCTTTTTGCTAAGGAGCAAAAGCTAATTGGTAAACCATTTAGAGATGCTATCTTATATAATAAAAGCATAATATGCAAACCTACCGAAAAGTGGAACTATCTGTTGCTATGACACACACTGACCACCAGGGTACAATGCAATAGCTGCTCCCTGGTGGTCAGTGTGCTCCCACAGGGGTACTGTCACTCAGCCAGAAGCCAGATTCAAGGCTGGTGAGTGCAGCCGCAATGGTGGGAGCCTCTCCCACCTCAGCTGCAGGCAGGCAGTAAGGAGCAAGGGGTCTAGGACTGTGAGAGCCCTGGACTGCAGGAGAGATGTCTGACCATAGGCGGACATTCCCAAGGGTTCCAGGACTGGAAGAGGGTGCAGGCTAGGCTGAGGGAAACCCCCTCCCCCCATGCCAGTGCACAAATCTTGTGCACCGGGCCTCTAGTAGTATATAAACTTAGTGGGAGATGTTTATAATAAACTAGAGGCCCAATACATGGATTAGTGTACTGCTAGGGTCCCTCGGCCTAACCTGCACCCTCTTGCAATACAGGACCCCCTTGGGGGATGTCAGACTGTCAGTTTTGGCCTGATCCCCATAGGCCAGGTCAAGGGACCCAACTGGTGCATGAATCCATGCACCAGGCTGGTTTTAGCCCAATCCCCATAGGCCAGGCCAATGAACCCCAGTGGTGTATGGGCCTCTAATATGCATATAAGATCTTTGGTTAATCTCTTCCCAACCTCCCCTCTCCCTTCTGAGATTCATCAGTCTGTTCCATGTTTCCATGCCTGTGTGTTGATTGTCTGCCCCTGGTGGTCATTGCACGTCATAGCTACTGGTCGAAGGGTAGGATGGACGCTTAGGCTTTTATATTTATAGATGATCACAGAGAGTAAATAGAAGCCAAATCTGTGTTCTAATATTAGTTACTACAGAGTACTTGTGTTTCTCTACTAATTTGTCCCTCTTCTATAAAATGGGTATAATCACATGTCTTATGTACCTCACTGGATTGCCATAGCCTCTAATGATAATGATTTGAAAGTCTCTTTAAAAAGTATAAAAAGTATAGACGTAAGGTAGTATTCTGCACCTTTTATTCTGAATTTATGCTAGAAAGTAGGTTCTAATACCTGTGGCTCTAAATGTATTAAAATTTTTTAATGTTTTTTTAATTGATTTTAGAAAGAGAGGGAGAAATATCAATGAAAGAGAAACATCAATTGGTTGCCTCCTACACACCTCCTGGATCAAGCTCACAACCTGAGCATATGCTCTGACTGGGAATCAAACCAGTGTCCTTTTGGTGAAAGGGATGATGCTCAACTAACTGAGTCACACCAGCCAGGGCTCTGTGGCTCTAAATTTAATGATGAAGCCCTGACCAGGTGGCTCAGTTGGTTAGAACATTGTCCCAATACACCAAGGTTGTGGGTTCAGTCCCGAGTCAGGGCACATACAAGAATCGACCAATAAATGCAAAAATAAGTAGAACAACAAATCGATGTTTCTCTCTCAAATCAATAAATAAAAGATAAACTAAATGATGACAGTAAAAACTTCCATTTATTTGGTTTCTGTCAGGAACCAGGCATTATCTTATGAATTTATTTAATAATGTCACTTAATACTCACAATAACAAAGCAGTGTATATTTAGATAAATTAAATAACCTGCCCAATGTTACAAAGCTCATAGGTGTTAGAGCCAGTATTTCCATCTAGGTTTGATCCCTAAGCCTACACTCTCCCGAGAATACATGACTGCCTCCCTTTTCAACCACCCCAAATGACTAAATCCATGAACTAAGGTCAATGTGAGGATGCTTAATATGTTGTCAATGTCTAGCTTATTTGAGCTGTACTTGGGCAGCATTATGCTTCTCTGCAGTCTTCAGCATTATTAGTCCTCTTCTCCCCTTCTAACCTCTAAGGTAATATTTAGCTTCCTTTGATACCTGAATTTGAGAAGCATGAAGGTCCATGGTAATAATATGATCTGCACCTGCTACGGAGAGCATATTTGCAACAAGCTTGGCTGAGATTGGAGCCCGGCTCTAAATGGAGGGGACAAAAGAAAAAATAAGAGTGAATTTGAGAAATAATTCATTTTTCCAAGAAGCAAGTATTTATTGTGTACCTACTATGTTTAAGGCACTGTGCTACCAGGAAATTCAAAGAAAGAGACATGATTACTAATTTTTTAGTATATCACAATCTAGCACAATTAAATGGAACATCACTTTGCTAGCTCAAGATACGTAATAAATGAAAGAAAATGCTTTTCTACCTTTCATTTTCTTAACTTAATGTACAGATTTTCAGCCTTTCCAATATTCAATTTAAATTAGACAATCTTTTTCAAAATATTTTTATTAAAATCACTTAACACATACATACTCAAACCTGTATAATATCCAATATATAACTCTATAGTTAATTTTGTAAATTATACCATTCCCTTACTAATCTGAAGGTCAACCTTCCAGCAATCTCAAACCCTTAAATAATAGGCAAACACACCTGCTGCACTACAAAATGGCCAAGACCATGCCTTCTACTCTGTACTCTGCAGGAGCACTATACTTTATTGGAATTAAAAACACCTGGACTTTTTTTTTTTTTCAGTTTCTCTGCCATTAAAAAAAAAAAAAGTATTTTCATTGTTAAGAGTATTATAGATATCCCCATTCCCTCCCATTTGTCACCCTCTGCCCAGTTCCCATCCCCACACCAGGTCTTCACCACACTATTGTCTGTGTCCATGGGTTATGCATGTATGCATCTAAGTTCTTTGGTTAATCTCTCCCTCTTCCCCCCATTCCTTTTGAGGTCTGTCAGTGTGTTCTATGCTTTCATGTCTCTGGACCTATTTGTTCATCAGTTTATTTTGTTCATTAGATTCCTCATATAAGTGAGATGATGTGATATTTGTCTCTCTCTGACTGGCTTATTTCACTTAGTATAATAATCTCCAGGTGCATTCATGCTGTTTCAAAAGGTAACAGATCCTTCTTTTTTACAGATGGATATGTACCAGTTTTTTTATTATACTTGTCTACTGATGGGCACCTAGACTGTTTCCAGATCTTAGCTATTGTAAGTAATGCTGCTATAGATATAGGGGTGCATATGTGACCTTCTCCAATGCACTGTAAATTTTTGGCATTGATTACAATAAATAAAATAGACCTGGAAAGTTTTATGTATATACCTTATCCTTTAATATACCACATAAATAAGGCTAGGGGTGTGTGTGTGTGTGTGTGTGTGTGTGTGTGTGTGTGTGTAATGAGACCAAGTATTCATGTAACAGACTTCAAGTTTTACGGAAAGGTCACAACTATAACCTTATGAGGGTCCCAAATGATCTACAATAATTTAAAAAATATTCTATTCCATGGGACTGGTGCTTAGTCTTACTGATATAATTAAATAATAGCAGTGAGCTAAATGAAAGTCACAAATGATGACTAGAACAATATACAGTCTACAAATGTGTTGCTTTTTACAAACCAATCACATGACAACTGTTTTAAAGATCAGGTAATGCCTAAGAGAATGTGATTTGAAAAATCCCCTCTAAATAGGAATATAATAATCAACATAATTTGATGAACAAGAATAGATCCAGAGACAAATGGCAGTGTAGGGGGGTTACAGAACAACCAAAGGACTTGTCTGCATGCTATTAGCATAACCAATGGACACAGACACTCGGGCAGTGGGGGCTTGCCCAGCATGGGAATGGCTTGTGGGGGGGGGGCGGTCAAGCGGAGGAAAAGGAGACATATGTAAAACATTAGAGAACAAAAAATTACCCTCTAAATACATATCTGATGGGCAACCCACTTTGGGCCCTCTCCCTGCTGCTCCCTGTTGAAGAATCCATCTATTTCTCAATAAACTTTGTTTCTGCTTTTAAAAAATTAAAAATAAATAAAAAGATATATACCTGATGATTAAGGAATATTTTTGTGACTTTGGGCAAGTGCTCATGATTGCCCTGTTTAAAAACATTTTTTTAAAAAATTTAAAGTCTTTACTGTTTAAAGTCTTACATAAGTCTCCTTTTATAAACATCCTATATATAAAGAGGTAATATGCAAATTGACCATCACTCCAACACACAAGATGGCTGCCCCCATGTAACACAAGATGGCCAGCAGGGGAGGGCAGTTGGGAGCTACCAAGCCTGCAGGGGTGGGCAGTTGGGAGGTCCAGGCCTGTAGGGCAGGGCAGTTGGGGGCGACCAGGCCTGCAGGGGAGGATAGTTGGGGGAGACCCAGGCCTGCAGGGGAGGGCAGTTGGAGGCGATCAGGTCTGTAGCAGAGGGCAGTTAAGAGGTGACCTGGCCAGCAGGGGAGGGTATTTGGGGGCGACCAGGCCTGCAGAGGACAGTTGGGGATGACCAGGCTGGCAGGGGATGGCAGTTGGGGGCAACTAGGCCTGCAGGGGAGGACAGTTGGGATGACCAAGCCAGCCGGGGAAAGCAGTTAGGGGCAATTGGGCAGGCAGGGGAGGGAAGTTAGGTGCAACTAGGCTGGCAGGGAAGTGGTTAGGGGGTGATCAGGCTGGAAGGCAGAAGCAGTTAGGGGCAATCAGGCAGGTAGGCAGGTGAGTGGTTGGGGGCCAATAGTCCTGGGTTATGAGAGTGATGTCCAACTGCCCATTTAGGCCTGATCGCACCAGACATCTCTTGAGGGGTCCCAGATTGGAGAGGATGCAGGCTGAGCTGAGGGACACACATACACACACACACACACACACACACACACACACACACACACACACACCTTGTGCACGAATTTCATGCACCGTGCCTCTAGTTTTTTGTTTTTTTTTTTATCAAAGGAGATTCTGCTCCTACCTTATCCTTCTTATCCTGCCGAGCATAAGGGAAGCATGGGATGACTGCAGTAACTCGGCTGGCTGAAGCAATCTTACAGGCATTAATCATGATCAAAAGCTCCATTAGATTGTCATTAATTTCACCACAGCCACTCTGAACTATGTAGACATCCTCTCCACGGACACTTTCGCCAATTTCAACACTACAAATAGGAATGGACAACAAAAACAATAAATTTTAGAGTACTATACTTCTACAGACAGTAAGGTCTAAAAGCCATAGCTTTTTACCAGTATGCTATGAATGATTTACAACTGCATGTGAACAGTTATTGCCTTGGACTTCTGGAGGGCCCTTTTTGCAGAAGCAGTTTACTGCCTCAGTTTACTCCAGTACACTATACAAATATTACCTATTTTTTATATGGGAAATGGCATGGAAAAAAAAGTACTCACAGGTAATTGAACCATAATTTCAGTAGGCAGCCTATATCTCATTTTAGGTATAAGACATGAATGCAAATTTGATATTCTAGTGGCATCTGTGACTATCACAATCCACATATAACAAAAGTAGAAAGGTCATATAAGGAATGAATTACTTCTGTTCTATAAAGATTCCTTCTATAGAAGACAGTATCACATCTACTATATTGGCCAGTTCACTCATAAAACACTAAATGTTCCATTGTCAATCACTGTGCTAGGTGCTAGGGACACACTGAGAAGAAAACACATTTGGTCTTTACCCTTATTCTATGCTAACTATACTCTGGTCCAATTAGTAAATCTTGTTTTAAAATTTTCCACAGGAAACACTGGCTGTTATGTCTCAGTTGGTTAGGCATCATCCTGTGTATCAAAAGGTTGCTGGTTCGATTCCTCGTCATGGCACATGCCCAGGTTTCAGGCTCGATCCCTAGTTGGGGGCGTGCAGGAGGCAGCCAGGCAATGTTCCTCTTTCACATAGACCACATGTGTCAAACACAAGGCCCGCGGGCCAAATCCAGCCCGCCAGGCCTTGCAATGTGGCCCGCACCGCGCTGTCATCACTGCACTCCACTGTCAGTTTATGACATTGTCAGTTTATGACTGTTCAGTAAACCATTCGGCCCGTGATTTAGGCTGGATTTTAGATTTTGGCCCATTCTCTGATTGAGTTCGACACCCCTAACATAGACGTTTCTCTCTCTCTCTCACTCTCCCTCTCTAAAATCAATAAAACATATTTTAAAATGACAATTCCACAGGAAGTTACTATAATTGTGGGGCTATCATTTACCATAAAATGAAAATTTTAATGTCTACTAGTATACTTGGATCATTAACAATAATAACTTAGAATTAAAAAATAAGCTCAGGTCAGCCTGTGGAATGAAGGATTCTGGGTTCGATTCGGTCAAGGGCATACACCTCAGTTGCAAGCTCAATCCCTGGCCCTGGTCAGAGCACATGTGGGAGGCAACCAATCGATGTGTTTCTCTCACATCCATGTTTCTCTATCTGTCTCTCGCCCTGTCCCTTCCACTCTCTTTAAAAATCAATGGAAAAATATCCTCGGGTGAAGATTAACAAAAACAAACAAAACAAACAAACCAAAAATAAGCTCAGTATTAACAACAACTCAAAACACCATTTTCCCTATTTATTCTTTGGTTGGGGGTGTTTGTGGGTGCGTGCGTGTGTGTGTGTGTGTGTGTGTGTGTGTGTGTGTAGTATGTGTAAACAAGTATAAATCAGAATGGTTGGTAACATTAAGAGAAAAACTTCAATAGGCGAATTCCATTGCCAGAAGGAACTAATACAGGTGTAATTATTATTTAATATTTACTTCTTTCCAATTCAAATAACAATGAAAAGAAGCCCACTTCTTAAAAAGTATGGGGTTAATTTACATAGTAAAGCCAGAAAAATAAAAGCAAATGTTAAAAAAATCAAAACAGAAAGAAATTACAACAGGGATGTTGAAATTCCTGGAAATAAACCCTCTTTAAGCACTAAATTCAATAATTATTTTAGTCTCCTTCCATAATCACAACAAAATTACAACTAAACTACAAAACAATGATCATTGATAACCTCCTGAAGTCTAGCTAAATAGAAGTCTTATAACTAAGGATATGCAAAAGAAGCTACAAGATTGATAGAAGAGGTGAAGACAGGACACTGAATGGATTGGAGGAGCAGGAGGGCGGAGTCCCAGCCCCATGCAAGCCTCCTCAGCACAGGAAGAGAAGTGCTGGGAAGAAAAGTCCCCACAATTTCTGGTTGTGAAAACCAGCAGGGGGAGAAACCAAGATGGCAGCATAGAGTAGACACCCGAATGCAGCCTACCACAACAAATTTGAATTTAGAACTGGAAAACAGGGGAGGCATTGCCCTGAAGCACCAGACGGCTAGCTGAGAGGAGGCTCTGCCATCTAGGAAGGAGAGAGAAGGCATGCAGAACCTCAGGCACTGTGAAGGTACAGACTGAGAACGGTGCGCGCGAAAAGGCGCTGGCTTAATCCGGCCAGCAGAGAGGGAGGGCCGGACTGAGATTGCTGCTGGCTGACTTCCGGTGCGTGGAGAGGGCAGGCCGGGTTGAGTTCACTACTGGCTTACCCCCGGCGCGTGGAAAGGGCAGACAGCCAACGCACAGCTGGCTTTCTTGTTCGAGAGGAAAACAGAATCACCCTATTGGTCTGATAGATGGCCCCAGTCAGGGAGAGGCCAGACTGTCAGGCAGCAGGCAGAGATCTCTCGGAGGTGTGTGAAGCCAGAGGCCATTACTATGGGACTTGGGGAGGAGCCAAAGGGAAAACAAAGATTGTCTGCACCAACCCGAGACTCTGCCCAATCCAAGCTGAGAAAAGAGGCTCTCCCAGAGGCTGGCTTTCTCTAAGAAGGGACTGGCTGAAATCCAAAGTTTGTCTGCGCCTTTACCAAAGAGATGCGCGCCTGCAACCAATCTTGCGAGATTCACAGAGAACAGGACTTTTCTAAGGCAAGACTGAAAGGGAACCAAAGATTGTCTGCACCACCCAGAGACTCCTCCCCATCCAAGTGGAGTACAGAAGCCCTCCCAGCTGAGATACTGCTGATCCTTACAGCCAATTGGCTTAGAGATCAACACTTCCCAGTGATACCAACAATAAGCAAGGCTTAACAACAAGACTGCACACACAGCCGACAAAGGGCTACACCAAGACTGTCCACCGCAGGTAACTGGAAGGCTGTGCTACTGGGCTCTACCAGAACACCTAGCACACAAAACTATTCCATAAATCAGGAAAACAACTAAAATGCAGACAAGAGGCAGGACACAAAGGAAGGAGATGGAGGAAAAGAAAAGAATGGACATTGAGTTCAAAACTACAGTTATAAGGTTATTCAAGAATATCCTAAAAAAGGCCGATAAAATAAATCAGACCTGTGAGGATATGAAAAGGGAGCAACTAGAAATAATAAGGAATCAACTAGAAATGAAGAACACATTGTCTAAAATAAAAAATATTACATAAAGTCCTAAAAACAGACTGGAAGATCGCAAGAATCAAGACAAAGATTTAGAACACAAAGAGCCAGAGGACACTCCTCCACAGAAGCAATAAGATAAGAGAATCCAGAAAGTTGAAGATAGTGTAAGAAACCTCTGGGACAACTTCAAGTGAACCAACATCAGAATTATGGGGATCCCAGAAGAAGAGAGAGAGCAAAATACTGAAAGAATATTGGAAGAAATAGTGACAGAAAACTTCCCCCACCTGGTGAAAGAAATAGACTTACAAGTCCAGGAAGCACACAGAACCCCAAACAAAAGGAATCCAAGGAGGACCACACCAAGACACATCATAATTAAAATCCCAAGAGCAAAAGACAAAGAGAGAATATTAAAAGCAGCAAGAGAAAAACAGGCAGTTACCTATAAAGGAGCGCCCATACGATTGTCTGCTGATTTCTCAACAGAAACCATGCAGGCCCATGCAGGCCAGATGGGAATGGCAAAAAATATTCAAGGTGATGAATAGCAAGAACCTACAGCCAAAAATCCAAAAATACTAGCAAAGCTATCACTCAGAATCGAAGGCCAGATAAAGAGCTTCACAAATGAAAAAAAGCTAAAAATGTTCACCACTGCCAAACCAGAATTATATGAATTGCTGAAGGCGGTTATTTAGGAAGGGGAAGAAGATAAAGATAAAAATTATGATCAACAAATATGTAACTATCAACAAGTGAATCTAAAAGCCAAGGGAATTAAAAAATCTGATGAACAATATTAACTGGTGAATATAATAGAATCAGAGGTATGGAAGGGGAGTGGACTGACGATTCTCGGGGAAAAGGCGAGTGGGGGTGCGGGAAGAGACTGAACAAAAACTGTGCACCTATGGATGAGAACAATGGGGGATGGGGAAAGGACAGAGGGTGGGGTGGGAACCTGGTGAGGGGGAGCAATGGGGGGGAGCAAAAGAGGAACACATTTGTAATAATCTGAACAATAAAGATTTATTTAAAAGAAAGAAAGAAAGAAAGGAAGGAAGGAAGGAAGGAAGGAGGGAGGGAGGGAGGGAGGGAGGGAGGGAGGGAGGGAGGGAAGGAAGGAAGGAAGGAAGGAAGGAAGGAAGGAAGGAAGGAAGGAAGGAAGGAAGAAAGAAAGAAAGAAAGAAAGAAAGAAAGAAAGAAAGAAAGAAAGAAAGAAAGAAAGAAAGAAAGAAAGAAAACCAGCAGGGGTTGTGGCTGAGAAGGTTTGTCCAAGTGAGACTGAGGGCTGCTGGAGTCCCAGGGGGTCCTCTTACAGGCCTGCACATTAATTTACTTGCTGACGGACTCTGAGCTCCAGCACTGGGGCAGCAGCTAGAAAAGCACCAGGGACTAACAGGAACTATCTGGCTTCAAGACAAGGACTTGGAAGGGAAACTTTCTCCAGGACAGAAGTGTGTAAGTAGCCATTGTTCCTTCTCTGAGCCTTCTCCCATCTAGCCTGCAGGCATAGGCAGGTGCCAAGTCTGAGTCTCCACCAACCAGCTAACAAGGTTGGTTTTGTCCCTGGTGATCCCCTGAGATTCTGTCCCATCCAATTTGCAGGCCCACCCAAGCCACTTCCAAGTGCTTTTCATCAATGACACACCCAAAGGGCAGACTTAGCAGACACAAGAATGCCCCACTAATGTGATTCCTGTTCCATACCGTCAGCCACCAAATAGCACCTACACTATAATTATGGCCATTCCTCACAGCAAATCACCTGATGGTCAATCCCTCCCACTGACTTGCCAAAAGCAATCAAAGCTCAAGTTCAATAGGAGGGTACACACAACCCACACAAGGGACACACCTGGAATACCCACTGGCCTAATATGCAAATCGACTGAATGGCAGAATGATCGGTTGCTATGACATGCACTGACCACCAGGGGGTAGGCGCTCAATGCAGGAGCTGACCCCAGCTCGCAGACCTCAGGCAAGCCAAGGCAGGTGCCAGAGAGAGGTGACTAGTGGTGGTGACAGGGGGCAGGGACTCTAGTCTACTATATTAGGCCAATCTACCAATACCAGAAGACATGGCACCTCTACCTAACACATAGAATCAAATACAGGGAGACAAAGAAACATGTCCCCAAATGAAAGAACAAAACAAAACTCCAGAAAAAGAACTAAACAAAATGGAGAAAGCAATCTACCAGATGCACAGTCCAAAACACTGGTTTTAAGGATGTGCAATGAACTTATGGGAAGAATAGATGATCTCATTGAGAACGTCAGCAAACAGACAGGAAACATAAAAATGGAGATAGAGGCCCTGGCTGAGTAGCTCAGTTGGTTACAGCATCATCCCGATACCCAAAGGCTGTGGGTTCAATCCCCAGTCAGAGCACATACAAGAATCAATTAATGAATGCATAAATAAGTGGAACAAATCCATGTTTCTCCCTCTCTCTCTCTCTCTCTCTCTCAAAATAAATATTTTTTTAAATGGACATAGAAAACATTTAAAAAGTCAGAAATGAAGAATACAATAACTGACACATCATAATTAAAATGACAAAAGTTAAAGAGAGAATCTTTTTTTTAATTTTTAGACAGAGAGGAAGTGGAAGAGAGAGAGAAACATCGACTTATACTCTATTTATTTGTATATTCACTGTTTGCTTCTTGTATGTGTTTAAACTGGAGACTGAACCTGCAACCCTGGTATATTGGGAGGATGCTCTAATCAACAGAGCTACCTGTCCAGGGCCAAAAGAATCTTTAAAGCAGCAAGGGAAAAGCAGTTAGTTACCAACAAAGGAACTGCCATAAGACTGTCAGCTGATTTGTCAACAGAAACTTTGCAGGTCAGAAGGGATTGGCACAAAATATTCAAAATGACAAAAAGCCAGGATCTATAACCAAGATTCCTCTAGACCCAGCAAAGTTAGAATCGTTTAGATGGAAGGACAGATAATTTCCAGACAAGAAAAAAGCTAAAGGAGATCAACACCTAACCAGTATTATAAGAATTGTTAAAGGGATTTCTTTACGAGAAAGAATAAAATGATAAAATATATATATATATATATATATATATATATATATATATATATATATATATATATATATATGAATAATAGTCCTGGACAGTTTGCTCAGTGGTTAGAGCAGCGTTTTTCAACCGCTGTTCCGCGGCACACTGATGTTGCCTGGTGTGCCGTAGGTGCAGACAAGACAAGAATTTTATAATTTTTCACTATTTTGTTTACTTAATATTTCATAATAAAGTAATTATAAAATACTTTCTTTGTGTTTATTTGATTCCTATTCAAGAGAATTACTTTATATATAGTCAATATAGGCACAGAGTTAAATTTTTTAACATTTTCTAATGGTGGTGTGCCTCGTGATTTTTTTCATGAAACAAGTGTGCCTTTGCCCAAAAAAGGTTGAAAAACACTGGGTTAGAGCATCAGCCCCTAGACCAAAGGGTTGTGAGTTCAATTTCTGGTCAAGGGCATGTACCTCTGTTGCAGGCTCAAACTTGGCCCAAGTCAGGGTACAAATGGGAGGCAACCAATCAATGTGTCTCTCTCACATGGATGTTTCTCTTTCTCTCTCCCTGCCTCCCACCTCCCATCCACTCTAAAAAAAATAATGGAAAAAATACCCTTGGGTGAAGATTTAAAAAATATGAATACTAAAATGGCAATAACTATATACCTATCAATGATCACTTCAAACATAAATGTGTCAAATGTTCCAATCAAAAGGCATAAAATGTCTGAATGTATATGAAAACAAAACTCATACATATACTGCCTACAAGAAAACCACTTCAGACTGAAAGACACACAGCCTGAAAGTAAAGGGCTAGGAAAAGATATTTTTTTCCTTTTTTTTTTTTTTAATATATTTTATTGATTTTGTACAGAGAGGAAGGGAGAGAGTCAGAAACATCGATGAGAGAGAGTCATCGATCAGCTGCCTCTTGCACACCCCCTACTGGGGATATGCCCGCAACCAAGGTACATGCCCTTGACCAAAATTGAACCCGGGACCCTTCAGTCCCCAAGCCGACGTTCTATCCATTGAGCCAAACCGGTCTCAGCAGGAAAAGATATTTCAGATAAATGGAAACAAAGAAAAAGCAGGGGTAGCAGTACTTAATATCACACAAAATAGACTTTAAAACAAAGCCAAAAACAAGAGACAAAGAAGGACCCTGCAATTCCACTTCTGGGTATTTATCCAAAGAAACACAAAACATTAATCTGAAAAGATATGCATTTCTATGCTCATTGCAACATTATTTACAATAGTCAAGATATGGAAGCAACCAAGTGTCCATTGATAGACAAATGGATAAAGTGGTACAACCTTAAACTAATACAAAATAATACTGAATGTAAACTGTAATTGAAAAATAAAATGTAAAGATATAAATCTTAAAATAAAAAAAAGTGGTACATATATACAATAGAATATTATTCAGCTATAAAAAAGAAAAGAAAAAATCTTGCCATTTGTGGCAACATGGCTGGACCTAGAGGGCATTATCCTAAGGCTGTGGTTTGCAAACTGCGGCTCTCAAGCCACATGCTGCTCTTTGGCCCCTTGAGTGTGGTCTTCCACAAAATACCACAGTCTGGGTGAGTCTATTTTGAAAAAGAGGCATTAAAAGAAGTTTAAGTTTAAAAAATTTGGCTCTCAAAAGAAATTTCAATCGTTGTACTGTTGATATTTGGCTCTGTTGACCAATGAGTTGTAGTATAAAAAGGATAACTACAAAGGAAGGGAAGAAAGGTGGTTGTGGCTACAACATGGCAACAGGAAGAATCCTTGATATAGATGGTTTTATATCTTGGCTGCATCAATGTCAATATCCTGTTGCATCGTAGTTTGGAAAAACTATGCTTCAGAACTTTGGAAAAACTGGGTAATGGTTATACCAGGACTCTCTGTATTACTTTTTACGACTGTGTGTGATTTTACAATTCACACTCTTCCTACTACCTGGA
This sequence comes from Pipistrellus hanaki, assembly GCF_964339955.1. Taxonomy (NCBI): domain Eukaryota; kingdom Metazoa; phylum Chordata; class Mammalia; order Chiroptera; family Vespertilionidae; genus Pipistrellus; species Pipistrellus hanaki. The sequence continues at coordinate 47,504,231 of NC_140524.1, forward strand.
ATGCTCTTCTACAACTAGCTCATTCATTTCTCAGGTCTACAATTAAAATATCTTCCCTTAGCCCTGGCTGGTGTAAATCAGTGGTTAGAGTGTCAGCCTGTGCACTGAAGAGTCTCATATTCAATTTCAGGTCAAGGGCACAAATTGGTTGCAGGTTTGATCTCCTGGCCCTCGTCAGGACACATTTGGAAGGCAACCGATCAATGTGTCTTTCTCATATATATGTTTCTCTCTCTCTCCCTTCCTCCCTTCCACTCTAAAAATCAATGAAAAAAATATCCTTGGATGAAGATTAACAAAACATATATACATATCAATAGTTATATCTTTGCTCTGCCCTAGCCGGGTACCTCAGTTGCTTAGAGCATTGTCTATACCAAGGATGTGAGTTTGATCCCCAGTCAGGGCACATATGAGAAGCATAAATAAGTGAAACAACAAACCGATGTCTCTCCCTAAAATCAATAAATTAACATTTAAGGAAAAAATACCAACCAATTGTACTGTATGGACTTTATTTGCATACTAATTGAGCAAACTAAAAACAAACCCCACATTTAAGAGTAATTTGAACACTGGTTAGTTATTTGATATTAAGAGATAACTATTATTTTTAGACAATAAAATGTGGCTACTGAAATATATACGTATATGGGTGATATAGTATCAGGTTTGCTTCAAAATAATTAAATTGTGGGGATGTGTATGGAAGGGAAATAATAGATGAAACAACATTAGCCACAAAATGCCAACTACTGAACTGGGTGATAGGTACATGGAGGACAGGTAGGGTGGGTAGGATCATTATACTATTCTCTCTACTTCTGTATGTTTGGAATGTTTCATAATCAAGCTCAATAAATAAAGTGACACGGTTATTTTTTCATCACCCTGGTTATTCCCTTCAGAACACTTATCACAATTTCTTATCACCCTATTTTTTTAAAATATATTTTATTGATTTTGTACAGAGAGGAAGGGAGAGAGATAGAATTAGAAACATCAATGAGAGAGAGTCATCGATCAGCTGCCTCTTGCACACCCCCTACTGGGGATATGCCCGCAACCAAGGTACATGCCCTTGACCGGAATCGAACCCGGGACCTTTCAGTCCCCAAGCCGACGCTCTATCCATTGAGCCAAACCGGTTTCGGCCTTATCACCCTATTTTTATGCAATTATTTCTTTTCTGTCTCCTCCACCTAAACGCATGCACTATGAAGGCAGGAACTAGATCTGCAATGCTGATCTGTATATCCAGCCAGCTAGTGACAAAGAAATGAATGAATGAATGTCCCCTCAGGACTAGACTGACTCTTGGATCCACTCACTTTAGACAGAATATGAACCTTCTGCAGGCTTTCTTATCACGAAAATTCAGAAAACTTTTATCATCCCTCATATTTCACACTATATGCAAGTGCACCCAATATGTTTCTTCATTTGACAAATCTGCTTATATTACTTTACTGATATTTAATTTTGTTAGAACTATAATCTAATGGACCCAACAGGATGTGATAGCTACAAAGAATTTTATGGTGGGATCCTGAAATAGTGATATTGAGCAACATAATGAATATAGCAATTTTGTGGCCCTAGCTGAGCTGACATCTACTAACCACCAATATCAGCCTAAAGAATTACAACTGTCAGCAGTCTCAATTATGCCAAATGTCAAAATTTATTTTTGAGGACATTCTTCAAAATTCAAATTGATGGGCAGGAGGGAGCAAGGCAGGGCTTTCTAGAAGAGCCTGCATGTTTCTCAAACTGTAGATCCTAGAGTGGCACTGTCCAAAATGGCTGTCATTGACCTTATGTGGTTATTGAACACATGAAATGTGATTAGTGTGACTGAGAAACTAAATTGAGATGTGCTAGAAGTATAAAATACCCACCTTACTGTGAAGATATCTTATCTAATAAAAGAATAATATACAGACTGACCATCACTCCAACACACAAGATGGCCACCCTCTTGTGGTCAAAGATGGCTGGCTCCATGTGGACACAAGATAGCCACCACAAGATGGTCAGCAGGGGAGGGAAGTTGGGAGAGACCAGGTCTACAAGGGAGGGCATTTGTGGGCGATCAAGCCTGCAGAGGAGGGCAGTTAGGGGTGACCGGGCTGGCAGAGGAGGGCAGTTGAGAAGGACCAGGCCTGCAAGGAAGGGCAGTTGGGACGGGACCCAGGTCTGCAGGTGAGGGCAGCTGGGGGGGGGGCATGCCAGCAGGGGAGGGCAGTTAAGGTGACTGGAATAGCAGAGGAGGGCAACTGGGAGGGATCTAGGCCAGCAGGAGAGGGCAGTTAGGGGACCAGGCCTGCAGGGGAGGGCAGTTAGGGCCAACCAGGCTGGCAGCAGAGGGCAGTTAGGGGTGACCATGATGCCAGCAGGGGAGGGCAGTTGGGGGGCACCAGGCCTGTAGGGGAAGGCAGTTGGGGGCAATCAGGCAAGCAGGGGAGGGCAGTTGTGGGGGACCAGGTCAGCAGGAGAGGGCAGTTGTGGGTGGGGGACTAGGTCAGCAGGGAAGGGCAGTTGAGGGGGGGGCAGACCTGCAGGGGAGGGCAGTTAGGGGTGACCGGGCCAGCAAGGGAGGGCAGTTGGGGGGAACCAGGCCAGCAGGGGAGGGCACTTAGGTGCAATTGGGCCAGCAGGGGTACAGTTAGGCATTGATCAGGCTGGCAGAGCAGTGGTTAGGAGGTGATCAGGCTGGTAGTCAGAAGCAGTTAGAGGCAATCAGGCAGGCAGGCAGGCGAGCGGTTGGGAGACAACAGTCCTGGATTGTGAGAGGGATGTCAAACTGCCTGTTTAGGCCTGATCCCTGGGATCCTAATGGGCAGTCGGACATCCCTCAAGGGGTCCCAGATTGGAGAGGGTGAAATCTGGGCTGAGGAACACCCCCCCTGCATGAATTTTGTGCACCAGGCCTCTAATTATATTCAAAAGAAAAAAATATCTAATTTTATATTGACTACATGTTAAAATTTTAATATTTTGGATATATTTGGATAAAGTAATTAAAAATTTTAAGAACTAAAATAAGAATAAATAACATCTCCTGGAGGTGAGTATGTTCAGCAAGGTGCTCATTGTGATAGGCCTAAATAAGAGGCAGCAGTAGTGTAGAGAGACTTCTCCAATTTCCTTTACTAACATAACACTCCATGCCCTTTGAGAAGTCCCAGGCTAAAAAAGTCCCTTCTAGGTTTTATGGTACACAACTCTAGGGTCCTGACCAAGTACTTCAAGTATTTGAGCAACTTCAAAACTCAAGAAAGTTTTAATCCCACCCAGTCATCCCCATACAACTTCCTTGACCAAAATCTCCATTTCTGTGGGGGAGAACAAAAGTCAGGCACATTGATTTCATATAAGAAGTCAACTGTGTCCTTGTTTCAGTCTATGCTCCAGACAGTCACTTGCCAGAGCTAGGGACAGCAGTTTTACAATTGATCCAAGATAATAAATATGCATCAAGGATTGTATAATAATCTATTCTAAAGCTTTCTTATTACCAAGACCAGGAAACAACATACCTCAACTATCAAGAGTCAATATAAAAATACATATCACACTACTTACATTTTCCATTATGCTACTCAGTATCATCATTTAAGTATCCCACCCATAAAATTCTTGGACATTTTTGCCTGGAAGTACCTAAAGAGTTTTATGAAAATAAAAATTACATAATCATCCAGCCAGTGTGACTCAGTGACTGAATGTCGACCTATGAACCAGGAGGTCATGGTTTGATGCCTAGTCAGGGCACATGCCTGGGTTGCAGACTTGATCCCCAGTAGGGGGTGTGTAGGAGGTGGCTGATTAATGATTCTCTCTCATCATTGGTGTTTCTATCTCTTTCTCCCTCTTCCTTCCTCTCTGATATCAATAAAAAATATATTTTTAAAATACTGCATAATCAATTGTATATGCCTTTATCCCTAAGGCTGCCAGAAAGCCAAGGAATACAGTTGAAGTAATACTAAGCTTCTGTAATCCTTTTATGCCACTTTTTTGGCACAATTATTATCATCCTTAGTTCTGTAACGCTTCCGATGTATCTACTTAATGAACCTTTTGTATGCTGACAATCATGAAACACACTTCAAATCTTTTCTTGAAAGCTGGTAAGGTATTAAAATTATCACTGCCAACTTAAACATCAGAGAGTATTTGCTAAATACATAGCTTTAATGGAAATGATTCCTGCCCTAGCCAGTTTGGCTCAGTGGATAAGAGTGTCGGCCTGCAGACTAAAAAGGGTCTCAGGTTCAATTACGGCCAAGGGCACATGCTCGGGTTGTGGGCTTGATTCCCTCCAGTAGGGGACTTGCAGGAAGCAGCCAATCAATGATTCTCTTTCATCATTAATGCTTCTCTCTCTCTCTCTCTCTCTCTCTCTCTCTCTCTCTCTCTCTCTCTCCCTTCCTTTCTGAAATCAACAAAAAATACATTTTAAAAATTATTCCTTTAAATATTATTTTCTAACATCAAATAAGGTTTGAAAATTAATTCTTAAAATATCACCAGCTTATCACCTAACACAATCACTAGTACCTTTTTAAAAAAAAAAAAAAAAATATATATATATATATATATATATATATATATATATATATATATATATATTTTTTTTTTTTTTTTTTTTTTTTTCTGAAACCGGTTTGGCTCAGTGGATAGAGCGTCGGTCTGAGGACTGTAAGGTCCCAGGTTCGATTCCAGTCAAGGGCATGTACATTGGTTTGCGGGCACATCCCCGGTGGGGGTGTGTGTGCAGGAGGCGACTGGTCAATGTTTCTCTCTCATCGATGTTTCTAGCTCTCTATCCCTCTCTCTTCCTCTCTGTAAAAAAAAATCAATAAAATATATTTTTAAAAAATAAAAAATATACATTTTTATTGATTTTTACAGAGAGGAAGAGAGGGATAGAGAGTTAGAGACATTGATGAGAGAGAATCATCGATCAGCTGCCTCTTGGACACCCCCTACTGGGGATATGCCCGCAACCAAGGTACATGCCCTTGACCGGAATCGAACCTGGGACCTTTCAGTCCCCAGGCTTATACTCTATCCACTGAGCAAAACCGGTTTTGGCAGTAGTAGTACCTTTTTTTAATTGATTGATTTGGGGTGGGGGAGAGAAACATCATTCTGTTGTTCCATCCATTCATGCTTCATTGGTTGATTCTTTTTTTTTTAAATATATGTGCTGCCAAAAAGAGCATGGTTGATTCTTATATGTGCCCTGACTGGGGACCAAACGTGCAACCTTGGTGAATGTGGACAATGCTCTAACCAACTGAGATACCCTGACAGGGTTCTATAATAGTACCATTTTTGTGTCATTATATCATCTGATAATAATCAACCGACAGTTAAGCCACTTCTCAAAGCCAAATTAAGGACTAAAATTTCCCCTTAAGCATAGAAGGATGTTATGACCAGAAATGTATCTAATAACTTGAAAAAGTTATTTAACTATATTCAAAATAAATTGATACAAAGAAACAAGGACACTGACTTGTTTTACTATGCATAATTCTAATTTCATTAGTCAAGACCAATCTCTCCCTCCATAAGTATTATAGGGTAAAGCCGAAACTGGTTTGGCTAGTGGATAGAGCATCGACCTGTGGACTGAAGGGTCCCGGGTTCGATTCCAGTAAAGGACATGTACCTTGGTTGTGGGCACATCCCCAATGGGGGGTATGCAAGAAGCAGCTGATCGATGTTTCTCTCTCATTGATGTTTCTGACTTTCTATCCCTTTCCCTTCCTCTTTGTAAAAAATCAATAAAATATATATATTTTAAAAAGTATTATAGGGTACAGACTTTCATAAAGCCTTAAAAAGCCCACAAATTACACTCAAATTATACAGCTTGGTCAATAAATAGTTCATTGAATCCTCAAAAAAAATCTTATTATTTTTATGGTTTCCTCTAATAAGTTAGGTAGTGATTGATAGTACAACAGTTGTGCCTAAAATCTATTTGCACTTAACATAATCTAGGGTGCACAAATCTATGGTCCAAGTGAAAAGACCTGGTTTAGCAATTTATTTTATTTTAGAGAGGAAGTGAGAGAAAAACATCAATGTGAGAGAGAAACATCAATCAGTTACCTCCCGCACATATCCTAACCAGGGATTGAACCGGCAACCTGGGTATGTGCCCTGACCAGGAATCAAACCCACCACCTGGAATACAGGATGACACTCCAACCAAATGAGCCACATCAATCAGGGCCTGGTTTAACAGTTTAAAGGATAATATGCTTTGTTTCCCTCTACCTAATGATCTGTTTTCCAAATGGCTTTGGATCAATCCTTCTTCCAATTGTTCTGAAAAGGCCAGATGACTGTCGATCCAATTAGAAAACTAGCTTCTCCTTCAGCCTTTCTTTCCTTTACATCAGATATAAGTGCATCCAAAGAACACAGGATGTTAAACACAAAGTGCCCTAACCGGTTTGGCTCAGTGGATAGAGCATCAGCCCGTGGACTGAAGGGTCTCAGGTTCAATTCCAGTAAAGGGCATGGACCTTGGTTGCAGACACATCCCCAGTAGTATGTGTGCAGGAGGCAGCTGATCGATGTTTCTCTCTCATCGATTTTTCTAACTATCTATTCCTCTTCCTTCCTCTCTGTAAAAAAAAATCAATAAAATATATTTAAAAAAAAAAAAGAAAGAAGAAGAAGCACAAAGAGAAAATAAAGTAATCTAAAATGCGGTGGTATTTAAAAAAATCTCAAGAATTTAGACAGAGATTTTGGCATATGCCAAATACATAAATTAACTATGCCAAAGATATAGTTCTAAGGAAAAATTTAGGCAACCAAAATTAAGAATTTTCCCCTCTTTGCTTACCCAGAATAACTAAATAAACCAAAGTTTGTTGAGAATCGAGTCAAAAATTTTAGTATATATAAAAGTTTTAAAATTTAGATGAGATATTTTATCAGAAAAAAACTTAAAGAACAATACCCAGAATTGGGCAACTTACTTCACCTCTAAATCTCAGTTCCCTCATTCATAAAATGGGGATAGTGAGAGTAACTACTCAGGTAATGGAAGCTAAAGAGAAAATAAACAAATGGGACTACATCAAAATAAAAAGTTTTTTTACAGCAGAAGAAACCATCAACAAAACAACAAGAAAGCCCACTGTATGGGAGAACATATTTCCAAATGTTATCACTGATAACGGTTTAATCTCCAACATCTACAGACAGCTTATACAACTTAATAAAAGGAAGATAAATGAGCCAATTAAAAAATGGGCAATGGACTTAAATAGAATGTTTTCAAAAGAAGACAGAAGGAAGGCCAAGAGACACATGAAAACATGCTCAAAGTCACTAATTATCTGAGAGATGCAAATCAAAACGACAATGCGGTACCATCTCACACCTGTCAGAATGGCCAACATCAACAAATCAACAAATGACAAGTGTTGGTGAGGTTGGGGAGAAAGAGGAACCCTGGTGCACTGCCGGTGGGAATACAGACTGGTGCAACCACTGTGGAAAACACAGTATGGAGTTTCCTCAAAAAACTGAAAATGGAACTCCCATTTGACCCAGTAATCCCACTCCTAGGAATATATCCCAATAAACTAAAAACACCAAACAGAAAAGATATGTGCACCCCTATGTTCATAGCAGCACAATTTACAATAGCTAGGATTTGGAAACAGCCTACGTGCCCATCAGCAGATGATTGGATCCAAAAACAATGGTACATCTACACAATGGAATACTATGCTGCCATAAAAAGGGAGGGATTCTTATCATTTGCAGCAACCTGGATGAAACTGGAAAACATCATGCTGAGTGAAATAAGCTAATCAATGAAAGAGAAACACAACATGACCTCACTCATTTATGGATAATGAAGAACATTATAAACTGATGAACCAAAAGATAGATATAGAGACGGTAAAACAACAAGCAGACTGTCAAATTATAGCGGGGAGGTTAGGAAGATCTGGGGGAGATAAGAGATCAACTGAAGGACTTGTATACCTGCATATAAGTACAACCAATGGACACAAAACTCTGGGGAGGGAGGGCATGTATGGGAGGAGGGAGCAATGGTAAGATATGTACACAGATAATAATTTAATAATAATAAAAAAAGAAAGAAAATCAATGGTGGAAATGTCTCTGAAGAAAAAGATGTGGCCCTAACTGGTTTGGCTTGGTGGATAGAGCGTCAGCCTGCAGACTGAGAGTCACAGGTTCGATTCCGGCCAAGGGCATGTACCTTGGTTGCTGGGACATCCCCAGTGGGGGGCGTGCAGGAGACAGCTGATCGTTGTTTCTCTATCATGGATGTTTCTAACTCTTTATTCCTCTCCCTCTCTGTAAAAAATCAATAAAATATATTTAAAAATAAATAAATAAGAAGTGCACAAAATGCTTAGCACTGGAACTAGCATATCTTAAGTACACACTATACAATAACTATTATTAATATTGTTATTACTACTGGTGAGAGTGGAAATTAGTCCAACTTTTCTGGAGGGCAATTTGGCAATAGGCATTCAAAAGCCTAAAAATGGTATATACCTTTAACCTGGTAATTCACCTTTCAGAAGTTTATTCTAAGAAAATAATCAGAAATAGTCATAGAGCCCAGCTGGCCTGGCTCAGTGGTTGAGAGTCCACCTATGAACCAGGAGGTAATGGCTCGATTCCCAGGTCGTGTTTCGATCCCCAGTAGGGGGCATGCAGGAGGCCAATCGATGATTCTCTCTCATTATTTGTTCCTATTTCTCTCTCCCGCTCCCTTCCTCTCTGAAATCAATAAAATATATATATATATTTTTATATATATAAAAGAGGTCAACAGGTTGATTCCTAGTCAGGGCACATGACCAGATTTAAGGTTTCATCCCTAGTAGGGAGCATGCAGGAGGCAGCTGATTGATGTTTCTATATCTCTACCCCTTTCCTTTCCTCTTTCTCTAAAATTAATAAAACCATGTTGTTGTTGTTTTTTAGCCCTAGCTGGTTTGGTTCAGTGGATAGAGCATTGGCCTTAGGACCCAAGGGTCCTGGGATTGATTCTAGTCAAGGGGTAAAGGGCACATACCTTGGTTGCCTAGGCCCTGGTCAAGGCTTGTGTAAGAAGCAACTAATCAATGTGCTTTTTTTTCACATCAATATTTCTCTTTTCCCTCTCTCTTCCACTTTCTCTAACAATCAATTAAAAAATATCCTCAGTGAGGGTTAAAAAACACACAAAAACATATGTTTTTAAAAGAGAGAAAAAAAGAAGTGGTCAAAGATTTACATTCAATGGTTTTCATATTAAAAGCATTAGATAAAAAAAAAATTGGAAATACCTAATAGGGACTTGTTTAGCTAAAATTATGGTAAAACCCTAAAACAAGCTATATTGTTTAAAATCTGTTTAAGTCCGGTTAAGTGTAGGTAGAGTGTCAGCCCACACATTGAAGGGTCGGGGGGAGGGAGAGGCATTGATTTTTGGTGAAGGACCCTGGGAGGTGTGGAAAGCAACCAATCTGCATATCTCTCATGTTGATGTTTCTTTTACTTTCTCTCCCCCTCCCTCCCTTCCATTCTTTCTAAAAATCAATCAATCAGTAAAAGTTTTTTAAAACCATATAGACTAGAGAGAAACCAAGATGGCAGCATAGGTAAGCACCTAAACTGCTACCTCGCAAAACAATTTCAAAACTACAACTGAAAGATAGAACAGACATCATCCAGAACCATAGGAAAGTTGGCTGAGTGGAAATTCTACAACTAGAAAGAAAGAGAAAAGCTCACAAAGAATCAGAAGAGATGCAGAGGGCTGAGGTATAGAGACACATGTGCAGAGAGGAAGGATGGCTCAGTGCCTGGCTGGCTTTCTCTGGCGAGAGAGAGAAGGAAGCTCCCGACTGCACTGAACCCCAGTTCAGGCTGAAACCCCGTGGACCCAAGCTCATACAGGGGGAGTCTAGACTGTCAGGTAGAGAGACAGGCATACGGAGACTTGGAGACTGGGGGAGCCATGGCAGGCAGGGGTCTGGAGGCGCGTGCACAAATGCATGAAGAGAGAATTGACTGCTGAGGTTGCCTCTGGCTTTCCCTAGAGGGAGGGAGTGGGAAGCTCCTGACTGCACTGAACCAAGTTCCAGGCGAGCCCCTGGGGACCAAGGCTCTTAAGGGGTTAATCTGGACTTTCAGGCGGAAACTCAGGGGAGCCGCGAAAGGCAGAGGTCTGGAGGCATGTGCACAAGTGCGCACAGAGAGGACTGATGGCTGGGTGTGCCACTGGCTTTCTCTAGCTGGAGGGAACAGGAAGCTCCCAACTGCGCTGAACTCCAGTTTTGGGCGAGAATCTGAGAATCTAGATTCATTGGGGAAGAAACTGGACTGTCTGGAAACAGGTGAAACTGGAGGGTGGCTTTCTCTCAGAGGTGCTTGCAGCGATTACCAAGGGACACTGAGACCCAGGGGCCTCATAGGGCAGGGCTGACAGGAAGTCAACTGTCTGATCAGCCCTGAGACTTCACCCCATCCAAGCTCGGCACAGAGGCTTTTGCAATTTTGTAAGTCTGGTCCTATGAAGCTGTCTCCAGCACAGAAGTTCTCCCAGCGTAGACACAGCTGATACAGCCAATTGGCCTGGAGGTCAATTCCTCCCAGTGATACCAACAATAATCAAGACTTAACTACAACAAGATTGTACACGCAGACCACAAACAGGTGCACCAAGAGTGTCCACCTAAGGTAACTGGGGAGGCTGATACATTGGGCCATACAGGAAACCTAGCACACAAAGCTCCCTACCAACTCAGGGAAGCAGCAAAAATGCGGAGACAAGAAGAAACCAAGATGGCGGCATAGGTAAACACCTAACTGCAGCCTCACAAAACAATTTCAATAAAATACAACTAAAATACAAAATGGACATTACCCAGAACTACAGGAAAGTCGACTGACTGTAAATTCTACAACGAGAAGGAAAGAGAAAACCAGAAGAAAATCAGAGGAGCTGTAAAAGCCTAAGGTACGGAGACACAGTGTGGTGCGTGCGTGGGGAGAGGACGGAGTTGGAGAGGAGTGCCTGGCTGGTGTTCCCTAGCAGGAAGGAGATAAAGCTCCGGACTGTGCTGAACTCCAGTTCCGACTGCACTGAACCCCAGTTCTGGGCGAGACCCTGGAGACCCAGACACATAAGGAGGGAGTCTGGGCTGTAAGGCCGAACCTCAGGGGAGCAGCAAAAGGCAGTCCCGGAGGCATGTACATTACGCTCAGAGAATGGACTATTGACTCTGCTGCTAGATTGCCCTAGCGGGAAGGAGACAAAAGATACAGACTGTGCTGAGCCCCAATTCCAACTGCACTGAACCCCAGTTCTAGGGCAGACCCCGGGGACCCAGGCTCATACAGAGGGAGCCTGGGCTGTAAGGCGGAAACTCAGGGGAGCCGTGAAAGGAAGACCCGGAGGCGAGCACATTGCATGCAGAAAATGGAGGGTTGACTGTGCCGCTGGATTGCCCTAGCGGGAAGGAGACAAAAGCTCCAGACTGCTCTGAACCCTACTTCCAATCCCACTTCCAACAGAACTGAACCCCAGTTCCGGGCTCATTGGGGGAGAGCCTAGACTGTTGGGTAGCGGGTGAAACTCGAGGGCACCTTTCTCTCAGAGGTGCTTGCAGAGAGTACCAAAGGACACTGAGGAACACTGAGACTCAGGAGCCTCATAGTACAGGACTGATGGAAGCCAAGGCTGTAGGCTCCACCCTGAAACTCCACCCCATCCAAGATGAACACAGAGACTTTTAAGGCTACCAACTCAGGGAAGCTGCGAAAATGCCGAGACAAGGAAACAGATCACAAACGAAAGAAATGGAGGGGGAAAAAGCGACTGGATATAGAGTTCAAAACCACGCTTATAATGTTTATCAAGAATTTCCTAGAAAAGGCTGATAAAATAAATGAGACCTATGCGGATGTGAAAAGGGATCAATTAGAAATAATAAGGGATCAACTAGAAATAAAGAATACATTGTCTGAAATAAAAAATATTATAGAGTCCTAAAAACAGAATGGAAGATCGCAAGAATCAAGTCAAAGATTTGGAACATAAAGAGCCAGAAGACACTCCTCCACAGAAGCAAGAAGACAAGAGAATCCAGAAAATTGAAGATAATGTAAGAAACCTCTGGGACAACTTCAAGCGAACCAACATCAGAATTATGGGGATCCCAGAAGAAGAGAGAGAGCAAGATACCGAAAACATACTGAAAGAAATAGTGACAGAAAACTGCCCCCACCTGGTGAAAGAATTAGACTTACAAGTCCAGGAAGTGCACAGAACTCCAAACAAAAGGAATCCAAAGAGGACCACATCAAGACACATCATAATTAAAATTCCAAGAGCAAAAGACAAAGAGAGAATATTAAAAGCAGCAAGAGCAAAGCAGGCAGTTACCTATAAAGGAGCACCTATACGAATGTCAGCTGATTTCTCAACAGAAACCATGCAGGCCAGACGGGAATGGCAAGAAATATTCAAGGCGATGAATAGCAAGAACTTACAGCCAAAAATACTCTACCCAGCAAAGCTATCATTCAGAATCGAAGACCAGATAAAGAGCTTCACAAATAAAAAAAAGCTAAAGGAGTTCATCACTGCCAAACCAGAATTATATGAATTGCTGAAGGGGGTTCTTTAGAAAGAGGAAGAAAATAAAGATAAAAATTATGAAAAACAAATACATAACTATCAAAAAGTGAATCTAAAAACCAAGGGAATTAAAAAATTTGATGAACAATATTAACTGGTGAATATAATAGAATCAGAGGTATGGAAGGGGAGTGAACTGATGATTCTCAGGGAAAAGGGGAGTGGGGGGTGTGGGAAGAGACTGAACATAGACTGTGCACCTATGGGTGAGGACAATGGGGGGTTGGGAAAGGGCAGAGGGTGGGATGGGAACCTGGTGGAGCAAAGGAGGGGGGGAAAATGAGGAACATTTGTAATAATATGAACAATAAAGAGTTATTAAAGAAAAACAAGGAAAAAAAAACAAGAAAAAAATGCGGAGACAAATGAAAAAAAATGGAGGAAAACAAACAACTGGATATAGAATTCAAAACCCCGGTTATAAGGTTTTTCAAGAATTTCCTAGAAAAGGCCAATAAATTTAGTGATACCCAAGAGGATATGAAAAAGGACCAACTAGAAATTAAACATACACTGACTGAAATGAAAAATATTATAAAGAGACCCAATAGCAGACTCTAGGAACCCAAGAATCAAGTCAAAGATTTGAAATACAAAGAAGCAAAAAACACTCAACTGGGAAAGCAAGAAGAAAAAAGAATCCAAAAAAGTTGAAGATAGTATAAGAAGCCTCTGGGACAACTTCAAGAATACCAACATCAGACTTATGGGGGTGCCAGAAGAGGAGAGAGAGCAAGATACTGAAAACCTATTTGAGAAATAATGACAGAAAATGTCCCCCACCTGGTGACAGAAATAGACTTACAAGTCCAGGAAGCACACAGAACCCCAAACAAAAGGAATCCAAAGAAAACCACACCAAGACACATCATTATTAAAATGCCAAGGGCAAAAGACAAAGAGAGAATCTTAAAAGCAGCAAGAGAAAAACAGTTAATTACTTACAAGGGAGCACCCAAATGATTGTCAGCTGATTTCTCAACAGACACTATGCAGGCCAGACGGGAATGGCAAGAAATATTTAAAGTGATGAATAGCAAGAAACTAAAACCAAGATTACTCTACCCAGCAAAGTTATCATTCAGAATGGAAGGTCAGATAAAGAGCGTCACAGATAAGAAAAAGCTAAAGGAGTTCATCACCACAAACCATTATTATATGAAATGCTGAAAGGCATTCTTTAAGAAGAGGAAGATGAAAAAAGTTAAGATAAAAATTATGAACAACAAATACATATCTATCAACTAGTGATTCTAAAAATCAAGTGAATTAAAAATCTGATGAACAGAATAAACTGGTGAATATAATAGAGTCAGGGTCATAGAAAGGGAGTGGACTGATAATTATCAGGGGAAAGGGGTGTGGGGGTGCGGGAAGAGCCTGGACAGAAATGGTACACCTATGGATGAAGACAGTGGGGGACAGGTAAGGACAGAGGGTGGGATGGAAACCGGGTGGAGGGGAGCTATGGGGGGGGAGGAGAAACAATTTTAATAATATGTACAATAAATATTTATTAAATTAAAATAGATAAGTAAAAGAAAAAATAAAACCATGTAGACTAATTATTAAGGGGAGAAACTATTCAAAATATATTGCAAAATGGCCGGGACCAGTTTGGCTCAGTGGATAGAGTGTCCCGGGTTTGATTCCGGGCAAGGGCATGTACCTTGGTTGCGGGCACATCCCCAGTAGGGGGTGTGCAAGAGGCAGCTGATCGATGATTCTCTCTCATCGATGTTTCTAACTCTCTATCCCTCTCTCTTCCTCTCTGTGAAAAATCAATAAAATATATTAAAAAATATATACTGCAAAATGAAGAAAGCTAAAATAATGTGTCTTATATTTTTGGAAAAAAGTATATAAACACACATACAAACATTTGGAAGGCCATACATCAAAATGTCTTGGATGGCAGAATTTGGGGGGGATTTCTTTTTACCCCTCATTCTTTTCTATATTATATTTCACATTTTCCGCAATAACATCATCACCCCTTCTTACCAACATTTATTGTGTTGAATGGACAAAGACATAAAAACTTCAGTCCTCTTTCAAACCTCACAATAATTCTATGGGTAGATACCACTTTACAGTTCAAATTATGGAGACAAAAAAAGGCTAAGGATTCAAATCCAGGTTCTCTGAGTCAAGGTCCTAAGTTTTAACCTCTCTTAACTATTTGTGTGTGCTATACCATATGCATATTTCTTTAATAACTGGACAGTAATAGATGATTCTGACTTCAAAAGAAAAGCCATTCTGCTTAAGAGAGCATCAACCCCTGAAATTCTGCCAAACTGCAGAAAATAGCAAAACTCCAGTCTCATTTCAGGATGGGCTCTGCAGTTCCCTATCTGATAAACCACAGCACCCACTGAGCTGCCCTGTCTATGACCTTTAGATTCTAAGAGTCACACAGGGCTGCAGCTATCATTTCTGTAGTACAGAAAAGCCAAAGTCTGGTTAGGAGGGGAAAGCTCCATAGGCAAAGTACTTGATTATGTTCAACTAGGGGCCCAACACATGAAATCACACGAGACCTAAGACCCAGAGTCCTGCGGTTCGGCAGGACCCTGAAAGAGTCCCGTGACTGCTACCGCTGCCACCACTGCTGCGGGAGGTGGAACCCAGAAACTCACCCATGCCTCCAGAGTCAAGTCCCTGCCCACCCATGTGTGCCTCGCTGTAGATGCAGCCCTGCTTACCCCGCACGCTTGCAGCCTCCTGCTGATCGATCCTTAGGTGTGATGGTGTGATGACCACAGGCCTTTTATATAATAGATGAGGATTTCAGAACATCCAAGGAACCAAAAAGCTAATGATTAAGCCAGAAACTAAGACACCTAACCAGTCAGCAACTTTTCACAGTGGGCTTAATTTTATCCAAGCATGTTACTGTCCAGTTGTTTAAAAATGAAATCAAGCTTACACTTCATAAAAGAAGATTGAGATTGCTGATAAACTCAGATAAATCAATCAGTTGGAAAATAAATTGCTCACCCCCTCTCCTCTCCCAATATAGTCTCAAGCTCTGGTGTGTTGCACCACACAGAGGGTGAATAAAGTTTTTGTATTTTTCCTATAAGCATACTAAAAGGATTCAGTAACCACAGTCCTATAAGGGGACCAACCCCCCCCCCAAAAAAAAAAAAAAACCAAAAAAAAATCCTCTAAATTAAAATCATTCCTGTCCCCTAGCTATACTGCCATTTTCAAAGTCTGGTCATGTTTTGTCTTCTTTATTTAATACAGCCCATGAGTCATAATGGTGTGGTCAAAGCTAAAGACAGCAGCTTGACTAGCCTCTTTTGACTAAGGTATTGCCTGGTTATACCTTAGTCAAAAGAGGCTAGTATCAATGGATGGTATCAATGTTTGCACTATTATTTGCATCACAACCAGTGGCATAATTAAACATTCAGAAGGAGGCTGTCCAGTACAGATGAATGCTTTTATCAGCAGGTTCTACAAAGTATAACAAGAGTTACACTTTGGTAATAAGTTTAAATAAAGAAAATTGGAAATGAAAGCCTTTAGGAAAACATGCTGAAAACAATCTTAACTTATTTAACTAATCATTAGGTTTGGTGTAAACTTTCCCCTTAACAGATGACTAAGATTGTGAACACTGCTCTTATTTGATCAACAAGGTAACAACAAAACATAAAGTAGGCCTATTAGAACCACAGGATTCTACATTTAGGTGGAAGGAATATGGAAAGGCCCAGACACACCAAGTTATCTCTAAGATGTCCTCAAGGTGAAGGAGGGTGGAAGTGTGTGTGGGGGAGGGGACAAGTTTAATTAGCAAGGCAATGAAAAAAAATCAAGACACTATGTGATCCAGGTCTTTGATTCCATTATTATCTTTCCTCAATTATCTTAACATTCAAAACTGTTGACTTAATTTCCCACACAGCAGCAAGAGAAGTGGACCCATTCAGGATAGACTTCACTATTAAAATATATGCTTTTGTATTATCTGTATCAGTAGCTGCATTTGGGGAAGGTCAAGAATTCTAGGATTAAGATTCCCTAAGATTTTCTGGATGGCTCAAGCTAAAATGCAATGAGGATGCAGAGTTAATGCATCATTGCCTGATCAACTAGATTTAACATAAGTATGGCTCTAAGATTCTAAACATGCGATTCTAAAGTTGTGAAAGCCAAGACTTGCCAACCTACGGAAGTCCTCAGTAATAATTTTGGCGCCCTCAGCACTTGTTAAATTTCCCTCAATAACAAGCCCAACCTAGTTTGTAATTGATAAGCTGCTTCTTAGATTCTAGAAACACCAGGAGGGCTCAGTACTCAGTACGTTCTCCCACGCAAGCTGGTCCAAGAGGAACTTGTCCAGTCTGATGGCTCAACAGCGAAGCGACAAAGCCACGTGTCCCAACAGCCGAGGCTAGGCGTTTTTCCCCTCTCATCGCTTTAGGCAGCCACTATCCCCAGGCTGGGTCCTCCAACCCTAGCCTTCAAACCCAGAAGCTTCGCCTCAAGCTCAATCTTGGCTCCACCCCACCACCACGGTGAGAACCAATGTGACACCCCTCACCCACCGCGAGAGGTAAAATAACGGAAACAGTCTGTAGAGCACACTAGCCTCCCCCCCCCCCCCCCCCGCAAAGCCCTGTCCCTCAGCACTCACGCGGCAGCCCCATTCCTCCTACTCTCCGCCGCCCACATATCACCCTGCAGCTCCGACAGGTGAGACTGTCGGGATCCCCACTGCACCCTTACCAGGTCTCCTGGTTGCTGAATTTCTTAGTCACCACCTTGCCTAGCTCCAGGCCGAGGCGGTCAGCAATTTTCTGGGACAAGTCCTGGTGGGAGCTCCCGCTGAAGATTTTGATATTCGGCATCTTGGCCAACTACCCCGGGCGCTCTTTGCTCGGCGATCACTGCTGCTGCAAGTCCTGAACCAAAGTCAGCCCAGAGACTCGGTACTAAAAGCTTCGCGTTGCTACTCCGCCATCTTACGTTCCCGCCGGGCGCGCGGCTCTAAATTGCCCGGTGCCTAGGAGGCGGGGCCAACACGGAAGTCTCCGCCCCGCTCTCTCCGATTAGTTGAGAAGCAGCGAGGGGCGTGTCCCCGCTGTAGCTCGGCCCACAATCAGCGAGCTCAGGTATTAGATGGAGGCCGTGAAAGGGGAGAGGCTAGAATAGCCCCATCCCTTGTAGCTAGGCAGTGGGGGGGAAGCTGGTCAAAGAGTGCTGAAACGTTAGGCGCTCTAGGAGGGATGGAGGGATGCTGGTGACCTGTAGGACCAGATTGTTCCTCTAGCGAGAAATCAGCCACGCTTTTTGTCACGCTTTTTCCCCTCTTCAGCACCAGAAAGTAAGTCTGGCTCTGGTTTACAGTTTCTTTTTCAGAAAATCTGTTTTAACAGGATGGCAGCCACAGTCAGAATGAAGGGGAGATTTCTGAAGATGAGTTTGCATGTTTCTGAACATGAGTGATTTTTATCACTGTATAAGGACGGGGCCAAATTAAAACAAGTTTCCATCACAGAAAGATACCCTTGGCACAGGCCCATACAAAGTTTGTTTGCCCTTTGCAATTATGGCAGTTTCACCCTGGGGAAAGTGACAAGGAACACCACCTGAATAATCCAGACACTGCAAAGAGAAAGCTGTGTTTTTTGTTTGTTTGTTTGTTTTGTTTGTTTGTTTCTAACGCTGGGACCAAGTCTGTTCAAATGAGTGAAGGAGTAAGAATTTTCCAAAATATCTGGGCAATAAAGGTTTGATTTACTGAATGCTTGGAAGAGAGAGAGAAAATACAGTGTATTTATGAGACTTTGGATAAAGAGCCCTGAATGAATCAGAAAACCTGGCTTTTGGCCATATCTGCCTCATGTGAGCTTCAACATAATCATCTGCAAATTGCTAATGTGGCCTTTTACACCATGGTTTGTGATGATACGTACTAATTGGACCACAGAGAGCTTGTATTCTTATACCACATTTCCATTAGGTATATTCCAACCATGCTTTACTAGTAGAAGTAAGAGAAGTGTACATTTTTAGAGTACAAATTCATACAATTTTAGAATTGTACAATTTTAGTTATGAGCAGCACATTCATTGCTACTCAGAAGGAGACAGTTTTGGCAGCTCAGGCAAAAGCTGCCAAGACGTGACCCCTCTCCCACACTCTACAGGATTTTGAAGGAGCAGCAGGGAAGGGGGCCACTGGCAAGGCTGTACCAAAGAGGAGGAAGGGAGGTGACACCAACCTGATTATTATTTCCCTCACTTTATATTATATATTTTACACATATGGATGTATCAACCCCCCAAAACAACAATATAGAAAGGACTTCAGAAATCTACTAGCCTCATTGTACATGTGGTGAAACTGAGGCCCAGAGATGAGAAGTGATTTGTCCAAATGGCAAAGGCAGAAAACACAGCAGCCTCCTATCTTACCCATACTGCCATTGTCAGTGGTGTCCATGGAGGAACTCTCTTTTTGGGCCTTTTGTCATACTTTTACAAGTTTAGAATTTACTGTAGGCATAGGTATATACAAGTACTTGGAGAATGAAATCAAATGCAAGGCAGAATATTAGTAGTCTTCCATCACAGGTCATTCATCAAATATTTACTGATTGTTTTATTGTATTCCAGACAGTGTGTTAGACATCCAGGGGACTATAAATTATTTGCCCCCAAGGAATTATTCAGTAAATACAGTGTCCCCAAAATGTATATACACTTTAACAGCTGTAGGCTCAATTTTGAAAATGAAATGTATGTAAATAAACACTGCCTTTATAGTTATAGTTATTCAAACTGTGTGTATACATTTTGGGGGGACACCCTATATTTATTGTGTACTTTTTATGTGCCAGGCTCTGTTCTGCACACAGATAATACAGCAGTAAACAGTTTTAAAGAGCCTATTCTCAAGGGGTTTACATTCTCCGACATCAAACACATAAATAAGAAAAATATGTCAAATGGTGATAAATGCTATGGAGGAAAATCAGGCAAGGAAGTGGGATAATGTGCCAAGGTAGTGGTGGAGGGAAGGGAGAGTGAAATTTCATTTTATTTTTTTAAAGATTTTTCTTTTAATATATTTATTTGAGAGACAGAAAGAAACATTGAAAGTAGTCAGAGAAGGCCTATCTGGGAAGATAATATTAAAACAAAGACCTGAAGGGGACTCTTTTCCCCTCTCCACTTGGGATTCTGTGCTGTGAGATTCTTTCCCCTTCCCCACGTGGGAGTCTGTATTTGTTCTTCAATAAATTTCCACCTTTGCTATAAACACACACACACACACACACACACACACACACACACACACACACAAAACACACACACAAAAAAACAAAGACCTGAAGAAGATAAAGAAATGAGCTATTAGATTATCTAATAATACATTCTTTAGATCAAAACTAAACACCCCCTTTGGGCAAACGCTAGGTAATCTGATCCATAAATTCCAAAATGTGTATACAAATCCTGTTTTCCTTGTTCCTTTTTTCTTTCTGAAAGGTAACCAATGTCAGGGCATGGGGGAGGGGCCTTAGAATACCTCCTTAGGGGTATGCGGGCCTTAGACAATATCTACAGTAAGGTAATACTGAGTGGAAAGTTTAAAGGCGACTTGAATTAAAAGAATTACCTCAGACCTTTAAGGATGGGTGAATGTGGACTAATTAGACCACCAGTAAAGGGGCAATGTGTGGGATGGGCATAAGTATCCTAAGGGATGAGGGTTTGAAAGGCATTTAGCTGAGTTATATATACATAGTGGTAGGTTCTGTAAGTTTGATATAATTCAAAACAAATGTATTGAGATCCTTCTAAATGCTAGGGCTTCTGGAGAGTGGGTACACAGAGATGAATAGTACACTATCTTTTCCACCTAGCAGGCAAGAAAGATACTTACTGAAATAAGGTTAAACCCGGCCTGCGTGGCTCAGTGGTAGAGAGTACGGTTCAATTCCCACTGTGGGGTGTGCAGGAGGAAGCCAATCAATGATTGTCATCATTGATGTTTCTATCTCTCTCTCCTGCTCCCTTCCTCTCTGAAATAAATAAGCACATCTATTAAAAAAAAAGAAATAAGGTTAAGTATGGCGGCATTCGAAATATAATCAAACTGAGAGGATTTGAAATAGTCCTTTAGGAAATGGGCCTTGTAAAACTATTAAGAATTGCAACCTGGGGATAGAAAGCTGAGATAAGAGTTTTAGCAAAGGCCCCAGGGCTGGCAAATTTGGGGGGAGGGGAGGAGAGGGAAGGTATGGTAGGTTGAAAGCTTAAAAAAGGCAGTCAACTACCTAGAAGCCTATAAAGGTCAATTTTATCTGTCAACTTGGCTAGGCTGTGGTCCTGGTTACTAAACACTAATCTAGGCATTGCTGTGAAAGTATTTTATAGATGGGATTGACATTCATAATAGTTGTCTTTATGTAGAGGAGATTGTCCTAGGCAATTTGGGTAGGTCTGATTCAATTAATTGGAAGGTCTTAGGAGCTGAACTGAAGTTTCCCTGAGGAAAAAGGAATTCCACTTATGGACTGCAATTTCAGTTGTTGCCAGATAATTTCAGCTTGCCTCTCCTGATGGCCTAGACAATGGATTTCAGATTGACCTATCCAGCCCCCACAATGGTATAAGCCTGTGGTCAGCAAACTGTGGCTCTCGAGCCACATGCAGCTCTTTGGCCCCTTGAGTGTGGCTCTTCCACAAAATACCATGACCTGGGTGAGTATATTTTGAAGAAGTGGCGTTAGAAGAAGTTTAAGTTTAAAAAATTTGGCTCTCAAAAGAAATTTCAATCGTCGTACTGTTGATATTTGGCTCTGTTGACTAATGAGTTTGCCGACCACTGGTATAAGCCAATTCCTTACAATATATCCCTCAATGTACATCTCCTACTGTGTCTGTTTCTCTGGTTGACTCACCCTGATGCACATAAAATCAGATTGTGGAGTGCTTTGAATGCTTGTCTCAGGGTGCTGAAGGTAAGGGCTAGAGCCCTGATAAGGAGAAATTTGATCTCTAAACTGGAGAGAAAGGGGAACACATATATTATTTTGTTCTAGAAAAGGTTGAAACCCTAGCCCAAGCATGTCAAACTCATAACTTGTGGGCCACAACAAATATTTTTGTGGCCCAACCAATATACCAGTATGTAAGAAAGGCTTTAATAAAAATTTTGTAACTTAATTTTTATAATATCCTGTTATACATAATTATTAATAAAGAACTACAATGTTCGCTGACTGATTATTATAATGGTGTTGCATTCATTTCCCTACTCACCTTACATGCAGGTGCACCAGTTCTCACTAATACTAGCAGTGAATATTTTAGCAGCCATGTCATTAGTCTTGTACTGACTAGTTTGGTGTGCGCAGCAAGAAATATTTCGCTTTCGGAGAACAAGAAAAATAGGTTTATTTGCATTATGCGTATTAATTTGTGCAGTTATTCAATGTCTGGTAAGTTAATTTTCAAGAAAAATTTTTTAATTTTTATTAAAATGTTCTATTATTTTATGTTAATAATCCCTCATTTATTTCAGCCCTTTGTATTCAGCATGTTTCTATCAAAATAAATCTATGTTTCTATGAAATTGAAGCTTTTGTGTGTGTTTTTGTGGCCTACATAAACTTGACATGCTTGCCCTAGCCCAGTGGTCAGCAAACTCATTTGTCAACAGAGCCAAATATCAACAGTACAATGACTGAAATTTCTTTTGAGAGCCAAATTTTTTAAACTTAAACTTCTTCGAAAGCCACTTCTTCAAAATAGACTTGCCCAGGCTGTGGTATTTTGTGGAAGAGCCACACTCAAGGTGCCAAAGAGCTACAATGTGGCTGGAGAGCCACAGTTTTCCGACCACGGCCCTAGCCGGTTTGGCTCAGTGGATAGAGTTTCAGCCTGCAAATCAAAGGGTCCTGGCTTCAATTTTGGTCAAGGGTCCTGGTTGGGGCTCGTGCAGGGGGCAACCAATAGATGTGTTTCTCTCACATCAAAGTTTCTCTCTGTCTTTCCCTCTCTCTTCTACTCTCCCTAAAAATCAATGGAAAAATATCTTCAGATAAGGAGAGAGAGAGAGAGAGAGAGAGAGAGAGAGAGAGAGAGAGAGAGAGAGAGAGAGAGAGAGAGAGAAGCTGAAGAACGCCCTCTTGCACATATTTCATATTTCCAATTACCTCCACAGTTCAGGGATACTGGGAGAATTTTGTAAGCACCTTCACCATTGGAAGGGCTCCCAGTCCGGGCACATGCCTGGGTTGCGGGCTTGATCCCCAGTGTGGGGCATGCAGGAGGCAGCTGACCAATGATTCTTTGTCATCATTGATGTGTCTTTCTATCTCTACCTCTTCCTTCCTCTCTGAAATTAATAAAAACATACATTAGAAATATTGAGAGAAAAAAAACCCACAAAATAACTTGGCCCTTTTCCTCAAAAAGCTTTATAAACTTGTAAATGACTACTGTAACAGCAGAAAGAAGTCCTTCTCTCCTCCTACTGCCTGCAGCTCTAGAAAGTAGTTACAGTAATGTCTCCTTTTGCTAGGCTGCCACTTCAATCCCAGTGCAATTGGGCTTCTAGCATCACCTTTGACTAGCTGGGCCTCCTTGTCATCTTTAAGAAACTTTTCCTGCCCCTTCTGGGTATTAACATTTCTTTTTTTTTTTTTAATATTTTTTTATTGATTTCAGAGAGGAAGGGAAGAGAGAGAGAAACATCAATGATGAGAGAGAATCATTGATTGGCTGCCTCCTGCACACCCCCTACTGGGAATCAAGCCTGCAACCCTGGGCATGTGCCCTGACCAGGAATCAAACCAGTGACTTCCTGGTTCATAGGTTAATGCTCAACCACGAAGCCAAGCTGGAAGGGCTAACATTTCTTTCAAGACATTTTCTCTTTTCAGTCTTCTGCCCATGTCTGAGTTTTCCCTCTCTCTGCTTTTGAGAGGATTAACTTTAAATGCAGGCAGACATGGCAGGGGTCCAGTGGAAAACAAAGGCAGGTGAAACATAGGGAGGGTCAGACGTGGCAGTTTGAGCCAGCCTAACCGCAGGAACCAACTAAGCAGAAATAATAAAATGCTTCTGGACTCAAAGTGGGAGGCATGGGAAACCAAGGGAGGGCCTGCAGTAAACAAGATGTACGGACACATAGAAACAAATAGTTCAGCATAGGAACAGGGAAAGAACACATAGAAACCGGGAAAGTTTAGGTCTATTTCTGGGCAAAAATAATTGAGTGAGTCAATCAGATGACGACACAGGTAGACACAGAAGCAGGCTTGTAGCAAATATATACAGTATCCCTGGAACTCAAGGCTTTACAGGGCAGCCCATTATTGGGCACCCTGCCCTGTGTGGGGAGTCTGAATCTGCTTGTAATAAATTTCCCACACTTTTGCTTAAATCTTGTGGTCCATGGAGCTCATTCTTCAGCATCATGAGACATGGTCCTGAAAAAAACACTTGGGCTGGTCATCATTTTTTGACCTGTTCTTATTGTTCATATTCTCACCTTCACTTTTTCAGCCAATAGGAGTTCAATGCCAAAGTGATGGAAGGTAGTTGTCTCACTTTTGTAAGCATAACAGAGGGTTTTCAAAAGCCACCACAAAGCTCATCACATTTGTAAAGATTTTCAATGTGCTGTAGCCCACGCCCAGCTCACCAGTTCTTAGAGGTCATCCATTCCATCGGGCTCTTGACTCCAAAACTTATGTTCTCTATCTTCAGCCATCATGCAAACTCATTGAGGGTAGAGACCATGCATCTCCCATAGCCCCTAGGATAGACCCAGACTTGGAGTGAATGCATTTTATGTCGCCCCCACACACACACCCGCCGCCCCTCTGGAGTGGATTCATTATAAACTCTTAAGGATTTCAAGTGGAATCTGGATTAACACTGAATATTAATTAGGAGGTGACTTTTAATGGCTTTTGGGAAGGATTAAATGTAGGATTCATATGAAAGAGCTAAGGACACATATGTCAGCCATGGATAATTAACATAACTGTATCTTAGGATGAGTTCTGTTCCAGAAGACTTAATTCAGAAAGCAAAGTTTGCTTGTTTTACCTTAGTTAGGATTTGGCTAGACCATTTTTGTGTGTGTGTGTGTGTGTGTGTGTGTGTGTGTGTGTGTATATATATATATATATATATATATATATATATATATAATTGATTTATTTACAGAGAGGAAGGGAGAGGTATATAGAGTTAGAAACATCAATCAGCTGCTTGCTGCACACCCCCTAATGAGGGTGTGCTCCAAATCAAGGTACATGCCCTTGATGGGAATCGAACCTGGGACCCTTCAGTCCACAGGTCCACACTCTATTTACTGAGCCAAACAGGTCAGAGCTGGCTAGACCTTTGGATACATTTCACACTCTTATGGTTCCCATGAGTTGGTTTCCTGTGAAGGTAGGCTTTATTGTAGAAGGTCAGTATCCCAGAGGTCTAGAATCATCCAGGGATTTAAGAGATGGGAGATTTCAACTCCCAGCTCCCACCCCAGACAGAGAGGATTAGACGAAAATGGCAGGACTAATGGACTTTGTGGTTTGTTCTGGTGTTTACTTTTATGAGCTGGCAAGTTCTCCTAGTTTAATTACAAACTGAGGAATGTTTGGGTGATGCTAAAAGTACTTGTCTCTGTTTAGAAAACCCTTAAATGAAAGAATGTAGAGAAAATGTGCATTTTTCTTTTTTTAATTTTTTAAAAATATATTTCATTGATTTTTTACAGAGAGGAAAAGGGAGGGATAGAGAGTTAGAAACATCAATGAGAGAGAATCATCGATCAGCTGCCTCCTGCACACCTCCTACCGGGGACATGCCCACAACCAAGGTACATGCCCCTGACTTGAATCGAACCTGGGACCCTTCAGTCCACAGGCCAACGCTCTATCCACTGAGCCAAACTGGTTTCGGCTGTGCATTTTTCTTAAAGCTAATAAGGCCAGCCCTGGCCAGTGTGGCTCATTTGGTTGGAGCATTATCCCGTACACCAAAAGGTGGAGAGTTGGATTCCATGGCACATACCCATGCTTCCGGGTTTGATCTCTGGTCGAGGTGATAGTGCAGGAGGCAACCAATCCATGTTTCTCTTTCACATCATGTTTCTCCTCTCCTCCCCTCCCCTCCCTTCCCCTCCCCTCCCCTTCCCTCCCTTCTCCTCCCTTCTCCTTCCCTTCCCTCTCCTTTCCTCCCCTTCCCTCATCTCTCTCTCTCTCCCCCTCCCTCCCTCCCTCCCTCAACAATAAAAAATAATAATAAAGCTACTAGGCCCTGTAGTTCAACCCACTCACTTTACATAGCAAGAAACTGATACTCAGAAAGGGGAAGTGAATGCCCAAGGTCACACAGCTAGTTATTGGAAGAGCTGCAAGTAGAACCAAAGTCTTCTGGCTCCTAGTGTAGGGCACCTGCTTGCAGCTTTGTTACAGAGCCAAACTAGCATGGGCTCAGGGCTATAGAAACTGCAAGTGAAATCAAAAGCTCTTCCATTGTTCAGCAGGGGGGGAAATTTGTCTGTTTTCTACTTGGTTCTTTGAATTTTTTTCAGGTCCCTACAGGCATTGTTCCTGATTAGGAAAGGCAGGAATGCTTGTTCTGGTTCTCACTTTCCTATCAATTCCTCAGTCCTTGTTGGCCAAGAGTTCTGCCATTATCATATATCTTTTTTTTTCTTCTATAAATCATACTAAGAAGCAGGAATTGTAGTTACTTCCAAGAAACTGCAAATAGCTTGTCCATGTTGTAAATTTATCCTCATATTTATATGAGGTAGGAAGGGAAGGCTGAGGGATTGAGTAATAAGGGTTCTAAAGAAGGCAAAGAGAACAGATTAGCTCAGTGGCTTGGACACTCCCTACCGTCATAATCCTATAATTGAGAGAATGGATTTCCAATTGCCAGTTTACCAAGGTCACACAGCATGCATATCAATTAAAATATCAGATTCATTGCATTCTGTATTGGATATGACTATATATAACTGCAGGGAACCGTTAGGTACAGCACAAATTGCTTTATTTATTAATCAGATTACTCAAAACCTAACATGCCCATATTATGTCAGGCTTTTAAATTTATTTAGTAATTTAATATTTTAAAATATATATATTTTATTGATTTTTTACAGAGAGGAAGGGAGAGAGACAGAGAGCTAGAAACGTCGATGAGAGAGAAACATCGACCAACATGCCTTGACTGGAATTGAACCTGGGACCTTTCAGTCTACAGACCGACGCTCTACCACTGAGCCAAAACGGTTTCGGCAGTAATTCAGTATTTTTATGAGAGTGGGGATGGAGGGATGGAGGAAGGGAGAGAGAGAAAGAGAGAGAGAGAAAGAGAGAGAGAGAGAAAGAGAGAGAGAGAGAAAGAGAGAGAGAGAGAGAGAGAGAGAGAGAGAGAGAGAGAGAGAGAGAGAGAGAGAAACATTGATGTGAGAAACATCAATTGTCAATTGGTTGCCTCCTGATCGGGGATCAAATGCGAAACCTAGGTATGTGTCCTGACCAAAAATCAAACCCGAAACCCTTCAGTGTACAGGCCTACGATGTTCCAACCAATTGAACCACATTGACCAGGACTTATTTATTAATTTTAGAGAGAGAGGGACATCGATTTGTTGTTCCACTTATTTATGCATTCATTGGTTTTTTATATGTGCCCTGACTGGAGAGCAAACCCAAAACCTTGGTGTATTAGGGCAACGCTCTAACCAAATGAGCTACCTTACTGGGGCTATCAGTCAGTTTTTGCTTAAAGCAAGGAGAAAGAGAAATTGGTCATTATGAAGGAAGGGCAGGCTTAGAGGGTTATCACCATGTCGGGCATTGAGAAGCCAGAGGAACATATGAAGATCCAGGATGTCCTGGTGAGAAAGGGGTTGGAAAGGTAACCAGGGATTGGGAACCAAAGCCAGCTTTGCTTTTTAAACAATTCTGCCATGATCCTGGGAGCTGAATTGCCCTTTCCACTGAGGGTCTTTTAAAATAATTTATCCAAAAAAATTATTTCTCCTGCTACCCTGGGCATACTGCCTTAATTTGGCAAACTGCTAGGATAGGAGTGGGATGCAAGTGAACTATTACTGGGCACAGTAAATAGAACTCTGTCACAGGGTCGCTGGTAAGGAGTTGAAAGCCCTTTTCCCAAGAGCTAAATCTAAATTTTGAAGAAATAGAAGTTCAAGCTTCCTTCAATTATAGCTGCTTCTAGAAAGAAGGATGAAATGAAGTGAGGAGAGGAGGATGTCAGAGAAATAAGTCAGGGTATTGGCTTAAGGCCAAGGGCCTTGGGCCTATCTGAACTGTTGGTGGGGGTTCTTCATTGAGGTTGTGGGCAGGCTGCCCAATTTCAACAGATAGGCTCAAGGGAGAGGGGATCTTGCAGATCCCTTTGGAGGGGAACTGACCAGAAAATGGTTTTGACCAAGAATATATTTAAAGAAAACCAGCCCCCTAGTTTCTAGTTCCAGACTCTTAGTACAAGCTTAATTAGTTTCTGTGGATCAGCTGCAGCTGAGGCAGTTTGATTTGTACTTGTTAAGCTTGTACAGCTAGGACTCAGAATTTTTATAGCTGTTTTTCCAGCGCCACCTCATTAATCCTCAGAGCCGCAGAGGGAGACTGGAGACTCAGTCATCTTCATTTTAGAAAAGAGGCCCAAAGAGGTGAAATGACTTGTACCCCATCATAAGGCAAGTCAGCCACTGGGCTGAAAATAGAACCAATCCTGATTCTGGGGGGAATTGCTCTTCTAAGTCCACATGGCCTCCCTGCTTTGCTTGCTCATTGCAGATGCAGAAATCTCCAGCTTGCAGGGAATCTGGCTCCCTCAGTCTGTGCCCAGGACTGACCCTGTGCCAAAGGGTCACCTGGTATGAGGTTGGGGAGGAGCATAACTGTCCCATTTCCTCCTGGTATCCCATCATGTCACGTCTCTTATTCCCGAAGAAGTTTCCGACTCCCACCTGTGCTCAGAGCCATGGAAATAGGCCAGTACTAGATGCTCTCCCCTTGGAGCCCATGCCACCAGTTAGCTCATCCGATAGACCGTTAGTGTGCTTCACATTTCCACGAAAGCATGTCTGGTCGAAGAGGACAGCGAACCTGGATTCTGGGTAGGTGCATATCGAATGCAGATGAATCAGATAGGAGTTTCAATTGTCTTTAAATTGATATGTATTCTTTACAAGGAAGGCGACTTCTGTATCTCTTTATATTTTTACATACAAATTCTTAATGTAGCATCTACTTAATATTTTCCTCACAAATCTTGGAGAAAATGCAAATGCATCAGGAATATGGACCACATCATAACTATGGCTTTTTGTGTCTGCTGGTACACTACCACATTCCCTGGTAGATATAGACCGGTTTGAGGAGAATGGGGTGGCAGGGCATAATCTTCATGGTGGCTTTTAGGATGCAACTCTTCTATCCACAAATTTACATGTACATATACTACACCACGCCTAGGTATAAAATATGTGTGGCAGGAGGGCAGTCCAGCAAAGAGAGGTATGTGGGTGGGTTCAGGTGGGCTTGCAGTATCCCACACCTCACACCCCAATATTACCAACAACCTGTTACTACCCACATGCTGCCTGGACCCCAAGCATCATTATAGGCCATCTTTTCATGAGTGTGGCTGCATCCATGCCTGTTTCCAAGAGGAAGTGGTTAAAAGGTGGGGTTGGTCTGAGTACTGTAGGGTAGCAGTTGAAAGTATGGGCTGGGTTTGAAAACTGACTGGATTACCATTACCAGCTGTGAGTCCTTCAGCTAGTGACTTAATTTCTCTAGGCTCCAGTTTTCTTCTCTGAGAAGTAGATATGATCATATTATCTCTCTCAAAGGACTGTTAGGAAGGTTAAATGAGATAACGCTTGTAAAGATCTTAACACAGTATCTGACATAAGACAAGTGCTCACGCACAGTTGGTTTTGCATATTTCAGGGCAGGGATCACCTTTTCTGTGTTGCAGAATGCTCCTAACATAGTATGAATGCATATTCCTTTTAGCCATCAATAGGAAATATCCAGGAATCCTATATCAGTAAGAATCAACATCCAGAGGGAAACATAGACAGCATAGATAGGAGGGCAGAAAAGCTAAAATTGAATTCATTCCTAAGTGGTATGTCCAGAACCTGCAGCTAAAAATGTCAGTGTGGGCACTGGAATACATCTGCATGATGTTGGAAGTGTGGCCAGCACTCAAGGACTGGGTATGTGGGTGCATGGGCATGGGCAGGAAGGAGTTGCTATTAACAGTAAAGTGAAATAAGCAGTTCTCTTCTTCTTGTGTGAAGGCAGGGTTCCATAATTACCACTTAATAGTGGCTTCCAGGAGGATAAGACATTGGAACCAAGAGACCCACTTGGAGTCCAGGACATTTTTCCAGGGCCCAGGACTGAACCTTCAGAAATCATTTCCTTCCACTCCATGGAGAACCTCCTTCTTACTCCCAACATACACAGTCTGGCTTCCAGCCTACAGGATGGGGAATGGGATGCAGTTATTATTATTACTCCCATCCCAGTGGTTGCTTGGAGGAATTTAAAACTAAGACATAAATTCATGCCCCTTCTCCATGTTGGCAACTGATTCTCCCCTGCCTATTGGCAGGAAATGTTCTGGCTGAGACAGAGCCTTTCAATTCATTGCTGATGAAATTGCCTATTATCCACAGTGCCTTGACAACGGCTTGAAAAAAATGTGACTGTGCCAGCCCCACAGGCATCCTGAGCCCATGCCAGTATCATGAACCCATTTCCCTTTATTGGCTGAAATCAGAAAGGCAAAAATCAGGCTCTGGGGACTGGTATCTGGTATAGAGTGGCCAGAGAGCATCTGCTTCAGGCTCTGGCTAAGATCAAAGATGGCATGGAGTATGCTGGTGGAAAAATGGCCTTCCTCAGTGTTTCTGACGACTGCAGATAATGACCCTGGGTCCCCAGAAAAGGAGAACATTGGTCAGTCACCTCAGATTTTTCTGAAGCTTTTGGAAAGCTGTTGGTGAAATTCAGCTGAGTCAGCAGGATGCTGGATGATGGACCTGACTCTTTCTCCTTCGATGGGAGGTGCCAGCCTGCCTGCCCTTGTCCAACTGCACTGCCCTAGATTAACCATTTCCAGAGGAGAGACGGCCCTTTTCATGAGGTCTAGAGACCTGGAAAGTCATCCCATTCATTTATTCAGCAAAAACTTATTGAAGAACCACTACGTGCTAGGTTCTGTGTGGGTATGTACCCGGGGTATAGAACCAAATATGCATGCTTTTTGACTGTAAGGAGCTACCAGTATAGTTCAGGGCCAAAGGGGGCCCAAGTTTCTGGCCCAAGTTTCGGCTGGGTCATTTTGAAGGGCAGCAGGACTCACTGTATATTGACACTGCTTTTCACTTGAGGGGGATAGGATCCCTGGCAGGCAGCTCCCATAGAGTTCCGCTCCCAAGGGTAAGCCTCTCACCCCTGGTGGCCTCTTGCATGTATATTAAGAACTCTGGTATGCACTGAAACCGGTATGGCTCAGCAGTAGAGCGTCGATCTGCGGACTGAAGGGTCCCAGGTTTGATTCTGGTCAAGGGCATGTACATTGGTTGCGGGCACATCTCCGGTGGGGGGTGTGCAAGAGGCAGCTGGTCGATGTTTCTCTCTCATCGACGTTTCTAGCTCTCTCTCTCTCTCTCCCTTCCTCTTTGTAAAAAAATCAATAAAATATATTAAAAAGAAAAAAGAAAAAAGAGCTCTGGTATGGTGTTGAGGAACATACAGAGCAGCCCAGACTGACTACACCAGTGTTTCCCAACCTTCTCTCATGATGAGAATCACCTGGTGGAGTTGTTAAAACACAGATTCCTGAATCCCAACTAAGAAGTGCTAAACTAGGATTTTTGAGAACATATAGGTAAAATTGCATACCTAACTTAGTGCTCTGTATATAACATCTGTGTTAGAGCACTAGTTAAGTATACAATTTTACCTATATGTTCCCAAAAATCCTAGTTTAGCACTTCTTAGTTGGGATTCAGGAATCTGTGTTTTAACAACTCCACCAGGTGGTTCTCATCATGAGAGAAGGTTGGGAAACACTGGACTACACTATCTCTTGCTCCTCTGTGCTTTGCCTCCTGCTTTAGCCATGCCTTTGCAAACATGGAAAAAAAAAAAAAAAGTCTGTGCTCAGCCGAAACTGGTTTGGCTCAGTAGATAGAGCATCAGCCTTTGGACTGAAAGGTCCCGGGTTCGATTCTGGTCAAGGGCATGTACCTTGGTTGCCGGCACATCCCCAGTAGGGGTGTGCAGGAGGCAGCTGATCGATGTATCTCTCTCATCGATGTTTCTAACTTTCTATCTCCTCTCTGTAAAATATCAGTAAAATATATTTTTAAAAAGTCTGTGCTCAATCTTGGGAGAAAGTGACTGATCAGAGCCACTATACATGGTTGTGTAGTATGTGCACCCGGCCAAAGAGACCAGTGGGGCTGGGTGGGGTTAAAATAACCAAGCCATGTGCCCGTAGAGCTAGCATCACCTAAAGGGTGGGATTTTTTTTTTCTAATTCATTTTTTGGCAGGGAGGGAATGGAAGGGGAACCTTTTTCTTTCTTTCTTTATATTTATTGACTTTAGAGAGAGAAAGGCAAGGAGACAGATAGATAGATAGATAAGTAGATATTAATTTGTTGTTCCACTTATTTGTGCATTCATTGGTTGATTCTTGTATGTGCCCCGAGGGCAATTGAACCTCATCTTGGCATATCAGGAAGATGTTCTAACCAACTGAGCTACCTGGCCAAGGAGAGAGAAACTTTTCAAGTTGGCATGAAAGTACCTCTTAGGCTAGTGAGGACCTGTGATTTCCAGAAGGAAACAAAAGATCAGAGAAACAAAAGCATTTATCACCATTAGGTAACTCTGAAAAGCTAGAGAGGTCAGCACTGCTTAGGGTCTTGTTGCTTCTACCCTATCAATCCCCATCAAATAAATTGCCAGCAACCTTTGCAAAGGATTTGCTAGCCTAAAATATAAGGCAGTTGGGCTACACTCTGAGGTAACTAGGTATCCTTTAAAGGGAGGGGCCCCTTTTCCCAATTCTGACCTGACAGCTGGCCTAAAACCAAGTCCCCTCTCTCCCAGGCCATACAGTGCACTAGACAGAGTCCATTGTGTGTCTGCCCCTACCCTGCACCCAGCCCCTTCAACTCTGAGGTCATAGCTATAGTGACCAGGTGAGTCAGAGGCCCCATGGGCAAAAGACAGGAACAGACAATATCCAACTCCTGTGACCCACAGGAGGCTTCAATGAGGAGCAGGCTCCTCAGCTGTCATCACCCACAGGGTCCCAGATAGGTGGAAGAGAGGCACAGGGAAAGCACCACCAACCAACAATTGAAGGATACAAGAACACTCACAAAGAGGCACTGCCAATGCTTATTGGGTTAGTAAGATGAATAGATTTAATCATTCTTGTTTGAAAAACAAGACATAAATAGTATATATATAATTTATATTTTATGTAGTATATATATATATATATTATATACAGACATTAGAAAATGTATCCTCTCCATGAGGCTGAGGGAGAGGTGAAGGATGGCAGTGGAATGACACAGGTGGGGCCTGAGTGGCGAAGGTGCAGGATCAAGAAGTTGGGAAGAGAGGAAGACCACATCAGCACTCATGCTTGCAGTGGTCAAGGGTTCCCCACTGGCTTTATCTCTGGCCTATTTAACAACTTGGTCTTGTGGGAGGAGAGGCAAGGAAGGTGGAGCTGGCTTCTGCAGAAGGAGCTCCCCTAATCTTTCTGGGAGAAATTGCCACTCAGGGGGGCTTAATTGCATTAGGGGATACCAAGGTTGGGTGGGGGTCAAGCACAGTGTACATCTTTATAAAACTCATGTAAGAATGGGAGATTTCACAGGAGTCTCTCATTTAATGATGATGAGGGGCAGACACAGGGTATATGTGAGTGGATAAATGGGGAGATATGGAGAAGTGGATGAGAAGCAATCTATACAGAAGAAACATTGGCTTTCTTTGTTCCCTACAATGGGACAATTAGTAGGGACTCCGTGTCTTCACTCCCATGAAGGTTGTAGGGGGGCGGTGACCGCAGCAGTAGATGTGTGTCAAGGAGGATGCTAAACAGTGTGAATTCCCTTCCAGATGACTCCGGAGAGAGAGAGAGAGAGGTGCAGGACTGCACTTGGTAAGGCGCTCAGCTTCTTTTCTTAGAGAGACAAATCCACAGGGTCAATACACAGCCAAAAGCATATACTCAGGATTAACATATCACGCTAGCTTCCAGAAGTTTAAGATATAGTCATCAACACCCATCCCTATCCCCTAACCCCTTCCCACCCTCCCCCCACCCCCCACCCCCAATCTGTAGCTAAGTGGAACTCCTAAGGACAGCCTGTCTAGTAGAAATGTTGAGAGAGGAGCCGCATGCCTGCAGCTACAGCCACTGTACTATGCCGGGCCAGGCCAGCTCGGAGGCCTGCGCTGGGTCTCCCCGGGCAAACATTTTCACCAGGTACTTTAACCAGAATGAGTAGGGTGATCCCAGATGCTTGCTCCCTAGTGGACTGAGCTGCCCTGCCCACCAGCGAGGGACAGGGCACTTAGGGGATGGCTGGTGTGGAGCTACTAGGCCTGGGAGTGAGGGCTCCCGAGGCTGCCAGCCTGCAGGGCTGGCTGCAAACAGCCTTGTGTGGCTGTTTTCTGGAGGACTACCACCCGGGCGTGAGCCCTCTGGGGTGGCTTCGGCAAAGTGAGTGTGAGCCCATGGTGGGTGGGCTCTTTACCCTCCACTAGGCCCTGTGGCCTGCTGCTACTGCCATTGCTCCCTGGAGAGGAGCAGATGCCAGAAGGAGCTCAAGGCCATCTGGCCTGGCTCCTTCAGGCCCTGGCTTCCCTGTGTCAAAAATGGAGCAGGAAGTGAGCCTGATGTCACCTCTCAGCCCTAGAGAAGAGATAAAATACAGCTCTGCAGTGGGCGTAGTGACGAGGGGTCTTGGCTCTCACAGTGACGCCTAGAGGCCAGGGAAGGAGTGAGTAAACCCAGGGCAGCAGCAGCCTGGAGACCTCAGGGACAGCCTCAATGCTAGGAGTTTGCGCCCTGGAGACTGAAGGCTTTTGGACCCTGACTGGTCCAGCAGACACATACACTCATCACAGGATGCAAGGACCACAAAGCTCAAACCTGGGTCTGAGGTTGGGGAGGGGGGAGGCTTGGGCAGACGCCCTACTTAAGAAGGGTTTTTAAGGGGTGGGTGAATGTGCTCATAACAGTCGCCGAAGTTGGGGATCCTGGTGGGTGCCCCGGGGTTACTCCCATAGCTGCTGCTGCCTGCTGCTGTTGCTGCTGCTGGTGGTTCAGATTCCGAATGGTGGACTCCTCAGCAGCACGCAGCAGGAAGGTGTAGTTCCTTACCACCTCTTCTACCTTGGCCAGCAGTTCCTGGCGCTGTGCCTCAGAGCGCACGATGAACACCAGCCGCACGAAGGTCTCAATGAGGCTGCTCAGCACCTGGAAGCTGCCCGTGATGGCTGCCAGCATGTGAGTTGGGCTCTTGTCCACGTTGGCTACACGGCGGCAGGAAGCCCGGAGCTCCTTGAACTTGAGAAACAGCTCCAGCTTGTACTCAGAGATCTGGGAGCCATAGGGCTTGGGAGCACGGGCCTCGGGGCTGGCCACACATTGCCGCAGGACTGTCAGCAACTCGTTGGTGTCCAGCCGTGCAGCCAGGAAGCCGTCAGGCAGGCCATAGGCATGGGCCCGCAGGGCATTGATCTTGGCTAGGCTCCCCTCGAAGGTGGATACCCGCAGGTCAATTTCCTGGGTGCGGGAGGCCTCGGGGCTGCTGCAGGTGGCAGCATCCAGCACCTGCAGGGTCCTGCTCACTACGGGCACTACCTTGTCGTCCAGCTTCATACCGGGCAAGATCTTCATGGGGATGGAGTAGGAGAGCTCATCCTTGCCATCACTGGCATCATCCGCTATGTCACACTTGCGGTAGTAGAAGCAGTAGCGGATGGAGCAGCACTTGCTGCTTTCACTGTCTTCGTCCAACTCGGCGGGCTTCCGGTACACCTCTTCTGGCAGTGAGAACACGGCCATCTGTTTGGGGCCTTTTGTCTCAGGAGCAACTTGGACATATGAAGGGTCTCCTAGGGTTGGTGACTCTAGAGGCCTGCTTTTGGGACCCAAGCCTAGGGGGAGGCCTGTCTCTACCTCCCTGGCCTCCCTGGGCAGCATGCCCAGGGGTGGCTGTGGATAGACATCCGAGGTCAGCGAGGCCCTGTCACCCTGGTCTGGCTCACTGATGCTATAATGGCGCATAAGTTTCCTATAGTTGGGAGCTCCCAGACACTCTCCCCCCGAGGCACATGTGCTCAGGCACGAAATACCGCTCTCAGGGTCTGATCGGCACTCTCGGGATTCCATGCTGGTGGAGCGGATGCGCCGGACATTGGTGGGACTGCCAAGGTTCAAGTCTGGGCCTGCCTCTGGCTGCCTCTGGGTAGGCAGGACCTTGTCTTTCTCCCTCCCTTGGAGGCTGGGCACTGGTGTCTGGGGCGCCTGTGGCCGACCCCCGCGGCAGATGCGTTTACAATCACAGCTGCGTCTCTGCTCACGGGACATGCCAGGCCCCTGCTGTATAGGGCTGCTGCGTAGCTGGCAGCTGCAGCGGCCTGGTGCTGGAGGTTGGAGATATTCAGTGCCTGGAAGCTCCCCCTGGCTTGGTGGCTTTAGAAGTTCCTCAAGGAACTCCAACTCATACTGCTTTACCTTCTGCAGCTGGGCCTGCCGCTCATCGGTTTCCTTCTTTTGGCGGGTTGGGAAGGTGGCAGAGAATAAGTTGCGTAGCCTAAAAGGACCTCGAGATGATTTGGGCTTTGTGGGGCCTTCGGAGGTCACTTGGGCTCCATCCAGGGTTGTTTCAAGCTTCCTAGAGGGCATGGTGCTCACCTGACGGCTGGCAGCCTGGGGCCTCAGTGGGCTCTGGCCTTGAGGAAGGCAGCTGGGGCTCTGGCCTCGGGACAGGCTGATAGGGCTGTGACCTCTCGATTGGAAGCTAGGGCTGTGGCCTTGCGATTGGAAGCTGGGGCTGTGGCCTCGTGGCTGGAAGCTGGGGCTGTGGCCTCGTGGCTGGAAGCTGGGGCTGTGGCCTCGCGATTGGAAGCTGGGGCTGTGGCCTCGCGATTGGAAGCTGGGGCTGTGGCCTCGTGGCTGAAAGCTGGGGCTGTGGCCTTGAGATTGGCAGCTGGGACTCTGCAGAGCAATTGGGTAGCTAGCTCGGGAAACCAGGCTGGTCTCCTCAAGCTTGCTGCTTTGGGGCGTGCTCTCCAGCTGCCCCTTCTCCCCTTGGCTGGAGATGGTGCTCTGCTTATGCAGGGAAGGCTTAATACCCTCTGGCCTACCCTTGCCTGCTACTTCTCCTGTAGCTTGCTTGCCCACTGACTCCCGACTCGCTCTCAAATGATAGTTTTTGGGAGGGAAACTTTGAACAGGCAGCCTATCCTTTTGTGGGGAGAGGTGCAGGCTGTCAGCCCGGCTACCTGTGGTTACTCTGGAGCTGGAAGAGACCTCTGGGCTTATTTTGAACTTAAGATTCTTATTGGCACTGCCACTCATCATGGTGACCTCTGGCTTCCCCATGCTGGCCTCCAGCCTCCTTTCCCCACTGCTGGCAGGGTTCCCCAGGGCCCCGCCAGAGGCAGGTAGGCTCTTAGTGTGAACCACCTGCTGTAGGGCAGCTGAGATGATAGCTGGGGTCACACTGCTCTTTGGGTCCAGGATAAGCTTGGGGCTCAACCTGACCTCCTTTGGCAGGTTCCCCCTTAATTCAGAGACCTGGTCTTCACTGAGGGATGGTGTGGCCGCCCTCAGTGACATCTCTAGGCCTGCCTTAGTGTAGCCAGGCCCTTTGTCCTCAGGAACTGGGGACAGCAGGCTCAGATTCTTCTGTTCATTAAGCTGTGGGGACAGTGCTGGGTGCACTGCCAGGGCATATGTTCGCTCTAGCTGTGACTGAGCCTCTGGCTGGGGCAGCTTCCTCCGAGCGCCAAGGGGGCCAGGACTCTGGCCTGTGACAGCTGGCTGGAGGGATGGGTTGGGATCCGGGCGCCCAAGAGAGTAAGGGGCTGTGAGAACAGCCTGGGCTGCACAGCTCTGGATCCGGAAAGGCAGGTCCTTGCGGGTCAGAAGACTGTCTTTGTTGAGGTGCTGGGTCAGGAAGTAGGTGGTGTTCTGGTGCTGCTTCATGGCAGACATCATCTCCGACATATCTGTGAGCTCTGAAGAGTTGGTTTCATGGCCCGAATCCAGCGATGATTCAGGGGTGATTGTGGCCAGCACAATCAGACCTGGAGGAACAGGGAGAGGGCTTGCTGCACTTAACTCAGATCAAGTCCTCTCCCAATCATTTGTAGAGAGTTTACGGGGGACAAGGCTAGCCAGCAGTACTGCAAATTGGGGAAAACCAGTCAAGCCTGGGGGGACTGCAGAGTTAAGTGTGGGAGGAGTGGAGGGGAGGGGACAACAAGAGGCAACCTGGGGAGGAGTTATGAAAGGCTGGAATCCAAAAGAGAACAAAAGAGGCACAAAGAAGATCTGGGCACTTTGATGGCAAATTAACATGCAAAACACATGCAAAACAACATGCTAATCATCACTATTTTTAGGTTCTACAGCCAGTAAATTTTTGTTAATTGTCCTGAAGAGGGCTGGCAAAGACAGGTCCCTCTCTATTTGGACCCTCTCATCTGGCAAGCCTGCCAGCTGAGTCCTTGCAGCTGAGGCCATTTAGCTAAGATTGTCCTCCCTCTGGCTACCACATGGGCCCCTAGCTTTGGAGCAGCTAGTGCTTAGAGCTCTATAAATGGGAGCTGCCTGACACCAAGGTTGCCCTCAAATACAGAAAAGGCAGGTGTTGGTACTCTCTCTGGTCAGGCAGGCTCCCTCTGACCCCCAACTTCTTCACCCTCTATGTGAACATTTTCCCCTCCTCATGTGCTTTCTCCTGTGCCTTACTTCACCTTATTCCTTTTCTGTTGCTGTATCACTGACCACTTCTTTTTAAGTTGTATGTTTATGGAAATGTGTATGGGTGCATGTCTGACATGTATGTTTGTCTACACAAAGTGGACGTGTGTATGGAACAGATAACATGCATGTTCTATGATCTTCCCAACATATAATAATTAATAATAGCCCTAGCTGGTTTTTGCTCAGTGGATAGAGCGTCGGCCTATGGACTGAAGAGTCCTGGGGTTTGATTCCCACCAAGGGCACATATCCAGGTTGCCAGCTCCATCCCCAGTAGGGGCGTGCAGGATGCAGATAATCAATGATTCTCTCTCATCATTGATGTTTCTATCTTTCTTTCCCTTTCCCTTCCTTTCTGAAATCAACAAAAGTATTTAAAAAAATAATAATTAATAATAATAGCTACCACTTACTGAGTCCTTCCTACGTGCTAAGCAGTGCTCAAGTGCTTTGAATGATCTTATTTAAACCTCACAACAACACTATGTGATATGACTATTGTTATCAAACCCATTTAAGATGACAAAAGTGAGGCTCAGAAAGGGTAAGTGCCTTGCCAAGGTCACACTGAAAGTGAGTAAAGCAGACAGGACTTGAGTGCATCTGATTGAGAGCCCATGCTCTTAGGCAGAATAAAGATCTCTGCTTTGAGCAGTGAAGATTCCTGGCTCCCCTAAACCCAGGTCGCTAGGTGGTTACTGCGTCGTTTGATTTTTGTTCCAGCCATGTGCATGCTGGAAGTCCTTTGGCTGTTTTGTATATCTCTGACAATTTTGCTTTGATCCTCCATCCTAACCTGGATCCATAGCTTGCATGGCCCCAATCCCTGGGGTCCATCTACAAGACATTTCCAGAGATAGAATGGCAAGAGCCAGAGCTCTAGCTGGAGCTGAGCAGCAGACCCCTGCCATAACATCATTGCTCCCCAAAACTATCTGAACCACCTCTGGCCCATTCACTGTCCTAACACACCACAGTTACTTTGATCTCTGCTTGGGAAGAAGAATGTCATCTGCTGGCCCTGCCTGGAAGGGGAGGCAAGAGTGAGGAGGAATGGGCCGTTACCTGCAGCCTGTGGGGGTGGAGGGTGTGGTCCATCCTCTGATGCTGCCAAGGCTTCTAGAGCCTGCAGAGTGGACACTAGTGCATCATCCAACTCCTGAGCATGATCTCGGACAGTTCGGGTCTGCATGCTGTCAATCAATGTCACTGGAATCTCATCATACAGGAGCCCACGCAGGTGGCGTCCTTGTTCCTGGCTCTGGGCTGCCCGGCGCTTGGAGTCATCCTCATCAGAACTGTTGTCTCGGAAACCAGGAGGTGGGGCCGCAATGGCAGGCAACAGGGATGTACTCTCATCTTCCTCCTCTTCTTCTTCTTCACTCCCAGGAGGTGGTAGGGACATCAGGTCTACTATATTATCACGAGAGGAACCAGGCCTCCCACCTTTGCGAGGACCCAGCTGCTCTTGGAGTTTGGTTTTGCAAGAGTCACAGTAGAAATTCAGAGCTTCAGTCCCAAGGGAATTGTCCAAGGTATAAGATCTGGCCCTACTGGCACAAGGCTCGTGATCCAGACTGGCTGCGTCAAAGTCATCAGGGACCACATTGTAACCTTGGCCAGAGCTTTTGGAAGTGGGGTCAGATTTGGTCCGGGGCCTGGTCTCCTCAAAGAAGATTAAATTTTCATTGACATCTGTCCGGCTTTCCTGCTCCTTCCTTTGTTCCCGCATGTGGAGGTAGCAAAAGCTGACAAGCTCAGAGTCGGCAGGCGGGGGCGTGCAGCAGCTCGACTTCCTGGGGCTGGTGCCCACGCTGCCCACATAACTACTCTCCTTTTTCCCCAGGTGGCCCCCAGTGACAGGGCGATGGGCACTGTGCATGTAATCTAAACCCAGAAAGAGAATCAACAGGTGAGCCTTGGTAATGAGGATTGTGGAGGAGTTCTCATGGTGTCTCTGGCCTGGGTTTATTGTGCACAGTTGAATGGCAGGTACCAAGAAAGAGTCTCACCTGGCTGCTAGGGATTAGGGAAAAGGGAGTCAATTGCCCATGTTGCTGCTGGCCCTAAATGTAGAGTGAGTATAATGAGTTGCTAATAGCCCCATCACCTCTGAAATGGAAAAAGGCATGGGGTGAGGTGGGGTAGGGGTAAACACCTTGGTATCTGGGCATAGTTGGACTCTTACATGGATAGGTTGAGAGTCACCTATAAGGATACTTAAATAACTGATATTTGTTTTATATCATTCTTGAAACTGTCCCTGCCCTCACCCTTTTCAGAGCCTTTCCAACTTCCAGTGCCCTGTCACTCTTGCATTATGTTGAATGTCATCTAGCATAAGGAAATAAATCTGACAAGTTACTAATGGGAAAGTGTAAAACAGGCTACGCTACATACAATGCCCGAGATTTTGCCTTTCAGAGAGGACTGTCAATGGACTGACATCTAGAATTCTGGGCATCTGAATGTATAAAACCTATAAGAGATATGCTGGGATTATATAGGAGGGGGGAAAAGGTGGGAAGGACATTGTTACAATTCCTCAAATATCATTATCGCTCTGTAGTCATATAGGGCCAGCTTATCCATTACATATACATGTGGCAAAATGTTCTGCTAAACAGCTTTCATTGATTGATTGATTAATTGTTAATACTCATCCAAGGATATTTTTTCCATTGATTATTTTTAGAGAGAGTGGAAGGGAGGGAGGGGGGAGAGAGAAGTAGAGAATCATTGATGTGAGAAAGACACACTGATTGTTGCCTCCCACACGTGCCCAACCATGGTTGGGGACCAAACCTGTAACCCAAGTATGTGCCCTTAACCGGGAATTGAACCTAAAACCCGTAGGTTCATGTGCTGACACTCTAACCACTGAACCACACTGGGCAGGGCAACAGTTTTTAATAATGGTAGGTCTGTGCCTTTGAGGATCACCTATATCAAATGCTTCATCTGTCTCTCTCTTAGTCTGTTTTGAGGGCCCCTCCCCATGATATCTGAAAATATACTCAGACAATGCCAAATCACTTTGCTATCAGACAGGTATCAAGCAAGTACTAATTTAGGGTAAGGTCATCAGACATTATTCCATTTAATACTCATAACAACCCAATGAGGTAGGTGCTATTACTATCCCAATTTTACAGAGGAAACTAATCCAGTTGGTTATGTAATTTACCCAAGGTCACATGAGTCATAAATGGCAGTCTGGATTTGAGCCCAGGTCTGAGGGACCACAAACCCCTTGCTTTTAACTACCCCACAGTTTATCATGGTGATCAAGATGTTGGAAAACAGAATTTTAAATGCCCTTTAGATTCCAATTTGATAGGGTCAAGGTGTTAGCTTTTTACTAGAGCTTACAGCCACCACAAAAGTACAGTGCTAGCACTTAACAATAGAGCCCCAAAATACATGAAGCAAAAGCTGACTGAATCAAAAGGAGAAATATATAAGCCAAAAGCAATAGTTGAAGTCTTTAACACCCCACTTTCAATAATGGAAAGAATAAGCAAGCAGAAGATCACCAAGGAAATAGAGGACCTGAGCAACACTATCTATGTATATAAAAGGCTAACATGCAAAGTGTCCCCTTAGGAGTTTGACTGGGAGACCGGGAGTTTGGTTGCTTGTTATGATGTGTGCTGACCACCATGGGGCTACATGGAACAAAGGAAGGATTTGTCTGGCAGCTGGAAGGTCCTGATTGGCCCTGATGGCTGGCAAGGCCTAGGGCCCTACCCATGCATGAATTTTGTGCACCTCTAATAAATCTATAATCTATAGAACATGCTACCTAATAGCAGCAGGATATACATTCCTCTCAGTGTACCTAAAATCTTCTCCAGAATAGACCAGACCACATTTAGGTCATAAAATAAGCCTCAGTAATTTTTAAAAAAATATATTTTTATTGATTTTTTCACAGAGAGGAAGAGAGAGGGATAGAGAGCTAGAAACATCGATGAGAGAGAATCATCAATCAGCTGCCTCCTGCACATCCCCTACTGGGGATGTGCCCACAACAACGATACATGCCCTTGACCGGAATCGAACCCGGGACCCTTCAGTCCGCAGGCCGACACTCTATCCACTGAGCCAAACCGGTCCCGACAAGCCTCAGTAAATTTAAAAGGAATGAAATCATACCAAATATGTTTTTTTGAGCACAACAATTAAATTAGAAATAAATAACAGAAGAAAATTTATAACATTCAGAATCATGTGGAAAATAACATTGCTAAATAACTAATGGTTCAAGGTTAGAAAATATTTTGAGATCAAGTAAAATGAAGATACAACACACTAAAACTTATGGGATCTCTCTAAATTAGTGTTTAGAGATAATTATAAATGTAAGTGCCTACATTAAAAAAAGAGAAAGATTGCACATCAATAACTCAACCTTCCACCTTAACATGTTT
Organism: Pipistrellus hanaki; assembly: GCF_964339955.1. Classification (NCBI taxonomy): domain Eukaryota; kingdom Metazoa; phylum Chordata; class Mammalia; order Chiroptera; family Vespertilionidae; genus Pipistrellus; species Pipistrellus hanaki. The sequence goes on from NC_140524.1 coordinate 47,547,478, forward strand.
GAAAAAGGAGAGCAAACTAAACACAAAGGGAGTAGAAGAAAAGAAATAGTAGTGTATAGAGTATAGAAAAATAAGAGATAATCAATGAAACTAAAAGTTGGTTCTTTGAAAAGGTCAATGAAATTGACACACATTAGCTGTAGAGACCAAGCCAAAAAAAGAAAAAGAAAAAAAAGGAGAGAAGTTTCAAATTAGTAACATCACAAAAAAGACAAGGGCCATTGCTACTGACTATAGATACAGAATTGATTATAAGGAAAAATCATTAATAAGTTTATGCCAAAAAATTAGGTAACCTAGATGAAATGAACAAATTCCTAGACATATAGAAACTATCAAAACTGACTGAAAAAAATAGAAAATATTAATAGGCCAATAACTGGAAAAGAATTAGTAATTAAAAATTCCTCCTCTCGCCCTAGCTCATTTTGCTCAATGGATATAGCATAGGCCTATGGACTGAAGGATCCCGGGTTCGATTCCAGTCAAGGGCACATGCCCAGATTATGGGCTCGATCTCTAGTAGGGGGCACACAGGAGGGAACTGATATTCTCTCTCATCATTGATGTTTCTATTTCTCTTTCCTCTCTGGGATGAATAAAAAATATATTAGAAAAAAAATTCCTCCTCTCTCAACAAAAAAATATACATACATACATACATACATAAATAAATAAATGTCAGGCCTAGATGACTTTACTGGTGAATTTTTCCAAATGCTCAAGGAAGCATTTATACTAAACTCTTCCAAAAATAGAATAGGATAGGAGGGAACACTTCTAAACTCATTCTATGAGGCCAATATTACCTGGATACCAAAACTAGACAAAGACACCACAAGAAAACTGCAGAGCAATATTTATTATGAATATAGATACTCCTCAACAAAATAGTAGACATTTGAATCCAACAACATATCAAAAGAATTTTACACCATAACCAATTGGTATTTATTTCAGAAATGCAAAGTTGGCTTAACATCCAAAAATCAATTAATGCAATATACCATGTTAATAGACTAGAGGACAAAACATATGATCATCTCAATGGACACAGAAAAATCTTTGACAAAAGTTACCACCCTCTCATGATAAAATTCAGTAAGTTAGAAATGAAAGGGAACTTCCTCAATATGATAAAGGTTATTATGAAAAACTGAGAGCTAATATCATATTGGTGGTCAAAGACTGAAAGCTTTTCCCCCAAGAAAAGGAAAAAGTCCAGAATTTTTGTTCTGACCATTTCTATTCAACGCTGTACTGAAAGCTCTAACAGAGACTATTAGACAGTAAATTGAAATATAAAGTATCCAAATTGGAAAGGAAGGAGGAAAAGTATCTCTATTTCCAAATGTGATGATTTTGTATATTTAAAAAGTAAGCAATTCCTAATAATAAACTACTAGAAATAAACAAGTTCAGCAAGTTTGCAGGATAAAAGATTAACATACAAAAATCAATTGTATTTTTATACACTTGAAATGAACAATCTGATAATGAATTTAGGAAATGATTCTATTTTTTAAAAAAATTAATCCTCACCTGAGGATATTTTTACTTTGATTTTTAGGGAGAGTGGAAGAGAGAGGGAAAGATAGAAAAGAGAGAGAGAGGGATGAGAGAAAAACATCAATTGGTTGTCTCCTGCATGCACCCCACCAAGGACTGGTCCGGGGAGGAACTTGCAACCAAGGTCCGTGCCTTTGACTGGAATTGAACCTGGTTCTGCAAGCTGATGCTCTATCAAATGAGCTAAACCAGCTAGGGCTGGAAATGATTTTATTTATAATAGCACCAAAAAGAATAAAATATTTAGGCATACATTTAACAAAAAAAGGGCTAGACTTATATACTGGAAACCAAAAACAAATTTGTGAAAGAAATTAAATAGTGGTGAAAGCCTGGGAGGGGTAAATATGGGGTGGGGGTGGGGTCAATGGGAAAACAAACAATGGGGATACCTATAATACTTTCAACAACAAAGATACATTTAAAAATGAAATTAAATAAGACTTAAATAAATGGAAAGACATTCTATGATCATGAGTTGGAAAATTTAATAATGTTAAGATGATAATACTTCCCAAATTGATTTACAGATTCAATACACTCCTATCAGAATCACCTCTGACTGTAGAAATTGATAAGGTAATTAAAAAATTCATATTGAATCACAAGGGATCCAGAATAAACAAAACAAACTTTAAAAAGAACGAAGTAGGAGGATTCACCGTTCTTTATTTCAAAGCTTACTACAAAGCAATAGTAATCAAGATAGGGTGGTACTAGCATAAGAATAGACATATGAATCACTGGAATAGAATTGAAAGTCCAGAAAGAAATCTTTATGTTATGTTCAAATAGCCCAATTTAAAAATTGGCAAAGGATTAGAATAGATATATCTTCAAAGAAGATATACAAATGGCCAATGAGCACATGCAAAGATGTTCAACATTATCAGACATGATGCAAATCAAGTGAGATACACTTCACACCCAGTACAAAGGATATAATAAAAAAGATAAAGCGAGTGACATCAAAGGAATGGTGGCATGACAGTACACCTTGCCCTCTCCTCCTGAAATTTTAACAAGTTAACTAATGATAATATAACAAAACAAAAAAATCCCTGGTTAAAACACACACACACACACACACACACACACACACACACACACACACACTGAGAGATCCACGCATTGAAACATCTAAAAGTGGGCACCCAGGAATTAATGGGGAGATAAAAGGGGAAGTACAACCAGCCTGCAGACAAAGCCCTGCAGGCAGGAGCTCATGGCTTGGCAGGGAAAGGGGAGAAAGCCAGCACCAGCAGATGTTTCCTTTGGCCTGGAGGAACAGAAAGATGTGGAGGGGGTGGTAGCAGCAAGGAAAGTGGCAAGGGTGCAAACAGTGTCTGAGTCAGCAGATGCCTACCAGAGCACCAGATTCTCCTGAGTGGCTCTCCACTGTTGTTCGGGTGGTGATAATTCAAAGAAATGGAATCACAGAACCCTGATACCATTTGGACTCCCAAAACTCACCTCTTGTTGCCCTTGAAATTGGATTCAGGAGCATATTATCTTTAAACCAAGAACTGTTGCAGTACAACTGCTGTTTCCCTCTGTCAATGATCCCCAGGAGGGGTACTTGGGGTACAACCCTATGGAGGTTAGGGGTCACCATTATGGTGAGGGCAAAACAAACCCCACCCTCTCAAGCAGCACGGCTGTATTGTCTTACCAAGATGCAGAGGTTCAAGACTGGGAGATCACAGAGGAAAAAAATCTTGTGATTCAGTATCATCCACTAAAAAATAGAAAAACCTTTGCAGACAAAGCTTCTATCAGCCATATTTATAGGGAGATAAATGAGTAGGCAAAGGAGAACAGAAAATACCACGAATAACCACAGTAACAAGGATGACCATAAAGAAAATGAAAAATCCCCAGAAAGCAAACTGGAACATATGGAAATTTGTGATAAAAATGACAGAGATTTCAAAGTTGCAGTTGTGAAAAATACTTAATGAGATGTGAGAAAATACAGACAGGCAATTCAGTGTACTCAGTAAAGAAACAAATGAACAAAACCAAGTATATTACCAAAAAGACTGAAACTTAAAAAAAAGAACCATTCAGAAATCCTGGAAACAAAGCATGCAATTAAGGATATTAAGAGTGAACTACTGAGCAGAGAAAACAGAACCAATCAGATGGAGGAAAGAATTAGTGATATTGAAGATAGGAGTCTAGAAATGATATAGAGGAAAGAAGAGAGAGACCAGTCTGGAGCATAAAGAAAAATTAAAGAGCCATACGAAAACTATCAGATTCCATCAGAAATAAGCAACATTAGAATTATAGGTATTACAGAGGAACAAGAGATGGAACAGGGAACAAAGAGCCTATTCAAACAAATAGTGGATGAGAACTTCTCAAACCTATGGAAAGAACTAGATCCTCGTATCAAATAAGTAAACAGAGCACCTAGTTACTTCAATACAAAGAGGCCTTCTCCAAGTCAATTGGTATGAAAGCTTTCAAAAATTAATGACAAAGAAAGCATTTTCAAAGCAGCCAGAGAAAAGGAAAAGATCTTCAAAGAAAAATATCATCAGAATTCATCCAACTTCTCAGCAGAAACTCTACAAGTCAAAAAAGAGTGGAACCATATATTCAAATGTCTAAAATAGAAAAATTACCAGCCACAAATAATATGTACAGCAAAATTATCCTTTAAATATAAAGTAGAAATAAAGATGCTCCCAGACATACAGAAGCAGAGGGGTTTTATCACCAGAAAATCTCTATTGCAGAAAATACTCAAAGGACATATTCTCCTTGAAACAAAGAACATAAATAAGGTCACAACACTATGAGTAAGATAGGACTGAACTGGCAAAGGAGGATGAAGATCAGATGCACTCAAAAAAAAAAAAAAAAGACATATATGCAGGTTTACTTTTTATAAACCTAATAACCATACACAAAAATCCCCAAATGAGGACACATCACTTAAAAAAAAAAAAAAGGAAACAGAGAAAAGAAGTATTGAATAGCACCAAACCAAACCAACACAACAGACAGAAACACAAATGAAAAGAACCAATGGAGGCATAGAGCTACCAGAAAACAAAGATAAAATGGCTATAGGAAATCTTCATATAACACAATTACCCTAAATGTAAATGGCCTGAATTCTCCAATAAAGAGGCACAAAATAGTGGAGTGGTTCAAAAAACAGAACCCAACCATATGCTCCCTATAAGAGACACATCTGAGCTGCAAAGACAAGGGTAGATTCAAAGGAAAAGGCTGGCAAATGATTCTTAAAGCAAATAACATCCACAGAAAAGCAGGTGTAGGCATACTTATATCTGACAAAATAGATTTAAAGATATTAAAGATAGCAAGTGACAAAGATGGAGACTTAATTTTTTTCCTGTTCCTGCTTTAAAAAAAATATTTTTTTATTGATTTCAGAGAGGAAGGGAGAGATAGAAACATCAAAGATGAGAGAGAATCATTGATGGGCTGCCTCCTGCATACCCCCTACTGGGGGGATCAAGGCTGCAACCCTAGCTTGTGCCCTTGGCCGGAATCAAACCTGGTACCCTTTAGTCCACAGGCTCATGCTCTACCCACTGAGCAAAACCAGTTAGGGCTGGTTCCTGCCTTTTTTTTTTTTTTAATCTTTATTGTTGAAAATATTTCATATGTCCCCCTTTTTCTCCCATTGATCCTTATAGCCCACCCCTACCTCATGCCTCAGGCCTCCACCACCCTATTGTCTGTGTCCATTGGTTATACATATATGCATATAAATTCTTTGGTTGATTTCTTCCCACCCATCCACCCCTACCTTCCCTCTGAGATTAGACATTCTGTTCCATGATTCTATGTCTGTGGATAAGATGGAACTTTATAATGATAAAGGGCACACTGCATCAAGAAAATATAACATTTCTTTAAAAAAAAAAAAAAAAAATATATATATATATATATATATATATATATATATATGGAACTTAACACTCCATTGACAGCTCTAGAGAGATCAACCAAACAGAAAATCAATAAAGAAATATTGGCCTTAAATGAAACACTAGAACAAATGAATATAATTGACATTTACAGAACATTTCATCCCAGATCATCAGATGATACATTTTTTTCCAGTGCACATGAAACATTTTCAAAATAAACCATATGTTGGATCACAAAACTAGCATCAACAGATTAAAAATAGGGGTGTAGTAATTGGATGCCATACTGACACACTCCCAGGACCAAACTGGAATTACAACTAAAATATACACACAAAAGAAATTCCTGAGTAATCAACTGAAGACTAGCTGGAGAGAACCCTGATAACCAAGGACAGAAAGTGGAGACTATATAGACTAGGGGTGTCGAACTCAATCAGAGAAGGGGCCAAAATCTAAAATCCAGCCTAAATCGCGGGCTGAATGGTTTACTGAACAGTCATAAACTGACAATGTCATAAAATGACAGCAGAGTGCAGTGATGACAGTGTGGTGCGGGCCACATTGCAAGGCCTGGCGGGCTGGATTTGGCCCGCGGGCCTTGTGTTTGACACATGTGATATAGACTGACAGGAAGGGCAGAAATGCATAAGGGCTGGCTGGGCTCCAACAGATAGCAGTTGAAGTTCCTAAGAGATATCTCAGCCATGGGAGGTTGCCACTGAGAACTCTGGGGTCTAAACCACAAGCTGGACCCCCCCAGTAGGGAGCAAAAGCACCCACCTAACATCTGGCTGTGAAAAGAGAGGGTTGCTGTTAAAGAGAGATGGCTGGAAATGCATGCACCCTCTTATAGGGTCAATACACAAACTTTTGTGTGAAGCCACTCACCTTGCTCTCCAGGAGAGGGAGGGCAGAGTGGACTGGAACTGTGTGAACAGAAGCCAGGGTTGGGGGCTCTGGGGTTAGAGCTCTGAAGGTAGACAGCCCAGTTTCCTGTGCTGAGTCATTTCCTCACACTGGGGAGAACATCTTTCTTAGGCAGACTTTTGCTATCCAGGCGTTTTTTGCCTGGGTGGGTTGCCTGGGTCGGTGAGAAGACAGTTGCCCCACCCTATTGGAAAACACCTTGTCCCACCCTGTGGAGTTTCTGAGACCCATTAAGAGACAGAGAATAACAGCCTCCAGGCAGAAGCAATTGACCCATCCTCATAGAAAACCTTTTGCACCACCTGTGGACAATTGCCTTAGGCTACTCAACACTTAATCCAAGCAGTCTGCAGGCAGAGGCAGGTCTATGGAGGTTTTGAGTCTTTGCCTGATCTAATTAATCAGAAACAGTGTTTGACACTGTCCTGCACCAGATATTGGGAGATATAGAAGATCTACCTAATACATAGTCACAAACCCAAACAGGCAGCCAAAGTGGGGAGAGAAAAAACAAAAACCCCCTGACAAAAAAAGGAGAATTTTCCAGAAGAGCTAAATAAAATGGAGATAAGAAATTTGTCAGACACAGAATTCAGAATAATGATGGCAAAGATGCTCAATAGCATGAGAAATGGTACAGTAACTATGAAGAATGACCTAGCGCTAATCAAGAACACAGTGAAAGGGATACACAGCAGATTAGGAGAAGCTGAAAAAGGGATCAGTGGATTAGAGGACAGGATAGGAAAAATCACTCAATCAGAGAAATAAAAAGGAAAAATAATTAAAAAACAGGAGGATAACTTAAGGAAGCTGTGGGACAACATGAAACATAATAATACACTGAGTGGCCACATTATTATGATCTCTGAATGCATAATAATCTGGCCACTCAGTGTATATCCTATATAATAAAAGGCTAATATGCCAATTGTCCCCTCAACAAATGAATATAATTGACATTTACATAACACAGTTGGGGGTGATCAGGCTGGCAGGGGGGCATTTAGGGGCAAGCAGGCTGGCTGTGGGGGGAAGTTGGAGGCTGGCAGGCAGAATGGTTAGGGGCACTCAGGCAGGCAGGCAGGCAGGTGAGTGGTTAGAAGCCAGCAGATTGTGAGAGGGGTGTCTGACTGCTGGTTTAGGCCCAATCCCTGTAAACTGGCAGTAGGATATCCTTCGAGGGGTTCCAGATTGGAGAGGGTGCAGGCCGGGCTGAGGGACACCCTCACTCTGTGCATGAATTTTGTGCACCAGGGCACTAGTATCATAATTAAAATGTGGAAAATTAAAGACAAAAGAGAATCTTAAAGGCAGCAAGAGAAAAGCAATTTGTTACCTACTAAGGAGCTCCCATAAGACTGTCAGATGATTTCTTATCAGCAGCTCTACAGGGAATGACATGAAGAACTCAAAGTAATGAAAAGCAAGGATCTGAAACCAAGATTACTGTATCCAACAAGGCTACTGTTCAAACTAGATGGTGAAATAAAGATCTTAAAAAAAAAAGGGCCTAAAGAGATTATCACCACCAAAACAAGAATGAGAAGAATGTTAAAGGGACTGCTGTAATGAGAAGAAGAAATATGTATTGAGAGAAACATAGGCATACAGAATTAAAATAGCAATAAATAAGTACCTATTAATAATAACCTTAAATGTAAATGGCTTAAATCAAGCATGTCAAACTCAAAGGCCAACATGGGCTAAATAAACAAGTTTTAAGTTTATGTGGGCCACAAAAAAAAAAGCTTCAATTTTCATAGAAATGTAGGTTTATTTTGAGAGACATGCTGAATACCCAGGACTGAAATAAATGAGTAATTCTTAACATAAAATAATAGAACATTATAATAAAAATTAATGTTTTCTTGAACATTAACTTATCAGACACTGAAGAACTACACAAATTAATAAGCATAATACAAATAAACCTATTTTTCTTGTTGTTCAAAAGTGAAATATTTCTTGTTGCACACACCAAACAAGTCAGTCCAAGACTAATGATGTCGCGATTGGCTGCTAAAATATTCACTGCTAGTATTAGTGGAGAGAATAGGTGCACCTGCATGTAAGGTGCGCAAGGGAAATGAATGCAACACATTATAGTAATCATTCATTAGTGAATGTTGTAGTTCATTATTAATAATTATGTATAACAGGATATTGTAAAAATTAAGTTACCAGAATTTTAAAAAAATATATTTTATTGATTTTTTACAGAGAAGAAGGGAGAGGGATAGAGAGCTAGAAACATCGATGAGAGAGAAACATCAACCAGCTGCCTCCTGCACACCCCCCACCAGGGATATGCCCACAACCAATGTACATGCCCTTGACCATAATTGAACCTGGGACCTTTCAGTCTGCAGACTGATGCTCTGTCCACTGAGCCAAACCAGTTTCAGCTAGAATTTTTCATTAAAATATTTCTTACATACTGTTACATTAGCTGGGCCGCATAAATATTTGTTGTGGGGCACATGGGGCCTGCAAGCTGTGAGTTTGACATGCTTGGCCTAAATGCTCCCACCAAAGACAAAGGGTTGTTTAATGGATATAAAAATATGATCCAATTCTATGAAGTCTACAGGAGACCCTCCTCAGAACAAATGACTCATACAGGATGAGAGTGAAGGGATGGAAATTTTTTTTCCATGCAAATGGATATGAAAAAAAGCTGGGATAGTAATACTCATATCTGACAAAACAGACTTCAAAATGAAGGCCATAACAAGAGACACAAAAGGCCACACATAATACTAAAGGGATCAATTAAAGAAGAGGATATAATCCTGGTAAGCATATATGTACCCAATATAAGAACACCTAAATATATATTTTTAAAAACTTTTAGGACTTTAAGGGGGAGATCGACAACAATAAGTCATTATAGCGGACTTGAATACCCTGCTGACTTCACTGGATATATTTTCTGGACAAAAAATTTACAAGGAAACAGTGACTCTAAATGACACATTGGATTAGATGGATTTCATTGACATTTAGAGAACATTTCACCCCAAAGCTATAGAATATACATTGTTCTCAAGTGACATATGGGTCATACACAAAGATAGACTCATGTTAGGTCACAAAACAAGGCTCTACAAGTTCAAGAAAATAGAAATCATATCAAACATCTTCTCAGATCACAAGGGAATGAAATTAGAAATCATCTACAGTAAAAAAAACTCAAAGCATTTAAATACATGGATGCTAAATAGCAAGTTATTAAACAATAAATGGGTTACCAATGAGATTAAAAATAAATAAATAAATAAATAAATAAATAAATAAATAAATTTCTGGAAACAAATGAAAATGAACACACAACAACCCCAAATCTATGGGACACAGCTAAAGCAGTCCTGAGAGAGAAGTTCATAGCACTATAGGCCTACCTCAAAACACAATAAAAATTAATAATAAACATTTTAACCCTACAACTTAAAGAATTATTAAGAGAACAAAATGGAAAGTCCAGCCGAAACCGGTTTGGCTCAGTGGTGGAGCGTTGGTCTGCGGACTGAAAGGTCCCAGGTTCGATTCTGGTCAGGGGCATGTGCCTTGGTTGCGGGCACACCCCGGTGAGGGGTAGGCAAGAGGCAGCTGGTCAATGTTTCTCTCTCATCGATGTTTCTAGCTCTCTGTCTCCCTCTCTTCCTCTCTGTAGAATATCAATAAAATATATATATTTTTAAAAATGGAAAGTCCAGAGTAAGTAGAATAAAGGGAATAATAAAGATTAAATATAAATAAATGATATAGAGACTAAAAAATACAAAAAAAATCAAACAAAGAACTTATTCTTTGAAAAGATAAACAAGATTGATAAACTGTTAACCACACTCCTCAAGAAACAAAAAGATAGGATCCAAATAAAATCTGAAAGAAAAACAAAGGAGTAATCACTGATACCACAGAAATATAAGGATTGTAAGAAAATATTATGAACAATGATATGCCAAAAAAGGGGACAATGTGGATGAAATGGACAAATTCCTTGGGAAATACACTCTCCAAAAAGTTAAACAAGAAGAATCATAAAACCTAAATGGGCCAATAACAACTGATGAAATAAAAACAGTAATAAAATAAAAAAGAAGTAAAGAAAAGAAAAGAAAAAAAGCCCTGGTTTGGATGGCTTCACAGGGGAGTTTTACCAAACATTCAAAGAAGAACTATAAACTACACTCCTAAAAGTATTCCAAAAAACCAAAAAAGAAGGAATATTTCCAAGCTCTTTTTATGAAGCCAGTATTATCCTAATTGCAAAACCAGATAAAGACACTACAAAGAGCAAATTATAGATCAATTTCCCTGATGAACATAGATGCTAAACTCCTCATCAAAATATTAGCAAATCAGACCCAGCAATATATTAAGAAGATCATAAACCTTGACAAAGTGGGATTTATTCCAGGAATGCAAGGCTCATACAATATTCACAAATCAATAAATGTGATACATCAAATAACAAACTGAAAGACAAAAATCACATGATCATATCAATAGATACACAAAAAGCATTAGACAAAATCCAACATTGATTTTGATAAAAATTCTCAGCAAAGTGAAAATAGAGGAATCATATCTCAACATAATAAAGGCCACATACGATAAGCTATATATACAGTGAATATCATACTCAAGGGGAAAACTACAACAATTTCCCCTAAGAACAGGAACAAGACAGAGATGGCCAACTTTACCACTCTTATTCAACATGAATAAGTTGTGAATAAGAAGTCCTATTCACAAGAAGAAGAAATAAAAGGCATCCAAATTGGAAAGGAGGAAGTAAATCTCTCATTATTCACAGATTACATCATATTGTACAAAGAAAATCCTAAAGTCTCCACCAAAAGATAGTAAAGTTAATAAAGGAATTCGACAATGTAGCAAGATTCAAAATCAACACTCCAAAATCCTTGGCTTTTTTATATACCAACAACGAACTCTCAGAAAGAGAAACTAAACACAATCACATTTACCATTGCAACAAAAAAATTAAAATGCTTAGGAATAAACTTAATCTTGGAGATAAAAAACTTGTACTCAGAAAACTTGTACATTGAAAAAAGAGATAGTGAAATATATAAACAAGTGGGAGACAACCATGTTCATGGATTGGTAGAATTAATATCATTAAAATGTCCATACTACCAAAAGCAATCTACAGATTTAATGCAATCCCTATTAAAATACCAACGGCAAATTTCACAGATATAGAACAATTGCTTCAAACATTTATATGGAACCAAAAATGCCAAATGGCCACAGCAATCTTGAGAAAGAAGAACAAAGTTGGAGGAATTGCAATATAAGATATCAAGTTATACTATAAAGCCACTATAATCAAAACAGCACAAGAACAGGCATATAGTACTGGCACAAGAACAGGCATATAGATCAAAGGAATAGAACAGAGACCCCAGAAATGAACCCACGCCATTACACTAAATTAATATTTGACAAAGGATGCAAGAACATACAATGAAGTCAAGACAGTCTCTTCAATAAATGGTGCTGGGAAAATTGGACAGATACACACAAAAATATGAAACTAGACTACCAACTTACACCTTACACAAGAATAAACTCAAAATGGATAAAAGACTAAAATACTAGTATAAGACAGAAAACCATAAAAATCTTAAATGAAACCATAGGCAGCAAAATCTCAGACATCTCTCATAGCAATATACTAGTATTTACAGACACATCTCCTAGGGCAAAGGAAACTAAGGAGATAATAAACAAGTGAGACTACATTAAAATAAACGGCTTCTGCAATGCAAAAGAAACCATCAACAAAATGAAAAGAGAGCCCACTATATGTGAGAACATATTTGGCAATGATACATCTGATAAAGGGTTAATATCCAAAGTATATAAGGAACTCATAAAACTCAACAAAAGAAGACCAACTATCTAATAAGAAATGGACAAAGAACTTAAATAGATAACTTCTCCAAAGCGACATACTGATGGCCAAAAGACATATGAAAAAATGCTCAAAGTCACTGATCATCAGAGAGATGAAAATTAAAATGACACTGAGGTATAAACTCACACCTGTCAGAATGGGTACCATCAACAAATGACAAGTGCTGGAGAGGATGTGGAGAAAGGGGAACCCTTGTACACTGCTGGTGGGAATGCAGACTGGTACAGTCATTATGGAAAAACTATGGATTTTTTCAAAAAAGTAAAAAATGGAACTCCCACTTGACTCAGTGATCCCATCACTTCTAGGAATATATCATAAGAAACCCAAAACATCAATCAGAAGGGACATATGCACCCCTATGTTCATAGCAGTACAATTTTCAATAGCTAAGATCTGAAAACAGCCCAAGTACCCATCAGTAGATTAGTGATAAAAAAGCTGTGGTAAATTTATACCAAGGAATACTATGCAGCAGTAAAAAAAAGGGTCTCTTACCCTCTGAGACAGCATGGAAGGACTTACGCTAAGTGAAATAAGCCAGTCAGAGAAAGATAAGTATTACACGATTTCACTCAAATGTGGAATCTAATGAACAAAATAAACTGATGAACAAAATAGATTCAGAGACATAGAAGCATAGAACAAACTTCAGAATTTCAAAAAGAAGGAGGGGGAGAGTGGGTGGGTGGGAAGAAATCAACCAAAGAACTAGTATGCATATATATATATATATATATATATATATATATATATATATATATATATATATATATATATATATATAAAATCCATGGACAGATAAAGGGTGTTGAAGGCCTGCGGCAAGGGGCAGGGTGGGCTAGAAGAGGTGAATGGGGGGAAAGAGGATCATATGTAATGCCACCAACAATAAATATTTAATTTTAAAAAGTAGCATCAACAAATTCAAGAAAGTTGAAATTATACCAAGTATATTTTCTGACCATGATGCCTTGAAATTAGAAATCAACTGCACAAAAGAAGTAAAGAGACCCACAAATACCCAGTCATTAAAAAAAATGACTGGGTGAAAGAACAAATAAAATATGAGATTAAAATTTATACAGAGACAAAAAAGAATGACAATATAACATCAAAACTTCTGGGATGCAGCAAAAGCAATAAAAAGGGGGAAGTTATTACAGGCCTATGTCAAGAAACAAGAGAAATCCCAAGTAAACAATTTAATACCACATGTTAAAGAACTAGAAAAGGAAAAACAAAAGCAATCCAAAGAAAGCAGTAGAAAAAAAAAATTAGAGGAGAATTGAATGAAATATAGAACAAAAAGATTATACAAAAAATAAAACAAAGAGTTAGTACTTTGAAAAGATTAATAAAACTGACAACCCCTTGAATAGACTCACTATGGGGAAAAGACCCATATAAACAAAATCAGAAATGAGAGAGGAATCACAGATATTCAAAGGAGCATACTAAAATATTATGAAAGAATAAATGCCATCAAATTCAATAACCTAGAAGAAATGGATAAGTTCCTAGAAATGTATAACATTTCTAGACTAAATCATGAAGAACTGGAAAATCTAAATAGACCAATCAGCAGTGAGGAAATAGAAACAACCATCAAAAACCTCCCAGAAAACAGGAATTCTACCAAACATTCAAAGAATACTTAAAACATATCCTTCTCAAATTAAAAAAAAAAAAGAATTGAAGAAGAGGCAATACTTCCTAACACATTCTATGAGGCCAATATAACCCAATGAAATTGGATTACAATTTTATACCAAAACCTGGCAAACATAAAACAAAAAAGAAAACTACAGACCAATATAAGTGATGAATACAGATGCAAAAACCCTAATAAAATATTAGCTAATCAAATACAACAGTACATCCAAAAAATAATACATCACCATCAAGTGGGCTTCATTCCAGGGGCACAAGGATGGTTTAGCATTCACAAATCAATCAACATAATACATCACATTAACAAAAGAAAAGATAAAAATCATATGATATTGTCAATATATATATATATATATATATATATATATATATATAAAGCATTTGATAAGATACAATATCAATTTATGATTAAAACACTCAATAAAATAGGAAAAGAAGGAAAGAACCTCAACATAATAAAGACCATATATGATTAACCTTCAGCCAATATACAATAATACTCAATGATGAAAAACTGAAAACTTTTCCTTGAAGATCAGGAACAAGACAAGGATGTCTACTCTCACTACTCTTATTCAACATAGTGCTGTAAGTCCTAGCCAGAGTAACAAGGCAGGAAAAAGAAATAAAAGGCACCCAAATTGGGAAGGGAGAAATAAAACAATCACTTTTTGTGGATGATAAGATCCCGTGTATAGAAAACCCTAAAGACTCCACCAAAAGAACTATTAGAAACAATAAACAAATGCAGTGAAGTTGCAGGATACAAAATCAATGTGCAAAAATCCATTGCCTTCCTGTATGCTAACAACAAAACTACCGAAAAAGAAATGAAAAAAACAATTATTTTTGCAATCGCAACAGAAAAAATAAAAAACCTAGAATAAACTTTAAAAAAAGATGAAAGACCTATGTACTGAAAATTACAAAACATTAAAAGAGATTGAAAAAAATACAAGAAACGGGAACAATATTCCATGTTCATGAATGGGAAGAATCAACATAGTTAAAATGGCCATATTACCCAAAGCAATATACAGATTTAATGTAATCCCCATAAAAATCCAAATGTTATTTTTTAAATATATTTTTTATTGATTTCAAAGAGGAAGGGAGAGGGAAAGAGAGATAGAAACATCAACCACGAGAATCATTGATTGGCTGCCTCCTGCATGCCCTTCCTAGGGATTGAGCTGGCAATCCAGACATATGCCCTTGACTGGAATTGAACTTGGAACCCTTCAGTCCATAGGCCAATGCTTTGTCCACTGAGCCAAATTGGTGAGGGACCAATGTCATTTTTTAAAGAAAAAGAAAAAGAAACCATCAGATATGTATGGAACCACAAAAGACCCAAAAAAGCCAAAGAAATCCTGAGAAAAAAGAATGAAGCTAGGGTATCACCCTACCTGACTTCCAATTATACTCCAGAGCTATGATAATCTGCATGCTATTGGCAGAGAAGCAGACACACAGAATAGAGAGCCCAGCTATAAAACCACATACATATGGGCAGATAATTTTCAACAAAGGATCCAGAAACACACAATGGAGTAAAGATAGTCTCTTCAATAAATGGTGCTAAGAAAACTAGAAAGCCACATGCAAATAAACAAAATTGGATTATAATTTGTCCCCATGTACAAAATTTAATTCAAAATAAATCAAAGACCTAAATATAAGACCCAAAATAATAACTTACATAGGAGAAAACATAGGAATCAAACTTATGGACCTTGGTTGCAGAGAACATTTTATGAACTTGATCTCAAAGGCAAGGGAGGTAAAGGCAAAAATAAATGAATGGGACTATATCAAACTATAAAGCTTCACAGCAAAAGAAACTGACAACAAAACAAAGAGTCAGCCAACCAGATGGGAGATATTTGAAAACAATAGCTCAGATAAAGGTTTAATTTCCAAAATATATAAAGAGCTCATAAAACTCAACACCAAAAAAACAAATAACCCAATCAAAAAGTAAGCAAAGGACCCGAAAATGCACCTCTCCGAAGGAGACATCTGAATAGCAACTAGTTATATGAAAAGATGTTCAACCTCCCTGGCAATTAGGGAAATACCAATAAAAAGTACAATGAGATACCACCTCACACCTGTAAGAGTGGCCATTATAGATAAGACAAGCAATAATAAGTGTTGTAGAGGTTGTGGAAAAAAGGGAACCCTCAACCACTGCTGGTGGGAATGTAGACTGATATAACCACTATGGAAAGCAGTCTGGCAATTTCTCAAATAATTAAAAATAGAGCCACCATATGGCCCAGCAATCGCTCTCCTGGGTATATGCCCGAAAAACTCAAAATCATGTATTCACAAAGATATATGATCCCCTATTCACAGTGGCCAAGACATGGAAACAACCAAAGTGTCCCACGATAGAGGACTGGATAAAGAAGATGTGGTACACCTACACAATGGAATAGTACTCAGCCATAAGAAAGGATGAAATAGTGCCATTTGCAACAACATGAATGGACCTTGAGAACATTATGAAAAGTGAAATAAATCAGACAGAAAAAGCTAAGAACTATATGATTTCACTCATATGTGGGATATAAAACTGAAACTTGTGAATACAAACCACAGTGTGGTGGCTGCCAGAGGGAAAGGGTAGGGGGGAAAAGGGTCCTAATATATGGTGACAGGAGAAGATTTGCCTTCGGGGTGATGGGCACATGGTGCAATATACAGATCTTGTAACACAGAAGCCCACACCCGAAACCTGTATGTTCATGTTGTACAATGTCACCCCAATAAATTTAATTAAAAAAAAAAGAGCCGAGACCGGTTTGGGTCAGTGGATAGAGCGTTGGGCTCCGGACTGAAAGGTCCCGGATTCAATTCCAGTCAAGAGCATGTACCTTGGTTGCGGGCACATCCCCAGTGGAGGTGGTGCAAGAGGCAGCTGATCGATGATTCTCTCTCATCGATGTTTCTAACTCTCTATCCCCCTCTCTTCCTCTCTATGAAAAATCAATAAAATATATTTTTTTTAAAAAAAGAAAGCTTTAAAAAAAAAAGACAATAACATGGTTTGGAGAGGATTTGGTAAAATTATACCCTCCAATTCTGCCAATGGGAATGTAAACTGGTGCAGTCATTTTGGAAAACAGTCTGGCAACTTCTGACAATCAATACCAATCCACTCCTAGGTATACACCAGAAAAATGAAAACATACATCCCCACATAAACTTGTACATGAATGCTTATTACATTATTATTCAAAATAGCCAAAAGGTAGAAACAACCCAAATGTTCATCAACTGAAGAATGGATAAACAAAATGTGGTTTATTCATATAATGGAATACTATTTGGCCATAAAAAGAAACAAAGGGCTAATATAGGCTAAAACATGAATGACCCTTGAAAACATTATGCTTAAGTGCAAAAAGCAAGCCACAAAAGACCATATGTTATATGATTCCATTTATGTGAAATGTCCAGAAAAGGCAAATCTATGGAGAAAGAAAGTGAATTTGTGGTTGCTTAGGACAAGAATGTGATTAGGAGGGGAATAGGGAATGAATATTAATGGCGACAGCGTTTGTTTTAGGAGGGGCAAAAATATCCTAGGATTAAACTGTGTCAATGATTGCACAGGCCTGTGAATATCTATACTAATAAAAGGGTAATATGCTAATTAGACCGGGAGACCTTCTGGACAAAGCCATAGTGGTGGGGTAGAAGCAGAGACAGTTAGGGGCGATCAGGCTGGCAGGGGAGGGCAGTTGAGGGTGATCAGGGCAGCAGGGTGGGGCAGTTGGGGGTGAGCAGGGCAGCAGGGGGTGCAGTTGGGGGCAATCAGGCTGGCAGAGGGGGCAGTTGGGGGGTGGAAGCTTTGGGCAAGCAGGCCAGTGGGGGGGGGGAGTTGGGGGTGAGCAGGCTGGCAGGGGAGAGAGTAGTTGTGGGCAAGCAGGCCAGCAGAGGGGGCAGTTAGGGGTGATCAGACCTGAAGAGCAGGCAGTTGGGGGTGGTCAGGCCTGAAGGGAGGGAGGAAGTAGGCAGGCAGGTGAGCACTTAGTAGCCAGCGGTCCCAGATTGTGAGAGGGATGTCTGACTGTTAGACATCCCCCAAGGGATCCCAGATTGGAGAGAGTGCAGGCTGGGCTGAGGGACACCCCCCTGCACGAATTTCATGCACCGGGCCACTAGTCCTATATAATAAAAGCCTAATATGCTAAGTGTCTGGTCATCCAGTTGGCTATTCAACCAATCAAAGCGTAATATGCTAATTACATGCTAAGGCTGCTTAACTGCTTGCTATGGCATGCACTGACCACCAGGGGGCAGAAGCTCTGATCAGTAGGTTAGCTTGCTGCTGGGGTCTGGCTAATCAGGACTGAGTGAGACAGACTAGATGTGCCCTGGAGCCTTCCTGTGGTCCCTCCCCAGCTGGTCAACCTCACATGTCCCTCCCTGGCCTGATCATGCACCGGTGGGGTCCCTTGGCCTGGCCTATGCCCTCTCACAATCTGGGACTCCTTGGGGGATGTCTGAGAGCCGGTTTCGGCCTGATGGCAGAAGGACTGGTCACTATTATGTGCACTGACCACCAGGGGGCAGATGCTCAACACAGATGCTCAGCCAGAAGCCTGGCTCATGGCTGGCCAGCCCAGCAGTGATGGTAGGAGCCTCTCCAGCCTTTGCAACAGAGCTAAGGATGTCTGACTGTTGGCTTAGTAAGAAATCCTCCAAGGGCTCTGGGACTGCGAGAGGGCACAGGCCAGGCTGAGGGACCCCCCCCCCCCCCAGTGCATGAATTTTGTGCACCGGGCCTCTAGTATTAATTATACTTAAAAACATTGAGTTGTGCCCTAGCTGGCTTGGCTCAGTGGATAGAGCATGGGCCTGTGGACTGAAGGGTCCCAGGTTTCATTCCGGTCAAAGGCACATGCCCTGGTTGCTGGGCTCAATCCCCAGTAGGTGGCGTGCAAGAGGCAGCTGATCAATGCTTCTCTCATCATTGATGCTTCTATCTCCCTCTCCTTTCCTCTAAAATCAATAAACATATATTGAAAGAACAGTCTTGAAAAACAAACAAACCAAAACCACAAAAAAAAATCATTGAGTTGTGTTTAAGTGGGTGAATTTTATGGCTTGGAAATTACATCTAAATAAAGCTGTTTGTTAAAAAGAAGCACATCACTGGACATATGATGAACTTTCAATCATAATAAAAAGAGCAAAAATATGTTCTGCTCTTAAAAGGACTTTATCCCACATGGTCCTGTCAATCCCTCATAAGGTAAGTTCTATTATCATTTAAGTGTATAGATGGGGAAACTGAGACTCTGTTTATATACCTTGCTCATGATCACACAACTAAGATACAGCAGAGTTGGGACTGGAACCCATGTCTCTCTAACTTTGGATCCCAAGCCCTTTGTTGTCAATAGACCACAGTGACCCTCTAAATATAGTCAATGTAACCGCATCGAGTGACTTCAATTTAGGCCTTAGTGGTTGTATCTAGGGAACTCATGATCTGCTGAGGAATCACTTCTTGGCCTTTGGCTAAGATCAAGCATGGATGAGGTGCGGGAATAGTATGCAATGACTCTCTGAGATTTAAGAAAAGTGTTCTAGAGGAACACTGAGCCAGGAGCTTGAACTATCAGTTCAGGAAGTCTCTACCCTCAGGCATTGTTCGTAGGTCCTGGCAATGCACCTCGTGCTAATTACCTATGAGATAGCTAAACAATCTCAGTCTGCTGCTATTAGAGGTAGCTCCCAGGAGCATTTCAAATAAGGAGGTTGTGACTCCTCTCAGACAAGGGCTAGAGGTCTAAGAGTGGCTTTCCTCCCTGCAAAATGGAAACATCTCTCAATACCAGGCTGTCAAGGCCAGGTGATGTATAACTCACCACTTGGTACAGTGATTTCCAGATCTGAGCAGCAGCATGGGGGGAGGGGGCCAGCTGTGCAGAGAAGAAAATGTTCTTGGAGAAGCATAAATCTCCTCCAGACAAAAGGTTAAAATGCCAGTAAAGCCAGGTGCAGTTGGCTGATATCTGAGAAAGCATGCCTCCCAGATTGCAAATCTGTTGTAAATTGCTCATCAGTTTTCCCCACAGGAATCTCCTAGTCTAGCCCTCTGTATTCACCCACTCAGAAGACTGACTTAAAAAAATACTTTCAAAGAACAGGATGGTGATTCAATTGGAGCTATATTTAAAAACTATATTTCTCTCTCTCTCTCTCTCTCTCTCTCTCTCTCTCTCTCTCTCTCTCTCTCTCTCTCTCTCTCTCTCTCACACACACACACACACACACACACACACACACACACACTCAACACAACATTGATAGAACTGACTTTCTTGGTCTTGCTGTGTTCTGCAGTCTGATGATTATTGGTCACAAGGACAAATGACCAAAAGGCCTTGTAAGAACCTCATGTCCTTTCTGAATCATAAAAAAAGAGTTTGCTATGTTCACTCTAGCTTTGTACTCTATGCATGTTGCTGAGTTTTAACTATGTGAAAATCTGTAAGCTATGCGTGGTGTATATAGTAGCAATTAACCAGAATATCTTATTCACCAGATCAAACTGTTTTCTAAACACGGGAGAAAATTTAGAGTGGAATCCTCCTCCAACTGTAACCCCAGTTAGGGCCCTGAAAGCCTTCATTTCCTGGATCCCCCCAGGATACAGGGAGCTCAAGGCAGGAGAGAGATGGCAGCTGCCTCTGGATTTCCAAACATCCCCTTATAGGTGGAGAGTTGGCATTTGTCTGAGACTTTCTCAAAGTTGTGTCTTCAAGACCAGGTGTTGTTATGTTGTGTCATTTGAAATTTCCTCTATATAAATGCAAAGGCACTTACTGTATTGACATTATTCCTTTAATCATATTTCTGTATTCTCCCACTAGGTTGTAAGTTTTGTGAAGGCAAGGACCATGTCTGTTATTTACAGTTGTATCTGCAGTGCCTGACACATACATAATGAGTACTTGAGAAACAGTTGTTGAATGAATAAGTGAAATACCTACTTCAGGAAAACTGCTGATAAAGCCCAACAGGTAAAGCCTTCCACTTTCCCATTTTCCTTTTTTTTTCTGTGTCTGAGAGAAGAGGTGATGCTTTGTCTTTCCCAGTTGGTGGTTTACCAGCATTGATCCTTTAAGCCCAGTAGGCTGAGCATTGAGATGGGTTAGCTGGGAGCCAGTAGCTGCTATGGGACAACACTATAGACCCTGCTAAGGAAACCAGGCTCTGACTAGACTGGTGTTCTATTGTCTGAGGTTGGAAGGATGACTGTTCCCTATAGGTCTTTACTAAACCACACCGGGGCTTTTGTTCTGGGTTGCAAGTGGGGTCTGATGGAGGAAGCAATCTTAACTTTGTATTAGGAACTGATGGCTCCTCACTGTAACCTGGGTGGAGTTCTCCTCAGTGTGCTGCTTGCTGTTGCCCTTTCCTGTCCTTGGAACCATGGGATAAGATGTGCATACCAACCCCTGACAGGCTGACTCATGAGACTCATTCTGTCACACTTATCTTGAACCCTGTGTGGCTACTGTCAACCCAGCAACTAACAACCCAAAGGCCAATTACTGGGCCTAGGCATTGGCCCAAGCTCCTGGAGAAGTCAAGTGCTACAAACAGTGGGGACACCACAGTGGTCCATCTGGCTCCTGCATGGACAGAAGGCCCTGTGCTAGAGGCAGCCTGAATCCCCTTAACTCTGTAGGCCCAACACTGAGGGTTCTCAGGAATCAGGGAAAGGCTCTAAAGTCATGTATAGCATTTAGATAAGCCTCCCTTCTGGGCTAGAAGAGAATCCAATGAAATTTATTTGCCTTTGGAAAAGCAACATGATTCAACATGGTGCCACTATTCCCATAGTAAGGGGAATACTTAATGAAGGAATTGGCTAGGGTTCTAGTAGGCTGACCAAAACCCTTTGGAAGGCAGGGTGACACTACAGAACCACCCAGGAGCCTTCTTAAAATGAACCCCCAAACAACCCTCACTTGCACATCTGGTCCTCAGCTAAGCTCCAGGCTCTTCCTTCTGTCTTGCCTTTTCCCTTTGTCCCTCTCTATCCTGCTCAGTAAGGAGTATAATTTACTTAGGTGTGATGATAGAGAGGAAGGTCACAGGTGACAGTAATAATGCTAATACAGTACTGGCTTTGCCATAATTTAGCCATCAGAGGTTTTATAGTATATATGGCCACCCACTTTGAGCAATCCGCCTTGAGACATATGGCAATGTGGATCCCCAGGTTCTTAATATTCCAAGTTAGTTCTTTTGCTTATTTATGTGGCCTACATCATATGCCTTGAAGCCCCCTATCTTTCCCCAAATCTGTGTTTGGTGGATTGTCTTCTAATTCCTATGGGCAATGTTATGAGATATAAACATGTGTTTGCTGTGATGTTCATTTTGAAAAAAATGAGGTGAGATGGTTTATGTGGATACACAGTCCACTGAGTGCTGGGTCATCCATTAGGTACGTGCTTATATTCTCAAACTCCTCAATATAGATCAGATATGACCATGTTGCAAGGCAAGACATCCTTGAAGATAAATAGTTTAGCAGCAAGACAAGTAGAGTGAAGTGTCTTCAGCATGTGAGGAGGGCAACTACTGTGTAGTAAGTCTCATCTTCTACTTGTGATGTTTGGGTGCTGGGGTGGGGAGAGCACTCATTGGGTGTATGTGAGTCTTGGGTCTAATATGTGGTGTGACTGTTCTTTGGTCTCCTCCCATTTTGGTTTGGGGTGGCAGTATCTGGATTGGGCTGATTTTCCCCCAAATGCCCTGATTATGCCATCATCTGTTTGAGAGTTGCACTTGACTTTGTTCTTAGTGGTCAATCCCTACAATGTCTAATATCCCTGCTGGCTATATATATTCTGTGCTTTCACACTCTTTCCTACCCCAACCTTCTGTGGCCTCTTACTTCAGGCAGCTATCAACCACCTTATGAACAAAAGAAAATTTTATATTTATTTTCAGCTTCTACTTTTAAAAAGTTAGAACACCCATGCATCTCTCCTTGATCAATGTACCTCTAAAGTTTTGCCTTAGATTCAATGAGATTCCTTAATTGGTTCTCTATTTATTGCTTGTTTGCTATTTTTATCTTACTATCATTCAGACTCAATCACAATGTGTTGTTACAGGCATCCTTTGTGGGACAAGCCCATCAGAAAGCCAGCTGTCTTTCCAACTGGCTTATGCCAAATGGGACACAGTGGTACAGAATCAGCTCCTGGCAAGTCAGGTGCTGGCAGAATGGAGTGAACTCTAAGACAGTGGAGCTCCTCTCCCCATGTTTCCAGGGTTCAAAGGACTTCAACTAAAACAAAAATTGAGGTTGAGCCCTACCTGCCTTGATCATTGGAGGTGGAAGAGGCTGGTTGGTGGGCCTGGAGAAAACCATCTTCCTGGAATCCATCAGGAGGCGGCAGTACCCTGCAATCAGGCAGGCAAAATTGGTGGCTTCAGGCCACTCCATCAACAGCACCAGAGGCTGGGGGAGAGACAGGAAGAAACATGAGGACATGGGAAGGAATAAAATAGGTTCAATTCCTGGAGAATGATAGTATAGAAAATATAATTTGCATGATTATGGGAACTATAGTTTCTGGATCAAAAATTGAAGCATATGTCCTGACAAATGATTTCTTCTGATTTGAGAGTTAATTTATAGTAAACTCTTACCCAGGTATCAAAACTAAATCAACCTTATTTACACATTTAATGAACCACCTTTACTGAAGAAGACTGAAATTATTAAACATCATGTGACTGTCATGTGGCTTTTATTGGTGTTGTCAGGGCTCAGAAGATGTTAAGGCCAGCTGAAAGCTGGGGTGAACCTAGGATTGGGGAACATACTTCATAAGAAGTTCCTTGAATGCACAGCTCATCTCTATAACCATCTACAACACATAGAACAGCTCCTGGACATGGACATTCCGTGCAATCAAGTCCTCACTCTGCCTTCCAGGTCAAGGTCTTTCTGGTCTGGAGCCCTGCTCAGATCTTCATGTTCTCCCCTTTTCCCTTGGTTTCTCAAAGTGTTCTCAAAATGTTAATTGGTGCTCTTTAAAATAATCCCTTGATCAAATACATGAGTGAAACCATGGGTTAAACACTATATAGATAATTGTACTTATGGAAATTATCAGATCCTTTAATATATTAATGTGCAGTTCCAACTTCAAGAGTGAGACTTCAGTATTCCAACCTTTCTAAAATGTTTTATTAAAAAAATCTATTTTTTGCCCTGGCCAGTATTTCTTAATGGTTAGAACATTGGCTCGCACACTGAAGGGTCGCAGGTTTGATTCTGGGTCAAGAACATGTGCCTGGGTTGCAGGTTTGAAACCCTGCCATATTGGTCCTGGCAAGTGTGGAAAGCAACCAATCAACGTGTGTCTCTCACATGGATGCTTCTTTCTCTCTCCCTTCCTTCCACTCTCTCTAAAATATAAGTGGAAAAACTACCCTGGGGATTAACAACAGCAGCAACAACAAAAATAAACACCTTCTCTTGAAAAATATCTATTTTCATAAACCATCTTAAGGTGTTCTTAGGGTTTGTTTGTTTTTAACAGACTTTGGGAAATACTAGCATACTCTGTTGCCTCCATTCCTGACCTTAAATCAATCAAATTAATCCTGGGATAAGCTAGTTGACTACATCAGAGACCTGGCAATGATACACCAACAATATGAAATAATATGAAAATAAATCAGCACATTTTCAATAAACCTTTGCAATATCTGTACTGTAATTAAAAAAGAGTGTGTTTAATAAAAAAAATGATAAAAAAAGAAAGTGTGGTTTGAAAATAAGTTTGGGTCAGATGGATATCAGCCATGAGAACATTGTACCTAGGACAGGGTAGTGGCTTCCAAATTAAGAGCACTGAAAACTGCACTGGCTGAAGAGGGGCCATTGGGTTGTGGGTTGCCTTGACTTTTGAGGATCCCCAGACTAGGCATTAAGAGCTGAAAGGATTAAGAGGATTAAATTAAGTTATATAAGAAGCAATATTTTATAAGTAATTTAATCCTCATAAAGTCTAATGAAGTTACTGAGACATCTCATAATCCCTCTGTATATGCAAATAAGCCAAAGGGGATACTCTTTAAAAATATAATTCTAAGCTTAATAAAAAAGGAGAAATTTTAAACTTTTGAAATCTCTTCCACTAATATTTACAGGGTAAACTAAAGATTGTTGTTGAAATACTAAATCTGATCATTAATATTGTCAACATAATTTAGAGAGTCATTGTAATATAGCTAGCTATTCAGCCACATGACTTAGTATCCAAACCTCAGTAGATTGCTTGGTTTAAGAAAGAAAGATTAAAACTTTTTGGGGGCAATGGGTATGAGACATTTTATTGCTCTCATTTCGTTCTTTTTTTTTTTTTTTTAAATTTATTGTTTAAAGTATTACAATAGTAGTATATATCTTCTCCCCCCGCCCCATTGAACTTCCTCCATCCTCCCCACCCCATCAAATGCCCTCATCTCACCCCCCAGTGTCTTGTGTCCATTGGTTGTGCTTATATACATGCATACAAGTCCTTTGGTTGATTTATTTCCCCCACTTCCCAATACACTCCAGCCTTCCCATTGTAATTTGAGTCTGTTCAATGCTTCACTGCCTCTGTATTTATCTTTTTGTTCATCAGTTATAATGTTTTTTATTTTCCATAAATGAGTGAGATCATGTGGCATTTTTCTTTCATTGACTGGTTTATTTCACTTAGCATAGTCCTCTCCAGTTCCACCAATGCTGCTGCAAATGGTAAGAATTCCTTTTTAATAGCAGCATAGTATTCCATTTTTGTAGATGTAGCATAGTTTTCTAATCCACTCATCTGCTGATGGGCATTTAGGCTGTTTCCAAATCTTAGCTATTGTGAATTGTGCTGTTATGAACATAGGAGTGCATATATCCTTTCTGATTGGTCTTTCTAGTTTCTTGGGATATATTCCTAGAAGTGGTATTACTGGGTCAAATGGAC
Organism: Pipistrellus hanaki; assembly: GCF_964339955.1. Taxonomy (NCBI): domain Eukaryota; kingdom Metazoa; phylum Chordata; class Mammalia; order Chiroptera; family Vespertilionidae; genus Pipistrellus; species Pipistrellus hanaki. The sequence continues at coordinate 47,573,547 of NC_140524.1, forward strand.
GTTCCATATTTAGTTTTTTGAGGAAACTCCATACTGTTCTCCACAGTGGCTGCACCAGTCTGCATTCCCACCAGCAATGCACGAGGGTTCCTTTTTCTCCACATCCTTTCCAGCACTTGTCATTTTGTTGATTTGTTGACGATTGCCATTCTGACAGATGTGAGATGGTACCACATTATCGTTCTGATTTGCATCTCTCAGATAATTAGTGACTTTGAGCATGTTTTCCTATGTCTCTTGGCCTTCCTTCTATCTTCTTTCAAAAAGTACCTATTTAGGTCGGTTACCCACTTTTTTATTGGATCATGTATCTTTCTTTTATTATGTTTTATGAGTTCCCTGTAAATGTTGGAGATTAAGCCTTTATCAGTGATAAAATTTGCAAATGTGTTCCCCCATACAGTGGGCTTTCTTTTGTTGGTTTCTTTTGCTGTGAAAAAGCTTTTTATTTTGATGTAGTCCCATTTATTTACTTTCTCCTTAGTTTCCATTGCCCTAGGAGCGGTATCGGTGAAGAAATTGTTTTGGCATATATCTGAGGTTTCATTGCCTGTGGATTCCTCTAGTATTTTTATGGTTTCCTGTCTTACGTTTAAGTCCTTTATCCATTTTGAGTTTATTTTTGTGTATGGTATAAGTTGATGGTCTAGTTTTCTTTCTCTTTCTTTCTTTCTTTCTTCCTTTCTTTCTTTTATGGTCTAGTTTCATTTTTTTTTTTTGCATGTATCTGTCCAATTTTCCCCACACCATTTATTGAAGAGACTGTCTTGACTCCATTGTATATTCATGCCTCTTTTATCAAATATTAATTGAGCATAGTGGTTTGGGTTGATATCTGGGTTCTCTATTCTATTCCATTGGTCTATATTTTCTTCTTGTGCCAGTGCCAGGCTGTTTTGAGAACAGGGGCTTTATAATGTACTTGAAATCTGGTATTGAGATCCCACCAACTTTTTTCTTCTTTCTCAAAATTGCTGTGGCTATTTGGGGTATTTTTATTCCAGATGAATTTTTGGAAAGTTCTTTCTAGGTCTGTGAAATATGCTGTTGGCATTTTAATGGGGAGTGCATTGAATCTATAGATTGCTTTGGGCAATATGGACATTTTGATGATGTTGATTCTACCAATCCATGAACACAGTATGTTCTTCAATCTATTTATGTCTTCCTCTTTCTCTTTTTTCAGTGTTCTGTAGTTTTCCAAGTATCGGTCTTTTACTCCCTTAGTTAAGTTTATTCCTAGGTATCTTAATTTTTTTGTGTGTGTGATGGTAAATGGGATTGCTTTTTTATTTTCTCTTTCTGTAAGTTCACTATTGGTGTATAGAAATGCCATAGATTTCTTGTTGTTAATTTTGTATCCTGCTACATTGCCGAATTCATTTATTAAGTCTAATAGTTTCTTGATGGAGTCTTTAGAGTTGTTTTTATTTTATTTTATACAATAACATGTCATCTGCAAATAAGGACAGTTTTACTTCTTTTCTAATTTGGATGCCTTTATTTCTTCTTCTTATCTATTTGCAATGGCTAATACTTCCAGTATTATGTCAAACAGGAGTGGTGAGAGTGGGTATCCCTGTCTTGTTCCTGTTCCTATGGGGAATGGTTTTAGTTTTTGCCCATTGAGTATGATGTTAGTTATAGGTTTATCATATATAGCTTTTATTATGTTGAGGTATTGAGCCTTCTAGTCCCACTTTGCTGAGAGTTTTTATCAAAAATGGGTGTTGGGATTTTATCAAATGCTTTTTCTGCATCAATTGATATGACTATGTGGTTTTTATCTCTCAATTTGTTTATGTGATGTATCACGTTTATTGATTTGTGGATATTGTACCATCCTTGCTTCCTGGGATAAATCCTACTTGGTCGTGGTGTATGATCTTTCTGATGTACTGCTGGATACGGTTTGCTAGAATTTTGTTGAGGACTTTGGCATATGTGTTAATGAGGGGTACTGGCCTGTATTCACTGTCATTGTGTTGTCCTTACCTGGTTTTGGTATTGGGGTGATGCTAGCTTTATAGAATGAGCTTGGAAGTGTTCCTTCCTCTTGAATTTTTTTGAAGAGTCTGAGGAGAAGAAGTTTTACTTCTTCCTTGAATGTTTGGTAAAACTCCCCTGTGAAGCCATCAGGCCTGGGCTTTTATTTGCCGGAAGCTTTTTAATGACTGCTTCAATTTCTTCCATAGTTATTGGCCTATTGAGATGTTTAGATTCTTCCTGATTGAGCTTTGGAAGGTTACATTTTTCTAGGGATATGTCCATTTCCAGTTTGTTGGAATAGAGTTGTTCATAGTATTTTTTAACAATCCTTTTTATTTCTCTGGGGTTTGTTGTTATTATTCTGCTTTCATTTCTGATTTTATTTGTGTCCTCTCCCTCTGCTTCTTAGTGAGCCTGGCTAGAGGTTCATCAATCTTGTTTATCCTTTACTATATGTGCTGCCAAAGCGAGTACGATCTTGTTTATCCTTTAAAAAAACTAGCTCTTGGTTTTGTTGATCTTTTTGTCTCTATGTCATTTATCTCCACTCTAATCTTTATTATTTCCTTCCTTCTACTTACACTGGGCTTTTCTTGTTGATCTCTTTCTAACTATTTGAGTTGTAGGGTTAGGTAATTTAATACCATTGTTTCTTTTCTTTCTTTTTCTTTTCTTTTTTTTTTTGCAGTAAGCTTGTGGAGCTATGAACTTCCCTTTCAAGACTTGCTTTTGCTGTGTCCCATAGAGTTTGGATTGTTGTGTTTTCATTGTCATTTGTTGCCAGGATGTTTTTTATTTCTTCCTTGATCCCTCTGGTTACCCAGTTATTGTTTAATAGCATGCTATTTAGTCTCCATGTGTTTGATTTCTTTGTATTGTTTTGATTGTAGTTGATTTCCAGTTTTATGCCACTTTGATCTGAAAAGATGCTTGATATGATTTCTTTCTTCTTGAATTTGGGGAGACTTTACCTATGACTCAACATATAGTCTATTTTTGAAAATCACCCATGTGCACTTGAGAAGAATGTATATTCTGTGGCTTTGGAGTGAAATATTCTGAAGATGTCAGTTAATTCCATCTGACCTAGTGAGTCATTTAGGATTGATGTTTCTTTGCTGATTTTTTGTTTAGAGGACTTTTCCAATGGTAATAGTGGGGTATTAAAATCCCCTAATATGATTGTATTGCTGTAAATCTCTCCCTTGATATCCTCCAGATGTATTTTTTATGTATTTGGGTGCTCCTATGTTGGGTGCATATATGTTTACTAGAGTTATTTCTTCTTGTTGGATTGTTCCCTTTAGTATTATGAAGTGGCCTTCATTATCTCTTTTTACATCCTTCACTTTGAGACCTAATTTTTCAGATAGAAGTATTGCTACCCCAGCTTTTTTTTTTTTTCATTTACATTTGCCTGAAAAACCTTTTTCCATCCTTTCACCCTCCGTCTGTGTGCATCTTTTTTTCTGAGGTGGGTGTCTTGTAGACAGAAGATATATATGTCATGTTTTCTTATCTACTCAGTTACTCTATGTCTTTTGACTGGGGCATTTAATCCATTTACATTTAAAGTTATTATTGATAGGTACTTATTTGTCACCGTTTTTATTCTTTACCCCTGTGTTCCTTCTTTACTTCCTATTTCTTGGTTTTACAGCAGACCCTTTAGCATTTCTTGCATTGCTGGTTTGGTGGTAATAAACTCCCTTCGTCCTTTTTTGTCTGTGAAGTTCCTGATTTCATCTTTTGATTGATAGCCTTGCTGGGTACAGTATTCTTAGATTCAGACCCTTCCTTTATATGACTTTTTATATTTCATTCCATTCCCTTCTGGCCTGATGAGTTTCTGTTGAGAAATCAGGTGCTAGTCTGATTGGGATTTCTTTGTATGTAACTTTCTGTCTATCTCTGGCTGCTTTTAAGATTCTTACTTTGCCATTGGTGTTTGCCAGTTTAATTATAATGTGCCTTGGCATTGGTCTTTTGGGGTTCATTTTGTTTGGGACTCTGTGAACTTCTTGGACTTGTGTGGGGTTTTTCTTCCCTATTATAAGGGAAGTTTTCTGTCATTATTTCTTCAAACAGGTTTTCTGTTCCTTGATCAGTTTCCTCTCCTTCTGGCACCCCAATTATGTTGATGTTATTTTGTTTCGTGTTGTCCAAAAGTTCTCTTAGGCTCTCCTCCTGCTTTTTAATTTTTTTTTTCTAGAAGCTCCTCTGCTTGGGTATTTTTTCCTACCTTGTCTTCTTGCTCACTTATGTGGTCCTCTGCTTCTTCTACTCTAATGTTGATGCTTTCTATTGAGTTTTTTATAGCAACAATGTCATTTTTCATTTCTTCTTTGTTCTTCTTAATTTCCTCTTGGTTCTTACACATATAGTTACATTTGTCTTACATTCTTTCATCCACCTATGATCACTTCTCTGAATTCTTTCTGTGATAGTTTGCTTGCATCCATTTCGTTTACTTCCTTTCTTGGTGATGCTTGCTTTTCTTTCATATGTAGGCTGTTTCTTTGTCTCCCCATTATTTCTCTTCTCTGGGTGTCTGTTATATAGTTCTATCTCTCCTACATTGATTTAAAGGCACAAAATACAGCACAACAAGGCACAACTCACAGGCACTGAACAAAAATGTATTCATGATACTAATAACCCCAAATAAAGGTGGCTACCAGAGAAAAGAGAATTAAGGGATAAGAAAGAAAGAAGAAGAGAAAAAAGAAAAAAATGAGTGCAAAAATGAAATTGCGAAGAGGAAAAAAAGTAAGAGAGAAAGAAAGGGAATAAAAAACAAGAAGGGAAAGAACTATTCATATGGGGAGAAAACTCCAATATAACAGCCACTAATCCCAACAAATGCCAGCAACATTTGTTGGGATTAGTGGTGAATGCAAAACTTCAAACAACAACTAATATCAAGCGAGGTGAGGGAAAACAGAAGAAAGAAACAAAACAAAACAAAAATAAAAAGGTAAAGCAAAACAATCTCACAAACAAGCATAAAAATATAATCAATAATCAAGCAAACAACAACAAAAGGACAGAGAGAAAAAAATTGGATAGTGAAGAAAGAGAAGATAGAGGTATGTATGGACTTAGATCAGGGAATTGGAAATTAGATATATAAGTAGGGTGAAATTTTAATGGGGTAAAAAGAAGGAATAGGGAAAATGTAATGCAGGAATAGGGTAAGAGAAACAGGACAAGAAAATGGGAAAAGTGAGGAAGAGAGTGTTGGCATAAAGGTAAAATTGAGATAGAGTAAAATGATATTAAAGGAAAGATGAAAATAGAATGTAGAATACTTATCCCCCCCAAAAAATAGAGAAAATAAAATGACACTTAAAAAAAAGGTAAAATAGTAGTAGTAATACTGATTGAAAATAAAAATGTAATAATTAAAAAGTTAAATTCAAATGAGGAAAAGAAAAAATTAGTTTCTTAAATAATAGATGAAAAAATAAAAATGTTCAGTAGTGAAGGTCATTCACTTCCTCTACTGTTCTGTTTGGCATGCCTGTTTCCTAGTCAGGATAGTATTGAAGTTCCCTGTGTTCCACTGTTCCTCAGTGTTGTAGGCCACAGTCCTGATTTTCAAGCAGGCAGTACTTCTTTGTTTCTTATACTCTTTTATTTATGTTTACACAAGAGTCAATTTGTGATTCAACCCCTGGGTGGCAGTGTTTCTGGGTTGACCTCTGGGTCTATAGGTCCTCTCTAGCTAGTGTTTAGATTTTGTTTTCCCTGTGGCACTTAATACCAGTTTGGAGGAATTGGCTGCCCCAGAGCTGGTTCTTTGATTGTTATTCCTCGCTCTGATCCCCAGGTTCCACAAAAACAACTTTCCCCTGCAATCTCTTAGAGTGTTCCCAAATGGGTGATCCTATGTATTTGGCTTAGTAATCAAAAGCAAGTATTTAAAGAGAAAGAGAGAGAGAGAGAGAGAGAGAGAGAGAGAGAGAGAGAGAGAGAGAGAGAGAGAGAGAGAGAGAGACAAAAGAATCAGAGTAAGTGCATGAACTCTGGCCCTGTGGCACAAATCTGTGCAGTCTTTTTTCCCCTTGGGTATAAGTATCCAGCACACTGTTAAAATTTTTAGGCTGGCCTTTTGCGTCCAGTTCAGCTATGGGTTGTGTTTTAGAGTTCCCTTCTGTTAGC